>NC_135332.1:26777319-27402319 GCF_023851605.1 Tamandua tetradactyla | reverse complement strand
AATTCCTACGCAGGCCTCTCTGCTTCACTAGGAAATTATCACAAGCTTCTCCTCATGTAATAGCATCCCCCAGCCGCCCTTCCTCACCGCCGTACTTGGGACCCAGGGTGGTCCTTCCGTCCCTAAACTAGGGAAGTCCCCGAAACGCAAAGCTTGGGGTTCACTGCTATACTCTTTTCTTCTCCCAAGGCGGTTCAGAGAACATCAAAAAACCGCACTAGGCGCGAGGCGCGAAGCTTCTGCTCCACGACGGCGTCTGCATAGCGTGAGGGGGCGGGGCTCTCGCCTCCCGCTCGCTCTAGCCCCGCCCCCGCGCGTGGGACCTCGCCGACCCGCGCGAGAGCCTTTGGAGCACGCACGCGCGCTAGGGCGCGTCAGCTCCCGCGGTAGCCACGGACCGGTAGGGGAGCTAATGCTGGCGGTTTGCTCAGCTCGGTAGAGGAGCGATGGGGAGGCGTTGGGCCGGCGCGGAGGTAGGAAGGCACCCATCCCTCGACGACTTCCGCGACGCTATCCCCTGAGCCATGATGCGAGCGTGGGTCCTACTCTCCGTGGTGCTCTGGTACCTCACAAGAGGTGGGGCTCCTCCCGCCTGGCCCCCAGGCCTCTCCCATCCTCCGAGGTTCCCTTGCCTCCTCCGCTTCGCCCTGCCCTGCCCCACTCTGAGCCCTGGCGCTTTTTATGCCTAAAAAGTCAGTGGTTTCTTTCCTCCGCAGTTGGATGGCAGCGTTCTGCCTTACACAATAAGAAGGGCTTCATTTATGGCACGCAAGGACGACCAGGTAATAAGAACCTCCACACACTCAGAACTAATTAATCAGAAGGGTCCCGGGTGCCGTGGATCTGCGAAGTTTCTTCCCGCAGAGGAAGAGAGAGCGAACATTTATTGAGTACCTATTGTGTACTTGACAGTTAGCGAAGGTTGCTTCATTTCATCCTTACAGCGACCCTGCGCCTTTGGTGTGTCACTTGGATTAAGGCCGATAGGATTCAAAGCACATCTCTGGTGCCGCGTCACTTCCAGCTGTCTCTGCTGCCTTGCAGCCTGCAAGGCCCAAGTTCAACAGGGCTGGGAGTTTCTGCTGGGAGCGATCTTATCCCTCCCCTTATCAACTAGATGAACTCCTACTCATGCTTTAAAGCTCAGTTCAAAAGTCGTTTGTCACTTTGGTGAAGCTTTCCAACACTCCCCAAGAAGAACTAGCCACTCACTTGTACTCCTAGATAACTTTGAGCCAGTTGGAAGCGTTTGTCATGCTTGATATCTCTCCATGTTCGATTCCCCCACTAGATTGTAGGATGACATATTCTATATAGCTCAGAAACTGGCATTTGGTAGGCTTTGCAATGAATATTTCGTGAGACTTCAGTGATTCCAAGCATGCTGTTCCTGTTTCCACTAAATCCAAAACAGAATAGGTAGTAGATGCAGAAAATGATCAAAATCGTTGTAGTATGCCCCCACATAGGCTAAATTATTGTTTTGGACAGAGGAAATTTATAGTTAAATATCAAGTTTCCCTTAGGGATGACAGTGATCACCTTTAAAATAGTTTTGCAACCAATCAGCTCAAGTCCTTTACTTGAACTTCTTAAATTGATTCCACTAGCTCTTCAAAATTCAAATGAGTTCTGAATCTGTACATTAAAACGAACATCTCAGTGTTTCATGTTTCATTTTATAAAAAAATCACAGCAAAAATGAAAATACCATATTCTGTTGGAGTTTGGGATTGTAGAAACTTTCTATGGGAAGCAAAAAAAAATTTTAGACTATCATTCTAAATGTTATAATGACATAGCTGATTTTTTAAATAGTGAAATTCGAAGAACTAATCAGTATCTTTGGGACAAAATGATAGGAAATGTATTTTCTGATTTAATTTTGCTATATAATGTAGTTATACATTATTTTGTCACAGTGAAAATATATGTAAAATTACGTGAAGATAGCCCAATCCTTGCCTGTATGGATTTTAAACGTGCTACGAAAGAAACAGTGGACCCCACCTATTTATGGATTGGGCCTAATGAAAAAACATTAACAGGTAAATTACTTGATTTTTGATATGTTTATTTTTAATGATGTAAACTTTTATTTAGAAAAGCACTGCAGGGCCACAGTGGCTCAGCAGGCAGGAATGCTTGCCTGAGATGCCAGAGGATCCAGGTTTGATTCCCGGTGCCTGCCCATGTAAAAAAAAAGAAAAGCACTGCATCTCTCATTGGAAGAAGTAAATTGGAATTTAACTTCAGTTAAAATTACCTTTGGTATCCTTTGCTCCGTACTTGGACAAATCATGTTACTTTTTCGTCTCTTATTTTCTTCTTCTGTAAAATTTTTATAGGTAATTTTTTTTGTAGATAATTTTTATACCCTGCTTCCCAGAGCTGTATCAGTTCAGAAGTTTTTAGGAAATCTAAAATTCATCCTCATAGCACCTGTAACAGGAGATAATGTGTCTTGAAATGTCAGCATCATTAGTTAATTTTTGTTTTATGTGAAGAAATTGATCAGTGCTACAGGGCAGTGCAGTCCCATTTACTTAATTACTGGCATAAACCAACCAAAACTCAATGCCAGGAAGTGAACCAAAGAAAACCAAAATTTATTTCAGAACAGTACTTATTTTGTGTGGTTTTCCATAGAGTAATATTACAGAATTAAGATTTTGTTGCATTCTTGAAGTTAAAAAGCCCATTAATTTCTTTATATTTTTGTGTTGTAACCCCAATTTCCTAAATAATGTTTGAATCAGTATGTATTAAATAATAAGTTTACTATTTCTGTTTAGGAAACGAGCGAATAAATATAACTAACACAGGAAAGCTGATAGTGAAAGATTTTCTAGAGCCTTTGTCTGGACTTTACACATGTACTCTTTCTTATAAGACTGTCAAAGCAGAAACTCAAGAAGAAAAGACAGAAAAGAGGAGATATGACTTTCTGCTCTTTGGTAAGAAATAGATACATTTTAATTGGAGCATTTAGTTTGCATCAGAATTTGTGTTTGGTTTCTTCATGTAGCAAAAACTAGCCTGTTACATATAATCATTATGACTTATGGAGTATTTTAGATGTATTTGACCAGGCAAACTCTTAATTTGACATTAAGATAGTATATCTTAAATACTCCTTTTCATCTCACCACTTCCCACTGTCTGTTTATGCAGACACATCTACTTTATCATAGTTTTGCCAGGTAATTTAAAACTTGATGTTTAATAGGCCCTGTTTAATTCTATAAAAGCAAAGTAATGGGACAGTGTTATGGTGGCTCCGTGAAGAATTCTCACTTGCCATTCCAGAGACCTCACCTGCCATGCCAGAATCGAACATGGGTTCGATTCCCAGTGCCTGCCCATGGGGGAAAAAAAAGGCAAATTAATGATCCTTTTCCTTGGACTATGTTAACAGCAGATTTCTGTACATTAAAGGGCCTCCAGCTTATTTTTTTCTTAACACAGTTAACTTAAATATAGCCAACCTAAAGAAGCCATTTTGCCTCTTGTGCTAAGTACATGATGTATCAGGTGAAAATATTTTTTCATTAAAGTTACGGATTTAATATATTTGTATGAGGAGTGCCTGGAAAAACATTGTATTATGTAAGTAACATTTCTGTGCTGATTTGCAAGATTGATGGGATTTAATATTACATATTACTTGAAAGTTATTTGGTAGAAGAAATTATCCTAGGCACTATTGTTTTTATCCTCATCTCTTTTTCAGCCTATCGGGAACCTGATTATTCATATCAGATGGCTGTACGTTTTACCACCAAATCTTGTATAGGAAAATATAATGACCTGCTCTTTAGAGTGCTGAAGAAGATCTTGGATAATTTAATCTCTGACTTGGCATGCCACATCATAGAACCATCATATAAATGCCATATTGTTAAAATTCCAAAACATGGCCTCATACATGAGCTATTTATAGCCTTTCAAGGTAAAAACTATTTTTAACATTTCTTTAATTTTATAAGTAGTTTCAGCCTAAACCGTAACAGATTGCAGTATTAATTACTGCATTAATATGAGACATTTTAAATGTAGACCTTAAATGTTTGTTGAACAGTAAAGTATATTGTTGGTCTTAGCCTAGTTATGATTTTAAAAGTTAGCACAGTAATTATTTACCTCCAAATACGATACATCGTTGCTTATCTTTTAGAAATAAACACTTTTTAGAATATAGCATTTACCTATTCAGCTAGTGTTTTATTTACAACTTCTAGAATTTTAAGTTGCATTTTTGAGAATGTGAAAAAACGAAACCAAATTTATTTCTATTCATTTTAAAGCCTTGTAGTTACATCCATTAGCCCCCAGATGGAGTGAAATCATAATGTACAAAAGATTCAAATTGTGTACCTTACTTTATTACTAGGATTAAACAGATCAATATACATAACTGAATTTGAATTTGGAGCGCCCTTGAATTGGCACTTTTTAGAATCCTTTTGTGAACCTGTTATTTTTTTTTTTTCCTCTCCAGTTAATCCTTTTGCATCAGGATGGAAAGCTGGTTGCAATAATTCTGTTGACTGTGAAGATGTCACTAATCGTAATATCCTCCAGGTGAGAATTTCATTGTAAGGGGAAAGTATTTGAATACTTGTAATTGCTCAGTAAAGTGATTTTTAAACTTTTGTAAATAATGAACTCCCGAGTTATCTGCATATGATATAGGCACATTGTAAATAATTGAGTTTATTAATTAAAAACTTCCTTCAAAAATCTATTTCTCAAAGTTGTGACTATTTATCAATAATAAAGACATTTCTAAACAAGTAGATTTAAATTGATCCTTAAAATACAAAGGATTATTGATTTTTGACTTTAGTTTTTTAAACCGAGTTAGTGAGATTCTTGGCTGTTTCAAAATGTGTTATCTTGTAATAGTACATCTGGAATATTATATATTCTCCCAGGTTAATATTATATATTTTATCTTTGACAGAAGGATAGGTCTCTAAGCTTTGTTCCTCAACTGGTGATTAAACAGCAGTTTGAAAAACCTCAGTCTTGTCATTCTAAATTAAACCAGTGGTTCTTCCAAAATTGTATCTGAACTGGTCATGATAGTTTCTTTCTCTGTCATACTCAGAGGCTAAGGATGAAATCTGAAAAATTATTTCATTCTTATGGTCTGAAATAGGTTCCTGAGCCCATACGCTTTTTTTTTTTTAAATGTCCCTGCAGATTTTATTAATAAAAACTAACAGTGCCAAGTTAAACAAGTTAAACAATTAAAGTCTCTTTATATTCATAAAATATTACAGAAAAGTTTGTGTTTCAATAAAAAGATTATTGTTTTAGAACAGGCAGCTAACAGCAACTGTGCAGTTAATTGTTTTGTGAATAAATTTTAAAAGAGACTACTGCCTGCCCTGAAATTCCTTTTTCTCTTTATAAAAAAAGAACTATTAAAAATGATTGACATGGCGGGCCGCGGTGGCTCAGCGGGCAAGAGTGCTTGCCTGCCATGCCGGAGGACCCCGGTTCGATTCCCGGCCCCAGCCCATGTAAAAAACAAACAAACAAAATATAATAAAAAATAAGAAAATGTTTAAAGATGTTTCCCTTTCTTCCTCCCTTCCTTCCTTCTATCCTTCCTTCCTTCCTTCATAAAAAAAAAAAAAAAAAAAAAAAAAAAAAATGATTGACAAATTTTGAATTTAAAAACTTGTTAAAACATTCCCTATATTTAATTTCAACTTTATTATAGATTAGAGGAAGATGCTTATGAAACAAATACAACATTTGTTTCAGTACCTGTCTTTAAATGATAGACTTATAAGTATGTAAACAACTATATAATAAAAAGTTTCCAAACGTTGCCTCTAAGAAATCAGACAAATTTTGCCATAAGCAATAAATCATTCCAAGCCTTCAAGATAGTTTATATAGCTGCACCAGCATGGCAATAAACTTTTACCAAACAAACAAAAACAAACAAACAAACAAAAACTTTTGTAATTTGTCTGCTGCAAAATAGAGGGAAAAAAAGTATAAGCTTGATGGAATCACAAGAGTTAATATAATTTCAGGGAAAATAAAGGCATAATAAAATTTATGGCGCTTTGATGTTTAAAAAAATAAAGCTTTGCTATTTTGCTTGGTTCTTTGGACACTGCATGATTTAACAAAATAAAAACTTGCTATGTAATCTTGCTATCCATCGGTTAGTGGCACCATTCAAGACACACTGCAAATAAATGGCTGTTCAGTGTACCATTTTCCACAAAAGAATAGCATTTTATTTTCATTGATGTGGATGAAGTACAATTTCTTTAGCAAACTCAGCAAGAATTGTTAAGGGGGCAAAAATGAACTGTGAATTAAAAATTTTTTTAAAATTAGAAAATGAAAACACAAAATCCTAAGAAGTAAATAAAGGCTCTGCATCAGCACACTGGTGTCCAAACACACATCCACACCACATTTTAAAAAATCCTACGAAAAACCATCTTTGCTTGCTTATTGGAGGTTTGTATCTAAATTCAATAGCTTACCAATATCTTTTGGGGGGTAGGCCAAAAAGAAAAAGAAAAACCCATGTTAAAGAAAAAAAAAGTTTCTCTTCCCTAACCATTTTTTCCTGAAGCTGAATTTGTAGGGGGCGGGGGAGTCTACAAGCCAAGACAATCAGTCTTCATCATCATTTTCATTAAAGTCATCATCATCGTCATCGTCTTCCCCAACATAAGACACGGGCATCTCCACCCTGGAGCCGCTGTACTGAGACCCGCTAGAACTCGTGGCCAATGTCTTGTCTGCACCGTTGGTCAGGTCACTGGCAGAAAACCTTGTGCCATTTGAAGTTGAACCTGATGACGTGACAAATACACCGCTGATTGATCCCTGAGCCATTGCTGTCACATAAAGTTCCAGAGCTTTAGGTACCAAACTTCTTGCCATTTTAAGGTCTTCAGCTGAACAGCTTCCTGATTCCGGTCCACAAGCCATTCCCATTCGCTTTAATACTTCTGTGTCATCGTGGATTTCAAACGTGTTGTCAAAATTAAACAGATACTCAAATTTGTCGTTAGAAGTACTGCAGTCGATCACTGTCTTTTTGCTGGTGTTCATGATGATGAACAGGAGGTGGATGACAGAGTTGGAGGGCGGTGGCCGGCTGGCTTGCTGCTCTGCTTGGCGGTTTCTCTGCACCAAATTCTTGAAAGCAGTTTGCTGTAGAATAAGTTCTTGAAGTTGAAACTGTTTCTGTTTTATTCTTTCAAGTCTTCTCTGTCTTTCTACCTCTAAATCCTGACATTCCTGAGCCAAGTTAGTAGGCAGACCAATCCATTTGATTTCCTTCTTTTCCTTGGAGATAATATTCATGGCCATTAAGACATTTAAGGCATCGTAGACTCATTGTCTTATATTCTTCTGGTCATAAGCTGATTCATTTGGTAAAATGTGGTTATCAGCAGCACTGAACTCTGCAACCACCTCATCTGCCACTTCATTGTATGAAGTGGTTCCTTTCCTCTGAACCTTCTCACAAACCTTCATTGAAAAATGCCGCAGACCCTTGCCATTCTTCTCTCCTTTTCTGTTGCGTTTCCACTTGCTGTGCAATGTTGATGTTGGACTTTCCAAAGGTTTTTGGCAAGAGTTGCTTTCCAAGGGTATTTACTGTGGAAGGATGAACAACTACTAATGATACCACACCTTTTCCAGGACTAAGATTCTGGTCTATAAAGACCTTTAGGTTCTCCATTGGCTTCAGTTAGACCAGCATCTTTTGCCATGTTACCAGATCCGTGAAATCAATTCTATAAGTGTTCACCCTCCAGAGAAGAAACAATGATTTTTCTGAAGAGCAACTTCCTTCCCCGGCTGCGCCCCGCCCCCCACCAGCGAATGGCGGCAGTGAGCCCTAAAGCCCACCACCAACTGCAGCGGCTACCCCTGAGCCCATACTCTTTATGCTGTACATGGCTTATGGAAAGGGTTCAATTATATTAGTTACTGTTAAACTCTATGCTTAAAAGATAAAACAAAGTTTACATAATTCATTTGTAATGTTAATTAGGGAAAAGTCTAGGTTTCCATTTTGCTTGGCTCTTTTTTCTTGATTATCATATGGAATTAGAAATAATAAACTGCTGAGTTATCTGCATATGGAATAGGCACATTGTAAATAATTGAAGGCAGGTTTTTTTAAAAAATCTCAATTTTTCTTAACTGTTGTGCATGTGAATTGGCAGTAGTTGATATAGTCAAAGCTAGGCTTATTTTAGTATTTATTAATAAATAACATTTCAGGAATTTATCTGTTTTAATGAAAGTCATGCTTATACTGAGCTTCATTGCCTCTGATACAAGAGGACAATTTTTTTTCACAGTTTAGTAATTGTACTTCCCTCTGGTGTTTTTAAATTTTAGGCAAGAGATCGGATAGAAGAATTTTTTCGAAGCCAAGCACATATTTTCTACAATGACTTTAATAAAACTGCACCAGCTATGCATTTTGTAGATCACAGTTTTCAGGTAGCACGTTTGGATAGCTGTCGTCCAGGCTTTGGAAAAAATGAAGCTATGCACAGTAATTGTGCTAGCTGTTGCGGTAATTATAAAATATAAATATCTAAATATTTAAGTGATAGAATCAGAAGACTAGATGAGTTATTCACTTAGGATAATTGAATTGACTTTAAAGTGATTCTCTTACAAACAACTATAGTTAGCTGAAGGAAAGTAAAAATTCAAAGTCCAAATGTCTAAACATAAATTGTAATTACATTACATGTATTTCTAGTATAAGTATAATTATCTTAATTTATATTAATTATTCCTAATGTACTCATTTCTATAGTGTTCTGACTTAAGCTATTATGTTGTGAAGGAAAACAGAATGGTCCTACCTAGAAAAAAGAGAATGAAATAAGAACTCGCAAATAGGGCACTGCAGAAGATACTGTAAATTGCTGATACTAAAGTACAAATAGTTAAGATCCTAATTTTCACCTGTCTTTAATAACATCACATTACAAAGCTTAAATCCCAAAAACAGCCTTCATAACTTAATTGGCTGAACATTACTCAATATAACATAGGCATAGAAATAGTATGATACTGAAGGCAGATTTTATACTATTGGTATAAAATGTCTAACAAATTGTAATAATCTACCTTATGTTTTCCTCAACAGTGGTTTGTAGTCCTGGGACTTTTAGTCCCGATGTTGATGTTACTTGTCAGACTTGCATATCTGTCCGTACCTATGGAGCTAAATCTTGCCCATAAACTTCGAACAGAAATCAACAATATGAAGACTAGAGGTGAAAACAGTTACTTGCTCATGGAGGTGGGGGACATAAGACGATTTATTCACATTCCAGAGCATCATAGCTCTATAAATATGACCTATAAGAGCAAAACATTGGCAAACATGCGTTTTAAAAACTTTTAAATGATAGTGGCATTTCTAAGAAGGCATTTAATTCAATATCTCCAGTATACAAAGGAAAGTGTAAGTATTAATAGATTATTTTTAATGAAATATATATGTTAATGTTTTTTCCAAACTGAATCGCACTATTGCTCTGTACCTAAGACTATATTACAGTTAAGAAGAGTGGTAAAATATAATATAATAAAAACTTTATACTTTCCGTATATTAATTTGTTTGAAATCACTCATATGATAAAGGCATGTTTGATACTTTGTGATTTGAACCCCCCCAAAAGTTAATTCTTTTGATCCTTTTGCTTTTAGTTTATTTTAAAATAATTAAATAGACTTATTTTTAGTACAGTTTTAGATTTATAAAATAATTGAGTAGATGGTACATAATAGTTCCACGTACCCGCTACTTCCTACCTCTTTGCTCACCGCCTCCCACAGTTCCTGTTTTTAACATCTTGCATTAGTGTCGTCCATTTGTTAAGTTAACCAGTATTGATATGTTTATCATTTAACTATAGTTTACATTAAGATTCATTTTTTGTGTTGTACAGTTCTATGGGTATTAACAAATGCATAATGGATGTATTCATTAGCGTTTCATACAGAATAATTTTGCTCCCCTAAAAATATGTGCACCACCTTTTCATCCCTCGTCTTGAGCCCCTGATCTTTTTACTATCTCTAAAGCTTTGCCTTTTCCAGTGTCATATAGTTTAAATCATATAGTATTAACCATTTCAGACTGACTTTTTTCACTTCAGAATATGCCTTTAAGGTTCCTCCATGTCTTTTAGTGGCATGATAGCTCATTTCTCTTTATTACTGTGTAATATTCCATTGTATAGATATATCACATTTTGTTTATCCATTCACTTATTGAAGGAATCTTAGTTGCTTCCAGTTTTTGATAATTATCAATAAAGCCTCTATAAACATTTGTGTGCAAGTTACTGTGTGAACATAAATTTTCAACTCAATTGAATAAATACCTAGGAGCACATTGACTGGGTCATATGGTAAGACTATGTTTAGCTTTATAAGAAACTGCCACACTGTCTTCCAATATTGTCATACCATTTTATGTTCCCACCAGCAGTGAAAGGAGCATCCATACCAGCATTTGGTGGTATTGGGTTTTTTGTCTTGTTTTGTTTTGTTTTTGAATTTTAGCCATTCTAATGGCTGTGTAGTGATATATCATTGTTTTAATTTCCAATTCATTAATGGCATATGTTGATGCTGAACTTTTTTTCATTTGCTTATTTGCTATCTACATATCTTCTTTGGTGAGGTGTCTCTTCAGATCTTTTGTCCATTTATTAATTGGATTGTCCTCTTATTGTTGGGTTCTAAGAAATTTTTGTATACTTTAGATACAAGTCTTTTATCAGATGTGTGTTTTGCAACTATTTTCTCCCATTCTCTGACTTATTTCTTCATTCTTTTAGCAACATCTCTCAGGGAGCAGAGTTTTTAATTTTAGTAAAGTCCAATATATCAATTTTTTCTCTAATAAATGGTGCTTTTGATGTTGTGTTGTTGTAGTTTGCTAGCTGCTAGAATGCAAAATACCAGGAACAGAATGGCTTTTAAAAAGGGGAATTTAATAAGTTGCTAGTTTACAGTTCTAAGGCCAAGAAAATGTCCCAATCAAACGCATCCATCCAGGGATACCTTAGTTCAAAAGATACCTTAGTTCAAAAGAAGGCCGATGAAATTGTAGAATGAGCTGGGACTCAGCATCAAGGGATTGAGAAAACCTTCTGGACCAAAAGGGGGAAGAGCGAAATGAGACAAAATAAAGTGTCAATGGCTGAGAGATTCCAAACAGAGTTGAGAGGTTATTCTGGACGTTATTCTTACACATTAAGTAGATATCACTGTGTTAGTCAAGATGGAGAGGCTAGAGGGAACTGCCTGAAAGTGTAGAGCTGTGTTCCAGTAGCCATGTTTTTTGATGATGATTGAATAATGATACAGCTTTCACAGTGACTGTGTGATTGTGAAAACCTTGTGTCTGATGCTTTTATCTACCTTGTCAACAGATGAGTAGAACATATGGAATAAAAATAAATAATGGGAACAAATGTTATAATTTAGTTTGAAATGCAAGTGATCAATGAAAGGGAGGGGTAAGGGGTATAGTATGTATAAATATTTTTCTGTTTTCTTTTTATTTCTTTTTCTAAATAGATGCGAATGTTCTAAGAAATGATCATGATGATGAATATGCAACTGTGTGATGATATTGTGAATTATTGATTATGTATGTAAAACGGAATGATCAAAATAGGAATGTTTACGTTTATTTGGTGTTTAAAAAAATAAACACCAAAAAAAAAATAAAATAATTATATTAAAAAAAATAATAATGAAACTAGTTGATGTGCTTAAAAGGCTGGCCTTTCTAAATTTCGAGACTTATCTGGTCCAGGGACCCATCTGGAGGTTGTAGGTTTCTAGAAAGTTAACCTACTGCATGGAACCTTTGTAGAATCTTACATATTGCCCTAGGTGTTCTTTAGGGTTGGCTGGGAAGGTTTTGGTTGGGGGTTGGCAAGTTATGGTAGGTAGCAATGTCTAACTGAAGTTTGCAAAAGAGCAACCTCCAGAGTAGCCCCTCAACTCTATTTGAACTCTTTTAGCCACTTATACCTTATTTGTTACACTTCTTTTTCCCCCTTTCAGTCAGAATGGCATTGTTGACCCCACAGTGCCAGAGCCAGACTCATCTCTCAGAGTCATCTCCCACACTGCCAGGGAGACTTTCACCCTGGATGTCATGTCCCAATTAATGGGGAGGGCAATGATTTCACTTGCAGAGTTGGGCTTAGAATGAGGCCACATCTGAGCAACAAAAGAGGTCCTCCACAAGTGACTCTTAGGCACACCTATAGGTGGGCTAAGCTTTTCTACTACATGCATAAGCTTCACAAGGGCAAGCCTCAAGGTTAAGGGCTGGGCCTATTGATTTGGGTGTCCCTAATGTTTGACACAGTATCAGGGGTTTCACCAGTGATAAAATTTAATAGTTTCATATATTTTTTCCCCAACCCTCAGGGAACTTTGCCAATACTTTTTGATTATCTGCTTAATATATTCTGGGATATATCCAGACATTATATTAAGCTATACAGGATTAAAGGCCCATTTTTATTCTGGGGTCCCTGGGTTTTGATTGTTTAAATGAGCATCTAAACAGGTTGAGTTAGATTATGTGCTACAGAAAAATTAGGTTCTGGGCAAAATGAGTCTTTCTTCCTTTAGTCTCAAAGAGTAGGTGAGGTTCTAAAATATAGACAATGTCTTCCTTACCACTGTGTTCTGAATTACCTTAATCCTCACCTGATCACCGCCATTCTTATCTCTGAATACCAGGTTATACATATATAAAACCACCTCTAAAAACCAGAAATAATTACCACTCTGGACAAAATGTGACTGCTATAAGAGCATACAATCTAGGCCCCTGTTTTCTTACAAGTATTTTCTGAATGAGACCATAGAATAATTGCTCTTTTGTTTCTGGCTTATTTTGCCTCACCAAATGTCCCACGGATTCATTCGCAGTGTTGCATGCCTCATAACTTGGTTCCTTTTTGTAGCAGCACAATATTCGATTATATGTATATACCATCATTCGCCAATCTACTTCTCTGTGCATCCTTCAGCCCATCTGGAATTAATATTTATGTGTACTGTGTGATAGAGATCAAATTTCATTTTTTATGCAGTGTTTACCCAATTGTCCTGCTACCAGTTGTTGAAAAGTTAAGCCTGTCTCCTCTAATCTGCTTTGAAACTTCTCTCATATATCAAGTGTCCTTTTATGCATACTAATCTATTTCTGAGCTCTCTCTTCTGTTCCGTTTTTCTATTTGTCTATCCCCACTCCCATTCTACCCTACAGTATAATAGCTTTCATAGTCATTCATGAAATCTGATAGAGCAAATCTTTCCATCTTGTTCTTCAGGTGTTCGTGGCTATTTTTGCCCCTTTGCACTTTCGTATCAATTTTAGAATCAGCTTCTTAAACTACATACACACACAGACACACACCCCTACTTAGGTTTTCTTATTGAAATTGCATTGAATCCATAAATTAATTTGTGGAGCTGAGATTTTTATAATATTATGTCCTCTAATACTTCAACGTAGTATCTCTTCTTTTGTTAAGTCTTCCCTGTGGTCTTTCAGTAAAATGTCATAATATATTAGAGCTCTTTCAGACCTTTTGTTAGATATTTTCCTAGGTATTTCATATTTATGGTCCTGTTGAAATCGTTGTTTTCAAATTTCATTTTTTGTTTGCTGCTTATATATGTAGAAATATTGGATCTTTTGATATTCTGTTGGTTCATGTGTATTGATGCTAGCAAATTATCTGATTTTAATAATTTATCTGTAGATTATTCTGGATTTTCTATGTACACATTAGATCATCTGCAAGTAATGTGATTTTCATGTTTTTTACAATCCTTATATCTTTTGTTCCTTTTTCTTGCCTTATTGAACTTTCTAGACTTTCTGTACAATGTCAAATACATAGAGGATTTACAAATACAAGATTCAGATACCTATAGGTGTCTGAATCTTGTTTCTTTTTTTTTTCAGTGCAAAACAAATTTTTATTTGTTCACAGTTAAACACAAGCAACTGCCTTGATATTTTTTAGAACATTCAAAGGACAGCAAACCCTTTTGATTCCAATTCCTATCCACTAAGATGGTACCATTTTCCCTTGCAGTTTATATTTATGGCATTATATGTAGATTGACATGCTTTTAAGATTGAGATGGGGAAGTTTGAACATTTTCACAAGAGATGACTTTTTTCAATTTAACTAAGAGATGTGGATCCAGGATACAGTGACCTCTGTGCCACTCTGTGCTCAGAACTCCTAGGTTCCAGACAGGAGGAGAGGTTCAGGGCTGAAGTTAGATGTAGGGCAGGGAGGCCTCCCCTGGCTGGTGGGAGGGATGTGCCCGCCTGGCTTGGCCTATTGTATTTCAAGAAAGCTAAACCTCCCAACCAGCTAGATCCAGGGAGGGGACCCTGAGGCCGGTAGGCATCAGGGCCACTTAAAAGTGGTCCTTTCTCATCTTGAGCCCCTTCCCCTTCCTGAGAAGGAGGGTTGAGCAACTTCTCTTATTCTTGGTCCCCAGTGGGGAGGTCCGCTTATGTAAGATGAAGTTATGATTTCCAGAAGGGTCTAAGCCATAGAATACGTTAGCATTGAGTGGAGTTTTCAGACTTCGATGTTTTGAAATTATCTGCACCAGCTCATAGTCCTGTGGGGCTTCCTCCTCCTGGTGGTACTTGGCCAGGGCTTTGCGAATCACGGCTGGAGCCCTGTCATCACAGGTCACCAGGATGCTCTTATACACAGTGCTTTTGTCTCCATCCAGGCTGAAACGGATGATGCAGCAGTCGCCCACCTTATTGTTGTAGAGCGGCTGTGAGTCTGAGGCTCTTTGGGGCCAAACAGGGGCCATGTCGGGGAAGTGAGCTGAGGAGGAAGTGATGTCACTGGAGGCTGCAGTGACACTGGACAACTCCTGGCACAATGGCGAGGTCGACTCTCCATACTTCAGGGAGCAGGCGTGGGCAGGCACCTGCTTCTCCTCTCCACCAGAATATTTGGTGACAAGGCCCATGCTGATTTCCAGATCAGGATTAGAGGTGCAGAACACATGTCCTGGGAGTGAGGCACTTGCATCCCCAATGCTGAAGTTGTGGCCACACAGGAGCTGGTCACTGGATGGGGAAGTGCCACTGCTGCTGGGCTCAACAGTGGTTTCCTGATGTTCAGTTCTCTGAAGCTGGAGAACATCTGGGAGTCTTGGGGCCTGGAGTGTGTTGCTGGCCAACAGGCTGGGGACTCCCGCTCACAAGACAGATGGTAGTGCTCTGACTCGCTGAGCTGCTCTATAGCACCAAACCAGGCCCCAAATTGCTCCATGGACCTATGGTAGATGTAGGTCCACCTCTGCTGGAAGAGCTGGATCCTCAGAATGAGCTGGTAATCCTTCAATGCTGTCTCATAATTGATCAATCTCCCTTCCTAAGTGTCTAGGTGAGCTGTATTCTGGCAGATTCTCTGTGACAGGAGCATCCATAGGTGGAGAACAGAGGCCCACTCGCACAGTGGACTCTCCTGCTCTCTCTTCAGCTTCATCTCTCCAGTGGAATCCATGGAGGACCCCTCCTGGATTGGGAGGTCCCAATTCAAGGAGGTTTGCCTCGTCTTGCAATTGACAGGAGCTCTCACTGGAGACTTCCTCCCATGTCTGCTTCAGACATTCAATGGAGTTATTCTGCAGGGCAAAGATGCTTGCATGCAGGGAGGAAAAATTCTTCAGGTCTTGGCACTCTCTGGCCACCTGAATCCAGTGTTCCACCACCATGGCCCTGTCCGAGGCCTTCATGCTCTGGTTCCTGAGGCATGTGGTGATTACAGTGTTGGTAACACATTTGAATTGGCTGCTGGTGGCCTGGATGTTGGATTCCAGATACTCTTTGCCCAGCTTCGCCAACTGCGACCAGATGGCATGCAGACAGTGGAAATCCTGGACTTTCCTGAACAGCTCCACTTCCATCGCTGTTAGCTGCTCTGCCATCTGCCTGGGACAGAATGCCAGGAGTGGAGACTTCACCTCACTTAGCCCATATTCTGGGCTTTCAGCTGAGAAGGAAGGCTCTTGTGATGGCATGAGAGGTGGCGCTGATTGCACCTCCACAGGTGTCACTAGAGGTGGCACCAGTACAGCCTCCTGCTCTGCAGCTGGTGCTACAGCTGGTGACATAGCACACACTCGATCCAGAGATGGCACTGTTGCTGGTTCCTCTGTCTTGGTCTCAGAGGATTTTGACTGCTGCAGCTCAGAGAAGAGGTCGTAAGCTCGTCTCTCCAGGACAGACCCAGGCAGGGCAACCTGCACAAGTCCACCAGCTGCTTGAGGCAAGGAAAGTCCGGAGGCTGATAAAAATCATCTGGATAGTCAACCAGCCAGGTGATCAGGAGGCAGGAGATGATGCTTTGGGACACCTGGTCCAGGACCATTCTGATGGAATGTGAGGACGGGTAAATACACAGGAGTATGTGTATGTACACATTGTCGCCCTCCTGGATAGCCTGCTCCAGGGGTTTGAAGAGCTGCTTCCAAGCATGCCTATTGTTGATGCACTCTGGGTCATTTCATGTCCCTTTCAAAGCTGACACTTTTCTATGCTTGGTTCAAGAAGGCCGACAACATTCAACGTTTCTCTCTCAGCTGGAAGGGCACGTGGCTAACATGGCGATGTCTGCTGGCTTTCTCCTGAATCTTGTTTCTGACCTCAGGAAGAAAACTTAAAACACTTCATCATTAAATATGATGTTCATTATAGACATTTTGTATGCTCCCTTATCAGATGAAAGAAGTTCTCTTCTAGGCCTAGTTTACTAGGAATTTTTAAAAATCATGAATGGATAGTGAATTTTATCAAATGCTTGTATCTATTGAGATCATATCATTCTCTTTTAAAATGTTAATATGGTGAATTACATTAATTGTTTTTCAATGTTCTACCAACCTTGAAATTTCAGATGAACTGGAACATAATGTATTAGCCTTTTTTTTTTTTTACATGGGCAGGCACCGGGAATCAAACCCAGGTCCTCAGGCATGGCAGGCAAGCATTCTTACCTGCTGAGCCACCATGGCCCACCCTGTATTATCCTTTTTTATTGCCTGATTTGTCTTGCTGTCCCCTACCCCACCTTACTTGCATCTGAATTCAGAAGTGAGATTGGCCTTCATTTCCCTTTCTCCTTTTGTCCTTGTTAGGTTTTGCCAACATGGTAAATGAGTTGAAGAGTTTCTTTGTCTATTCTCTGATGAGTTTGTACAAGATTGGAATAACTTATTCTTGGATATTTAATTGAACTTACTGGAAAAACTGTCTGGACTTGGAATTTTCTTTCTGGGAAAATATTTAACTATTGATACAATGTCCTTTATGGTTATGTGATCGGTCATATTTTCTATTTCTCTTTGAGTCAGTTTTGGTAAATTATTTTTTCCTAGGGTAGTGCTTTTTTAATCTAAAAGTTCAAATTTATTGGCATAACATTGTTACTAATATCCTCTCTTTTTACTACCAATAGCATCTGTAGGACTGTCCCCTTTTCATTCTTGATTGACTATATAACCATGCTCTCTCTCTCTCTCTCTCTCTCTCTCTCTCTCTCTCTCTCTCTCTCTCTCTCTCTCTCTCCCTCTCTCTCTCTCTTTTAATCATTCTTGTCAGAGGTTTCTCGATTTTTATTAGTTGTTTCTAAAATCCAATGTCTGTCTATTGGTGTTCATTATTGTTTGTTTTCTATTTTATTAATTTGTAACCTTTATTTTCCTTCCCTTCATTTTCTTTAGTTTATTTTGCTAAGTTTTTTCTAGTTTCTTGACTTAGGAACTTAGTTCATTTTTTAAAATCATTTTTCCTTTCTGACATAAACAATTAAAGCAGTATTTTCCCCTAAAATAGCGTAAAGCCTAATACAAGTATGAAATGTATATTTTTAGTACAGCTGAATTAAAAAAAAATTCTATTTTACATTAGGATTTCTCCTTTGATTCACTAGTTATTTAAAAGTGTGTGCCCTAACGTGGGACAAAAATCCTAGAATGAGCTGAGACTCAGCATCAAGGGATTGAGAAAAACCCTAGAATGAGCTGAGACTCAGCATCAAGGAATTGAGAACACCTTCTTGACCAAAAGGGGGAAGAGTGAAATGAGACAAAGTGTCAATGACTGAGAGACTCCAAACAGAGTCCAGAGGTTATCCTGGAGGTTATTCTTACACAATAAGTAGATATCACCTTGTTATTCAAGATGTAATGGAGAGGTTGGTGGGAACTGCCTGAAAATGTAGAGCTGTGTTCCAGTACCCATGTTTCTTGAAGATGATTTTATAATGATATAGCTTTCACAGTGTGACTGTGTGATTGTGAAAACCTTGTGTCTGATGCTCCTTTTACCTACCTTGTCAACAGACGAGTAGAACATATGGAATAAAAATAAATAATAGGGGGAACAAATGTTAAAATAAATTTAGTTTGAAATGCTAGTGATCAATGGAAAGGGAGGGGTAAGGGTATGATATGTATAAATTTTTTTTCTGTTTTCGTTTTAATTCTTTCTCTGAAAAGATGCAAATGTTCCAAGAAAAAAAAAAGTGCGTGCCTTAATTTTCTGAATATTTTAATATTCTAGTAATGTTTTTGCTATTGGTTTCTACCCCCATTTTATCGTGGCTGTGCTATGCATGATTTCAATCCTTAAAATATGTTGAAACTTATTTTATGGTCTAATATTTGATAATGTTTATAAAGGTTGCAAGTATATGCTATACTTCTATAATTGCTGAGTACATGCTGCAAATATGTCCATTAGGTCACGTTTACTAATTTTGTTGTTCAAAGCATTTAATTTCCTACTGATGTTAGACCTTTCTTTTGAAATTTCTTTCTTTTTGTCTGGATTTCTTTTAATGAGGATTTACTGGTGGGAAACTCTCCCAATTTTTGTCTAAAACTGTCTTTATTTATCTTCATGAAAAAAATTGTTTTACTGGGTATAAAATTCAGGTTAGCACTTTTTTTTCTTTCAACATATAGAAGATATAATTTCATCAACAAATTGCTTCCCTTAAAGTGAATTTTGAGGTTGAACTATATATCCTTTGAAGGTAAACTGTCTTTTTCTCTAGCTACTTTTAAGATTTTATCTTTTGTTGTTCTGCAGTTTTACTGTGATTTATCTAGATCTTGTGGATTTCTTTTTATGTATCCTGCTTGGGATTCATTAAGCTTATATCTATGGCTTGGTATCGTTCACTCCTGTGCAAAATTCTCAAACATGATCTCAAATATTGCCTTAACCTTAATCTTTCTCTCCTCTTGTTTTGGAACTCTGAACATATGTTAGATGTTGTCATGCTATCTTCCGTGTACCTTGACCTCACTCCATATCTTCTATCGTTTTGTCTCTCTGGACTATATTTTGAGTAATTTTTTTTTATGATTTCTCTTTCACTGATTCTATCTTGGGCTATATTCAATATCCTCGTCAACCTATCCGTTAAGTTTTTAATGTCAAAATATTTATTTCTAAAAGTTCTATTTGGTTCTTTTTCGGATATGCTAGGTCACTTATTGTAGTTTCCTGTTCGCTATTGGTATTTTTTTAAACTCACTTTAAAATTTCTTTCTTACCATATAAAGAATTGATTCAAAATGGATCAATGACCTAAATAAGTATTGTCAAGGATGCAGAGAAATAGGAACCCTCTGACGTTGTTGGTGGGGATATAAAATGGTGTAGTCACTATGGAAAACAGTTTGATGGTTCTTCAGAAAGTTAAACATAGAATTACCATATGACTGGCAATTCCACTCCTGGTTAAATACCCAAAAAAAGTGAAAGCAGGGACTTAGATATTTGTACACCAGTGTTCATTGCAGAATTATTCACAATAGCCAGAAGGTGGAAGCAACCCAAGTTAAGTGTCCATCAGCAGATGAATGGATAAACCAAATGTGGAATATACATACAATGGAGTATTATTCAACTATAAAAAGAAATGAAGTGCTAGTGCACTACAACGTGAACGAGACTTGAAGACATCATGTTGAGTGAAATAAGCCAGACAAAAAAGACAGATATTGTATGATTTATTTTATATTAAGTACTTAAAAAAAAAAGCAAATTCAGAGAGGCAATAGAATAGTGGTTGCCAGGGGTAGGGGATGGCAAATAGGGAGTTACTACTAAATGAATATGAATTTTTATATGGAATGAGGAAAATAGTTTGGAAATAGTGGTGAAAGTTGCACATTATTGTCAGTGACTTAATGTAAAAAGAATTGTCCCCTTAAAATGGTTAAAATTATTTTTTATGTTATGTATATTTTATTACAATCAAAAATAAATTATTAAACAGAATAAAAAATGTCTTTAAACATAATAAAAGTGTTTTATGATCCAATCCAAACATCCCAATGACTGATGTCTTTATATGTCTCTTTCTGCTGCCTGTGGTTAGTGCTCATTCTTACTCATGACGTCGTCTTTCCTTGTATGCTTTGTTATTTTGCTGGGAACCATTCACTTTCCTTAAAAAAAAAAAAAAGTCCTTATAGGGATGAAGATGACTTCCTCCAGAGAGGATTATGTTTAATTCTGACAAACATCTGGGGCACAATCAGTCCAAGACTACCACAAATTAAGTTCACAATTTGAAATTCAATGAAACACCAGATGGTGCAAATCCTGGCTTTTCTGTGAAAAGACTGGCGTATTGGCCACAATTTCTCCAAGATGGTTTTTTTTTCTTTCCTCATTTTAATCTCATCTTCCCCCAGTTCCAAGAGAATCTTCCCTGCACTCCCCTGGGGTTGGGATAAGAGCTATAAGTTTACTGCTGACTCACCCTTATTCTGATGCTATAACCTCTTGCGATTCCAATTTAATATGGGGAAAACCTCTGTCTATTAGACTTCTCATCTCAGTGGGCCCTGGGCCTTGACTTCTGGACTGATCAACCCACAAGCCTGGCACTCCGAAGCAATGGTTTGGATTTGTCCCCTTCTCACCTAGGGCACATTTCTTTAGTGTTCTAATACTTCACTTACCTTTCTGGGTCTCCTTTTACTTTTTCATATTTGACTTGTTTGTTGTCTTTTCAGCAATCCGATGCTTTTAATGGATGTTTTAAAATTATTTATCCAGCATTTTTGTTTTCCATGGGAGAGCTGGAGCAAAAAAGCTAGACTGCTGTTACCAGAAACATGTTTGCCATCATCATTGTTAAATGTTCTTCAGCTATCCCATATCCAGAAGTTTTTATTGCCCTTTGCCTCACCTAGTCCCTGCCTCTCTCAATTTACTTGTGCTTCTCTCTTTGTGTATTTTCTCTTTTCAGCATCCCTACCTTCAATCTCAGGAACAAAACAATTCCTGAATTTGTTTCCTTCATAGCAGTTTTCCCTTTCCACATGACCCACTGACATCCCACCATGTAGTGTTTACCTCCCTCAAGCAGCTTAACTAGCGTTTCCCCCAGTGTCTTTTCCAACAGAGGTGATCACAGAGTGTTTAGTATTCCCTTAACTCAACTAGAGAGATAAATCATTCCTCAGAAGAACATAAAATGTGGGCTAAAAGTTCTAAAGGATGAATAGAAGTTGGTGGAATCTCCCACTTCCTTCTAAGCTCAAATAATGGCTATCCCAAGTATCCCCTTTTCAAAGTCATCTCTAGCACTAGTTTCAGCTACTGAAATAGGAAATACCTTACAGATTTATGCAAGGAAACTACTGGATTTTTCTCTGGAATCGGAACTGTAAAATGAGAAGAGAGAGAAATCAGCAGGTAAAATACAGGTCTCAAGCTACTGGGTTAACCTCCCTCAAAGAGGTAGTCCCTTGCAGAGATTCTGAGAGGGGAGAAAGAAAATTCTTAGTGACAACTAGTAGTTCTGAAGTTGAGTCAGCCTCATAAACTTCTGTTGTAGCTCCCCAAAATTCCCAAATTCCAAGCCCTTTTGAAGCGAACAATTGTTTATTGAGTCCTGGCAAAAAAAAAAGCAACCTGTAATTGAGAAGTTTTTTAGTGGACAGAGACTATTATAAATAGTATCAGTATAATAAAATGAATTTCAAAATGCAAACACATTAACAGGCTCTGAGCCCTACAGAGGAGGAAGTAACTAAATCCTTTGGGAAACTCAGATGACCACTGTATTAGTTTCCCAGCTGTTAAAACAAATAGCATACAATGGGTTGGCTTAACAACAGGAATTTATTGGCTCAGTTTCAGAGGCTAGAAGGCTTACTTCCTCCACAT
The DNA here is from genome assembly GCF_023851605.1 of Tamandua tetradactyla. Taxonomy (NCBI): domain Eukaryota; kingdom Metazoa; phylum Chordata; class Mammalia; order Pilosa; family Myrmecophagidae; genus Tamandua; species Tamandua tetradactyla. The sequence goes on along the minus strand of NC_135332.1, from coordinate 27,380,003 downwards.
GTTGGTACCTTTTGGTTGACCAGCAATTTGGGGGAATCCTTGGCTTCTGCATCACATAGCAATGCACATAGCAGTGTCTTCTCCTTTCTCTTCTAGATTCCATTGACTTCCAGTGTCTGGCTGTTTTCCATGGCTTCTCTTTCTGTGACCATTTTCCTTTGCATATAAGGACTTCAGCAATATTGGATTAAGGCTACCCTCATTAAGTTTGGGTACACATTAATACCATCTTCAATGGTTCTATTTACAAATGGATTCACACCCACAGGATCAGGGGTTGGTACCTGAACATGCCTTTTTGGGGGGGCGTGATTCAATCCCCAATAACTACATAGTAAGGGATATTTGAGCCAGAGCTTAAAGAATAGATGAAGTGAGGGAGGTGATCCAGGGAAAGGGAGTGTACAACCTGCATAAAAACAAGTATCAGGGAAAATATATGATATGTTCAAACAAAAGACAAATTAGTATTCCTTGAGTCAGCGTTTAAGGAAGGAGACAGCAGACAGTGGCAAAGAGTTACCACCACTTTTACCCTTTATTAAATATTCCCATTGTCCACTACATTATTCTTTTATAACTCTTCTTTGAACTTCCTGTCCAATCTCTGTTTCCCCCAATATTCATCTTTCCTAATGGGAATCAATAGATACTATCTAAGGTTAATGAAACAAAAATTAAATATGAGAATATCATTTTTAGTTATAAGGGCAACAAGCAGAAAAACTAAACAGAGTGTTAATGTGCCTGTCTCTGGAAAATGGGACTTGGTTATGGGGTGGGGAGGTTTGAGAGGAGACGATGAGTTAGTTTTTCTATTCTTCTGCATGGTTAAATTATGTTCTTATGAGAATATGTTATGATTTTAAATTAAAATTTTTATTGAGATGCAGTAAAGTGCACAATCTTAAGCATACAGCTCAAAGGATTTTTACACATGTAAAACACCCATATAACCCCTACCCCTATCAAGATATAAAATACTTCCAGCATTCCAGAAGATTCCCTCATGCCTCATCCCAGGGAATATAGCCCAGACTGAAATAACCACTCTTCTGACTTACATTGTTTACATTTCCCTCTTTTCACTTCATTACATAGATCTTACAGTGTTTACTTTTTAAAAACATTTTTAAGTTTTTTTCTTTTTTTATTAGAGAAATTATAGGTTTACAGAGAAATCATGCATAAAATATTTAAAAGACAGAGTTCCCGTTTATAACTCTATTATTAACACCTTACATTAGTGTGGTCTAATTATTATAATTCATGAAAGAACATTTTTATAATTGTACTATTAACTATAGACCATCATTAAAAAAACATTTTATTGAGGTATAATAAAGTGCATTGCTCTCAAGTATTAACTCAATGAATTAGTACAAAGACATATAAATATACACCAATGTAAACTTCACTTAGATCAAGATTAAGAACAAATCCAGCACCTCAGAGGACACCCTCATGTGCCTTCCCGGTTAATACTGTCCCTTCTAAGATAACCACTATTTGAACTTCTACCACCATTGCTCAGTTTTTTTGTCTCCCTACATGTATGTATTTATATATCTATACATACACACAGAGAGAGGCAGATATGTGATATGTATATCATAGGGAATTTTGTTCACAATGGTTTTGTTGTTGTTTCTTTCTTTCTTTTTTGGGTCCATGGGCCAGGAATCAAACCCAGGTCTCCTGCATGGCAGGAAAGAATTCTACCGCTGAATTACCTGTGCACCTTTCATTGCTTAGTTTTTACTATTCTTAAACTTCCTGTAAAGAGGTCATGCAGTATTGTGGCAGCTATGGAGGGGATCTTCTTTAAGATATTCACCTGGGGGAGAATAGTTAAAAGGACCTCCAGTGGCTGCCCCTTTACATCTCTCTCCCCAGGCCAAGCTTCCCCAAGCTGCTGCCATCCAAACACTGAGAACAGTGGAGATACTAAAGCCAAGCCATTCCTGCCTGAACGGAAGTCCTCTAGTACACAAGCTTTGCTCAAGATCCCCCATCACAAATTAAAAAATGTTTTTACATGAACAAAGGAATGTCAATATTGCAGTGTGTTGAAAATAGATGGTCATTCATATTTTAAAGCTTATGTGTGGAACTAAAGAAAAAAATGTTTATTTGGTGCAAAATTTATATTTTGACTAGTGCATTCCTAATATAACTTATATGGACAGTTTAATCGAACACCATAAGTACATGGAACCTTGAATAGAGCATTAGATTTTGTAGGTTTGTCCAGGTTAGTGTGATGCCCTGATAAATCCCAGAGTGATTTGAACAGTGACTAAAAAAGTATTTGCAAAGTCCCCTTGGGGGAATGGTGAGAAAGGGGGAATATCAACTTCCCCATTTGGAGAATTCCTGATATTCTAGCAAGTAGTGAGGACAACCAAATCAATTAGCCAAGCCCTCAATCTTGGGGTTTGTTCATATGAAACTTATCCCTGCAAAGGACAGACTAAGCCTACTTAAAATTAGGACTGAGTGTCACCCCAGAGAACCTCTTTTCTTGCTCAGATGTGGCCTATCTTTCTCTCAGCCAACATGGCAAACAAACTGCCCTCCCTCTCTCTATGTGGGACATGACTTCCAGGGGAGTAAACCTCCCTGGCAACATGGGACAGAAATCCTAGAATGAGCTGGGACTCAGCATCAAGGGATTGAGAAAATCTTCTCAACCAAAAGGGGGAAGAGAGAAATGAGACAAAATAAAGTTTCAGTGGCTGAGAGATTTCAAACAGAGTCTAGAGGTTATCCTGGAGGTTATTCTTATGCATTTTATAGATATCCCCTTTTAGTTTAAGGTGTATCAGAGAGGCTAAAGGAAAGTGCTGGAAACTGCAGAGCTGTGTTCCAGTAGCCATGCTTCTTGAAGATGATTGTATAATGATACAGCTTTCGCAATGTGACTGTGTGATTGTGAAAACCTTGTGTCTGATGCTCCTTTTATCTATGACATTGATAGATGAGTAAAAAATATGGATAAAAATAAATAAATAATGGGGGAACAAATGTTAAAATAAATTGAGTAGGTTGAAATACTAGTGAACAATGAAAAGGAGTGGTAAGGGGTATAGAAAAAATAGGGGGAACAAACATTAAAATCTATTGAGTAGATGGAAATACTAGTGGTCAACGAGAGGGAGGGGTAGGGGGTATGAAATGTGTGAGGTTTTTTTTTTAATTTCTTTTTCTGGAGTGATGCAAATGTTCAAAAAAAATGATCATGGTGATGAATATACTACTATGTGATGCTATTGTGAGCCATTGATTATATACTATACATGGAATGTTTGTATGTTAAGAATGTTCATGTTTATATGCTGTTTTAGTTTGCTAATTCAAAATAAATTAATATATATATTTAAAAAAAAAAAGATTCCCCCATCAGCCCATTTGGAGAATTTCTGATATTCTCACAAGCAGTGGGGACAACCAAATCAATAAGCCAAGGCCTTGATCTTGGGGTTCACCCCTATGAAACTTATCCCTGCATAGGATAGCCTAAGCCTTCTTAAAATTAGGCCTAAGAGTCACACCCGAGAGAACCTCTTTTGTTGCTCAGATGTGGCCTCTCTCTCTCTAAGCCAACTTGGCAAGTGAACTTACTTCCCTCCCTCACTACATGGGACATGACTCTCAGGGATGTAAATCTCCCTAGCAATGAGGGACAGGTTTCTTGACCAAAAGGGGAAAGAGAGAAATGAGACAAAGTGTCAATGGCTGAGAGATTCCAAACAGAGTCAAGAGGTTATCCTGGAGGTTATTCTTATGTATTAAGTAGATAACACCGTGTTAGTCAAGATGTAATGGAGAGGCTGGAGGGAACTGCCTGAAAATGTAGAGCTATGTTCCAATAGCCATGTTTCTTGAAGATGATTGTATAATGATATAGCTTTCACAATGTGACTGTGTGATTGTGAAAACCTTGTGTCTGATGCTCCTTTTATCTACCTTATCAACAGACAAGTAAAACATATGGAATAAAAATAAATAATAGGGGGAATAAATAATAAATAATAATAAATAAATAAAATAAATAAAATAATTTATTTTAAATAAATTTAAAAATAAATAAAGTTAAAATAAACTTAGATTGAAATGCTAGTGATCAATGAAAGGGAGGGGTAAGGGTTATGGTATGTATGAATTTTTTTCTGTTGTCTTTTTATTTCTTTTTCTGAATTGATGCAAATGTTCTAAGAAACGATCATGATGATGAATATGCAACTAGGTCATGATATTGTGAATTACTGATTACATATGTAGAACAGAATGATCATATGTTAAGAATGTTTGTGTTTCTTTCTTGTCATATTTTTTTAAAAAATTAAAAATTAATAAAAAAATTTTTTTTTAAGTTAGCATATCAAAATATTACCAGTAGATGTAATGGAAACAGAATAGGAGGTGAAAAGTACCTTCACCTTCTATTTTCTATCTGAGAAATATTTGAAATACTTCACAAAAACATGTATTTCTTTTACGTTTAATTAGTTGCTTTAAAACTCAAATAGAATGAAATGGTTTATGATGAAAACAGCAGTCCCCTCCCCGACTCCTCCCCACCCGTTTCCCAAAGTCCCAATTTATACCCCTTTAATTGATTTCTAGCTTCCAAAAACATCTCTTATCTAATGACTCAAGTTTTTTTATCCTAATGGGTTTATACCTTTTTTATTGCTTTACTGTCACTTAGTGAATGTCAAGCGGAAGAGTAAATTATATGATCAATCTGCCACTTTTAATCAGAAATCCATGTATAAATCCAAGCTGATTTTAGACATAGTATGTCAGGAATTGATAGATCAAAGCATGGCCAGATGCTTTAGACCATGCTGGTGACAGGGTGGTAGTGGTGGTGGAGATGGACTGGGGAGGGGGCAACCTGGAGACTGATGGGTAGGATGGTTAAAGGATTTATGCAGTTAGGAAGGGGCAGAGGTAGACCCCTTGGCCAGCTGCAGCAGGATGGGGAGTACAACATAGAGACCACTGATGTATTGTTTCTCAAGGTCACTGTCTTCGTCATTGGACTTGCCAAGCTGCCTATCCCAGTTTTGCTTCAGGATAGTTTGCACCTGAAAGGAAACCCACGAAAATGTAAAAGCCAGGAACAAGGAAATATACCAAAAATAGTAAAATCTTTGGCAACACTCTTCAATCCAGAGCTCATGGCAGGCATAGTAATCAATCATGGCACTCTTTCCTGTGCACCCCAGAGAGCCTCACACACTCTCAACATGTGGAAGGCGTTGCTGAGCAATCACGTTGGCCCTAAGATGGTACTAACTGCCATCTCAAGAATAACATTTTTCACCCTCTCTTGCCCATACACAGGCAACTGAGAGAAAAGTGCCCATTCCAAAATGCCCTGGCAACTGTGTGTCCAGGGTTTTGCCGCAGGGTGCATGGACAAGAGCCAAGGTAGAGAACTATGGAGTAGGAAAGAATTGTGCCTGGAGAGCAAAGGCACCACTTCCACTATGACTTTGTATCACCTTATCCAGCAACTGGGGCAGCATTTCCTTCTCCAGGGCTTCAACCACAAGCTGCTGCTCCTCCTCAGACAGCTCTGGGGACAAAGAGAAGGATGGTTGGCAGAGAGGGAAATGCAGGGCTCCCGGTTCTGACCAGGCCCAGGATAGACATCAGAAGGGCAGCATGGAGGTTCTAGAGAGCCCCTGGAAATGCTAGATGGGAGCTATTCCCAGTGAGTTCCTTCTGTGGTTCCTGCTTCCCTCAGCCTGTAGGAGGTCATAGGCTGTACCAAGAGAGAAGAGGAACCAGCCCCTTAATGCTGAGCCTGGGGAAGATGGCTAGTCCCTGAAAGGTGAAGATCTATCCTTCCCTAAATGTAAAGGAAAATGTGTACCCTGCCCCCAAGATTTGGGGCCCCTCTGCTCAGCATATCATCTACACCAACATATATACAGCCCTCTCCTCACCTATCAAGGCATCCAGGAGGTTCAGAATGGCTTCTGCACGTGCTTCTACCAAGATCCCAGCGGCATTAAAAAGGCTGCTTATGAGAGGATTGGCTGGGTCCTCTATCTGCAGCTCACCAGAGCTCAGCACCTCAGACACCTGGGGCCAAGAAGAGGGGGAGATGAGTACCAGGCCCACTGTAGCATATGTCCTCAGTACACCACCTACCGTCCCACTGGCTTCTCTCTCTGCCCCAGTTCTTTCTGAAGGACCCTTACACTCTGCTCTAGATCCTGCAGTTGCCCATCCTCACTGAGGAATTTAGTGAGGCAGCTTAGCACATCTTTTCGCTCCTCTTCAGTCAGATCCTGGAGGCTTCTTCCCATGTCCTGCACCTTCTCCTCCATGCTTCTGACATCCTCCAAAATCAAGGGCTTCCCTGTAGAAGCAGAATAAGGACCCGACTCACCCAGCCAATAGGGTCCATTCCCAAGGCCCATCTTTTTCTACCTTTCTTTAGAGGCAACTTCTCAGTGTCTTCCCTTCCAGTCTTTTCCTGTTAAAATGAGGCATCCTTCTTCTAAGATACCCATCATGATTATCTCCTTCTGACACCACTTCCATCTTTCCATCTTCTGGCTCATCCCCATTCTAGTCCCAACTCCAAATTTGTCATTACCTTCAGGAAATCAAGGCCTAGTTATTTAGTCCTTTCAAAGTGTGGTTCTCACACCACACTAGTGATGGTGAGGATATAGAGAAAATGTGGAACAGTGGTGCTCAGCCTTGACTGTTAATGAGAATCATGGAGCTGTTAGAAATCCGAATGCCTGGACCAGTCCTACATCAATAAAATCAGCATTTCTGGAGGTGGCAATCAGATGATTACAATATATGACCTAGACTGAGAACCACTGTGTTTGGAAGACACAGAAGTAATCTCCAGACCAAAGTTGAAACATGTGATGGGCACATCACTGCCCTCCCCTTTCCCACACAGCCCCAACCGCAATCAGCAAACCCTATTTGAACTGCAGGCCTTGAGTCAGGAATTCAGCCACCCTTAACATAGCAAGCTCCCATCCTTACCTAAATCGAATGAACCACCATCCTTCTCTGCAAAGAGAAGAAGAAAAATCTCAGAGAGTCTCCAGATCACCCGATGATATTCTCTTCCCAGTGGTGAGGGTGGAAGGCCCTCAATGCCCATGCCAGGGAGCCTGCATCCTCATCATTGCATGTAAATGGCAAAGCACGATGTTTACAGGCCCCTTCCCATATCCTTTGTGATGAGCATTTTTTTTAAACTTTTTTTATTAATTAAAAAAAAAGAAACAAACAAAACATTTAGATATCATTCCAGTCTACATATATAATCAGTAATTCTTAATATCATCACATAGTTGCATATTAATCATTTCTTAGTACATTTGCATCGATTTAGAAAAAGAAATAAAAGGACAACAGAAAAAGAAATAAAATGGTAATAGAGAAAAAAAAGACTATACGTACCATATCCCTTATCCCTCACTTTCATTTACCACTATTTCAAACTGAATTTATTTTAACATTTGTTCCCCCTATTATTTATTTTTATTCCATATGTTCTACTCTTCTGTTGATATAGTAGCTAAAAGGAGCATCAGACATAAGGTTTTGTGATGAGCATTTTTAGGATTATTCCTAGATGATTGAAGAACAAACCGAGGCCCAGAGCAGGAGCAACATGCCACCAGCCACCCAGCAAATTTGGATCAGGATTGCAGGATGGAACGGCAACCCATCCTGACTCTTGTCAGCCTCTGTTATGGCATGACAGTCACTCTCTTGAGCAAGCAAGACTGTGCAGGACCATACCTGCAAATTCTACAACTTCAAGGAGTTTCTGCTCTATGTGCATCTCTCAATATCCCTTCCCAAGGGCCTAAAAGACAGTGCAGCTCCTCTGGGCTCCAGGGAAAGGCCATGAAATCCTAGGGAAAGCCATGTTCAGAACCATAGGAACATTCTAGTCTCATCCCTTCATTTTTTTAAAAATCCTATACTTACTTATTTCTCCTTAGAGAATTTATATTTTTGTTCAGTAATGTACTTTTTTTTTTAATTGGAGTTGTATGGTTAGTGACAAATCATGCAGAAAATATAGAATTCCCATATACTACCTCAAACACAGTTTTTCTTATTATTAATACTTTGTATTAGTTGGTTAACTTTATTAAAATTTATGAAACAATATTACTATAATTATACTATTAACTATAACCCATAGTTTACATTAGCTCACATTTTCTGCTGTACAATCCTATGTTTTTTTTTAGTCTAGTAACATATACAATCTAAAATTCCTCTTTTAGCCATATTTAAGTATATCACGCTATCTTCCATTACCAAAACTTTTCCATCACCCCAAACGGAAATTCTGTACCAATTAAGCATTAACTTCCCATTGCCTTCTCCAACTCTGCCCTGCTAATCTGTATTCTTGTTTCTAACTCTACAAATGTGTTTATTCTAATTATTTCATATCAGTGAGCTCATACAATATTTTTCCTTTTATAGTTGATTTCATTCAACATTATGTCTTCAAACTTCATTATGTTGTAGCATGCAACAGCACTTCAATTCTTATGGATAAATAATATTCCATTGTATGACTAGACACCATTTTGTTTATCCATTCATCAGTTGATGGGAACTGGGTTACTTCCATCTTTTGGCTGTTGTGAATAATTCTGCTATGAATATCAGTGTGCAAATATCTGTTCGAGTATCTGCTTTCAACTCTTTGGAGTACATAGAAGTGGGATTGCAAGGTCATACGGTTGTTCTGTAATTAACTTTCTGAGGAGCTGCCAAACCGTTGCCCCCAGCAGCGGCTACACCATTTTACATTTCCACCAACAATGAATGAGCATTTCTATTTCATCACATCCTCTCCTACATTTACTATTTTTTATTTTGTTTTATTTTTAATAGTAGCCATTCTAGTGGTGGGAAATAGTATCTCATTGTTGGTTTGATTTCCATTTCCCAAATGGATAAGGATGTTAAGCACCTTTTCAAGAGCTTATTATACATTTCAATATTTTTTTAAATTACTGAGACTTGTTTTGTGACATAACATGTGATCTATCCTGGAAATGATCCCTGTGCACTAGAGAAGAATGTGTAGTCTTCTGTTGTTGGGTAAAGTGCCATATTCATATACACATCTCTTAGGTCAGGTTGGTTTATAGTATCATTCAAGTCTTTCATTTCCTTATTGATCTTCTGTCCAGAAGTTCTATCCAGTTGAAAGTGGTATTTGAAGTCTCCTACTGTTAAGGTAAAACCATTTACTAATCTTTTTTCATCCCTCATAACAGTTTTTTACTTAGAGTTTATTTTATTTTATATTAATATAGCTACTCCAGCTCTCTTAAGGTTACTATTTCCATGGTATATTTTATTCCATCCTTTCATCCTTAACAACCTGTGTCTTTGAATTTAACGTGTGTCTCCTATAAACCAAATACAGCTGCCATGCTTTTTTATCCATTCTGCCATTCTCTGCCTTTTGACAGGAGAGTTTAATCCATTTACATTTAAGTAGCAGGGCTTTCTTTTGTAATTTTGCTATTTTGTCTTTGTAAGTCTTATGCCTCTTTGTCCTTCATTTCTTCATTAATGCCTACTTTCATATTTATTAATTTGTTGTACTGTAACATATTTAGTCTCTTCTCATTTTTTTCAGTATATTTTTCATATATTTTCTTGTGATTATCATGAGGCTTAAATCTAACCTTCTAAATCAATAACAATCATGTTTTATTTTGATACCAACTTAACTTCAATAGCATTCCTTTACCCCTCTGTACCCCCATCTTTGCTGTATTTGTTACAAATTATATCTTTATACACTTGTCATGGTCAGGTTCATGTGTCAACTTGGCCAAGTGGTGGTACCTGTTTGTATGGTTGGGCAAGTGCTGGCCTGTCTGTTGTGATGAGGACATTTCATAGAATTAAATCATGATCATGTCAGCTACATCGACAGCTGATTACATTTGTAATCAGCCAAAGGGGAGTGTCTTCTGCAATGAGTAATGCTTAATTTGATCCCTGGAAGCCTTTTTAAGGAGGACTCAGAAGAGACAGGCTCTTCCTGTCTTGGCTGGTGAGCCTCTCCTGTGGAGTTCATCCAGACCCTCCATCGGAATTGTCGGCTTCACAGCCTGCCCTGCAGATTTTGGATTCTGTGTTCCCGTCGTCACATGAGACACTTCCATAAATTTTATATTTGCGAGTGTTTCCTGTTGATTCTGTTTCTCTAGAGAACCCTAACTAATACAACATTGAATGTTCAAAACCATAAGTTATCATTGCTTGTTATGAATTTGCATTTTAGAACCCATAAGAAGTAAAAGTGGAATTACACACCCAAAAAATTATAACAGTACTAACACTTATAATTACCCATGCAAAAGGTTACTTTTGCAGTGGGCTTTATTTCTTAATGCCTCTTCGATCTATTGTCTAATGTCATTTCCTTTCAGTCTGAAGAACTCCCTTTTTAGCATTGCTTTTTTGGCAGAGCTAATGGTGATGAACTCCCTCAGCTTTTCTTTATTTGGGAATGTCTTAATCTCTTCCTCATTTTTGACAGTCTCATTGGATATAAAATTCTTGGTTGGCAATTTTTTTTTCAGGACTTTAAATATTTCAGCCCCCTGACCTCTTGCCTCCATGGTTTCTGAACTATTTCCTTGTCCTTGGCATTTGAAAATTTGACTACTATGTGTTTGGAGTTGGTTCTCTTTAATTTATCTTATTTGGGATTCATTGGGATTCTTGAATGTGCAAATTCATATTTTTTGTTAAAGCCTTAGCTGTCTTCAAGTGCTTCTGCCTGCAGGGCAAGTTCTGAGGGGGTGAGCCAAAGATGAGTTTCCTTGTTCAGACTTTAAGGATCCCACTTTAGGGATTGGCACCAACATACAGGCACAACAGTATGTGCATAGGATTTAGTCTTTTCCCTCCATAATAAGGCCAGGGAAACACAAGGGGAGCACACACTGGCTCCACATCACACCTGCCAGAAAGCGGGGAGGGCAGAGAAGGGGCCAGCAAGGGCACCAGTTGCTGCAACCCTTTAACTATTTTCTGGAGTTCTGAGGAAGATGGCTTTGCCAATTTTTACAATGCCACCATCTTGGTCCTGTGTTCTCACCACTTCACTGTAAAGTCACATAAATAATGGCTCAGGAAGCTATAGAACCTGGGAGCGACAGAACAGGAATTAAATGCCAAGACAGTCTGGCTTTTTCTGCAGTCCAGGGCTTTTTCTGCAGTCAATGCTATTGTGTGAGGACTGGCCAGGTAATTAAATTGTGCTTCCTCAGTCAACAAGCCCCTGATGAGGCTGAGATTACAGGATCTGGCTTAAAGCAAGTTAAAGTTATCCTGGGAGGGCCTGGTAGACTTGGCTGACATACAATGCAGTCTGCTTCTCCACCTGCTGGACTTCTGCCCTCACCATTGTTCCCACCTGGAGCCTTCTACCACATTCTCATCCCAGCAACTCTATAATTGCAGGCCACTTGTGGCCTCTTTTTAAAAATAATTTCCTTGCCCATCCTAGAACAAAGAACAGGAGACCCAGATCACTCACCTTCCGGAAAGGATTTTGTTTTGCCTGAGAAACAAATCCCTAAACAAGTGGAAAAAAAAGAAAGACCAGCTGTCAGAAAGACCAGTCATCTCTTTTTAATTTCCTCTTTACAGCCCCCCTCCCCCAATCTCCATACCCTGCCCCTTAAAAAAAATACTGGGAAGACTGCAGTGGAAGTTAACACCCCTAGGGAAGGACTTGTTATGATGAGGCAAATCCTGGATCAGAAGGAACCCACATCCTTCTTCCCATTCCTAAATCCTCCCTTCCCCCTGGGAGGCCCTTTCTTACCTCCAAGTTGAGGGGCCCCATTTGGGGCAAAGCCAGCCTGATCCACCCCCACCCCCACGCAAGTGCTCAGGGTCCACCCCCACACCACCCCGCCCCACCAGGTCTTGCTTACTCATCCTATTCTCGCTGTCGAAGACAAGCTGCATTATTTGATATCCCAAGACCCACTTGGCGGGGATGGTCACTTCCCTTTTGTGCTAGGAGAAAGGAGCTGACATTAATCAGAGTCCCTGGGGGCTTTACCTAGTTATCTTGCCTGATCTTCCGAGCAATCCCAGGAAGTAGTGATTTTTGCCCCCATTTCCCAGAGGTGAGAACTGATGCTCAGAGAGGGTAAGCACATGATCCATTCTCACAGCTAAAAAGAGTGGGAAAGCCAAGATTTGAGCCCACATCTGACTCCAAAATTCTTGTGGTTTCCACTATCCATTGACAAATGTTTACTGAGGACCTGCTTTGTTCCAGACACTGTGACTCCTGCCTCCTGCCTTCTGCCTCCTGGAAAGGGAGACAGACAATGAAAAGGCAAACACACACACACACACACACACACACACACACACAACAGCACTCAGGAACCTATAAACATTGGGAAGCACTATGAAGAAAAAGAAAAGGCATCATTACAGCATGATAGGAGAGGAGTTCCTTAATGGTGCCACAGACCCTTTCCCAGAGCAAAGAGGGTAAAGATAGCTCAAGAAGCCCAGGGAGAGCTCTGAAGAGCCTGGAGAGGGGCAGGCATCCCCTGACCTGTGCAGATGGGTGGGGGCCAATTCCCCTATCCCTGACTCCTGGAAACCTAACCTTTCGTTCAAATTCAAACCAGCTCTGGCTGAAAAACTTATACTGACGATTGTTCTTCAAGGTTTCCTCAGCTGTGGTCTCCAGAGTTTTTGTCACCAGATACAGATCTTCTTTCCTCGCCTGAATTGATTGGAATGAAGAGGGCAGCTTCGCCTTCAGCTTCCTGGAAGGAGTAAAGGGGGATGAGAGTTTAGGATCTCAGGGGCTCCGTTCTGCAGAGACACCCCTCCACCTCCATCAGCTAGTTCCAATTTGGGATTAATTGCTTCTGAGGCTGGAAAATCAGGGAACTTCACACCCTCATCACAGATCCCCTTACCCACCGCTGGAAATGGGTGCAAAGTGCGAAGGGAAGTAAATAGCTTTTATGGAAGGCTGTGAAGTACCAACACTGTGTGAGAGGCTTCTGTCATCATTTTACCCCTGCTGTTACCTGTGGTGTAGGCACAACCCTGTCATGTAGGCAGGATTCCACCCATTTGTCATATGAGGAAATTGAATCTTAGAGACAGGTTGTGAATGGTCCAAGCTCATACAACTAATAAGTGGAAAGTTGGAATTCAAACAAGTCCATAGGAATTCAAAGTATGTGGCTTTCCCACACACTGAGCTAGAGCTCTGCCCAGCTCAAGATATCCCCTTCTCTGAGAAGGGATTCCAGCTCTGCCCACCTTTGGTGCCTTGGGCTCCACAAGGCATCTCTGATTCCACAGAGAAATTCATTTCGTGATTTAAAACAGCTTTATGGTACTTTTCTTATGTGTAACTAAAATATCCTTAAGGAAGACATACGTCCCTGCTCACTGATGACCTTTCCTTACCTATAAATTGCCCTCACCCATCGTATGCATACATACTCACCCTAGAGACAACAGACATTCTAGAAGAGAATGAGGTCTCTTCAAAAAAACTCAGAAAGTTAACTCATTATTATAACAATTATAAATATATATGACCTAACAGCAGAGCCCCAAAATATATGAAGCAAATATTGACAGACTTGAAGGGAAAAACAGATGGTTCAGCATTAATAGCAGGAGACTTCAAACATCACTTTCAACTGGATAGAGCTTCTGGACAGAAGATCAATAAGGAAATGAAAGACTTGAATGATACTATAAACCAACCTGACCTAAGAGATGTGTATAGAGCACTTTACCCAACAACAGAAGACTACACATTCTTCTCTAGTGCACAGGGATCATTTCCAGGATAGATCACGTTATGTCACAAAATAAGTCTCAACAAGTTAAAAAAATATTGAAATGTATAATGCATCTCCTCTGAAAACAATGGAATGAAGCTAGAAATCAGTAACAGAGGGAGAACTTGAAAATTCAAAAACATGTAGAAATTGCACATATATTCTTAAATAACCAATGAGTCAAAGAAGAAATCACAAGGGAAATTAGGAGATATCTTGATGGGCAAATGAAAATGAAAACACAGCTCATCAAAACTTATGGGAAGCAGCAAGGGCAGTGCTGGGAGGGAAATTTATAGCTCTAAATGCTTACATTAAAAAAGAAAAGGGGGGCAGGCTATAGTGGCTCAGCAGGCAGAGTATTTGCCTGCCATGCCAGAGACCTGGGTTTGATTCCAGTGCCTGCCCATGCAAAAAAAAAAAAAGGAAGGAGAGGACTGTGTGATTGTGAAAACCTTGTGTCTAATGCTTCTTTCATCCAAGGTATAAGGACTGATGAGTAAAAAAATATATGGATAAAAAAAATAATGGAGGGGATAAGGGGTAAAATAAATTGGGTAGATTGAAATAATAGTGGTCAATGAGAGGCAGGAGTACGGGTATGGGATGTTGTGCTGGTTTAAATCTGTGGTATACCCTAGAAAAACCATGTCTTTTAATCCTCATTCAATATTGATTAGGTGGGAGCTTTCTGATTATCCATGGAGATGTGACCCACTCAATTGTGGGCGGTAACTTTTTTTTTTTTTTTTGAATTTTTTTTTTATTAATTAAAAAAAGAATTAACAAAACAATTAGAAATCATTCCAATCTACATGTACAATCAGTAATTCTTAATAACATCACATAGTTGCATATTCATCATTTCTTAGTACATTTGCATCGATTTAGAAAAAGAAATAAAAAGACAACAGAATAAGAATTAAAACAGTAATAGAAAGAAAAAAAAACAAAAAAAACAAAAACAAAAAACCTATACCTCACATGCAGCTTCATTCAGTGTTTTAACATAATTGCATTACAATTGGGTAGTACTGTGCTGTCCATTTCTGAGTTTTTATATCCAGTCCTGTTGTACAGTCTGTATCCCTTCATCTCCAATTATCCCTTCTCTTTTTTTTTTTTTTTAATTAACGGAAAAAAAGAAATTAACCCAACATTTAGAGATCATACCATTCTACACATGCAATCATTAATTCTTAACATCATCACATAGATGCATGATCATCATTTCTTAGTACATTTGCATTGGTTTAGAAGAACTAGCAACATAACCGAAAAAGATATAGAATGTTAATATAGAGAAAAAAATAAAAGTAATAATAGTAAAATCAAAACAAAACAAAACAAAACAAAAACCTATAGCTCAGATGCAGCTTCATTCAGTGTTTTAACATGATTACTTTACAATTAGGTATTATTGTGCTGTCCATTTTTGAGTTTTTGTGGGCGGTAACTTTTGATTAGATGGTTTCCATGAAGATGTGTCTCCACCCATTCAAGGTGGGATTGCTTATTGGAGCCCTTTAAGAAGGAACCATTTTGGAAAAGGCTTTAGAGCTCATACAGCCAGAGACCTTTGGAGATGAAGAAGTAAAATGCCCCCATGGAGTTTCAAGAAGCATGGAGAGAAAGCTAGCAGATGTCGCCATGTACACCATGTGCTTTTCCAGTTGAGAGAGAAACCCTGAACGTCATCAGCCTTCTTGAACCAAGATATGTTTCCCTGGATGCCTTAGATTGGGCATTTCTATAGCCTTGCTTGAATTTGGACATTTTCACAGCCTTAGAACATGTGAACTAGCAACTTAATAAATTCCTCTTTTTAAAAGCTGTTCCTTTTCTGGTATATCATATTCTAGCAGCTTGCAAACCAGAACAGATGTATAAGTTTTTCCTTTTTTCTTTTTATTTCTTTTCTGGAGTAATGCAAATGTTCTAAAAATGATCATGGTGATGAATACAAACCTATGTGATGATATTGTAAACCATTGATTGTATACCATGTATGGAATGTATGTGTGTGAAGATGTCTCAATAAAAATATTTTTAAAAAAGGGAGGGGGGAGGAATTGGGAAACAGAATGGGCTGAGTGAGTCTGTCAAGACTCCAGCAGGGACAAGAGGCCACACCCAGGAAAGTGCCTGCCCCAGCAGCTAGCTTGGGATGTCAGCCCCCTCAGCTCCAAAGCCCAGAGCTTACTTGGGGAACCCAGAAGCCAGTAAACTTGCTTTCCCTGCTCATAGAGATCATCCAGTTAGTGCACAGATCCTACTGCTCGCCTTTCCATAGGGAGGCCTAGAGCCCTACGAGTGCATGGACACAGAGGCAGGGATGAAGAAGCAAGTCATGCAGCACCCCATGCCTGTACATCCATGTCCTGATAACCTGTAAACCATGCCCTGATCTGCATCCTGGTGCCAGGCTGTGCCCCAAACCCTGTGCCATGCCTAGATGGCAGGCATTTCAAGGTTGGCTGTGGGCAGGGGTAGTTGACATACCCAGTTCCACAGCCCAAGGTCATTCCAAGAAAAAGCCTGAGGGCCACCAGTCCCAACAGGCCCACAAGCAGAATTTCCACCAAGGTACACACTGTTCACCCCCCAGCCCCAGGGTTGGCAGCTTTCAGCACATACATGAACCAGCAGACCTGGCTAGAATTGCACCAGGTCTCCAAACAGTTCAGCCAGCTGCCGCAGTCAGGGAGAGAGGGGACCTGAAGGGAAGAGGAGGCCCAAGAGCGCCATCTTCTGGGACGAAACAGAAAGTGCAGTCTGGCAAACTGCTTATCTGTCTAACTTCCAACAGATCCTCAAGTAGAGTTGCATCCACTGCTTGAGGTCTGGGCCTTGGTTCGGCGGGGAATCACTGACTAACCAAGTGCAAAAGGAGACCTTCAATGCAAACCCAAACAAATAAAAAATCTTAGATGACTGAGGGAAACCAACTTTCAAAATAACCCTATCAAGAGGATCAAATGCCTTAAAGTCAATAGAAAATCACAAAGCATATGAAGATGCAGGCAGATATGGCCCAGCCAAATTACCAAATTAAATCAAGAAAGGAAATACAGACTTTAGAACAATTAATCAAAGATGTTCGAACAAATCCCCTAAATAAATTCAATGGGTTGGCTAATATCATAAAAGCTATCAAGAAGACACTAGAAGAGCATAAAGAAGAATTTGAAAGAATAAGTACAAAAAATAGCAGTTATCACAGAGATAATAGATACCAAATTTAAAATATACTTGAGACACACAACAGTGGATTTGAAGAGGTATAAGAAAGAATAAGTGAATTACAGGACAGAACAATTGAATTTGAATGCACAAAAGAACAAATGGCAAAAAAGATGGAAAAATTTGAATTGGACCTCAGGGAAATGATGAACAACAGAAAGTGCACAAATATAAAAATCATCAGTGTCCCAGAAGAAGGGAAGAGTAAAAGACTAGGAAAATTAGTTGAGGAGATAATGAGGGAAAACTTCCCAACACTAATAAAAGTCATAAATATGAAAATCAAAGAATCCCGATGAACCCCAAATAGAATAAATTCAACTGGCCTACTCCATGACACATACTAATAAGTCTGTCAAATGTTGAAGAGAAGCAGAAAGTCCTGAAAGTGGCAAAAGAAAAGAAACTCACTATCATACTAAGGAAACCACATAAGACTGAGTTTGGACTACTCAACAGGCAAATATTTTAGATCCTGAAAGAAAAAGATTTCCAGCCAAGAATTCTTTATCCAACCAAGTTATCCTTCAAAAGTGAGAGAGATTAAATTTTTCACAGACAAAGCCTGAGAGAATTTGTCAAAAAGTGCCAGGCCCTACAAGAAGTACACAAAGGAGTTCTGTTGGCTGAAAAAAAAACCAAAAAAGACAGGAGAGGGAGGTCTGAAGAAGGGCCCAGAATTGAAGAGTACCAGTAATGGTAACTTAAAGGATAAAAAGAGAGAGATCTGACAAATAAAAACTAAAGGATAAGATGATAGATTCAAGAAATGCCTTTACATGCCAGAGGACCTGGGTTCGATTCCCGGTGCCTGCCCATGTTAAAAAAAAAAAAAAGAAATGCCTTTATAGTAAAAACTTTGAGTGTTAATGGACTTACACTTACCAATTAAAAGATACATTGGCAGAATGGATTAAGAAATATGATCCATCCATGTGCTGCTTACAAGAGACTCATCTTAGATCCAAGGATACAAATAGACTGAAAATGAAAGGATGGAAAAAAGATGTTCCATGCAAGGTGTAACCAAAAGAAAGCAGGAGGAGATATACTAATATCAGGCAAAATAGACTTTAAATGCAAAGATGTCATAAGAGACATAGAAGGATACTACATATTAATAAAAGGGACAATTCACCAAGAAGAAATAATAATCATAAATGTCCATGTTCTCAATCAAAGAGCTCCAAAGTATATGAGGCAAACATTGGCAAAACCGAAGGGGATACCCACTAGAATGGCCATTATCAAAAAAACAGAAAACGATAAGTGCTGGAAAGGATGTAGAGAAAGAGGCACACTTATCCACTGTTGGTGGGAATGTCAAATGGTACAACCGCTCTAGAAGGCAGTTTGGCGGGTCCTCAGGAAGTTAAGTATAGAATTGCCATATGACCCGGCAATACCATTGCTAGTATCTACTCAGCAGACATGAGGGCAAGGACACAAATGGACATTTGCATACTAATGTTTATAGCAGCATTATTTACAATTGCAAAGAGATGGAAACAGCCAGAATGTCCATCAACAGACGAGTGGCTAAACAAGCTATGGTATATACATACGATGGAATAATATACAGCTGTAAGAGAGAATAAAGTTATGAAGTATGTAACAGCATGGATGGACCTTGAGGACATTACGTTGAGTGAGATTAGCCAGAAACAAAAGGACAAATACTGTATGGTCTCACTGATATGAACTAACATTGACAAATGAACTTGGAGAATAGTTAAGAACAGAGGTCATCAGGAGATAAAAATAGGGTAATTGGAATTGAAGGGATACAGATTGTACAACAGGACTGTGTTAGTTAGATTCAGTTGTCAACTTGGCCAGGTGAGCATTACTAGTCTTGTTGCTGCGGACATAAGCCAAGCGGTACGTGAAACTCATCTGTTGCCAATTACATCTGCAGTCAGCTAGGAGGCGTATCTGCTGCAATGAGTGACGTTTGACTTAATTGGCTGGTGCTTAAATGAGAGATTGCAATGCAGCACTGCCAAGCAGCTCAGCATTCCTCATCTCAGCACTCGCAGCTCAGCCCAGGCCTTTGGAGATGCAGAAAGAAGTCACCCTGGGGAAAGTTGTTGGAACCCAGGGGCCTGGAGAGACCAGCAGAAACCATCTTGTGCCTTCCACGTAAGAACCTCAGTGGAAAGTTAGCTGCCTTTCCTCTGAAGAACCAACAAAATAAATCCCCTTTTATTAAGAGCCAATCCATCTCTGGTGTGTTGCATTCCAGCAGCTAGCAAACTAGAACAAGGACTGATTGTAAAAATTCAGAAATGGATAGCACAATACTACCTAGCTGTAATACAATAATATTAAAACACTGAGTGAAGCTGAATGTGAGAATGATAGAGGGAGGAGGCCTGGGGGCACAAATGAAATCCGAAGGAAAGATAGACGATAAAGACTGAGATGGCATAATCTAGGAATGCCTAGAGTGTATAATGATAGTGACTAAATGTGCAAATTTAAAAATGTTTTTGCATGAGGAAGAACAAAGGAATGTCAATACTGCAGGGTGTTGAAAATAGAGGTTAATTAATATTTTAAAACTTTAACTTATGTGTGAGACTAAAGCAAAAAATGTTTATTTGGTACAAAATTTGTATATATATATATATTTTTTTTTAATATGGGCAGGCACCGGGAATCAAACCCGGGTCCTCTGGCATGGCAGGCAAGCGTCTTTGCCTGCTGAGCCACCGTGGCCCCAAAATTTATATTTTGACTAGTGTATTTCCTAATATAATTTATGTAGACAGTTTAATTGAACACTATAAGTACATGGAACCTTGAGTAGGGCATGAGATTTTGTAGGTTTGTCCAGAATGACACCGCGATAAATCCCAGAGTGATTTGAACAGTGAATAAAACAGTATTCACAAAGTCCCCTTGGGAGAATGGTGAGAAAGGGGGAAAATTCAGCTTCCCCAAGTGGAGAATTCTTGATATTCTCACAAGCAATGGGGACAACCAAAGCAATAGGCTGCGCCCCCAATCTTGGGGTTTGTTCATATGAAACTTAACCCCACAAAGGATAGGCTAAGCCTACTTAAAATTAGGCCTAAGAGTCACCCCCAAGAGAACCTCTTTTGTTTCTCAAATGTGGCCTCTCTCTGTCAGCCAACACGACATGCAAACTCACTGCCCTCCTGCTCTCTACTTGGGACATGACTCCCAGGGGTGTGGACCTTCCTGGCAACGTGGGACAGAAATCCTAGAATGAGCTGGGACTCAGCACCAAGGGAATGAGAAAACCTCGACTGAAAGGGGGAAGAGAGAAAATAAAGTGTCAGTGGCTGAGAGATTCCAAACACAGTCAAGAGGTTATCCTGGAGGTTATTCTTAAGCATTAAATAGCTATCACCTTTTTAGTTAAGGTGTAATGGAGAGGCTGGAGGGAAGTACCTCAAACTGTAGACCTGTGTGCCAGTAGCCATGTTTCTTGAAGATGATTGCATAATGATATATCTTTCGCAATGTGACTGCATGATTGTGAAAACCTTGTGTCTGATGCTTCTTTATCTACTTTATGGATAGATGAGTAAAACATATGGATTAAAAATAAATAAATAATGGGGAAACAAATGTTAAATTTAGTAGATTGAAATGCTAGTGATCAATGAAAGGGAGGGGTAAGGGTTATGGTATATATGAATTTTTTTCTGTTTTCTTTTTATTTCTTTTTTTCTGAATTGATGCAAATGTTCTAAGAAATGATCATGATGATGAATATACAACTATGTGATGATATTGTGAATTACTGATTATATATGTAGAATGGAATGATCATATGGTAAGAATTTTGTATGTTGGTATGTTTAATAAATAAAATAAAGTAAAAAAAAAAACAAAACTGATGGGGTAATAAAAGTTTCAACAACACCAGAGGGATATTTCAATATACTACTCTCCTCTGTAGATAGAAAAACCAGACACAGGCTCAACAAGGAAATACAGAACTCAAACAGTTTGATAAATGAATTAGACCTAACAGACATATATAGATGATTACACCCCAAAACACCAGAATACACATTCTTCTCTAGTGTTAAAGGAATGTTATCTAGGATAGATTATATGCTGGGGCACAAAACAGGTCTTTATAAATTTTAAAAGACTGAAATTATTCAAAGCATTTTCTCTGATCACAATGGAATGAAGCTGGAAATCAATAACCACCAAAGAACGAGAATTTTCACAAATATATAGAGATAAAGAATACACCCTTAAACAATCAGTGGGTAAAAGAATAAATTATTAGAGAAACTGGTAAATATCTGGAGACAAACAAAAATGAAAATACAACATATCAGAACTTATGGAATACAGCAAAGGCAGTGCTGAAAAGAAAATTTATTGCCCTAAATGCCTATATTAAAAAAGAAGAAAGAGAAAAAAAATCAAGGACTTAACTGCCCACCTGGAGGAACTAGAGAAAGAACAGCAAATTAGCCCAAAAGCAAATGGAAAACAAGAAATAACAAAGATTAAAGCAGAAATAAATGAATTGGAGAAAAACAACAAGAAAAAAAATACAATAGAAAGAATAAATAAAGCCAAAAGTTGGCTCTTTAAGAAAATCAGAACAATCGATGGACCCCTGGCTAGGCTGACAAGGAAAAAGAGAGAGAGGATACAAATAAACAAAATCAGAAATGAGAGGGGGTTGTTACCATGGACCCTGAAGAAATTTTAAAAAGTCATAAGAGGTCACTATGAACATCTATATGCCAACAAACTAGACAACTTAGATGAAATGGACAAATTCCTATAAACACTCAAACAACCTACCCTGACTTGAGAAGAAACAGAAGATCTCAATAAACCAATCACAAGTAAAGAGAGTCAATCAGTCATCAAAAATCTTCCTACAAAATAAAATCCAGGGCCATTTGACTTCAAAGGGGAATTTTCTCAAACATTCCAAAAAGAATTAACACCAATCCTGCTCAAACTTTTCAAAAAAATTTAGGAAAAAGGAACACTACTAACTCATTTTAAGAAGTTAACGTCATTCTAATACCAAAACCGGGTAAAGATCCTACAAGAAAGGAAACTACAGGCCAATCCCTTAATAAACATAGCTGTAAAAATTCTCAACAAAATGCTAGCAAATTGAATCTAACAATACATTAAAAGAATTATACTCCACAACCAAAGGGGGATTGATTGATGCTGAAAAAGCATTCAACAAAATTCAGCATCCTTTTCTGATAAAAATACTTCAAAAGGTAGGAATAAAGGAAATTTCCTGAATATGATAAAGGGCATATATGAAAAATCCATAGCCAGCATCATACTCAATGGGGAGAGACTGAAAGCCTTCTCCCTAGGACCAGGAACAAGACAAAGATGCCCTCCACCACAACCATTATTCAACACTGAACCAGAAGTTCTAGCTAGAACAATCAGGCAGGAAAAAGAAATAAAAGGAATCCAAATTAGAAAGGAAGAAGTAAAACTTTCATTATTTGCAGATGGCATGATACTATATTTGGAAAATCCTGAGAAATCTATGATAAAGCTACTTGAGCTAATAAACAAATTGAGCAAAGTAGCAGGATACAAAAATCAGTTATGTTTCTAAACACAAGCAATGACCTAACCGAGGAGGCAATTAAAGAAAAAATTTCATTAAAAAGCACAACTAAAAGAATCAAGTATCTTAGAAGATACTTAACCAGGGATGTAAAGGATCTGTACATGGAGAACTACAAAACATTGTTAAAAGAAATCAAAGATCTAAATAGGTGGAAAGACATTCCCTGCTCATGGATAGGAAGGTTAAAGTAGTTAAGATGTCAGTTCTACTCAAATTAATCTACAGATTCAACACAATACCCATCAAAATCCAACAACTGACTTTGAAGACTTAGAAAAGATAGTTATCAAATTCATTTGGAAGAGAAATAGACCTTTTAGCGCTAAAAATGTCCTAGAAAATATGAACAAAGTAGGAGGACTAACATTCCCTGATTTTAAAGCTTATTACAAAGCCACAGTGGTCAAAACAACATGGTACTGGTCCAAAGACAGACGTATTGAACAGTGGAATCTAATCAAGTGTGTGGAGATAGACCACCAAATCTATGGCCAATTGATTTTTGACAAGGCCCCCAAATCACTGAACTGGGACAAAATAGTCTTTTCAATAAATGGCCATGAGAGAACTGGATATCAATAGCCAAAAGAATGAAAGAAGACCCTTACCTCACACTCATACAAAAATTAATTCAAAGCAGATCAAAGACCTAAATATAAGAGCCAGTACCACAAAACCTGTAGAAGAAAATATAGGGAAACATCTTCAAGACTTAGCGTATTCATTTGCTAATGCTGCCAGAATGCAATACATTACAAATGGAACAGCTTTCATAAAGGGAATTTATTACATTACAAGTTACAATTATAAGGCTGTGAAAATGTCCAAATTAAGGCACCAACAAGAGGTTACTTTCACTCAAGAAAGGATGATACCATCTGGAACACTTCTGTCAGTGGCTGAGATTTCAAGTAGAGTGGAGAGGCTCTCCTGTAAGTTATTCTTATGAATTATATAGATATCCCCTTTTTAGTTTATGGTGTACTAGAGTGGCTGGAGGGAAGTACCTCAAACTGTAGAGTTACGTTCCAGTAGCCATTTTTCTTGAAGATGGTTGTATAATGATACAGCTTTTGCAATGTAACTGTGTGATTATGAAAACCTTGTGTCTGATGCTCCTTTTATCTACAGAAAGGACAGATGAGTAAAAAATATGGATAAAAATAAACAAATAATAGGAGGAACAAATGTTAAAATAAATTGAGTAGATTGAAATACTAGTGGTCAATGACAGGGAGAGATACAGGGTATGGCACGCAGGAGCTTTTTCTTTTTTATTTCTTTTGCTGGCGAGATGCAAATGTTCAAAAAAATGATCATGGTGATGAATACACAACTATGTGATGATATTGTGAGCCACTAATTGCAACCATGTCACGAATGTTTGTATGTTTGTTTGTTGTTTACGATTTAAAAAAAAGTTTCACATACCAGGATTACTTTCCAGAAACCTACAACCACAAGATGGGTTCCTAGGCCAGATAAGTCCTGAAACCCAGAGGGGTCAGCCTCACCAAGACTATCAACAAGTTCCATCCTCGTATCCCATATTATCAACACCCCTTTCCAACATGAAAAAGTTAGAAGGAACAGAGCCGAAATACCCCCAAAGACTGGGAGAAGGATCAGAGGAGGAGGAGGAGTTATAACACAGAAGATAGGATTTAACAAATGAGTATGACAGCTGAATCATTATATTGATATTTCTTTAAGTCTCCAGTGTCTTGGAGTAGCTAGAAAGAAAAAACTAAAATTGTGGAACAATAACACATACCAAACTCTAAAATCTGTTCTATAACTAGTTGATAAAATGTATGTTGAAATTCATTGCTTTTTTATATATATTTCACAATAAAAAATGTTTTTTTAAAAAAGGGAGATCTCAAATTAATAACCTAACTTCACACCTGGAGGAACTACAAAAAGAAGAGTAAACTAAACCCAAAGCTAGCAGAAGGAAAGAAATAACAAAGATTAAAGCAGAGATAATGAAATAGAGAATAGGAAAACAAGAGGGCGAATCAACAAAATCAAAAGTTAGTTCTTAGAAAAGACAGATAAAATTGACAAATCTTTAGTTAGACTGAGAAAGAAAAAAGGAGGGTACAAGTAACTAAAATCAGAAATGAAATGGGGGTCATTACTAATGACTCCACAGAAATAACAATTTCTATAAACAATTGTACACCAACAAATTATATAACCTACAAAAAAATGGACAAATTCCTAGAGACACACAAATTACCTAAACTGAACCAAGAAGAAACAGAAGCCCTCAACAGATCAATAACAGGTTGAATCAGTATTAAAAACCTCCCAACAAAGGTGGCTTCACTGGTAAATTTTATCAAACATTAAAATAAGAATTAACCCTAATCCTACTCAAACTCTACCAAAAACTTAAAGAGGAGGAAACAATACCGAACTCTATGAAGCCAACATCACTCTAACACAAAAGCCAGATGAAGACACAAGAAAAGAAAATTCCAGGCCAATACCTTTATGAATGTAGATTCAAAACTCCTCAACAAAATACTAGCAAACTGAATCCAACAGCACATTAACAGAATTCTACACCATGATCAAGTAGGATTCATCCCAGGTATGCAAGGGTGGACTAACATAATAAAATCAATTAATGCACTACACCACATTAATAGAACAAAGGAAAAAAAAACATGATCATCTCAATTAATGCAGAAAAGGTATTTGCCAAAATCTAGCACTCTTTCTTGATAAAAACATGTAGAGAACTAAGAAAAGTGAAATAGAAGGAAATTCTTCAATATGATAAAGGGCATATATGAAAAACATCGTACTTAACATCATCCTCAATGGTGAAAGACTAAATTCTATCCTTCTAAGATCAGGAACAAGACAAGGATTCACA
The DNA here is from genome assembly GCF_023851605.1 of Tamandua tetradactyla. Classification (NCBI taxonomy): domain Eukaryota; kingdom Metazoa; phylum Chordata; class Mammalia; order Pilosa; family Myrmecophagidae; genus Tamandua; species Tamandua tetradactyla. The sequence goes on along the minus strand of NC_135332.1, from coordinate 27,354,358 downwards.
CCACTGCTATTCAACACTGTACTGGAAGTTCTAGGCAATACAATTACGCAAAAAGAAAGAAAGGACACCCAGAATGAAAAGGAAAAAGCAAAACTTTCCCTATTTGTGGATGACATGGTCCTATATGTAGAAAATCCTGAAGCATCCAAAACAAAACTATTATAGCTAATAAATGAATGTAGCAAAGTGGCAGGGTACAAGATCAACACACAGTTAGTATTTTCTATACACTATTGAACATTTTGCAAAGGAAATCAAGAAAAAAACATTCAATTTATAATAGCAACTAAAAGTATAAAATATCTAGGAATAAACTGACCAAGGAAGTGAAGGATTTGTACATGGAACTATAAAACATTGTTGAAAGGAAAGATGAACTACATAAATGGAAGGATATTCTGTGTTCATGGATTGGAAAACTTAATATTGTTAAGAGTCAATTTTGCGAAAAGCTATCTACAAATTCAACTCAGTCCAAATCAATATTCCAACAGCCTTCTTTGCCGAATGGAAAAGCCAATTCTCAAATACATATGGAAGAGTAAGGGGCCCTGCCTCTCTCTCCAGCCAACACGACGATCAGTCTCACCACCCTCCCCCTCTCTGCATGGGACATGACTCCCAGGGATGTGGACCTTCCTGGCAACGTGGGACAGAAATCCTGGAATGAGGTGAAACTCAGCATCAAAGGACTGAGAAAAACCCTAGAATGAGCTGAGAATTAACATCAAGGGATTGAGAGAAACTTCTCGACCAAAGGGGGAAGAGTGAAATGAGACTAAGTGTCAATGGCTGAGAGATTCCAAACAGAGTCGAGAGGTTATCCTGGAGGTTATTCTTACGCATTAAGTAGATATCACCTTGTTGTTCAAGATGTAGTGGAGAGACTGGAGGGAACTGCCTGAAAATGTAGAGCTGTGTTCCAGTAGCCATGTTTCTTGATGATGATTGAACAATGATATAGCTTTCACAATGAGACTCTGTGAATGTGAAAACCTTATGTCTGATGCTCCTTTTAGCTACTATATCAACAGAAGAGTAGAACACATGGAATAAAAATAAATAATAGGGGGAACAAATGTTAAAATAAATTTAGTTTGAAATGCTAGTGGTAAATGAAAGTGAGGGGTAAGGGGTATGGTATGTATAATCTTTTTTTTCTCTGTTATCGTTTTATTTCTTTTTCTGTTGTCTTTTTATTTCTTTTTCTAAATCGATGCAAATGTTCTAAGAAATGATGAATATGCAACTATGTGATGATATTAAGAATTACTGATTGTATATGTAGAATGGAATGATATCTTAATGTTTTATTTGTTGTTAATTTTTCATTAATATAAATAAATAAATAAATAAAAAGATCCCCCCCCCCAAAAAAAGAGTAAGGGGCCCTGAATAGCCAAAACCATCCTGAAAAGGAAGAACAAAGTTGGAGGACTTACACCTCCCAACATAAAAATGTATTACAAAGCTATAGTAATCAAAACAGCATGGTACTGGTACAAGGACAGTTCCAATAGAATTGATTTGAGATTCCAAAAATAAACCCTCCTATCTATGGATAATTGATTTTTAACAAAGGTGCCAACTTCTCTCAAAGGGGAAAGCACAGTCTCTTCAACAAATGGTGCTGGGAAAACCAGCCACTCAATGCAAAAGAATCCCTACTTCATACCATATACAAAAATCAACTCTAAATGGATCAAAGACCTAAATTTATGAGGTAAAACTATAAAACTCCTATAAGATAACATTGAGGAAAATCTTCAGGACCTTGTCTTAGGTATTGGATTTTTAGACATTGGATTTGTACCATTAACGACCAGGTTTAACTTAGGGCTCATTGTGTAGTGTTGTTCCAAGGATTTTTTTTCTTAATTTTTATTCTGTTACCATAGATACAATATAACATTTCCCCTATTAATCACATTCAAAGATTTATATTTCAGTGCGGTTATTGCATTCACAATGTTGTGCTACCCTAGGAACCCTGCACATTTTAAGCCTTAACTTCACATTCCCTATCCCCACCCCACCTCCTTGTAACCTATACCCTAGATACTGACTCTATGAGTTTGCCCATTATAATTGTGCAAACTCATAGAGTCAGTATCTAGAGTATAGGTTAATCAAAAGCACAAGCAGCAAATGAAAAACAGATGGATCAGAATTCATGAAAATTAAAAACTTTTGTGCATCAAAGGACATTATCAAGAAAGTGAAAAGACATTCTATAGAATAGAAGAAAATATTTGGAAATCATATATCTGATAATGGTTAATATCAAGAATATATTAAAAAAATTTGGGCGGGCCGCGGTGGCTCAGCGGGCAAAGTGCTTGCCTGCTATGCCGGAGGACCTCGGTTCGATTCCTGGCCCTAGCCCATGTAACAAAAAACGGAAAAACAAAATACAATAAAACAAGAAAATGTTTAAAAAAAGTTGTTTCCCTTTCTTCCTTCCTTCCTTCCTTCTATCCTTCCTTCCTTCTCTCTCTGTCTTTCCTTTAAAAAAAAAAAAAAAAATTCTACAACTCAACAACAACAAGATAAACAACCCAATTAAAAAATGGACTAAGGACTTGGATAAACATTTCTCCAAAGATATATACAAATGTCCAATAAGCACATGAAAAGATGCTCAACATCATTAGCCATTAGAGAAATGCAAATTAAAACCACAATAAGATTCTAATAGAATGGCTACTACTTAAAAAATAAATAAATAAATAAGAAGGAAAATAAGTTTTGGTGAGAATGTGGTAAAATCGGAAAAAGTGTTTGGTGGTTCCTCAAAAAGTTAAATATAGAATTATTATATGACCTGGCAATCCTACTTCTAGAGAGACATACCCAAAATAAATGATAGCGGAGACTCAAACAGATATTTGTATACTAAAGTTCATAGCAGTCTTATTCACAATAGCCAAAAGCTGGAAGCAATCCAAGTGCCCATCAGTGGGTGAATGAATAAACAAAATGTGGTATATACCTACAATAGACTATTATTCAGCCGTAGAAAAAAATGAAGTTCTGATACATAGCACAACACAGATGAACCTTGAAGATATCAGGTTTAGTGCAATAAGTCAGACACAAAAGGATAAATATTATATGATCTCACCCATATGAAATAACTAGAATATGCAAATTCATAGAGTCAGAAATTAGAATAGAAGTTACCAGGGGATGGGGTGCAAAGAGGAATGGAGGGTCAATGACTAACAGGTACAGAGTTCTGTTTGGGTTGATGAAAAGTTTGGAAATGGATGATCTTTGGAACAACACTACACAATAAGCCCTAAGTTAAACCTGGTCATTAATGGTACAAATCCAATGTCTAAAAGTTTGGAAATGGATGAAATGGATAGTACTGTATTTATATGTACTAGAAAAGAAAAAGCTCCACATGACTCACTTTACTGCGATGACAACACTGTGGGTAGGAAGACGTAGTTTAAGGGACCAGTGGATTTTCACTGTAAGTCTTTCAGTTTTAATTAGCACGACATTGTAAATGTAATTGACACCACTGAATTGTACATAGGCATACCTCAATTTACTGCCCTTAGCTTTACTGTACTTATCCATATTGCATTTTGCAGATATTGTGTTTTTTAAAAATTGAAGGCTTGTGGCAACCCTGCATCAAGCACATTTATTGGCACCATTTTTCTACTAGGAAGTGCACCACATCTCCATGTCACATTTTTTTTAATTTATTTATTTTTTATTTACAGAAGTTGTGGGTTTACAAAACAACCATGCATAAAATACAGGATTCCAATACACCACCTTACCACGAACACCCAGCACTGGTGTGGAACATTTGTTCCAACTGATGATAGTACGTTTTTATAGTTGTACCATTAATTAACGTCTGAGGTTTAACTTAGGGCTCATTGTTTGTATAGTGTTGTTCCAAGGATTTTTTTTCTTAATTTTTATTCTGTTACCATAGATACAATATAACATTTCCCCTATTGATCACATTCAAAGATTTATATTTCAGTGCAGTTATTGCATTCACAATGTTGTGCTACCCTAGGAACCCTGCACATTTTAAGCCTTAACTTCACATTCCCTATCCCCACCCCACCTCCTTGTAACCTATACTCTAGATACTGACTCTATGAGTTTGCCCATTCTAATTGTTTCAGAATAGTGAGATCATAAAATATTTATCCTTTTGTATCTGGCTTATTGCACTAAACATGAATGATGTCCTCAGGGTTCATCCATGTTGCCTGATGCATCAGGACTTCATTCCTTTTTATAGCTGAATAATATTCCATTGTATATACGTAACAAATTTTATTTATCCATTGGTTGATGGACACATGGGCTGCTTCCATCTTTTATATTTTGTAAAATCACATTTTAATTAAAGTATGTACATTGGTTTTTTTTTTAGACAATACAATGGCACACTTAATAGACTATAATATAGTAAACGTTATTGTATTTCATATACAATAAATATTACTGTATTTATATGTACTAGAAAAGAAAAAGCTCCACATGACTCACTTTACTGCGATATTCACTTTCTTACAGTGGTCTAGACCCAAGCCTGCAATATCTCCAAAGTGTGCCTGTATTTAAAAGTGGTTAAAGGGAAAATTTGATATTGTACCTATGATACCACGATAAAAATTTTTAGAAAACCTCAAAGAGCTATACAACACAAAGAATGAACCCTAACAATGATAATTATGGACTTCAGTTAGTAACATAATCATAATAATATTGGCTCATCAATTATAAAAAATGTACCACACTAAAACAAAATATTAACAGGGAACTGTGATGGGGGTATATAGGAACTCTGTACATTCCAAATGATTTTTTTCTATAAACCTACAACTGCTCTAAAAAATACTAACAAACTACCTAAATAAATAACTCAGAAAAGCCATGTCCAGCAACACTGTGGGTAGGAAGAGGTAGTTTAAGGGACCAGTGGATTTTCACTGTAAGTCTTTCAGTTTTAATTAAAACAAGAAAAACAAAAGGCACCCACCCCACTGGGTGAGCTAGCACAGGAGAATTGTGGGGCACCTTCCCTGCACATCTCTTCATTCTCCAATAATCCCAGCTGGAGGAAAAAATCACCATCGCCATCAACAAAACTACTGCTGAAGGGAAGGCTGGTGTGTCCATAAGGTGGAAGCACGATGGCCCCAGCTATCAGAAACTCTGTGGTATTCGATTGGGGTGAGTCTCCTGAGAAGAGTCATCTTGCTCCCTGGTGGGAGGGGGTAGTGGCCCTTTATTCAAACAAAGAATATTTGAATATTCTACAAGGGGCGCTTTGATTTCATTTTGCTTCATTTCAGCCTTTACTAAGTACGTACCATGCGCTAGGGATCAATATAGAGAGGTTAGTAAACTCAGCCCCTGGTCACTAGCTGCTCCCAGTCCAGTGGGGGAGGGACATGGAAACCATTAGGCTTGCTTACAAGGCAGAGGTCAACAAGCAAAATACAAGTTGAGGCAGGTCGGTGGGCAGGCGTGTGACCTCTTGAAGCCACCAAGTTTCATCCACCAGAGGAATTAATCAGCCTGGAGGGTAGCACTGGGGTATCAGAGGAAGATTTCCTAGTGGCTGATCCTGGAAAAATGAGAAGACTTCCAAGAGGGAGAGGAAGGTTAGCTTGAGTACAGGTGGGGATGGGGAAGAGCCAGGAGGAAGAGTGAGAAGTTGCACCAGTAAGGGTGCTGTCCCCCAGATGCACTTGGTACCCATGATGGCTGTTCCCTCCCTCCCAACCTCTCCCCCCACTGCTCCCCACCTACTTCACCTGTTATTAAGGGAATGCAGACATTGCTGGGATATCTGGGTCATCAATATCTTGATACCCTGCTCCTGGGTCCCCTGGCACTCCCCAGCCATCCCTTCGATTGTTATAATACTTGGTAATTTCACTGTAAACTCTGTCTTTGAGTCCACAGTGCCAACAATTTGGAATTCAGCCCTTTGACCTGGAAAGAAAAGGATAAAGGTCATACTCTGGTGCTAACCCAATAGATCTCTTCCTGGAAGACTCTCTCTGGAACAGTCCCATACTGGGCTTGCCTCAATGTTCCCCCACCTTCTGAGCGCTGCAGCTGTGGCTCTCCAGGAAATAATATTCTCATTAGGAATCAATGAGGGTCACACAAATGGGTTTGAGCCCATTCTACCACTTTCTTAGCATGTGATTTTGGATGAGTCACTTAACCTATTTGAATCTCCATTTCTTCTACTATGAAAGAATAATACAGTACCTCCTCCCTATATGCTTGGGAAAAAATAAATAAAATCATTCAGTTAAGCACTTAACATAGTGCCTGGTACACATACTAAGTTCTCAATAAATGCAAGCTAGTTTTACTTAACTCTTTGAGAGGCTAAAATGAGACAAGGAAAAGTAAACCTGAAAAATTAGGTATTCCTGAGAATTGGGAAATGAATACTGAGCAGAGTTCAATCTTTGGTGTTTACACAAATGTGCTTTCCCCTAAGGGAATTTCATCAACTTAGTCAAAACTTTTTCTGGACTTAGACTTTGCCCGTGCCTTTAGGTAGTCATTGTGACAAAACATCCTAGTCCCAGTTTAAAATATTTTTGTTTTTAGTGTACTAGACATTTGCCAAACTAATTTTTTGAGAACTGGTGTTTAGTAAATTGGGTCTTGGCAATTTGCTTTTCAGAGAATTAACTTAGAGTTTTTTAAAAATTCTCACTTGAAATTTCTCCTAAAGCCCTTTGCTTGCTCAATTAAATTCTACCTGTGAAAGACCCACCACCTCCAAGTGCCCTGGACACTTCTCTTGTCACACTATACCCATGCCTGGTCCATGGTATATGGTCCAAAATAGTTCAGAGGCATTGTTGAACTCCTCCATCTATGGTATGCGGTATGACCCAACAAGAAGCAGCAGCCTAGCAGAGAGGTCTGAGCTATCAACTCCTCACCAAGAGGAAGTGAAATACTGAAATGGGTCTCCAAACGACAGTGCAACATTCTCCCTGCGGTTCTGGAAACCAAGATGGCACCCCAGGAATAAATGAGTTTGGAGACTTCTCTAAATCCCTTTAAGACCTTAGGGTCTTCTACTCAACAGTAACTTCCTTTCAGTCATGATCTCCAGGAAAAATGAAGAGAAAATACAATTAACACCACCTCAAAACAATGAGCTTATTTTATCTCTTTGATTCTTAAGACAGTCTTCTACAACAGACATATGAGGAAACTCAGACTTGCATAATGTAATGGTTACCCAGCTGGTAAAGTGTCAGAACCAGGCTTTGAACTCAGATATCCCCAGCTTTAAAGCCTGCATTCAAATGCCTCAATTTATTTGTTGATTTAAATTATAAATACATAAATGCACAAGGACAGCTCAGCTAATTTAAAAGTGAATTCTTTACTAAAGGGAAGCATGAGAAAGGAAGACTATTAGGAATAGTTTGCAATATAAATAAATTACTTCCCCTGCTCCCTTCTCCCTGTGTAGCTCTTCTGTGTGTTTCTTCAATTGGGGTATGTGGACAGGTACATATAAATCTCACAGCTTCTTTGTCAGCAGGTTGACATGGTTGATGGCAATGAGGAGATAATGGTGGGGTAGATTTAAAAAGTGGACAAGGCCTCCTGGCTCTCCCCCATTTCACACTGACCTGGGAATTCAGAATCCAGCTCATCAATCGGCCTTTCACCCTCCTCCCTCTCCAGGATGTCCTTCAGGGTGAGGTCTGTTTTGTAATACTGGAGTCTTAAGAAACTTCTCTTCACTCTCACCAGACAGAAGCAACGGAATCTGTCTGCATCAATGACATTTCTAACAGCAATCATCTCCCTTCCAGAGTCCAGCTTTCGGATCACACCTCTCGCGATTTCCTCAAATGCGCTGGGCATTGTGCCTAGACCAACTGGGAAAAGGAGGGCAATTTCAGTTTTGTAGAGGGGCATATGGGGTTCAAGTTCTTAAATTTCCCTTTGGCTGCCTGGGTCAAGTAAGAGCCAAAGATCTCAGGATAATCAGGACCTGAGAGGATTTGCTTTTTCTCCTTCTAGACAGTAAGCTGACCATGACACACTAAGGAGGGTGGATATCACAAATCCCAGACTCTCCTCAGTCTTTCATTGAAATTATCTGGAGGAAAGACGAAGCCAAGATTGCCCTAAACTAGGAAAAGGAGGCCCAGTTTCTGCATCTTCTATAGCAGTTACTCCGCTTCTCAGAGCAGCCTGCAGGGTGAGAATTCAAGCCCACCATCCCTCAGGCAACCCAATGTGGATGAGCAGAGGAACCTGGATGGGATGAGGGGCATAGCTGCCAGACCTTCCTTTGTCAGCACCAACTTCCCTTGGCTCTGATTTCTGGGCCCCCACCCTCTGTCCTAGGCAAGCTGTACTCTCCAAAGCACCTGGATGGGTACCTCCCTTCCAACCACTTCTCATCAAAAGAAGCAGTGACGGGCAGGCCACGGTGGCTCAGCAGGCAAGAATGCTTGCCTGCCATGCAAGAGGACCCGGGTTCGATTCCCGGTGCCTGCCCATGTAAAAAAAAAAAAGAAGCAGTGATAAGCTAGCCTCAGGAAGAAGCAAAAGCGAAAGGAAAAAGTACAAGAGCAGTTTGAAGCTGGACACCATGACTGTCATAGGTCCTTTCTCCTCACTGTCTGGCCACCTTTTGAAGAGTTCCTTACCCCTCAGTAAAATGAATTTCAACGTCTCACCTGGACACCATCACTCCCATCCCCTCACTCTCTCCTGCTCTATTTCCAGTCTCAGGGCCTCTACTGCCCTGCCCTTGCTGAACTCTCCACATGCCCATCACCCACCCTATCCAACATAGCTGGCTCTTCCCTGTTTCTATTCAGCAGTTCTTCATAGCCACATTCCATCTCTCAGGCTTTCTTACTTCCAAATGCATCTTGCTCTCCTCCCGTTCTGCTAATAACTCCACAACTCCTTCCTCTTGAGATCTTTCTACCTTACTCAGGCTCCTTTGCTTTTCTCCTGGGGCCAGGACTACCCTTACAACTCCCTGGGCTCTATTTCCCCATCCTATCTGCCTTCTTGAAGTCCCTTCTGCTCACTGATTCTTCTCCTCTGCTCCTGCCCTACCATGGCCAACTCAATTCACCCCCCAAATGGGAACTTTCCTGGGTTGAGTGGAAAGTCTGAACCCAGGGCCCATCCACCTCCTCTCTACTCCCTCTCCTCCCTCCTCAGTCGCTCACCAAATGTGGAGGTTGTAGGAATTCCCTCGTCAGAGCTCTGCAGGATTCCTCCGGAAGTCAAAAGCTCTCCAGGTTGAGCACTTAACTGAAGGCTGGGTGTGGCTAGGTGCCCCACCTCCCTTAGATATGCCATGTTAAATATGCCTGGCTGGAAGCAGATGAGGCCAGAGGTCAGAACCCCTCCTTCGTCTCTGACACAAGGAGTGGGTGGGGAGATCCTGATATATATTCTACATGGGTCTGGGCCAGAGAATGGTGTAGAACAAGGTACACTGAAATCCAGTAAGTTTGGATAGAGAATTGGAAATTTGGTGGGTATCAGCCAACTGCCAGCAGGAAAAGGCTACAGCTGTGCCAGGGACATTAGTAGAGTAAGCCCTTTGTAATATTGTGATGGAATGAGTGTACTTTGCATATGGAAAAAGCATGTCTTTTGGAGGTCCAGAGGGGAATTGCTGGTCTGAAACTGTTATATACCCCAGAAAGCCATGTTCTTCTGATCCAATCTTGTGGGAGGAGACCTATTGTTGGGTAGAACCTCTTGATTAGGTTATTTCCACGGAAATGTGACCCCTCCCATTCAAGGTGGTTCTTAATCTGATTACTGGAGTCCTTTGAGAGGGAGACATTTTTGGAGAAAGCACAGATGCTTATGGAAAGAACATGCCCTAGCAGAAACCAGAAGGATGTACAGCTAATGAGAGAGCCATTTTGGAAACCAACCCAGAAGAGAAGGGCCAGGAGACATTGCCATATGCCTTCCCATGTGACAGAGAAACCCCAGATATGATTGGCCTTTCTTGAGTGAAGACATCCTCTTGTTGATACATTAATTTGGACATTTTCATGGCCTTAGAATTGTCCATTTGTAACCTAGTAAATCCCCTTTGTATGGCCAAAAAAAAAAAAGAAGAGTAAGCTAGCTGGATCCAGCTTCTCAAATGCCACACAGGGCAGGCAACAAGGAAGGGTCAGAACACAGCAACTAACACCTAGTGGGAACGGGATGAGTCAAGTAGGGAGGGTTCAGCCTCCCTCCCCATCTCACACTCCCATGTGCCCCTCAAAGGGGCATGCAGACACTCCTTAACTGGATAGGTTCTACCCTCTTTCCCACCTTCTTCTCCAGGGAGAGATCTTTGGCCCCATCCTCTCTTCTGTCTCAGATATAACCACCCCAGAGAGCTCCGCCTGTCTTCTTGCCTCCCTCGGTTCTAAAAGAGCAGTTAAGGGGACAGTGATGACGATGATGCTGATGGTAACAGTAGTAACAACAGCATGGCTAGCAGGTAAAGCGTCTACTTACATGCCAGGATCCATGCTATTCCCCACAATAGCCCTAGAGGTATTATCCTTATTCTACCGAGGAAACTGACTCGGAAGGGAAGCGATCTGACACATCATGTGGCTAGAAAGTGGCAGAGCTGGGATTTGAACCCAGATAGTTCTTGCGCCCCAGGCCTTCACTGTGGCTGCACTCTTGTAGGTCCATGGAAGCTCCAAGGCACCCCACCCCAAGGGTGAGCCCACAGGACTGCATTTCTCCTCCTAGCACTGTGTCGGCCTCACTCTGGGGATCATGGAGTCCGGCAAAGAGCCCACCCTCTTCCAGCTGCCCACTCAGGACGCTGTGACACTGAACCAGGACCAGAGAGGGGTCCAGGTTACTAGCGGCAGCACCCCCCTCCTGCCAGGGACTTTGTACTGTCCCAGGAACAGCACAGAACATTCTGAAAGGCCATGCCCTCTGGAGATAAGGATTCCACAGCTGTAGACTCCTCCCTTATCTGGCTTGGCCTGAGCTTAATAAATCCTGGGGGGAGGGGAGGTGACCTCTTCTTCTCCCCCTCAGGCTTACGGAAGGGAGGACCAGTGAAGATCCCTCTGGTTCAGAAATATCAGAAGGAAATGCAGCCTTTTCCGGACAGGTATGGCTGAGGGGAAAACAGCCTTGGAAAGAATGAGGAATGGAGAAGTAATGGGGGCTTAGACAGAAACAAAGATGGGCCCCCTTCGGGTTGACCTAGCTTATGGAGCCCAGAAGCATAAGGCCTGTCAGAGGAGCAGCCCACAAAGGCACAGGGCAGGATCTGCTGTCTGGCCAGCTGCTGCCTCTGCCAGCTCCATCTAGTTCCCTCTGCTTGCTCCGGCAGCATCCCTTTCCCCAAAGTGGGGCAGTAGAGATCAGCACTCCCCAAGTCCTTTCCATCATCCAGAGGGTCAAACTGATGCCCACACCCCTGCCCTCAGCAGAGCTGCTACCCTCCCTCTGTCCTTCCCTCAGGGCCCTCCAGAAAGCAGAGGCCAGGCCGGGAGGAAAGAGGAACACATTGCCTTTTATTTGCATCTCTCAGAATACTGTACAAAGAGAGTAAAAATTCTATTCACACTTTGCTTAGAAAGATTTGGAGATGAAAGTTCCCTATGATACAAGGCTAGGAAGGGGAAGGGCCAGGAAGCAGAAAATTGAACCAGTAACTTCCTCTCTTCCTTCAGGCCCCTGGGAGAGGGCAAGGGAACCCATACCTTTTCAAAAGTAACTCAGAAACCCTGGACAGACTGGGTAGGGGAGTAGAATGCTCCTCTCCAGGTCTATGCTCAGGCTCCTGGCCCTACCTCGCTCTTCCTCACAGGCTAAGACAGCCCCTGCAGGCCAGTCTTTGCTCCTGCCATCGCCGTACTTGAGGAGGGATTCTAGGGGCTCTACAGCCCTCCATTCCCATTGGGAGTGACCTCATCTCCCTACATGTGCATGCCACATAAGAGAGACCCTGCCCCAAAGCTAGACTGTGCGGGGTTAGAGGAGAGGTGCTGCAAAAGAGACCCCATGATCCATCATTTCTGTCTCAGCTTCCCCGAGCCCCTCACACCAGTGTGGTGTCCAAGTGGACCTGTAAGCATAACAACTCACAGGCCTCTTTTACTCAGCTCCACCTCCTCACTCTAACCCAGCAGCTTCCAAGCCACAGCAGCCTCCCTCCTCCATTACCACTGCCATTCTGCGGGTAAGCTAACCCTCCAAGCCTGCTCCTTTCCCTGCCCATATCCCAAATGATAACGCTGGGTGTGGTTTCTGTCCCCACTCCTTTACTTACACCAATCTCTGCTGCTATGAGGCCCATTCTTCCAAACTCAATCCACACTCTTTCCACACTCCCCCATTAGGGCCAAGATGACAGCAGAGTGCCCCCAAACCTCTGGGAACAAGCATCCACACCCAGCCCTACCATCCTACCTTACCCTCCCCAACCCCACCCAGTCCCCAAGTGTGACTTGGATTAGACAGCACTCTGCCCAGAGAGATGAAGCAGCATCACACGCTTGCTCTCATAAATATAAGCACACACTGAGTGTCATCCTAGACTTTAGAATTACAGTGAGCAATCTAGAAGCTGTACCGTCCCCTCTGCTCCCTTTGCAGGGGTTAAAGTGCTTTGGCCACCTGAGGGTAAGCAAGTGAGCAGAAGGTTCCCCTAGCCTCCTGTCCCAATCTCTTGGGTCCATGTTCAGCCTGGGAGCCTAACCCATTCCATGGCTACCCCACGGAGTCTCTATTCAAAAGACAAAAGAAAAAGATCAAAAAAATCAGAAGGGTTGGAGCCCTGGGAGAGGTGGGACAGGCATCTCCGTGCCCATTGTAAGCTACTCCAAGTCGGCTACTGGGGGAAGCAAGGGGTTAAACTAGGGTCCAGAGGCTCAACCCCCATCTCTGGCAGTGTCCAGAGGCTCCTTCCTTTTTCAGCATCCAGCACAGGCCTTCTACCCTCCCCCGTCATCCTGGGCAGGGAGAGGGGTTGCATCCTCAGTACTTATTGATTCCAAAAATCCGGACTCCGTGGAGCTGGGGCAGCTTGGGGATGAGCACGCTCATCAAGGACACAGTGTTGAGAATGAAATGGATCTGGTCATACTTGGTGTAGAAGCTGGTGAGGAAGTACCTGAGTGGAAGGATTGGGGAGAAGTGTAAGCCTCTGTCTGGAGGACTTCTTTCTCCCTCCTTCCTGGATGGGAAGAAGCAGAATTCTGAGCAACCAGGGCACTATGGGAGACCCACCCAGCCCTAGACCAGAAGAGGGGGGGCTAGATCTCCCAGGTTAAAGAGCCCCCAACCCCTGAGGGAAGATGGGACCAGGAAGGCCCAAGGCCTGAGTCACGAAGACCCAGAGATCTTCCTTCTGCTCCTCCCTATCCCAGGGGCCAGAACTGGGAAATTTAAGCCTGGCTGGGCCTCACAGTCTCCCAGGCCTTGCTCTGCCTACTGGTGCCTTCCTTCACCCAAAGCACTCACAGCACGATGGGTGTGATAGTCAAGAACTTGCGAGATGCGGTGAACTGGACTCCATAGTCCATCTGCTCCCAGTGAGTCAGCAACCTTGCCTTGCCCTGGTCCGGGGTCTCAAAGGGTGTCCCCTTCACCGTGTGCAGGAAGATGTACATGCCCTGAAGAAAGGGGCCTTCGTTAGAGGATATGAAAGGCAAAAGGCCCTCCACTCAGCTACTCCCCCCTAGTCACAGACAGTGGGGGCGGGGGGGCATGTAATGTACAGCCTCACTCTGCTGGGCAGGGGGATGCAGGCTAGAGGTCAGGACAGAGCAGACAGGAGCCTGGCAGGAGAAGAATGAAGGAGACCAACTGGGTGAGAGGACAGGTCTGGCATGAGGACAGCACTCAAAGGAGAAGTTAGTTCCAGAATGGGCACGGAGATGCCTGACCCACCTTCCCCGAGCCCAGCTGTAGCCTCCCTATGTGGCTGGAAGGGGAGTATTCTTGGCAAGATGAAAAGGGACCAGAACCCTACTTGCCCACCCAAAGGGTATAAGGTAGAAGGTGACCAGGGAGCAGAAAGGAGATACGGTTTGAGATCTTCACTTGGGAAAGGGGCATTTCTGCACTGGGCTAGGCACCAGGACTCCTGGAGCCCTTGGTTCAGTTCTCATTGGCCCATTTTCCTGATACACAAACCAACTCATCCTGGAGATATAGACAAATCTACAGATTTTGTCCCTCCTATAGGAGTGCACAGGCCTGGAATCCAAGAGGGGAATTAGAGATGAGAGTTGGGTCTGGGCTCTGGAAACAGATGTTAAGTGCATCACCCTGACATCTGGCTCTTGTCTGGTGGGCTCCTTCTACCAAACAGCAGCTGACAAGGCCAGGGATGGGTGGCAGGTTACCCCTCACCATGTTGTGGATGAGGTTGGTGAGAGTCCAGACGACAGGGACGCTCACGAAGGGGATGCTGAGCAGCACCACATGGAGAAGCCCGATGGCCAGCACGTAGGACAGCCAGATGCCTCGGCTGTTCATCACCCGCGTGTTAGGGTTCACCTCGCTGTGCGCAGTGCCCACGTTCATCCTGCCGCCCCTCTCTGCCGCTGTCCTGCAAACAAGCAGTACAGGTGAGACAGGTCGTGCCACTTTCTCTGCCCCCTCACAACCTCTAAATCCTACAAGAAGGCAGACCCTTCTCTCCCTGAGAACTACACACAGTTCCGCTGTTTTGATTCTCAAGCAAGAGGGTAGGAGGAAGTCCATGTTGACAGCTCTATTCATTCCCCACTGCCAGGCTGGGAGAAACAACATGCTGCCCCACCCATGACGGCACTGGAAATGCTTGGAAGGCCGAGTCATCGAGTGGCATCCAGTCCCAGATCAAATGAATCAATGCTTCATCCCCAAACCCATCCCCTATAGCTATCCCATGAAGGCCCTCCTCCCTGAAGCCAGGGGAAAGGGGAAGAGGCCCTCCCCTTCCCTAAGAATTCTCACTCAACACAACCCCTGCCGGACTCTGTCACACTGAGGGCCTGGCATGGGACATCTTCTTCCCCCAAGTCCTTCCCGTAAAAGGAGACAGGGCCTATGGGCACCAGCAGCACTGGATGAAATCTTTTGCTGACATCACTTCCACCAACCTTCCCTAATTCTCCAATCCTGGGTTTCTCCCCACCCCTACTAGGACACTGACAGGGTAAAAAGAAAGAAGGTGAGAAGAAAGAAGAAAACAAAAGCGTAGGGACAACCTTTGCCCAGACCTGGTAGGTTCCATCTTGTTGACACAGAACAATCCATCCAGATGTCTTCTCCATTTAGCAGTCACTCAGGCTAACCCTTGTGATGCCACCTATTCTGCCACCAAAACATTCAGAGAAAAAGGCCCTTTGACCTACCAGAGGAGCAGTGAGGATAAAAAACCTGGCTGACAACATGACGAGCAGTCTCACCACCCTCCCCCTCTCTGCATGGGACATGACTCCCAGGGGTGTGGACCTTCCTGGCAATGGGGGACAGAGATCCTGGAATGAGCTGAGACTCAGCATCAAGGGACTGAGAAAAACCCTAGAATGAGCTGAGAATTAACATCAAGGGATTGAGAGAGCCTTCTCGACCAAAAGGGGGAAGAGTGAAATGAGACTAAGTGTCAATGGCTGAGAGATTCCAAACAGAGCCGAGAGGTTATCCTGGAGGTTATTCTTACGCATTAAGTAGATATCACCTTGTTGTTCAGGATGTAGTGGAGAGGCTGGAGGGAACTGCCTGAAAATGTAGAGCTGTGTTCCAGTAGCCATGTTTCTTGATGATGATTGAACAATGATATAGCTTTCACAATGTGACTCTGTGAATGTGAAAACCTTGTGTCTGATGCTCCTTTTATCTACCATATTAACAAAAGAGTAGAACATATGGAATAAAAATAAATAATAGGGGGAACAAATGCTAAAATAAATTTAGTTTGAAATGCTAGTGGTAAATGAAAGCGAGGGGTAAGGGGTATGATATGTATAATTTTTTTCTCTATTATCATTTTATTTCTTTTTCTGTTGTCTTTTTCTTTCTTTTTCTAAATCAATGCAAATGTTCTAAGAAATGATGAATATGCAACTATGTGATGATACTAAGAATTACTGATTGTATATGTAGAATGGAATGATATCTGATTGTTTTGTTTGTTAATTTTTTTAATTAATAAAAAAAAATTTTTTTAAGTACAGAAGGAAATACAATAAAATGTATAATGAATGGGAAAAAAAACCTGGCTGACTCTACGCTCCCACAGGTAGCTGGAATCCATAGCAACACCCTCCTCCCAAGAACACAAAGCCCTACCTCCAGCCTCCCTCCTGCCCTTCTCTGCCCCGCCTATCCTCACCTCAGCCTTCTTTCCAAACTAGGACCTACTTCCAGGTGTAAGTTAACACCATATCTCCACCTTCCCAACTCCAACGGTAGAAGCTATGCAGCGGGAGGAACCAGGAGGGCTGCCCTTCATGCCCAAGAAACAATGGTGGCAACAACCCAGAGTGGGTTAAGTGACGTGGAGAAGGCAGGGAGGGGAATGAGCAGTCCCTTGTCCAGAGCTTGGCTCTTCCCAGATCCCTGAGGGTCCTGGACTAGCTGGAGATGGGAACAGATGGTGCCTGTGTACTGACTCACCTTCCTGCTCAAGGGAATGTCCTGCCTCACGAAGACCATAAGGTCCTCACCAATCTTTCCTGGAGATGCAGAAAGGGACCCCAAATGCAGCTATTCTGGGAGTGCCCAGAAGGCCACCTTTTTCACTCCACTGCAAACAACCCTCTCAGATCATCTGCAGTCTCCCTCTGGCCAGGATCCCAAGCGGGTCTGCACAAGAGCCAGAATTCCCAAGGGTCCCTTCTCTATTTCCAGGATAATGGGAGCAAGTTTCTTTTTCTCATTCAGCTCCAAGCTTAGAGCTCTCAGGGAAAACGTGCCTTATAACTTATCTTCCCAGCATACAAACATAAGGGCTGGCCCAAGGTGACAAGTGAAAGAAGCGATGCTCCTGGGGCTCATCAGCCTAGCCCATTAGGCTGGATAATTGGGCCTATCAGAAGCCTAAGGAAGTAGAAAACCAGAGCCAGCTCGGCTGTTTACCTTCCTAGGGCCTTGGGGCTTCAGTTACCCTAACACAGCCCCTGGGATACCTACTACTAGATAAAAGCCTCGGTGTGTGTGTGTGCGGAGGCTGTGAAGTGAGAGTTTGAAGGACTTATTACTAACTGAAGGGAAAAGTTCCCCAAGTCTGACCAAAACTGCTGCTCTCCCGACACCTCCCCTCCTTCTCTCTACCCAGACTACCGCACCCAGGTGTGGGGTGGTATAGAAAGACCTCTAGTTTTCCCTAGTATTTTGTCCAAAAGTGCCAAGACCCTAGTTGAATCCTAGATCACAAGACCCAACACCCCCTTCTGGCTGGCACAGGTCTTGTCATCCAGCCTGAATGGTGTAGGAGGGGCCTAGACCCCATGTCCTAGCTAACTGCTCTGGGAAGCTTCTTCCTGACACTGAACACTAGGTGCACTGAGAGGAGAAAAACCCAGGAACACCTCCTTGCCCCCTGCCCCCCAAAAGACAAAGGCAGAAGAAATCCATAAACCAAAAAAAAAGACTGACAGCCA
The DNA here is from genome assembly GCF_023851605.1 of Tamandua tetradactyla. Lineage (NCBI taxonomy): Eukaryota > Metazoa > Chordata > Mammalia > Pilosa > Myrmecophagidae > Tamandua > Tamandua tetradactyla. Next base: position 27,336,701 of record NC_135332.1, on the reverse strand, counting down.
GGAAGCACCCTTGTGAGTAAAGGTAAATATCACTTCCATTAGTAAAATAATCAGTTGACCCCTCTCCCTGAAGGGAAGAAACGTGGAGAAGAGGCCAGCAGAGGTACAATCAACAGCAGACCAGCCTGAAAAGTTCTACTTCCACAGCTGGCAGGTGGCTGCCTGCACCAGCCCCTGATGTGGTTTCAAAACCTGCCCCAAACCAGTGCCTGCAGCAACTCTGTTCTGTTAACCACTTTCTTGCTAGCAGTTTTTTCCCACTCCTCCTCCTCCCTCCCCTACCCACTGGCACCCCACACTGCTATCCTGGCTCTGCCAGTCTGTCAGACAACTAAGTCAAGGCCAGAGTATGCCCCAGGGCAGCAGCCAGGTGAGCGCTTTCCATCCCCTTCCCCAGGTAAGGGCAGCCCTTTACGCAAACCTTTTGCTTTCTGGGTTCAGGGTACAAAAATCCAGGTCTGCACCCCAACGGAGAGTCCCCGGCAGCACTCCACAACGCCATTTCCATTCCGCCCACCTTCCAAACCCAGAAAAGGCTGCAGTTCCTCACCTCTCAGCTCCGGCTGGGCCTCCGGGACTCCGCCGTGGGAGAAGAAAGACCGCGAGTACCGAAGCAAACCCCCAAGAGCCCAGAAAGAGGGAGGAGCGAGGAGGCGGAGTTCTCACTATTGTTGTGGGGCTTTCTGAATGGGACCTCCGGCCGCCGGAGGAGCCTCCCACTCCGCTCCCCAGCCCGGGACCTAGCACTGGAAGCCTGGCCCGTTCCAGGGCCCCACCCCCATCTCCACGCGTACACCAAGCCTTGGAAGCGGCCAAACCTTTATCCCCAAAGCCAAGCCGCTCCCCGCCCCCCACTCCCAGCTACAGCGCCCCTCCCGGTCGTCCGAACCCCGACCTCCCGCCCCCACGTCCCTCTTTGGGCGCCCCTTAGGCTGATGCACCCCATTCTCACGCTGTCCAGGTCTCCTCCAGCCCGGGACGCCTCCCCGGCAGCCCCCACTCCTCTCCGGACCCCCTGCCTCTACTGCCAAAGACCCTCCGGCCCCTCCATCCCGGAGGCCGCCCGTCCAGACTCACCTTGCGAAACCAGAGGTCGAGGGCCCAGGACGGGTACCCGGGGGCTGCGGGACGGGGCAAGCGCCGGGACCGCTGCTGCCCCAGCCCTGTAACAACCCGCAGGGGCAGCCTCCCCGCTGGCAGCCCGGGCCGAATCAGCGCCCCGTGCCGGCCCCCGTGACGTCACCGCCCCGCGCCAGATTGCCCGGTGCCTCCTGGGAGTTGTAGTTTCTCCCCCGCCCCTCTCGCGGACCTGCCCGAAGGCTCCTGGGAGTTGTAGTTTTTTCCCGCTGCTCCTGTCGCGACCTCGCTGGAATCGCAGAACCGAATGCCTCACCCGGATGTGATAATAAAATGGTATGACTTTGGCGCATAAAAATCCCTGCTTTCTCGTCCTCGTCCACCAACTGCGGCTTACCGTCACTTCGGTTTTGCACGTGAGGAAACTTGGAGTCTTAAGTAACTTGCTGAAATTTCCCGCTGAGCCCCTGGACCAGAGCCTAGGATTCTGACCCCAAGGAAAGGCTTTTTCCACTACATCTCTCCGCCCCCGCCCTAATCCCAGATTGGCTCTTCCAAAAAGCGCACGAGGTCGGCCCCTGGGCTCGCTGGGCTCTCCTGGGAGCGAGTCCTTACAATGTTGGCTGGGGTGAGAGACTGGAGGGTGGAGTAGGTGGCCCAGAGACAGCATTGATTCAGAACGTCCTGTCCAGCCCACATGCTCGGCCTTCACCCCGCCCCCGGCAGGCTGCAGAGAAGAAGGCCATGTGTCATGGAAATACTCCTTAATGGAGAGTTAGGTGACTGAATTCCTCTCCCAGGTCAATGTGTGGGAGGCTCCATCTCTCTTGTGTACAGTTTTCGTTTCTGTACGCCCCGAAAGGGAAAGCACCAGATTTACTGCCAGGTTGAGGTAGTGTAGGCACTTCTGTACCAGCAGCGGGACCCTGGACAGATTATTTCATTTGTCTTAATCTCACCAATTCCGCACCTGTGAAATCGTTCCTTCAGCATTTGTGTGAATTCAAAAGAATGTATTCTAAAACACCTGTTGCATTGTAGGAAGCTATTTCTGTAGGAGGTTCAACTTTTGAGGACTCCTAACTCATTTCCACTTTCCAGGTCCCCAAAAGGGCCTTCTCTGGGTAGTTTCCACTCCCCCACATAGCTTCTCTTTAAAGCCACTGTATGTGTGGCAGGGCTGGAATAGGGGATCAAACCACAGCATGATGTACCAATCTGACTGACTGCAAACACATCCTAAAATGACAACGAGGGGACAGGAGGAAAGCACTGGCCCAGGAAACTTGGGGAGCACTTTCCTCTGCCTACTTCCCAACCCATCCCAGGGGACTGTTAGGAAGCAGTTGTCACAAGGTGTCACAAGGTGGGACCCCCAGAGGCACCTGGGCAAGTGAATATTTGAACCAACCAGAGCAAGAGAACATGTGGTTCCTCGAATATTTGCATGCCCAGTGGCCCAAGAGCTTCAATCCCAAAATCTAGATAATCACCCCAGAGTCTGAACAAGTTCTTCCTGTGTCTTAGAGAAGTGTTTCCTGCTTTGTGAAGGCTCCTTTCCTTAGACCCAACCTTCTGCAGCCATAAGGAAACGACTAAGTGTTTTCACAAAACCATCCATAGAGGCAAACAAAAGAAAAAGAAAGAAAGAAAAAGAAAACCTCTTCCTTTTTTCTCAAAAGGAGCCCATTTAGGGTGGGCCACGGTGGCTCAGCAGGCAAGAATGCTCGCCTGCCATGCCAGAGAACCCGGGTTCGATTTACGGTGCCTGTCCATGTAAAAAAAAAAAAGCCCATTTGATTCCTTTGATTTACTCTGAGATTCTTCCATTGTCCTTCGACTTGCTCAAACTCTCTGGATCCTTGCTACTTTCCTCACACTGGATCCACATCTCGGGTAAGGTTGTGACTGATAGAGACTCTAACGGAGAGATTACTAGCCGTGCCATGTAAACTGTGGATTTGTGGTGAACTGAGGATTGCTTTCTACTTTATTTAGCCCGAGTCCCTGTCATCATATTTCTCCTCTAGCTCTCTGCCCTCATAATTATCCCATTTTCACCAAACATCCTTTGGCCACAAATGGCCCTGGCGCCGTTCAGAGTGCACAGCTCTCACGAGGTACCGAGGGACATGCAACCCCCCTGGACAAGCAAGTAGCAATATGTGCCACGTGGCTGGAAGGGCAATCAGGTAATTACGCTTCTGGTAGCATATTCTCAGGAAATCCTCCCGTGTACAAGAAAAGCTACACTGTGTGGTGATGTTCATTAGGCATTATTCCTGTTAGTGGAAACCTAAAAGCAACCTAAATGCCCAAGAAAAAAATTATGATATCCATTGGAGGGAATGATATGCAGCCATTTAATAAATGGTTGTGAAATCTATGTAGCAGTATGGGAAAATGTTTGCTAAGTTATATGAAAAGATCAGGATGCAGAATAACAGAAGCATCTCCCAGGGATGCAGTTAGCAAAATCCTGCATGAAGGGAACAGGGCTGTTCAAGAGAAATTGGAAGAAGAAAAGGAAGAGAAGAGACTTACAGATGTAAAATTAATATATCAGCCAAAAGCCTTATTTGGACCCTGATTTGAACAAACCAACTTAACAACAAAAAAAGATTTTATTGAATTATCAGGGAAATTCAAATACTGACTAAATATTTTATTGCATTAAGGAATTATAAATGTTAAGGCATGATATGGTAGTGTGGTAATATTTTTAATAAAAATCCTGTGTAGAGATATATGCCAAATATTTGTAGGCAAAATGATACTATGACTAAATTTTCTTCAAAATAATCTGGGCGTAGAAGAAAAGAAACACTACTGGCCATGAAGTGATAACTTTTGAACCTGGGTAATGGGAACAAAAGGTTCCTTGTATTATATCTACTTTTTTGATGTTTGGAATTGTCCACAATAAAAAAAAGTTTGTAAAAACCTGTATATATACTACATTTAAGATAAGCAAAAATAGAGTCTTGCCAAATGTTAATAGAGGAAACTATGTAGGATGGGAGTGGGTGGGGGGATATGAGAACTGTACATTCTACCTGGTTTTTCTGTAAACCTACAACTAACTAAATAAACAAAGAAACAAAATGGGGGTCTCTTTTATTAAATCATTCCACAAATATTTGAGCATCTACTTTACTAGGCTATGGAAAGTCAACAAAACAGAAACAGACCTTGTGTTAGGATAGAGGGATCAGGGGTGATCTTTTTCATTCTCTAGTTTCAAACTTTGTGTAATGTGATATTATTAGTATTACTTTTTTTTTTTTTAACATGGGCAGGCACCGGGAATCGAACCCGGGTCCTCTGGCATTACAGGCAAGCCTTCCTGCCTGCTGAGCCATTGTGGCCTACACAGTTTTACATTTTTTTATGAAATGTGTTTTAAAAGCAGTAAAGGCGGGCCAAGATGGCTCAGCAGGCAGAGTTCTTGCCTACCATGCCGGAGACCCCGGTTCGATTCCCAGTGCCTGTCCATGCAAAAAAATAAATAAATAACAAAACAGAGTGAGCTGCCCTCACAGCTTTTCCCTGCGCTCTGGGAGCTCCAGGTCTGCAATCTTGGGAGAACTTCACATTCCCCAGCCTTGGGGTGTTACCACTTGGCGGGGTGGGACGGCTTCTGCCTGCGACAGATACACCGGCCTGAGCTGAGATAGCAAACAGAGGGCACGGTAATAAACAGAGAGCAGATTCCGGGGCAGTGGGGAGGGAGGTGGGGCGTCAAGAAGCAGAGCCCCTTCCCCCGACCCTGGGAAAGAGAAGGATACCCCTTCACTCCTAGCCTGCTCTGACCTACCCCCTTCCTGAAGGGGTTGATGTCACACCCAGAGCAAGTGCAAGGAAGGAAAGAGCTATTTATTTAATTGGCAGTTGGGTTTCTGTTTTTGTTTGGGGGCGGGGGTGGTGGTGGTAGGGGAGCACCCTGGGGCACGTGAGGGGCGGGTGCTAAGCAGACAAAGGAGCACTGAGGGAACTTCCTGAATGCTGCAGAGCAGCTTAGAAGCAAGGAGGGTGTGCAGGGACTGGCCACGTCGCAGGTCAGTGCCCTGCCTGGCCTCTCTCTGCGGGTCCCTGTGGTTGGTTATTTTGGGGCTGTGGAAAGAAAGGGCAGTACTGGCCAGGGCCTCTGCAGCCAGAGCCGAAGCCTGGGAAGGAGACCTCCCTCTGGGACTCACGGGCAATGCAGAACTTGAAGAACCACTCAATCTGCTTATTTTTTTGGTGTGGACAATTGGCATTTCTCCCATGACCAAAAGCAGTTTAGAAAATGACGAATGTTACGGATCAAAAGAGCAATGGGTATTAAAAAGTATGCTTGCTGCATTGACAGTTTCAAAACAGGACCCCCAGCACCCTTTCAATTGCATCTGTACCCCTAGTAGGCTGCACCTATTTAGAAATTCTGGGTGGCCCTTGCCCCTTATCTCCTTCTTCCCCTGCCTAACACCTATATGTCCTTCAGAAACAATCACAACTGATGTTATTAGGTGTTGGCTGTGTTTCAGGCACTGGGCCTGTATAAACTCTTTTACTCCAAAACAGCGCTGTGAAGTACTTTTGTTATTCCCGTTTCATAAGTGAGAAAACTGCAGCACAATGAGTTTAGATGTTTTGCTAAAGGTCACAAGTCTAGGAAGTGGCATTTCTCCCAAAAGCCATTCCTGCCCACCCCACTGGCCCTCCTGTTCCAAGAGGTTTGTTAACACCTCTGTCACTGCATTGAAGATGCTATATCTGTTCACTATCTCCTCCCCCATCTAGGGCTGTTTACTCCATGTCTTACTCTTATTTGCATTTCCTGCAAATACCGGATTCTTAGTAAATATTAGCTGAAGTACATAACTGAACCACACTTCCCCATCTATAGCCACACTGATTCATGAAACATACCTTACCCTCTCTTGCTCTTATCTTGGCCTACAATACTTGTCCGCCTCTCCTTTTCCATCTGGTATACCCCATTCATCCCTAAGGCCAAGTTCATCTGTTACCTTCTCTGTAATGCGTTCCCAGCTGTCCAAGCAGAGTCCCTTGCTTCATCCTCTAAGCTCCTCTGCCCCCTGCAAATGGCTTGGACAGAGCCCACCCCTAGGCTACCAAGTGACTGTATTTGTACATAAGCCTGTCCTCCCATCTTGGCTGGGGATTTTTTACTTCTCTCTGCATCCCTAATGTCTACCACATCCTAGGGCACACTAGACCTCAGGAGATGTGTGTTGAACAAACAAGAGAGGACTTTACCTGGGAGGTGAAGTAGCTAGCTCTCCTCCTTTCCTCTCACTTTTCCTCCCCTACGGAAGATGTAGCACTTCCAACAACAAAGATGAAGGGCCTGAAGGCTTGCTAAATTTCTCTTCCCCAAGATCACATCTTGAGGGCATGGCATTATTGCACTTGGAGGGAGGAGCTGTGACTCAGCCTTCCCAGGGTGGGGGCCTGAAGGAGCTTACTTTCTTGGCCCCTGAACTTGGGAGCCTGAGCCCTGCCATGTCCCAGCCTCTCCCTTGCCCAACTATCATAGACACATTAAACATCAGGCTGGAAGGGATCTCAGAGACTGTGTGGTCCAGAGAACTGAAGACTCAAGAGGATTGGGAAGGATGTGCCCAATGGCACACATGTCTGATGTCTTAAGGGCCTTAGACCAAAGGTTTCCCATGCATCCCACAGGCCATGGTGAAGAATGAAACACCTCTGTCATGTCTCCTTCTCCATTCCTACCCTATGGCTTCTACTTAGGCCCTTATCATCTGCCACCTGGACTGTTGCAGTAGCTGGCCTTTCTTCTACAAATACGTCCTCCATGCAGCCAACAGAGTGATTCAAACAATAATCTAATTTTAAAACTCTTTATCCATAAGCCATTCAATCAAGTACCAATTCTCATATATATATAATATATAAGACAGACATATAAGACACAGAAGGATCTGGTCCTTTTCCACTTATTTCATCTTAGCCTTTACCAGCAGCCGCTTGCACTCTATGGTCTAGATTAAGCCAAGCTATTTCATGCTCCCTGGATCTTACACACACTTTCTGCTTATCCACCTGTTGAACCAAACTTTAAAGGCCCCGTCCAATGTCCCTCCTTAGTGAAACCTTCCCTGACACCCTGGAAAAGTGAGTTTATCAGTTCTGAAAGCAACAGAAAACCAAATAAAGCAATGGTTCTTACCCCAGACTGCCGTTAGAATCACCTAAGGAGCTTTTAAAAATCCCAATCACAGGACACATGCCAGGGCAAATTAATCAGAATCTCTGTGGGTGGAGTCAGGCATCATTAGTTTTCAAACCCTCCTGAATTCTAACATGCAGCCAAGTTAAGAAGCACTGAAGTAGAGGTTTATTTTTCTCATATGAGTCTAGAGGTAGGCGATTGCTGGTGTTGGTTGAAGCCAACATCCTTTCCTTTGTGCTTTGTTACCTCACGGTCACAAGATGAGTCTCCATGCAGAAAGCAGGGACAAAGCTATAGGGAGGAGGGGAGGGCCCAGTGTCTGATTTATGAGCAAATCAAATACTGTCCCAGAAATCCCTTCCACAGACTTCCACTTAGATGCCATTGATCAGAACTGGGCCACCCCCAGCTACAAAGGAGGCTGGAAAAGTAAGCAGTGTGATTCCTGATAGGCTGAGAGACCAACTGGGATCTACTATCAGGCACTGAGTCCCTTGCTACTCCCAAGGCAGGGGGTGATATTGAGCAAGGAGGTACAGAATGGCTACCCAGCAGCCAGCTAGCAGGTTTGGCCACGGTTAGTTATTCTCTGTCCTTCAAAGTCATTGTCTGTTGCAGCAGTCGTCACGTGAGCACATTGTAGAGACAGGCATCTACATGACTATCTCCCTCTAAACCAGCGGTTCTCAGCTCAGGCTGCACATTAGAAAATACCAGTGCCTAGGCCCCACCCACAGAGGTTGTAATTTAGTCAGTCCCGGTGAAGCCCAGGCTTAAGTAATTTTTCAAAGCTCCCCAGGTGATTCTAACGTGCAGGCTGGGCTTTTAGAACCACTGCTGTAGATGCAGTACCTTAAGAACAGGGTGTGTAGTCCCTGCAACCAGCACAGTACTTAGCACGTAAGGCTGGCAGGAAATCTTCATTCAGTGAATGAATCAATGTCACAAAAGAATTTCCCCGTCCAACTTCTGTCAACCCCCACCCTGCACTGTCTTGACTGCAGCTCCTCCTTCCCCACTCCCCCACCCCATAGCCCTCCTTTCTTCACTGCTCCCTGCACTTAGCCACCCTCATCTGACCAACGCCCACAGCTCCAACTGGATTTGCCTGTGTGGACAGAGCGCCCACCTCTCCCACAGCTGCTGTGCTGCATACCCCAGTCCTGTTCTTTCCTAGACATTCCCCTAGTCAGAGAAAGAGAAAACTCTCTCCATCAACAGTCAGTCTCAGCTCTTGTGCCTTAACTAAAGCCCCTGCCCAGTGTGAGATAATAAGGCAGTGGCAGGGTGCAGGGGCCCCTGTGCTTTCTATCCCAATTTCAGCCACACTCCTGAAATGGGCACCTCAGTGTTCAGTCACTCAGTACCTCACCTAACAAGCAACCCAAAGAGAAAATTGTCACTTCTCGTGCCAAATGCGGAAAAAGCATCTCATCTGATTTCACACAAAGGGGAATCTGAGAAATACCCGTGTTGATGTTACAAGAATGAGTCATTGATAAGTACATGCCCAGGGATGACATCTTTGGTATCCTACCATCTGGTTCTGGCCCCAACACAGTCCTTAAAATGTTTGTTCCAAGGTCACCCCCAGGGCCAGCCTCTCAGGAATGTGGTGTAGTCACATAGGGCCCGTTGCTCAGAAGGTCCCCACGCTTGGTTTTAGGTTCTACTGTCCCCATCTTGAAATTCTTAACAGTTTTCATTTGTTATTTTTCCTGGTTATCCATAATCTCTTATCAAGTTCAGCAATGTTTTCCTTCTCAGAAACTCCTCCCCTGCACATCACTTCAGCCTCTTTTGTGAAAGTTGCCCTTCCCTGGCCACTCTGACACCCTATTCTCCTGTTCTCTTCCACCTCGCTGACTTTACTCCTCTTCTCTTTTTCTGGATGGTAGAAGTGATCCAGGGTTCGATACAACATTATGGATATCGTGGGGGGCACAAAGGCAAGGGAATGCAGGGTACTGGCAAGGGTGGCATGGAGGAAACACAGATGTCAACTGTGATAGGAGGTGGCTGGAGAAGGAGTCAGGAGATTGGGACTCTCATCTAAGTTGGGTCACTGATCTACTGTGTAATGCTGGTCACATTTCCTCTCTGAATCTCAGTTTACCTACCTGAAATCCAAGAGGGTTGGACTAGACGGTCTCAAAGGTCCCTTCCTTTAAGATCTATCAATCTTTGAGTCTGTAAGTTCTAGCACCAAACTGGAGATATTGTAGGATGGTGCCACAGGAGGATGAGGCTATGGGGAGGTCAAGACAGCTGATGTGGCTGGCACTAAACTGGGTCAGCCACATAGTTATTCCCATCCCTGGCTCCTGCCCCTGTAGACCACAGGAGATATGGTGGAAAGGAAAAGTTGACCCACATGCTAAAATCATGGAGGAAGGCCAAAGCATGTTCTGGAAGGCAGTAACAATAACAAGTAACATTTGTATAGCATTTCTCAAAGTGCCTTCCCATCCACCCAACCCTGTGTCCACATTCTCATTTTCAGACAAAGGCTTGGGGAAATTGGATGACATGCCTAAAGTCACACACAAAGCTCATCTTCTGACCTCAAACCCTTCCTTTCTGTGCACATTAGGAGAGGGTGGGATAATGGGGTGGCATGGGCAGGATCAAGAGGCCCTAGGAAAATAATTTGGGCAGTGAATAAAAAAGTATCTGCAAAGTCCCCTAGGGGAACGGGGAAGAAAAGAGGAAATATTCAACTTCCCTATCTGGGGAATTCCTGATATTCTTGCAAGCAGTGGGGACAACCAAATCAATAGGCTAAGCCCTCGATTCTAGGTTCATCCCTATGAAACTTATTTCTGCAAAGACGTTAAACCTACTTAACACCCCCAGAGAACCTCTTTTGTTGCTCAGATGTGGCCTCTTTCTCTAAGCCAACTCAGCAGGTGAATTCACTGCCTTCCCCCTACATGGGACATGACTCCCAGGGGTGCAAATCTCCTTGGCATTGTAGGACAGAACTCCCAGGATGAGCCAATGAGACACAACATTATGGGATTGAGAAAGCCTTCTTGACCAAAAGGGGGAAGAGAGAAATGAAACAATATTAAGTTTCAGTGGCTAAGAGATTTCAAACAGAGTCTAGAGGTTATCCTGGGGGTTATTTGTATGCATTATATAGATATCCCTTCTTAGTTTGTAGTATACAGGAGTGGCTGGAGGAAAGTACTGGAAACTGTTGAGCTGTGTTCTAGTAGCCTTGATTCTTGAAGATGATTGTACAATGATATAGCTTTTACAGTGTGACCATGTGTTTGTGAAAACCTCGTGTCTGATGCTCCTTTTATCTAGGGTATGAACAGATGAGTAAAAAAATAAAGATAAAAAATAGATAAATAATGTGGGGGGATAAAGGGTAAAAAAAATTGGATAGATTGAAATACTGGTGGTCAATGAGAGGAAGAGGTAAGGAATATGAGATGTATGAGTTTTTTCTTCTTTCTTTTTATTTCTTTTTCTGGAGTGATGCGAATGTTCTAAAAATGATCACAATGATGAATATTTAACTATGTGATGATATTGTGACCCATTGATTGTGCACCATGTATGGACTGTATGTGTGTGAAGTGAAAAAAAAAAAGGGAGAGACCCTGGGAATAAATTGTCCAAGGCCTCCTGAGCTCCTCGGAAAGTCAAAGGTGCCACCTTGGGAGTCCAGAGCCCCAGCAAACAGAGAACATGCGTCAGTTCCAATTCAGAATATAAAGCAGTGGGGAAGTTCACAGGCCACCGCATCTGACTCCAAGCGCCTGGAAGAACCTCTTCCAATTCCCAGAGGAGTACAAGCTGGAACTGGTACCTGCATTCCAACAATGCAGAGTACAAGCTGGAACTGGACCACAGCACCCCTGGCAAGCAAGAAGTTGGGTACCTGGAAGGAACCAAGAGATGATGGCCTCCCAAGCCACACATTTTCTGAGGAAAAGGCGAAGGAAACTGTGCTGACCATGGTAGAAGGTGCCAAAAGGAAATAATGGAGGTCAGAGAACAAGAGTGGGGGAAGGGTCAAGTTGGGGCAGACAACTTGTGTCGCTGGAGGCAACAGATGTGGGATGAAGCCCACCCCAGTTCTGTACCCCCACCCCACCCCCGCTCAGGCTTGCCAAACAAGGGTCCTTCTGCCCATCCAGGCTCTGGACAAAGGAGAGAGATTCTGGGGAGGCAGAGTCTCAGCTCCTGCTGGGGAGAGGGGTGATGGAAAGGGGCAATGTCAGGGCTTTTGGGAGGAGCCCAAGGCAGGGAATAGAATTGGGGTCTGGTCTCCCCACAGCAGAGAGCTCTTCAAGGTCTGGTATCTGCCCTTTTTGGCATCGTCTGGCCAGGCCATGGCTCAGGTATCTGACACCGACATCTGGGGCCCAGAGTCACACGCCAAGAAACCCAACACTCTTGAGCCCCAGCCCCCAACTCCAGCAGCTACAGGCAAGCGAGACTTGGGAAGCAGGTCTCCAGAACCGAGCAGCAGGGAGACTACTTCCGGGGAGAGAGGAGCACAGGAGAAGGCTCTCCCACCAACAGGGTGAGAAGCTGGGAGGAAGAGGGAGAGGATGAGGGAGGAAGAACAGGGCAGAGAGGACAGTGAGGAGGCAGGTGGGGGAGGAGTGCTGATTCAGGAGGGGGTTGGTGGACCCAGAAGGTGAGGTCTGAGGCGTGCCTTACCTAGTCACCTAGCCTAGGCAGGTGCCCTGAGGTCCTGTTGTGATCTGCCTCCCTTGTCTCCTTCACACTAATGCCAACTAGGCCATCTGGTGCCTACCTGGCCCGCCTGGCAGCCACCCAGGTAGGCGTGGCAAAAAGACTTGATTCCAATGAAAGGAAATCAATACATGGAGGAAGCAGAAACTTAAAAGTCCCCAGACTCAGAATGACCAACAGGAACTTGAACCAAGAGACTTCATAGATTAGACCTCTAGAACCAAAGACCCCAAGAGTGTCTCAAGCCTGGGGCACCCTTACTTTACCCAGAGGGCCCTATTGAGGAGCCCCATACTCAGAGAGACACCAAGGGGGACCTAAGAAAGCCACCCAGACCTGAGACTAAAGATGGGGGCCCAGCCCAAGGAGAATACATAAAAGGATTTCAGGAAGAGAGACCCAGGAAGGGAAATGGGATTTTCTTCACTCACTCTGCCTTTATGGGGTATTTTCTTCCCCAGATCCTACTCCAGCCCAGGACTATGCCAATCCATGGCCATGCTCCCACCAGCCACTTGCCTCCTGTCCCTCCTGCTGGTGGTAGGCATGGGGGGTGCCATGCCCAGCCCCCGGCTACCTCCCCAGGGCTGCTACATGGCAGAGGAAGCTGGCGAGCGGACGTTCCGCTGCAGCCAGGCAGGCCTGAATGCCGTGCCCACTGGCATCCCCAACGACACCCGCAAGCTCTACCTGGATGCCAACCGGCTGGCCTCGGTGCCAGCTGGTGCCTTCCAACACCTGCCTGTCCTGGAGGAGCTGGACCTGTCCCACAATGCCCTCGCCCACCTCTCAGGGGCCGCTTTCAAGGGCCTGGCAGACACTCTACACCACCTGGACCTCTCTGCCAACCAGCTGGCCTCGGTGCCCGTGGAGGCCTTCGTGGGGCTGCAGATCCAAGTGAACCTTTCTGCCAACCCCTGGCGCTGTGACTGTGCCCTCCAGGAGGTGCTCAGGCGGGTGAGGCTGGTGCCGGGCACTGGGACGGGGATTGTGTGTGGTCCAGATGCCCGGCCAGACCTTGTGGGGCAGGAGTTCCTGCCCCTGGCAGGGGAGGAAGAGCTGTGTGGGGCGGGGCGGGGCGGGGCCCGGAGGAGCACAGATGTGGCCCTGCTGGTCATCACAGGGGGCTGGCTGGTGCTCGTGGTGGCCTATCTGGCCCACTACGTGTGGCAGAACCGGGAGGAGGCCCGGCGTCCCCTCAAGCAGGCCCCGGTGCTGCCCGTGCACTCTGAGGACTCTTCCACTCTCAGCACCATTGTCTGATGACCTCCTGTCCCATACCCCACACTCCGACCCCACACCCTCTCCTTTCCTCTGACCCCCTTGGACTCTCCTGCAGCCCCACCCCATCCCTCAAATTCCATCCCACCCCTCCTTCCCTACTTTGTCTCCCTCAAACTCCTCATTTCTCTCTCTTTCGACCAATGCCACCTTAGATCACCTACTCGGCACCTGGATTGCACTAGACTCAGAGAACTCAAAGCCCCCAACTCCACCACCCTGGGAGGAATGACACAACAGAGCATGACAGTAGGTGGAGGGTTTGCCAACTCGGGGTAGGAGCAGGTCACGTGGAGCACTGAGGCAATGGCTTCTACCTGACTGAGAGTGATCTCTATAGGAGACGTGTGAACTGACTCAAAGGACAAGGAAAACTCTGGGCAGAAAAGGGGGAAGGGCCCTGAAAGAAGACCCTACTCCAAGGCAAGGAAGCTGTAAAGCAACATGGAACATCTGGGCAGTGGCAAGACCCACCTCAGAGCAGGAATAGAGGGAGCAAAGTGGGGTGAGGGGATGGTGGAACTGACGTGGCGATGAAACAGAAAGCAGGGTAAGCCTAGGTGGTGAAGGACTCTGTGGACTCCTTGCTTCTCTGTCCCTCTGCCTTGACTGAGAACTTCCACTCCACCTTTTTGCCTCTCTCTTGCCCCCAGGTCCGTCTCCTGGTCACCTCTATCAGGGCCCCCTACTTCCTTTCCCAGAAACTTCCCATCTCTCTGCCCTCTCCTTTATATGCAGAAGGGCTTTCTGAACCCCCCGACCATTGGGGGAAGAGTGGAAAAGTTTTCCTCTGTGACTGACCTGAGGATGGGTGACTACAGAAGTGGGGCAGGAGGGGGGACATTCCCAAACAACTCAATAAAGTCACTTTTCTCCTCTCCTCTGATTGGTGTCATATTGTGTAGGCCTGCCGATGAGGAGGGGTAGGAGAGGTGTGGAGTTCTCCACACTACCTCCCCCAAACCCCTTTGGTGGGGTGCGCCTGCTGCTGCAGGCCAGCGTCAGCCACTCTCCCCTCCCCCCTCCCCTGCTTGACACCAGTGTTTATCTTCCAGGGAAGCCAGCATCCATGAATAAATGATGATGGAACTGGAAGGCTGGGAGTGGAAGGGGGTCTGGAAGGAAGACCAACAAGGAGGAGGGAGGGAGGGTAGCGTCCGGGCATGAGTCAGCAGGACTTCAGTCTCCAGCCTGCAGGGCCAGCCAGTCTCCCTCGGCCTGGGAGGGGAGAGGGGTTCAGAGGAAGCACAAAGAGGAGGAAACTGCTACCTTCCTGGCAATGTGCCTCCTCTCTCTCGGTAGAAGTCTAAGCAGGGGATTGGGATAAACCAAATGTGTTCAAAATTAATATAAGAACTCCTGAGGGAAAAAAGACTGAAGGAGGGGGCCATATAAGCAATCCCTACTACCACATAGAGTTCTCCAGGGACCCATATGGGTCAACACACCCTGTCCCCTGCGTCCACACGGCATGTCCACCCACTTGGACTCCATGGAAAAGAGATCTGCTTTTGGAAAGTGCACAAGAGCCCTGTTAGAAACTGAAGAACCACTGAACGATGTTCCACCAGTTTGGGGTAGAGAACTGTGGGCAGCCCGAATGGTAGAGAGGAATCCATGGCCTCTCCTGGTCTCTCTGCCCCACACTGCCTTCTCTGTCTCCCTTCCAGGGCCTTCACCCTTCCGCCTCCTTCCCTCTTTCCCCCTCTCCAAGTCTGAGCTCCCTGATAACATCCAGGAAGTACCATCTTGACCCATCTCAGAAAATCCTGGGACTCCATCCTCTTTTCTCAAGAGACATGGGCCTCCCCCACTCCAGGGATGCTTGGGATAGGGGAAAGACCTAAAGGGTGGGAAGTTTCAGGTTGCAGCTTTGACTGGCCTGGCCTGGACCTTGGAATCCAGGCCCATCCTTTTCTTTTCTTTTTAAATTTTTATTAATAAAACCAATCAACATACAATACAACATACAATAAAAAAACATTCTTTTTTTATCACATAGTTGTATATTCACCATCATGATCATTTCTTAGAACATTTGCATCAATTCAGAAAAAGAAATCAAAAGAAAACAGAAAAAAAAATTCATATATACCATACTCTGTACCCCTCCCTTTCTTTGATCACTAGCATTTCAATCTACTAAATTTATTTTAACATTCATACCCCTATTATTTATTTATTTTTAATCCATACGTTTTACTCATCTGTCCATAACGTAGATAAAAGGAGCATTAGACACAAGGTTTTCACAATCAGTCAAATTGCAAAAGGTATATCATTACATAATCATCTTCAAGAAACATGGCTATTGGAACACAGCTCTACATTTTCAGGCAGTTCCCTCCAGCCTCTCTGTTACATCTTAACTAAAAAGGTGATATCTATTTAATGTGTAAGAATAACCTCCAGTATAACCTCTCTGTTTGAAATCTCTCAGCCATTGACACTTTATTTTCTCTCTTCCCCCTTGTGGTCGAGAAGGTTTTCTCAGTCCCTTGATGCTGAGCCCCAGCTCATTCTAGGATTTCTGTCCCACGTTGCTAGGAAGGTCCATACCCCTGGGAATCATGTCCCACGTAGAGGGGTGAGGGCAGTGACTTTGCAAATACTTTATTCACTGTTCAAATCCTTCTGGGATTTACTGAGGCATCCCTCTGGACAAACCTACAAAATCTCATGCCCTACTCAATGCCCCATCCTTTTCAAAGCTTGTCGGTCCCTTCCCTGCTACTCTCAAGTTTTGTTCCATTCTGCTTGTCCTTCTTCAACTGGAATCGGGCTGTGACTCAGCTCACTGGGAAATGAACTGTGCCTCTATCACTAGGTGCCCATTCCTGGAACCTCATTTGACAACCTGTCATCCTCAACAGCAAAGACGGCATCTCTAAGATCTGCAGAGAGAGAGTTTCCCCTCTCCTGACACCCAACTCCAGCTCTCAGAGGTAAGCTCAGGGAGGGAAAGGATCCAGGAGGGGAACTCAGATGGGGAGGGTTCCTGGATTATCCTGACCCTGGATGATTAAGTGTTGCACCAGTTATCCCCATGGCTTTCTTCTGGCTCAGATTTCTTTCCCTCCCTAGAGCTAGGCCAGGAAGAAAGGAAGAGGGAAGATGAGTGAGGCAGGAGGTGAGGGACTTGGGGAGGTGGTGGAGGAGATGGTTCATTGCCCCCCACCCCAGCCCAACCCCTCAGAAGAAACGTTCATTGGAGCCCTTGAATCAGAATTTGCTGGAAGGAGAGTGTCAGAAGCTGTAATGTCACCTCATTCCATCATAGAAGATTGGATGGAGCTGGCCCCCCACAGACTCAAAGAGGCCCCTGCCTAGAACAGCAGCACACTGGCTCTGGGTTGTATCCGTCCATTGGGTAGTCAGAAGGAGTGAGGCCATAACTGGCTTCACCCCCATTCTTAGCTCTGCCAGGACCCAGGGATCATGAGACTTGTTGTTCCAGAATGCTACCCGGTCCCTGGTATCATGAGACCTGTGTTCTGGAATGGTACCCAGTCACAGGTATCATGAGATTTGTGTTCCAGAATGCTACCCGGTTCCTGGTGAGGCAGATCCTATCGGGGAACCTCACCAATGCGGCCCGTTTCGGGTCATTCTGCCCATAGGAAGAGAAAGGGTATGCTCTTCCCAGGGGACACAGCCTATCAAGGCTGACTTCTGCCTCCAGGAGGTTTTGTTCTGCAGCCAGGAACAAAGCTCCAGGTACCGAGGGAGCAAGGCCAGATGCCGGGCTGGTTTGGGGCTGAGAGATGGGCACATATTCCAGGAACACGAGAGGCCTGGAGCAAGCCCCAGCTTATCATCTACACTGTAGCATCCCGGAGCCAGCGGGTTGTGGATAGCGGTGGGAGGAGACAGAAGTCCTGCAGTCAGCCCCTCCACTGCCAGTTCTTCCTGTCCTACGACCCACAGGCCCAGGGTGGCAGAGAAAGGAGACACTGCCCTCAGGGAGCACCCAGTCTAGGAGGGAGAAGGGAATCCAGCTGTCAGGGGACTCCCAGTCTAATAAAAGAAGTGGACACTGTGTTAGTTTGCAAGCTGCCAGAATGTGATGCACAAGAACTGGCACGGCTTTCAAAAGGGGAATTTAATAAGTTACAAGTTTACAGTTCTAAGCCTATAAAATTGTCCAAACTAATGCATTCAGGGACAGACACCTTAATTCAAGACAAGCTGATGGGTCAGGAACTCCTCTGTCAGCTGGGTAGTCACATGGCTGCCATCTGCTGGTCCCTGCTCCTGGGCTCTGATGCCTTCAGCCTCTGTTCCTGTGGGGGTTCCTCGCTTTACCTCTCCAGGCCTGGCTTTCATCTCTTGGCTTCCCTTGGCTCGCTCCAGGTTCTGGTTTGCTTAGAATCTCATGGCAATGTCTGCTGGGCTCCAAATATCTCCAAATATCCATGTCTCTGTTCTCCACATGTTCGCATCTGTGTCAGCTCTGCTGTGAAGTTTCTGTCAGCTCTGAGGCATCTGTCGTTTCTGACTGTCTCCAAAATCAGTCCAGTAAACGAATCAAGACCCACCTGGAATGGGTGGAGTCACATCTCCACTAATCAAAAGGTCACACCCACAACTAGGTGTGCCCTATCTCCGTGGAGATATCTAATCAAATGGTTCCAACCTATAGTATTGAATCAAGATTAAAAAATAAAACAGTCGCTCCCTCAAGACTGTATCAGGATTAAAACATGGCTTTTCTGGGGAACATAATACTTTCAAACTGGCACAGGCACTTTCTTTTTAGAGAGTTCCCAGTCTAACGAGACCAGGACGTTCTCCAGACATCCCTCCATCTGCAAGCGCTGGCCCTCGGGCTATGCAGAACCAGCCCCATCTCTCCTGGACAGGGCAGCCCTTTGGTATTTGCAGAGGTCAGCCTCAGAGCTGACAGAAACTTCACAGCAGAGCTGACACAGATGTAAACATGTGGAGAACAGAGACATGGATATTTGGAGATACTTGGAGCCCAGCAGAAATTGCCATGAGATTCTAAGCAAGCCAGAACCTGGAGCGAGCCAAAGGAAGCCAAGAGATGAAAGCCAGCCCTGGAGAGGTAAAGCGAGGAACCCCCACAGGAACAGAGGCTGAAGGCATCAGAGCCCAGGAGCAGGGACCAGCAGATGGCAGCCATGTGACTACCCAGCTGACAGAGGAGTTCCTGACCCATCAGCCTGCCTTGGGTCAATACATCATAGTTCTTCTCTGTGCTTGTCTCTCTGTCCCCTTTAACATGACCCTAGCACCACACTCCTGACTGCCCCTTGGCTCCAGTGTGCTCAGTTGGCTCTCTATTCATGTCCTTTTGTAGATAATGAGGCTCCTTAGATGCTCAAATCTTCTCTTGGTCACAAGATTCATTTCCGCCAATAGGACAATTACTATCTTCCTCTTTTAGAACATTAAAAAAAAAAAGTAAGTGCCCACGCTAAGACAGATGCAGTCAGCGGGCAGCCCTCAATTCACACTCACTTTGGGGGCTGGGGGCCATTTACCATAGAGTCAGTCAAGAAAGGTTTCTTGCAAGCGGTTTGTGGAGCAGACTACAAGTGTCTCCATCCTGCAGAACTGACAAAGAACTCCAAGATCACAGCAATGGAGAAATGACAGCAGGGGTGGAGACTGCCCTAGGGCTCCTGGAAATCCAAAAAACCAGCATTGGGAATGATCTGGAAAATCTAAATAAAAGTTGAGGGGTAGGGTGAGGAGGCAGGTTGAAGATTCCAGGCCAGGTGAGAGGGGGCTGGCAAGAGCAACACAGACTGCCAGAGTTGGCAAGTATCTTCATTTCACAAAAAGGCCCCAAGCGGGGCAGCGAGTGTCCAAGGTCACATAGAGAGCCAGAGAAGAACCAGGACTAAAGACCCTAGTGCCCTTGTTACTCTGAGACACACACACACTCTCTCTGTCTCTCTCTCTCTCTTTTCCTCCTTCCAAGGGGATGGGATGAGGAAGATGTAAGGAGGACCAGGGGTGCAGCTGAGGTGGCCCTAACATATACGGGAAGAGGACCTTGCCCACTTTGGAGCCTTTGAACCCAGCCTTGCTCGACCCCTCTGCCACAGGAAACTGAAGAAGCCAGACCCTTGTTCCTGCAGAAGCTGCAGATGTGTAGGGGGAACTTGTACATCTCCAAGACGGTGGAGATGCTGAGGGAAGCCACCCTGGAGAAGGGTGGCAAGGCCGGAGGGGGCATCTCCTGTCCCCTTCTCACTGCTGTGGGGCTCAAGGAGGGGAATCTCCAAGAAAGCCTTCTTGCCCCACCCCACCATGCACACTCTTGGCCCCTCACCTTCCCTCCCAGAGCCCCTGACTCTCCCCTGCATCCTTGCCCATCAGTATGCCTCTCCTCCAGCTCCTCTACTGGTAGCACCTTCATTTTAAATTCTAAGGACCTTTCCACCTATTACCTCACATGAATCCTGTGAGGTAGACTAAATTGCTATTTCAGTCCCCAACTCACAGTGTTTAGGAAACTGTACCTTAGAAAAGCCCAGTGACTTACCCAGGTCACCAGCTACTTGTGAACCGGTGAGGAAACTCCATGTTTCCCACTCCCAGCTTTCCCCTCTCAACTCCATCCCCAGGACAGAGTTCTCCCACCCTCTGCCAGGCTTCCCCTCTCTTCCATTATCTCCCTGCTTCTTTGACCACCTGTGTATCCCCAGGGCTCCCTCAGTATCAACACCACGGTCAACCCGTCTCTGGTGCCATCTTGGCCTTTTGCCTCAAGAAGCTACTCACTGGGGAGAATAGCTGAGGTACTATTTAGTTATGCAAGGGAAGGGGGCCCCACCTTTGGAGCCAAGCGGAAATCTGGGAGGTTGGGGTCTTCCATTCCTGTTTAGGTCCTGCCCCCAAATCAACTGGTGAGCCTAGAATCCTCCTGTGATGCTCCCTGATGCCCACACCTCCCCCACTCCTCCCCTCTCCCCAAGGTCTCACCGTGGAGGGGGAAGCAGGCCAGGGAAGGTAAGGAAGACTCCGTGATGACAAACGCCCTACTTCTGACCCCTTAGACATCCCCTCCCCCACTCAAGGACAAGAAGGTGAAAACATTCCTTCCCAAAGGTGAGAGAAGCCCAGAGACTCTTCTCTCCTTCCCCACTCCATAAGGGGCTAAGGGCTGGGTGAGGGTAGACAAAGCCTTGCAAGGACAGAGGCACAGAAAGACTTCCTCCTCCAGCAAAGGAAAGAAACTGGTCAAGTTAGGAACTTAAGCCCAGAGCTCCTTCTCAAAACCCTGGGGTGTCAGAGGGTGGGAAGCAGAGGACTCCTCAGGCTTTGGCAGGTAGTGGTAATGACTGGGACCCCAGCCGCGGGTTTCTTGGGCTCTTGAAGCGCCCCTCTCCATCCCCACTCCCAGCCTCCACCCCGCGGCTGTGGGCAGGCTGAGGCTACATCTGCCCAGCCCATAAGACGGTGTCTTTCCCTGGGCCTCTGAGTCCTGGTGCTTAGGCGTCTCCACCTCTGTCTCTCGCAGTTACCATGGTGATGGGGTGCGTCCCTTACCCTCTGCAGGATCCTTCGTGCCCAGCGGAAAACCTGGTAAGGAGCTGAGCAAACCCGAGCCTCCGCAAGCCTTTCCCCTGGGGAACGTGCCTACACAGCAGGAAGGGGAAAGGTCGCCGAGTACGAAAAAGGGGATTCTGGGGGTGGGGCCGCTGGATGAAGTCTTGCTGAGGCGGGTGTGGCGCACTCCGGGCCTGAGACTGCCCCCCGGGAGCACCAGGGTTTCGGACGCTTCGGGCCGAGGTGAAATGGAACTGCTGGCGCTGAAGAGCCAGACCTGGGGGCCGAGGTCGCCCCATTGCAGGGACGAACCGTGCCGCCACGCTGGGAGCCACTGCTGCAGGGGCGGGGAGAGCCGTGTGGGCGGCGCGGGGGCGGTTACCCTCCGGCTGGGAGCTGGGGGAGGGGCTTAAGACAGCTGGGGGCGGAGCTTAAGAGGCGAGAGGCGGGATGCGCGCGCCAGGAGCGGGCCAGGGCTTAAGACGGCCGCGGGGCGGGCCGCGGGGCGGGGCTTCGGGCGACTGGGGCCGGCTTTGGGCTGGTTTCCTGGGCGGGTCAGGCCTTTCTCACCCTGGAGACCAGCAGAGGCTGGTCTGTCCACCCACGGGTGGTTCTTTTCCAGGCTGAGGGAGAGACTGAGCCCCTGCCCTGAAGGAGCCCCCAATCCAGGCAGCTACCAGTGTCTCTGACTGTTAGGATATTTAGCTGATTACTTCCCACCTCTCTGTCAGCTGGGTCGGGCCCTGGTTTTTGACCGACTCCTCGGATGGCTGCAAGACTTCTGGCAAACTCCACCCCATGCTGGCTGGAAACATCTACCTGCCGGGGGCTGGGCATGGTGAGGGTCTGGGCAGGCAGTACCTAATGAGATGGGCCTACTGGGTTAGGCCCAATGGCACCAAGCAGGTCCGACAACATAATCTGTGAGACCTGGTGCAAAATGGGCACATTCTTCAAAACTTACTAAGAATTATTATTCAAGATGGCTGTGGGCGAGCACTAAACCACACACAGTGGGCCCAGTGCCATTGCACAGGTCACACTCCCAAACCAGCCCTGGTACCAAGCTACAGGCACAGTGAATCAGGGCCCAAACCCTGGCGTTCCCTCCTCCAAGGAGAGGCAAGCGGTGCAAGCCCATCTATCCCTGCCCATTTTCCCCAGAAGAAATGGAACATACCTCATCCTCTCCTGGGGGAGAGTGAATCTGCTGCTACTCCCAGCAAGTCAGACCCAGTTCCCAGAACTGCCTTACAATTCCCAGGCCTACCAGAGGGAGAGAGGGCACAAGCCCTCTCTTGTCTCTCAAGCCCTCGCTTGTCCTTTACCCTCTGCAAAGCTGAGCCAGGAGCAGCTGCAGGCCATGTCTGTGGAAACGGGGATCCTGCCCCGATGGATGAAGCTGGTAAGAGGTCTTGGGGTTGTAGGATACAGGTGGGGGGTGATAGTAGGATCAAATTGAATTTGAGCACTACAGGGGATCCTGGAGTTCATTCAGCTCCACCCCCTCACTCACGGATGAGCACTCTGAGGCCCAGAGAGGGTAAGAGACTTCCCCAGGGCCACACAGCTCCTGGCAGAGTTCACAACAGAACTGGGGTCTCCAGATTCTTAACCCATGCCCAGTTCTGCTTGACTCTACCACTAACAGGCAGAGAGGCTAAGATGGGACCAGAAGCTGAGATTTAAATTTTTACTACAGACTACATCTGTAATTGGCAGCTCCTCAAATGCAAAGCATCCTGTGATGTTGATTCTCCACTGTGCAGATTGAGACTCTCCTGGACCAGAACTTCCTCCAGGGGAAGGTAGGGCCCTTCCGTCTTCACTGCAAGCTGCTCAGCGACTTCTGGGATGAGGAGCTAAAGGGGATACAGGCCCTGATGGGACTCTACTGCCTTCTACACCCAGAGCCCAGTGCCCTGCTGCCACCTGTGCCATCTCTACTGTCCTTGACATCTTTCAGGTGCTGGCCAATGACACCTGGCTGTCTTGCTACTTTTTCCACCATGGATTCCCAGTCCTGGCCCAACAAGCCCTGGGAAAAGCAGAGTGGGGCTTGGGGCTGTGCCGGGAATGCTGGTGAAAATGGAGAGGAACTTTGCCTCCAACATTGGTTTCAGTTGACAAAGAAGGCTTCTCTGGGTTTGGACTGGGGGCTGGCAGTGGCCTGCTTGCCTGCACCGGCCTGATGGGTAGGGGGATCATCACTGGAGGCTTGGAGATAGTCAGGGCTGACAACTTGGAGTTTGATGCTGAATTTGATGCAATCCAAGCTGAACATTAGTGTCTGCTCAGTCAGGAGTTAGGGGGTGTCTTGGGCTCCAAGACTGATTTGGGAATTTGGGAGGAAACCTCAAAAATTTGGGGGGGATAAGAAAGGATTCCAGGTTTATACTCTATTTAGAAAGTGGAAATTGTGGAAGTATAGCTTACAATCTAAAACCTGCACCCCAAAACTTTCAACCTCCCAAGTGAGATATAAAACATCACACCCTTGGGGAACGTTCTTCTGGCCTCTCTACCAGACAGCCATTCCCTGTGCCCCTTCCAGCCTGACGTCATCTCTAACCTTCTCATTGCCTTTTATTTAGGGGAGGTCTGGCAGTCTGTAAAGGAACCATTTCCCCCAGATGCTCCAGCCATCCCACACCCTACAAGTGGGCTCCATTATTTTGTCTCTGCCTCCTGAACCTTCTTTCTGCCCTCATACCTCCTAGAATGCAAGCTCCTTCTCATTCTTGTCAGGGTCAATGATTTCCACCCTTTGAAATTCCAGTAGCCTACTGGAATTTTACTCTTCGACCCCTTCCAGGGGGGAAAAACAACAATAATAGAAAGAAAAATGGGTAAGAAAATAATTCCCTGTGCCAGTGTCTATCTATCTGTAGTCTGCAGTGCACTCTGTGGGTCAGAGGGACAGTATGTTCTGCAAGAACAGGTGGTTGGAGCTTCCTCTCCTAACTCAGGTCCCTTCCCTAACCCCCATCTCCCGTCAACTACACACAAATCATAAACTTGGTCTGCAGGAAAGGGATGATTCTCGCCCATGACGTGCTCCAAGTGGCCAGCAGAGGGCAATAGAGCAAGGCTCAGCCACCTGCCTGTAAAGGGCTTCTCCATTCCCTGCAGAAGCACCCTGGCACTGGCTCGTTATTAAGTTGCTTTTAACTGACTTAAAGAGCTCTTACATGTTGAGTCTAATTTAAATCTCTTCCAGAGCAGTTTATATTCTGTTCCAGAAGTCCCTAACTTAGGAAAAGGAGCCTGTGGACCTAAAGGCATTCTATGACCTTTCTATCCCTAAGACTTGGAGCAGCGGGGGACGAGAAAAAGAAAGGGTATCTTGGATTCTGGGAGAGAGGAGCAGCACAGGGACAAGCCTAGACACAGATATTTGCACTCCAAAGGCACGAAAGGAATGAGGAAAGACCTTCAACCTGGCTGGCCCCAGAAGCCCTTGTGTCTCCTTTCTGTTCTGAACCTCAAAACCCCCTGCTCAGAGCAGCCTTAGGCAGTCTGGGGGAATGGTGCAATGGGGCAGAATGAGCACAAGCTGGTACAGTGCTCCGAGTTCAGAGTGAATGGTGAAGGAGAAGAGTAATGAAAGAAGTGAGGCTTCTGAGTCAAAGTAGAGAACATGGGGTGGGTGGACTTTTGGGGGCTTCAGGGAGCGGAGATAAATATATCGCTTGTCGAAACCAATGCTCTCCAGATCTTTGGAGGATGGGCTGGGCTGGGTACCTTGGCCCGCAGCCAGTGGTAGAGGATAGACACTAAGAAGAAATTCCCAGGAGCCTGACGAAGGAACTGGTGGGCTGGTTAGCACCATGGGGATGGGGCCACCTTCTCTGGAGCTGAAGAAGGGATGGGAGATGGCACGGTCCTAGGATGAAGTGCTGCAGTGGTGTCACATCAAGGTGCTAATGAAGAGATACAAAGCGGACAACACAGATCCAGGAAAACAGAGAGATGGAGAGACTACAACTCATTCAACACATTTCTGCCTGCATGTGTGCCTGTGACTGAGGCCAATTAATGACAACGTTCCTACATGCCAAGGTCCTCCTTTGGAGGAGGAACGTTTGATGAAGGTGGTGTTAGAACTGTTGAACTGAAGGAAGTAGATCGCCAGGGTGGCTCAGGAGGAAGAGAAGCAAAAATATCAGGAGCAGGGACCAGAGACCCAGCAGGGGCAGGGGTTTGTTTTGTTTTAAGACAGAAAAGAGAGATTGGGAGACAGCTGTCATACTGAATGGGACTTTGGGGACACACGTAGAGTAATGATGTCTTTGGGGAGTTTTGCTGTGTGGAATGGTCTAATCTCCCCATTCACCAAGCTCCCCTCAAGAAACCTCCACAGATGTGGCCTCTCTCTCCAGCCAACACAACAAGCAAACTCACTGCCCTCCCCCTCTCTACGTGTGGGACATGACTGCCAGGGGTGTGGACCTTCCTGGCAATGTGGGACAGAAATCCTAGAATGAGCTGAGATTCAGCATCAAGGGATTGAGAAAAACCCTAGAATGAGCTGAGACCTAGCATCAGAGGATTGAGAAAACCTTCTCAACCAGAAGGGGGAAGAGTGAAATGAGACAAAGTGTCAATGGCTGAGAGATTCCAAACAGAGTCAAGAGGTTAACCTGGAGGTTATTCTTATGCATTAAGTAGATATCATCTTGTTATTCAAGATGTAATGGAGAGTTCCGGAGAAGATGGCGGCTTAGTAAGACGTGCGGATCTTAGTTCCTCCTCCAGAACAGCTACTAGGGGAGTAGAAACGATACAGAACAGCTCCCAGAGCCATGACAGAGATCAAAAAGACAGTGTACCCCATCCTGGAATGGCTGACTGGCTGAGAGAACCCGTTCCGGTGAGATCGCCGAGGGGCGCGGGCTTCACCGGGCGGGGCGGCCGGAGTTCCTCCCTTCCCCCTTCCCGGGCCAGCTGGGAGAATTGGACAGGCGGTCCCCTCAAGCTGCGGCAGCTGGCACCCACACCACGTGCAGCCCCCTGGACCAACTGAGAGAATTGGATCGGAAATCCCCAGGCCGCGGAGAACGGTGACGGGGGGCGGCCCCTTCCAAACACATGACTCCCCGTCCAGCTGGGAACAGTGCACTCTCCCGGGCCGCAGCGGATGGCGCCCTCCCGCCACGCCTGGCGCCCCAGGCCGACTAGGAAATTCGGATGGGCGCTCTCACGGGCTGCGGCGGCCGGCGACTCTCCCCGCATTAGGACCCTGGGCCGGCTGGCACTCTTCCAAGCCACTTCAGCTGGCAAACCTCCCCGACGGCGAGAGTTTTCCAAAGTTAAAGGACCCACAGCACCTTCTACTGGTGGGACCCGCAGACAAATGTGTGCCACGAGCGCCACCTACTGGGCAGGATAAGAAAAACAGATCCCAGAGATTTCACAGAAAAATCTTCCAAATTGTTGGGTCCAGCACCCAGGGAAATCTGACTAAATGCCCAGACGCCAGCAGAAGATAACGGATCACACTCAGAAAATTGAAAATATGGCCCAGTCAAAGGAACAAACCAATAGTTCAAATGAGATACAGGAGCTGAGACAACTAATGCTGAATATACGAACAGAAATGGAAAACCTCTTCAAAAACGAAATCGATAAATTGAGGGAGGACATGAAGAAGACATGGGCTGAACAAAAAGAAGAAATAGAAAAGCTGAAAAAACAAATCACAGAACTTATGGAAGTGAAGGATAAAGTAGAAAAGATGGAAAAAACAATGGATACCTACAATGATAGATTTAAAGAGACAGAAGATAGAATTAGTGATTTGGAGGTAGGAACATCTGAATTCCAAAAAGAAACAGAAACTATCCGGAAAAGAATGGAAAAATTTGAACAGGGTATCAGGGAACTCAAGGACAATATGAACCGCACAAATATACGTGCTGTGGGTGTCCCAAAAGGAGAAGAGAAGGGAAAAGGAGGAGAAAAACTAATGGAAGAAATAATCACTGAAAACTTCCCAACTCTTATGAAAGACCTAAAATTACAGATCCAAGAAGTGCAGCGCACCCCAAAGAGATTAGACCCAAATAGGCGTTCTCCAAGACACGTACTAGTTAGAATGTCAGAGGTCAAAGAGAAAGAGAGGATCTTGAAAGCAGCAAGAGAAAAACAATCCATCACATACAAGGGAAACCCAATAAGACTATGTGTAGATTTCTCAGCAGAAACCATGGAGGCTAGAAGACAGTGGGATGATATATTTAAATTACTAAAAGAGAAAAACTGCCAACCAAGACTCCTATATCCAGCAAAATTGTCCTTCAAAAATGAGGGAGAAATTAAAACATTCTCAGACAAAAAGTCACTGAGAGGACTTCCGGAAAAGATGGCGGCTTAGTAAGACGCGCGGGTCTTAGTTTCTCCTCCAGAAAAGCAACTAAAGAAACAGAAACAACACGAAACAGCTCCCGGAGTCATGACAGAGACCAAAAAGACAGCGTACCCCATTCTGGAACGGCTGAACGGGCAGGGAGAATCTGCTGCGGTGAGATACCTGAGGGGCGCACGTTTTCCTGGCCGGGGCGGCTGGCGACTGGGGTCCCCTCCACGCATGTGGCTCCCCGGTCTGACTGGGAACATTGGATAGCGGGGCCCTCCCGTCACGCTTGGCATCTCGGGCCAGCTGGGCAATTTGGACCGGCACTCCCCCAAGCTGCGGCCAGCGACCCCCGCCTCCATGCACGGTTTCCCGGGCCGACTGCCCCGCAGACAAACGACCGCCACGAGCGCCACCTACTGGGCAGGAAAAGAAAAACAGAGCCCAGAGATTCCACAGAAAAACCTTTCAACCAGCTGGGTCCCACACCCAGGGAAATCTGATCAAATGCCCAGACACCAGCAGAAAATAATGGATGACGCTCGGAAAATTGAAGATATGGCCCAGTCAAAGGAACAAACCAATAGTTCAAATGAGATACAGGAGCTGAGACAACTAATGCTGAATATATGAACAGAAATGGAAAAACTCTTCAAAAACCAAATCAATAAATTGAGGGAGGACATGAAGAAGACATGGGCTGAACAAAAAGAAGAAATAGGAAATCTGAAAAAACAAATCACAGAACTTGTGGGAGTGAAGGACAAAGAAGAAAAAATGGAAAAAACAATGGATACCTACAATGGTAGATCTAAAGAGACAGAAGCTACAATTAGTGAACTGGAGGATGGAACATCTGAATTCCAAAAAGAAACAGAAACTATAGGGAAAAGAATGGAAAAACTTGAGCAGGGGATCAGGGAACTGAATGACAATATGAAGCGCACAAATATACGTGTTGTGGGTGTCCCAGAAGGAGAAGAGAAGGGAAAAGGAGGAGAAAAACTAATGGAAGAAATTATCACTGAAAATTTCCCAACTCTTATGAAAGACCTAAACTTACAGATCCAAGAAGTGCAGCACACCCCAAAGAGAATAGACCCAAATAGGCGTTCTCCAAGACACTTACTAGTTAGAATGTCAGAGGTCAAAGAGAAAGAGAGGATCTTGAAAGCAGCAAGAGAAAAACAATCTGTCACATACAAGGGAAACCCAATAAGACTATGTGTAGATTTCTCAGCAGAAACCATGGAAGCTAGAAGACAGTGGGATGATATATTTAAATTACTAAAAGAGAAAAACTGCCAACCAAGACTCCTATATCCAGCAAAATTGTCCTTCAAAAATGAAGGAGAAATTAAAACATTTATAGACAAAAAGTCACTGAGAGAATTTGTGACCAAGAGACCAGCTCTGCAAGAAATACTAAAGGGAGCACTAGAGTCAGATATGAAAAGACAGAAGAGAGAGGTATGGAGTAAAGTGTAGAAAGAAGGAAAATCAGATATGATATATATAATACAAAAGCCAAAATGGTAGAGGAAAATATTATCCAAACAGTAATAACACTAAAGGTTAATGGACTGAATTTCCCAATCAAAAGACATAGAATGGCAGAATGGATTACGACCCAGCAATACCACTGCTAGGTATCTACTGAAAGGACTTAAAGGCAAAGACACAGACGGACATTTGCACACCAGTGTTTATAGCAGCATTATCTACAATTGCAAAGAGATGGAAACAGCCAAAATGTCCATCAACAGACGAGTGGCTAAACAAACTGTGGCGTATACCTACAATGGAATATTATGCAGCTTTAAGACAGACTAAACTTATGAAGCATGTAATAACATGGATGGACCTAGAGAACATTATGCTGAGTGAGTCTAGCCCAAAACTAAAGGACAAATACTGTATGGTCCCACTGATGTGAACCGATATTCGAGAATCAGCTTGGAATATATCATTGGTAACAGAGACCAGCAGGAGTTAGAAACAGGGTAAGATAATGGGTAATTGGAGCTGAAGGGATACAGACTGTGCAACAGGACTAGATACAAAAACTCAAAAATGGACAGCACAATAATACCTAAGTGTAATGTAACTATGTTGGAACACTGAATGAAGCTGCACCTGAAATATGGTTTTTTGTTTGTTTGTTTGTGTGTTTGTATCTTTTGATTTTGTTTTTTTTTTCCTTTTTATATATATATATATATATATTTTATTAGTATTATTATTTTAATTCTCTTCTCTATATTAACATTCTATATCTTTTTCTGCTGTTTTGCTAGTTCTTTTCCTAAATCAATGCAAATGTACTAAGAAATGATGATCATACATCTATGTGATGATACTAAGAATTACTGAGTGCATGTGTAGAATGGAATGATTTCTAAATGTTGTGTTAATTTCTTTTCTTTTTTTGATTAATAAAAAAAATTAAAAAAAAAAAAAAAAGTCACTGAGAGAATTTGTGACCAAGAGACCAGCTCTGCAAGAAATACTAAAGGAAGCACTAGAGTCAGATACAAAAAGACAGAAGAGAGAGGTATGGAGACAAGTGTAGAAAGAAGGAAAGTCAGATATGATATATATAATATAAAAGGCAAAATGTTAGAGGAAAATATTATCCAAACACTAATAACACTAAATGTTAATGGACTGAATTCCCCAATCAAAAGACATAGATTGGCAGAATGGATTAAAAAACAGGATCCTTCTATATGCTGTCTACAGGAAACACATCTTAGACCCAAAGATAAACATAGGTTGAAAGTGAAAGGTTGGGAAAAGATATTTCATGCAAATAACAACCAGAAAAGAGCAGGAGTGGCTATACTAATATCCAACAAATTAGACTTCAAATGTAAAACAGTTAAAAGAGACAAAGAAAGACACTATCTACTAATAAAAGGAACAATTCAACAAGAAGACATAACAATCATAAATATTTACATACCGAACCAGAATGCCCCAAAATACGTAAGGAATACACTGCAAACACTGAAAAGGGAAATAGACACATATACCATAATAGTTGGAGATTTCAATTCCCCACTCTCATCAATGGACAGAACATCTAGACAG
Source organism: Tamandua tetradactyla (assembly GCF_023851605.1). Classification (NCBI taxonomy): domain Eukaryota; kingdom Metazoa; phylum Chordata; class Mammalia; order Pilosa; family Myrmecophagidae; genus Tamandua; species Tamandua tetradactyla. The sequence continues at coordinate 27,306,450 of NC_135332.1, read as the reverse complement.
AGGATCAATAAAGAAATAGAGAATCTGAATATTACTATAAATGAGCTAGACTTAACAGACATTTATAGGACATTACAGCCCACAACAGCAGGATACACCTTTTTCTCAAGTGCTCATGGATCATTCTCAAAGATAGACCATATGCTGGGTCACAAAGCAAGTCTTAACAAATTTAAAAAGATTGAAATCATACACAACACTTTCTCGGATCATAAAGGAATGAAGTTGGAAATCAATAATAGGCAGAGTGCCAGAAAATCCACAAATACGTGGAGGCTCAACAACACACTCTTAAACAACGAGTGGGTCAAAGAAGAAATTGCAAGAGAAATTAGTAAATACCTCGAGGCGAATGAAAATGAAAACACAACATATCAAAACTTATGGGACGCAGCAAAGGCAGTGCTAAGAGGGAAATTTATTGCCCTAAATGCCTATATCAGAAAAGAAGAAAAGGCAAAAATTCAGGAATTAACTGTCCACTTTGAATAACTGGAGAAAGAACAGCAAACTAATCCCAAAGCAAGCAAAAGGAAAGAAATAACAAAGATCAGAGCAGAAATAAATGAAATTGAAAACATGAAAACAATAGAGAAAATCAATAAGACCAGAAGTTGGTTCTATGAGAAAATCAATAAGATTGATAGGCCCCTATCAAGATTGACAAAAAGAAGAAGAGAGAGGATGCAAATAAATAAGATCAGAAATGGAAGAGGAGACATAACTACTGACCTCACAGAAATAAAGGAGGTAATAACAGGATACTATGAACAACTTTACGCTAATAAATACAACAATTTAGATGAAATGGATGGGTTCCTGGAAAGACATGAACAACCAACTTTGACTCAAGAAGACATAGATGACCTCAACAAACCAATCACAAGTAAAGAAATTGAATTAGTCATTCAAAAGCTTCCTAAAAAGAAAAGTCCAGGACCAGATGGCTTCACATGTGAATTCTACCAAACGTTCCAGAAAGAATTAGTACCAATTCTCCTCAAACTCTTCAAAAAAATTGAAGCGGAGGGAAAACTACCTAATTCATTCTATGAAGCCAACATCACCCTCATACCAAAACCAGGCAAAGATATTACAAAAAAAGAAAACTACAGACCAATCTCTCTAATGAATATAGATGCAAAAATCCTCAATAAAATTCTAGCAAATCGTATCCAACAACACATTAAAAGAATTATACATCATGACCAAGTAGGATTCATCCCAGGTATGCAAGGATGGTTCAACATAAGAAAATCAATTAATGTAATACACCATATCAACAAATCAAAGCAGAAAAATCACATGATCATCTCAATTGATGCAGAGAAGGCATTTGACAAGATTCAACATCCTTTCCTGTTGAAAACACTTCAAAAGATAGGAATACAAGGGAACTTCCTTAAAATGATAGAGGGAATATATGAAAAACCCACAGCTAATATCATTCTCAATGGGGAAAAATTGAAAACTTTCCCCCTAAGATCAGGAACAAGACAAGGATGTCCACTATCACCACTATTATTCAACATCGTGTTGGAGGTTCTAGCCAGAGCAATTAGACAAGAAAAAGAAATACAAGGCATCAAAATTGGAAAGGAAGAAGTAAAACTATCACTGTTTGTAGACGATATGATACTATACATCGAAAACCCGGAAAAATCCACAACAAAACTACTAGAGCTAATGAATGAGTACAGCAAAGTAGCAGGTCACAAGATCAACATTCAAAAATCTGTAGCATTTCTATACACTAGTAATGAAAAAACTGAGGGGGAAATCAAGAAACGAATCCCATTTACAATTGCAACTAAAGGAATAAAATACTTAGGAATAAATTTAACTAAAGAGACAAAAAACCTATATAAAGAAAACTACAAAAAACTGTTAAAAGAAATCACAGAAGACCTAAATAGATGGAAGGGCATACCGTGTTCATGGATTGGAAGACTAAATATAGTTAAGATGTCAATCCTACCTAAATTGATTTACAGATTCAATGCAATACCAATCAAAATCCCAACAACTTATTTTTCAGAAATAGAAAAACCAATAAGCAAATTTATCTGGAAGGGCAGGGTGCCCCGAATTGCTAAAAACATCTTGAGGAAAAAAAACGAAGCTGGAGGTCTTGCACTGCCTGACTTTAAGGCATATTATGAAGCCACAGTGGTCAAAACAGCATGGTATTGGCATAAAGATAGATATATCGACCAATGGAATCAAATAGAGTGCTCAGATATAGACCCTCTCATCTATGGACATTTGATCTTTGATAAGGCAGTCAAGCCAACTCACCTGGTACAGAACAGTCTCTTCAATAAATGGTGCCTAGAGAACTGGATATCCATATGCAAAAGAATGAAAGAGGACCTGTATCTCACACCCTATACAAAAGTTAACTCAAAATGGATCAAAGATCTAAACATTAGGTCTAAGACCATGAAACAGTTAGAGGAAAATGTAGGGAGATATCTTATGAATCTTACATTTGGAGGCAGTTTTATGGACCTTAAACCTAAAGCAAGAGCACTGAAGAAGGAAATAAATAAATGGGAACTCCTCAAAATTAAACACTTTTGTGTATCAAAGAACTTCATCAAGAAAGTAGAAAGACAGCCTACACAATGGGAGACAATATTTGGAAATGACATATCAGATAAAGGTCTAGTATCCAGAATCTATAAAGAGATTGTTCAACTCAACAACAAAAAGACAGCCAACCCAATTACAAAATGGGAAAAAGACTTGAACAGACACCTATCAGAAGAGGAAATACAAATGGCCACAAGGCACATGAAGAGATGCTCAATGTCCCTGGCCATTAGAGAAATGCAAATCAAAACCACAATGAGATATCATCTCACACCCACCAGAATGGCCATTATCAACAAAACAGAAAATGACAAGTGCTGGAGAGGATGTGGAGAAAGAGGCACACTTATCCACTGTTGGTGGGAATGTCAAATGGTGCAACCACTGTGGAAGGCAGTTTGGCGGTTCCTCAAAAAGCTGAATATAGAATTGCCATACGACCCAGCAATACCATTGCTGGGTATCTACTCAAAGGACTTAAGGGCAAAGACACAAACGGACATTTGCACACCAATGTTTATAGCAGCGTTATTTACAATTGCAAAGAGATGGAAACAGCCAAAATGTCCATCAACAGACGAGTGGCTAAACAAACTGTGGTATATACATACGATGGAATATTATGCAGCTTTAAGACAGGATAAACTTATGAAGCATGTAATAACATGGATGGACCTAGAGATCATTATGCTGAGTGAGTCTAGCCAAAAACTAAAGGACAAATACTGTATGGTCTCACCCTGTGAACCGATATTCGAGAATAAACTTGGAATATGTCATTGGTAACAGAGTCCAGCAGGAGTTAGAAACAGGGTAAGATAATGGGTAATTGGAGCTGAAGGGATACAGACTATGCAACAGGACTAGATACAAAAACTCAAAAATGGACAGCACAATAATACCTAATTGTAAAGTAATCATGTTAAAATACTGAATGAAGCTGCATCTGAGCTATAGTTTTTTTTTTTACTATTATTATTACTTTTATTTTTTTCTCTATATTAACATTCTATATCTTTTTCTGTTGTGTTACTAGTTCTTCTAAACCAATGCAAATGCACTAAGAAACGATGATCATGCATCTATATGATGATGTTAAGAATTACTGATTGCATATGTAGAATGGTATGATTTCTAAATGTTGGGTTAATTTCTTTTTTTCTGTTAATTAATAAAAAAAAAAAAAAGACGTAATGGAGAGGCTGGAGGGAACTGCCTGAAAATGTAGAGCTGTGTTCCAGTAGCCATGTTTCTTGCGGATGATAGTATAATGATACAGCTGTCACAGTGTGACTGTGTGATTGTGAAAACCTTGTGTCTGATGCTCCTTTTATGTATCTTGTCAACAGACGAGTAGAACATATGGAATAAAAATAAATAATAGGGGGAACAAATGTTAAAATAAATTTAGTTTGAAATGCCAGTGATAAATGAAAGTGAGGGGTAAGGGATATGGTATGTATAATCTTTTTTTTTCTGTCATCGTTTTATTTCTTTTTTCTGTTGTCTTTTTATTTCTTTTTCTGAATTGATGCAAATGTTCTAAGAAATGATGAATATGCAACTATGTGATGATATTGAGAATTACTGAATATATATGTAGAACAGAATTATATGTTAACGTTTAATGTTTTTGTTTGTTTGTTTTTAATTTTTTAATTAATAAATAAATTAATTTTAAAAAAAAGAAAATCTCCAGTAAAGATCTGCCTTACTTTCCATGGTTTTTGAGATCAAATTTGGATTTCTTTCAGCTGAGTCATGATGGAGCATGAAGGCTCAGTTTTATTTCTGTAATGTGATGTGGGGTATGTGTCCAAATACGCATATACCCCATGCACAGCTATACATCAAGAGTCTTGCTTGTAATTGTCTTAATTTGACATCTAGAGACCTGACCATGAGTCTAAAGTCTCCTTTAAAATTCCTTCCAGGCAGGGACTTAAGAACCAGATCTGAGTCACCCATGATGAGATGTCTGAATTCCCATGGCAGACAAGCATCTTGAACTTTTCCATGAATTTTACTAAGCCTATTCCTTGGTATATATATATATGTGTATATATACAATATCCCCTGAGGAGCAGAGCTGCTGAACACTGCACAGAAAACCATTCTCTCTGTCTCCATCTCTGCCTACACAGACATATGCTAGAGTGGAACCATAGATATATGTATGTAGCTAAAAGAAATGGACTGAGGTAAGAATACATGGATTGAAAAACAGGAAGATGGAGGAGAACTTTTCAGCTGCTCTGCTCTCTGCTGGGATCTGTGAAGCTGCGGGGCTTCTTATCCCTTTCTCCCACCAACCAGACCTCATCATGAATCCTAGATTCTTCCGATTGACCTTATCAATGACCCAACAGTGATGCCTTCCCTCATTACACACACACACACACACACACACACACACACACACACACATACACACATGTACACCCACTTACTTCTCCCTCGGCCTCTCTCCTGTCTGCCCATCAAACCAACCTTTAACTGCTACCTCTCTGTGGGCCCTGACTCCCCCACCCACCCACGCTGGCACCTGTCTGGCACCTTTCCCTCCTCCTCCTCAGTCCTGCAGGAGGCCAGGGCCCGGGGCCTGGGGCAGGGCACACGTGGAACAGGTTGATGCTGTTCTCCCGGAAGTGGAACAGGAGGGGCTGAGGTCACTGGGGCAGGCGGGTCCCTGAGCCTTCATCCCTCCTCCACAGAGGCATAAAGCAGCCTGTCCCCGTGAGGAGCAGCCACACTCTCAACCTTCCAGACCCAGTGAGTCCAGGCCCTCACCCCAGACACCGCTGCGGGACAGGACCCAGCACTGTTCCCTGGTGAGAACTCGATGACAGCAGGGGGTCTTGAGGGATGGAGGGGAGGCAAGTGGGACAAGAAGGACTTAGGACTACCCTCAAGGCCACTGAGGTAGGTATCCTGATAGGCCTTGGGGAAAGGAAGTTTGAGGTGGCCCTGCGAGCCCCTGGTGGAGAGGGCCCGAGCCCTTCCCAGTGACACTCAGCTGGCGCCAGGAGGCCGTCTTGTCACCTCCTGGCCCTCCCAGGCATGAGCTGAGAACAGTGCATCGGAGCTCATGGGATTGGCAGAGGGGCCTGTGCCCTTGCGCATATGCCTCCTGCCTCCCTGCCCCCGTGAGATCCCCACAGGGGAGGGGAGGCTGGTCCGGGCCAGCTGGTTGTGTCCTCTTTCACCCACGGGGATAATCCAGCTGTGTCAACTGGATGCCCAGACAGAGCACCTAGACTTGAACCTCAGAGACAGAGAGGAGGCCGGGGACAGGGAACCTCAGCTCTCATGCAGCTTTTACCCCAGCGTGTGTCTCCAGGTCCACATTCATTCATTGGTTCATTTGTTCTTTCCATGCGCATTGGCTAAGCTCCAACTCTGTACCTGTGCTTGGTGCTGATGCTACAGGAATGACTAAGGCCCAGTGCCTGCCCTCTGGGGGTGGGAGTGGGGGTGGGGGGTGGGGGTGGGACACTGTCAAGTAGGCGAGAGAGTCAGGGGAACAGATAATAACAGCAAGTGGCAGGTGTTTCCCAGGCAGATGGACGAAGTGCTTTGGGAATGCAGGGTGGAGTCACTAACTGCTTGAAGAAGTGAGGGAAGGGGTCACAGAGGAGGTGACCCCAAACTGAGTCTTAAATGAGAAGTAGAGTTTCTTCCGATTGGGAGGGTGTTCCAGGCAGAAGAGGCAGTGTATGCTCAGGCGAGGAGCATGGAAGTGCCTGGGGCAACTGGGCAGTTCCTGAAGGGAAGTGGGTCAGGAGTTGGGCACGAGTCCAGGGCACAGGCCACTGTCATGCATCCCACCCAAGGAGAGGACAGCTGGGGGCAGCTTCCCTTCCCTGGCATCCCCAGGCCTTTGCTGACACTGTTCTCTGGGGAAAATGAGGTTGGCAGAGCGGTGTGAGAGGAAGTTTTGCTTCCGCTGCTAATGAAACAGAACTCCTAGCTCTGGGGTCTATGGGGAATGTGGAGTGAGAAAGGAGTCCCTGGCAGAGAAAGGGGAGGCCAGCTGCAGGCAAGCTGTTTCATCTCCTGAGCCCTAGAGCTCCCCTCTTCAGTGAGGCCTCCTCTGCTTCCTTTCAGTTCTACAAATCCAGGCATCCTGAAGAGCTGGCCTTCCCCAGGGCCAGGGGACATCCCTGCCAAGGGCCTTGCCATGTCCTGGTCACCACAGCAGCTGTATTGACCCTCTCTTGTCCCCCTGCCACAGACACTATGACCATATTTGAAAATGTCACCCGGGCACTCACCAGACAGCTGAACCCCCGCGGGGACCTGACCCCACTCGACAGCCTCATTGACTTCAAGCGCTTCCACCCCTTCTGCCTGGTGCTGAGGAAGAGGAAAAGCACCCTGTTCTGGGGAGCCCGGTACCTCCGCACTGACTACACCCTCCTGGATGTGCTTGAGCCTGGCAGCTCCCCTTCAGGTCAGCCTCGGGCCTGGGGTTGGACACTGAGGGATGGGAGGCCCCAAAGCTCCCTCTGCCCAGACACGGTCAGCTATCAGCTAGCCGGAAGTCCTGAGCAGGAGCTGAGCAGGCAGGGAGGAGAGGGATGCACCCCCAGCCCAGCCCCTTTATTCTGTTCCCTCCTGCAGATCCAACAGACACTGGGAAGTTTAGCTTTAAGAATCTGCTGGATGCCCAAGTCAAGGGAGAGGTGGATGTGCCAAGGACGGTGAAGGTGACAGGGGCTGCCGGGCTCTCCCGGAGCAGCACCCTGGAGGTTCAGACACTCAGCGTGGCACCTAAGGCCCTGGAGGCCTTGCAAGAGGAGAGGTGAGAGTGGACAGGGACAGGGGCTGTTGGGATGGACGAGGGACAGTGCGCGGAACCAGTGCTTTGGGCCTGGAGTTGAGGGACAGGGCCCTCACACTGACCCTCAAGAGGGTAGCATTTGAAAAATGACCTTTCTGGCCTATGGCCATAAGCAGGCCATTTCCTAGCCACTCCTCCCCAGCCTTCCAGTACCTCCATCACCACCTCCCTCCCCTCATGCACATGAGGATGAGTGTGTTCACACCAGCTTGCTGTGTGACCTCGGGAAATTCACTTCTCTTCTCAGGACTTGTTTTCTTTCCTGCAAAATGATAGGCTTGAATGATAATCTCTAAAGTTCTTTGCAATTCTAGGGTTCTCTGAAGTGAGCCAGTAAGGGAAGAGGTCTTGCCTTCTCTCCACTGTGGCTTGAGCACAGTGGTCTGCTCCCATAAATGAAATAGTGTGTCCCAGAACACACACTAGGCACTGCCCCGAGCAGCACAAGGGGTGTGGCAGGTGCAGTTTTGATACTGGGTCCCTCAGATGTTTGACTTGACAGCGGTAGCTGCCATTTAAGTGGTTAAATAGTAGTTGAAAGGAAGCCATGAGGACAGGGGGTGCAGGTAGGAAGGACTGGGGTGCTTAGACATTCATTCAATAAACATTTATATAGTTCTCGCTGAGTGCAAAGCACCCTACTACACACTGGGGTACACCTAAAACATCTTTGAGAACTTTACAATCTAGGAGTGGTAAAAACATGCATCAGTAGCTATAGTCCAAGGCAAGAAAGGGAAAATGCCACAGGAGGGGCTTGTCTAAGTTTTGTGATGGATCAGAGGTACTTCTTGCTGGAAAAAAATCAGAGAAGACTTCTCAGAGGAGGCAGCCTATGATCTAAGCTATGAAAGATGAGTAGAAATCGGACATGCAGGGCTGGGAGAAGGCCATTACAAAGGTTCACCTTAAGGAGAATCTATAAGGGACCATGAATAGCCGGTTTAGCAAGAGCAGAACAGGTATGAGTGGAACAAATGGAAAACATAGGTTGAATCCAGATCGTGAAGGACCCAGGTTCCAGGCCAAGGTGGTTGAACTATTCTGTAGGCACCAAGGAAACCCTGACAAAGCGTTGATGTGTGTCATGACTAATCTGGCCAGATACAGGAAGTGCGTCAATAAAGAAAGTAGGACAGGGTTTTGAAGAAGACAGACCTGGTAAGATGCTGTTCCATTATCTATCAGAGATGACATGAGCCCTAAGCTTGGGAAGTGCAGGTGAAATGAAGAGGGGAGAATGGATGCAAGGCCTATAGGGAGGCGAGATAGAACCAGCTGGACTTGGTACCTTTAACAGAATCGGGAAGACAGAGATTTGAAGTTTATTTGGAGGGAAAGATTGAGTGCCTTTTGAACATTTTGAGTATGTGGTGCCACTGAGATATCAGCTGAGCATACTCAAGGGAGAGTTGGAAGCAAGGGCCTGGAGCTCAGGAGATAAATCAAGGTGAGGATTCATAGATGGCAGTCAGCAGCATAAAGATTAAAACTATAGGAAAAAGGAAAACTGTCAGGGGGAGTTCAGAAAGCAGAGGAGTGAGAACAGAATTTTAAAAACATAAAATTTCAGGGAACCAGAGAAACTGGGAAAAGGGATGAGGACAGAAAAGTATGATTTGAAAGCCAGGAAGTTAAGACTTGAAGCAGGGTGAAGTAGTGTAATAGGAAGTCAAGAGAAGACAGCTGCATGGCGGGTCTGGACAGCAAGGTCTAATGTTGCACAGAGGTAGGGAAGGTCTCTGGGTTTGGTGGGCAGGAGGGCATTACTATTTCAGTTAAGTAGTGGAAACAGAAGCCAGATTATAAGGAATGGAGTAGCAGACCATGGGGAAGTAAAGACAATGAGTATGGGCATGTCTTTGGAGCAATTTGCCAATGAAGTGGAAGAAAGAAACAGAACGGTAATTGAAGGAGGAGGAAGATCAAAGATCAACTCCATTTTTTTAGGGTCAGGGACATGTTTATATTTGTAAGCAAATGGAGGGGAGAACTGATTTTAGGAGCAATAGAGAGGATAAGTGGTGGAAAGAAAAGATCCCAGAAGGGTGAACAGAGCTAAGAGAGTAGAAAGAGAGGGGAATCCGCCCCTGAACTGAGGAAAGAAGGAAGAAGGAAGTTCACAGGAGGGCCTGGGCTCTGCCACATGATTATGCCTTTATCTCTCAACAACCCTGTTGGTAGGTATCATTATCCTCATTTTATAGATGAGGCAACCAAGACTTCAAACAAGCTGCTCTGCTAGTAAGCAGTAAATCTGGGTTTCCAACCCCAATCTTACTCCACAGGCCTCACTCTTTCCCTGACATCACAGTGTCTAGCTCCTAGGAATGAAAGGAAAAAAGAGAAGGGCAAGACCCAGTGCAGGGAGGAGCCCTGAAGGGTTCTCTTATGTTTCTCCTTCCACAGAAAGCTGGCAGCAGAGCACCCATTCCTGAAAGAGATGCAGAGTCGAGGCGAGAACCTGTATGTGGTGATGGAGGTGGTGGAGACCGTCCAAGAGGTCACTCTAGAGAAAGCCGGCAAGGCCGATGGTTGTTTCTCCCTCCCGTTCTTCGCCCCGTTGGGTCTACAGGTATGGCTCGCACACATGTACACATGCACACACTCACACTCGGCCTCTCCTGAGAGGCTGAGTTAACTTTGCCCGGACAGTGCCCACCCAGGGTACCGAGAAGGACCCCATCATTCTTCCACTCTTCAAGATCCAGGCCCCAGCTGGCCAGATACAATCTCCCTCTCTGATCAGTGGCACCCAATGTGTGCCAATCCCTGTGCTAGATGCCGAAATATCAGGGAGGGAGAAACTCATAGTTATGGTAAGGAAGAGAAACATCCTTGCTCTCAGGAAGTTCTCAGCCTCGTGGAGAAGACAGATGCTTGGAATAATTCCTGCTTGAAAAATTCAATGTAAATAAGTAAAGCTGTACACACCTATATCTATTTGTATAAATATTCAAGACATGAGTTGGAGCTAGTGGTAGGGGTTAGTCATGGAAGACTTCCTGAAAGAGGAGAGCATGAGACAGATGGCAAAGAAGGAAGAGCCAAGGCCTGGGAGGAAGCTCTAAAGATGGGACAGCTCTAAGATGACACAGACAGGTGATGGAGCAGGTCCACCCAATTCCTGTCATGTGTCTGACCCAGGAAGACATTGAAGGGATGATCAGTGGAAATGAGTGGAAGGGCTTTAAAGCCCAGTTCATGGAACCGAGATTGTGTGGAAAGATGAGCAGGGATACCATGAAGGGTTCCCATCTTTTCATCTCCCAAAAGGCTTCCAGGCCTGGTCATTCACCTGCCTCTCCACCCCACATTCCCACATCTTCTTAGGATATCTGTAGATTCATGAATCCTCATTGTCTATCCTAGGGATCCATAAACCACAAGGAGGCCATAACCATCCCCAAGAGCTGCGTCCTGGCCTTTCGAGTGAGACAGCTGATGGTCAAAGGCAAAGATGAGTGGGGTGAGCAGAGAACAGCACCGTCTCCACACAAGATGAGAATTACCCTCACCAAAACCAAGACATCCTGGTCCCCTCTTGTGGTGATGTCAAGGAACAAGTGAAGGAGTGTTTTGTGTTGTGGTCCACTTGAAGGCCACAGAACCACAGGAGCTGCTCTGGGGAAGGGGGAGATGGGACTCCTGGGTCCTGTATGTTAGGGACTGTGTTAGCTAGAGGAAAGGGGTACAAAGATGAACAAGTGCGGCCTCACCTCTAGAAAAGTCTATGGCCAATAGAACAAAACGGATTTAGGCACTGGTACTATAATGATCATAGGAGAGTATTTACAGAGGAAGAGATGTTTACTTCTAGCAATGGAGCTAGAACAGGAGATAAGGGGAGGCATTTGAGGGGCAGGGTCCTAGCCCTTGGTTGAGCCCATGGGCCTAAGACTAGAAAAGGAAGGGTGAGGCAACTCTAGAGTCCTCCAGCTCTCACTTTCTTGTTCCTTACAGATATTCCACATATTTACAATGACGACATGCAAACCTTCCCTCCTGGAGGTGAGTGGAATTGCTTACTGGCTCCCCACACTCTCTAACATTATGACATTATCCTCTAAAACCTTCTACCCTCTCATATCACATACTATTATCCCCTAAGGAGCAACTAGTTTTGCTTTCCAAGCCCTTACAAATATCTATCCTCAACTTTTAAAAAGACAAATAGAGACAGACAGACAAATAGAAAGAGACCAGAGGCACAACTGGAAGCAGAAATAAGACTTGGAGACAGTGAGTGTTCTAAAAATGTACAGGTGGATATGCTGACATAACTTCCATGTGTTTTTTAATGATCGCCGATAAAATTGCCTTGGCAACTGCTCTAGATTAAAAAGCAGAAATAGGTTTCATGCTGACCTACGTGCATTGTTTCTGTCTTCAGAAAAGACAGAAGAGAAGTTCATCCGTAAGTATTTCTTTTCATTCCATTGCAACTCTCCTGACTCAGAATTCTAAAGTCCCAATGCTTCTTCTTCCTTCTCCTTGGCACAGACAGGGAGCATGGCAAAATGGGTCTCAATCATTTCTTAATAATTGTCCCTGAAATGCAACAGAAATTCCAATAGCTTAGGAAAAAGGATTTGAGGGGAGATGCCCAGGTCATCCAATGCCTCCAGCCTCTGCCTCAACGGTGTGAATATTATAACCTTTTCCCCACACATCTGCAGCACTGCCACCCAGCAGCTGGAATCAGAGCCACTGAGTCAGTGATGCCAATTGGATCAGACACCCCTTCTCATGTTGCCTTGGCTTTTCTCCTGACCTATTCCTGCCTCCCAGGAATGGGGCAGGAGTGTCCTTAGCATGCCTGGGATTTCCCAGGGGACAGGGCATATTTCCCAACCCTCTTTAGTGTCTCTCTTACCTCCTGGTTATGGTTAGGCTCTGAAGGATTACATTCTTAACGGTTTTTTTTTTCTTCTCTTTTTTCTTTTATCATCAGTTATCCAGGCATCTGATACTGGTAAGGAATTTTGTGACATTTCCAGATATCCCCCTAAGGCTTTGGCAGTGGGAGAAGCATGGGGGCAGAGAGCGCAAAAGACAAGGGTGGGGACCAGGGATTGGACACACTTCCAGGAAACCACTCTCTCTAAAGCAGGCTGGATGTATTCCTAGAATGCCAACCCCCTGGAGGTCCAGGTGATGGCTCAAGCCATCCCTGATCTACGCACATCCCTGGATACAGACCCACCGGCCTCTGGAGTATTCCTACCCTGGCCTTCATCCACTAACCCAAGTCATTCTTCTTTGTCAACTAACTCATAAGGAGGGCAAATAGACCTTCCCTCTCAACTACTAGGTAGAATCTTAGAGAAAAGGGGATCCATTGTCTACCGATACAGGATGGGACCAGGACCTCAGGGAGGATTTGCTGTTGGGTTAGATGATAATATGGATCCTGGCCCCAATACCTCTAATCATGACCTCCTTCCTTGGTAAGGAAAAAAGATAGGGCAAGCTCAAGCTGGGAGCAGAGCAGTGGACCCGAGGAGGGCTAAGTGAGGGGCCCTGCAGGGAGATGCTTACTGAGTGGGAGGAAGCCAGATGCAGGGCTGGTTGTTGGCTGTATTTACTGTTCACACAGGGGAGGTACACGAGGACTTCAGGACACTGAAAGAAGAGGTTCAAAGAGAGGCCCAAGAAATGGAGAAGCTGAGCCAAGTGGGGCGACGCTCCCTGCTCTGCTCCCTCAGCAAACTTCTAGGGAAGAAAAAGGAGCTTCAAGACCTTGAGCTCACGGTGAGGTCCTAGTGGAAGGGTGGGAGACGTGGGAGAAGGAAGATTTTTGGTAAAAGCCAATGGGGAGATCTGAGAGTTTCCAGGAGTCAATAGTGGATGGCTTCTCCAAAGCTGGGCCAGTACCCTTCAGACTTGTCTCCCCTGGAAAAGGGCAATCAATGCAGATGCAGCCAACACATATTCTCCCTCCTGATGGACAGAGGATAAGGAGCAGGCCAGAGGCTCTCTACTGGAAGGGAACTGGAACCTTCCCTTTCAGTGGTCCCAGGCTCAGGGACCAAGGAAACCAGGGATCCAAAACTTTTCAGGACTTGTTACTTTAAAAGACAAATAGGGAAATGGAGAGAGTTAACACATGTTGAAGACTCCCTATGTGCTAGGTACTTCGCTGGCCCTTTAACCTTGTTATCTTAAATAGCCACCTGTCTTTTCTCACAGCTGGAAGGGGCTCTAGACAAGGGACATGAAGTGAGCCTGGAGGCACTCCCAAAAGATGTCTTGCTATCAAAGGAGGCATCGGAAGCTGTCCTCTATTTCCTAGGAGCCCTAACAGGTAAGTGGGGAATAAGGTCTTTGTCTATGTGTGTTCTCTGTGATTGGACTATTTCTAAAATGAATGAATGCCAGGCAAATTATACCATGGTTTGGTATAATTTGGTAGTTTGCACATTTTTAAAAACTGGCTTCATTCCTAAGGATTCTCTTGGTCGTCTTGGACGGTCTGAGAAAACAGCCTGCTAATATAAGTTGAAAAATAACCCTAGTTTTATCTCCCAAACCTACTGAAAACTTCTGCAAATAGCTTAACTCATCACTTCGACACTGATACCTGTTAGCTTTAAGCAAATTTCAGAGGGTAATATCTCCTGATCTTGTCCCTAAAGCCTCCTCTTCTCTCTACATGAAACATTCTCCCACCTAGAAAAATTCCCTGTTCCTTCAGGTGTGAGCTCAGCTGTTTTCTCCCTTGGGAAACTTATCTTCAAATGGCAAGACCAAAGTAGATCCCTAAGCTGGGGCTCCATTAACACGTTGTAATTACAGATTATTTTCTCCTCCCTAATTGACTGCAAGTTCCTTGAGTGAAGGGAGGACGTTTTTCACCTAACACCCAGGAAGGTGTCTGGCATAGAGAAAGACATGCAACAATGAATGAATGAATGAATGAATGAACGAAATGAACGCTGACATTTTGGGAGTGCACCTTATGGGGTCTGTAGTGTTCTACACCAGCAGCACACACATCCTTTCTCTGCTTTTTTTCTCCAGAGCTAAGTGAAGCCCAACAGAAGCTGCTGATCAAATCCATGGAGAAGAAGATCCTACCTGTGCAGCTAAAGCTGGTGAGAGAAACAGCAGATGCCCAGAAGAGTTTGGGAGGAGACAGCTAGGACCAATAGAAAGATACAGATTTGGCCTAAGGACAGAACAGTCTAGAAGGCCCCTTGCCTATCCCAGGAGCTCATGCCCACTTCTCATTTCTCTGCATGTTGTTTCCTTTTGGTTACTTTCACAATGGGAGAAAGAAGAGAGAACTTTCAGGGCCCTTTACACTAGCCTCTTCCTCCTGCAGCTGCTGGTCTGGGTTTTGCAGCCTGATATTGGGCAAAGAGAAAAAAAAACAACAACCCTGCTTTGCTTATTTCTAGCCAAATTATTTGAGCAAATATTTTATTGTTTCTGGTCTTGAGGTTCAATTTACTCCTCTGCAAAATGGGGCTAAAAATAACTGTGTGTCCCACTGTACAGGGCTGTCCAAAGGCCTAGATGGAGGAATGGCTGGAAAACATTTGCAAATGAAAAGAGTTATAATAATAATAAGGGGACTGTAGTCCTCTTGGTAATTTTTGTGAATTAGGAAAGAGGAAGAAAGGTTCCTAGTTCTTTCTTTTCATGCTGGTTTGGTTCCTTCCAGGTGGAATGCACAATGGAACAGAGTTTCCTGCAGGATAATGAGGATGTCTTCCCCCTGCGACCTGAGCTGCTCTCCTCCCTTGGGGATGAGGAACTTACTCTCACAGAGGCCCTGGTGGGGCTGAGTGGCCTGGAAGTACAGAGATCTGGCCCCCAGTATATGTGGGACCCAGACACACTACCCCGCCTCTGTGCCCTTTACGCTGGCCTCTCCTTCCTGCAGCTGCTGACTGAGACCTCCTAACTTGCCTTTTCCTCCTGCTCCCTGCTTCCCTAATGCCTCCCCTACTTCATTGCACCAGGTCCTTAACACCTAAGAGTATTTAAGAAACACCAAACAGGTCATAGAATCCCTAGCTGAGAAGCAATTTCCACCTGCCCAACCGTATTTCCCCCTAGCTCTACAATCCTCTCTGCCCATCTACTGATGCTTAAATCCTCTAGAAGTAGAAGTTTTCAAGTTTTTAAAAACTATAAACCATTCCAACAAAAGGGGGGAAAAACATAAATTAATTTCCTACCCTAAACTCTTTCACTTGTACTTCCAAAAAACAAACTTTACCAGAATGAATGCAAAATATTATGTTACTTCAGATGAGATGTCTTTTGGTGTTTTCTCTTTAAAGAATATATCATAAAGAAACTCTTAATTTCTGCCAGGAAAAAAATAGACGTTATCATCCTCCATACAGATCATATGTACATGAATACTTACTTCTATACTGCCTCAGGCCTTCTGGGAAATGCTAGAAGAACTAAGAGGGTGTGAAAAAGGTCATCAAAGCAGCTTCTTTCAAAGAGGAAACTTTGGGATCCTCCGGACCTGTGTTGAAGGCTTGGGAAAGAGAAAGACGGAGAAATCCATGGTAGAAGCCGAAAACAAGAGTAGGACAACTTTCAAGTGTGTTTCACAATGAAAAGAAAATGCAGATGGGTCTAAAAAAGTAATGGAGCCCTAGAAAAAGACTGACTCCAAACAAAAAATAAATTGCAACCTGTCTCCTTACTTCACCCTTCTGTCTTCTGTCCTCAGTTCAGGGTGGTCGTGAGAGGAGGGACTGCGGGTGGACTTGGGATGCAGCCCTGCTAATGTGCATATTGCAATCACATGAAACTGCTAGGTTCATATGGTCCTTTTCTGCATAAAGCAGGGCTTTAACATCTTTCACCGATCTCTTTTCCTAATGCAATTTTATTGAGATGTATTATGTATTCACACACCATACGATCATCCAAATTGTACAATCAGTGGTTCACAATACCATCATGTAGCTGTGCATTCGCCAATCGACTCTTGAACATTTTCATTGCTCAAAAAAAAACCCAATAAAAATAAAAATAATGGGCGGGCCGCGGTGGCTCAGCGGGCAAAGTGCTTGCCTGCTATGCCGGAGGACCTCGGTTCGATTCCCGGCCCCAGCCCATGTAACAAAAACAAAAGAAACAAAATACAATAAAACAAGAAAATGTTTAAAGATGTTTCCCTTTCTTCCTTCTATCCTTCCTTCCTTCTCTCTGTCTTTCCTTTAAAAAAAAAAAATAAATAAATAAATAAAAAAAAAAATAAAAATAATGTAAAAAAGAACACCCAAGACATACCACCCCCTCCCCCTATTATTTATTTATTTATTTATTGTCTTTTTTCTTTTCTTTCCTGTCTATACACTGGATAGAGAGAGTGTCAGTCACAAGGCTTTCACAGTCACATGATCACACTGTGAAAGCTATATAGTTACTCCATCAGCTTCAAGAATCAAGGCTATTGGATTACAGTTCAACAATTTCAACTTATTTTCCTCCAGCTACTCCAATACCCCCCAAATTGAAAAGTATATCTATATAATGCATAAGAACAACCTCCAGAATGACCTCTTGACTCTAGTTGAGATCTCTCAGCCACTGAAACTTTATTTTGTTTCATTTCTCTTCCCTTTTTCTCAATCCCATGATGCCAGGGCCAGGCTTATCCCAGGGGTCATGCTCCACATTGCCAGGGAGATTTACACCCCTGGGAGTTATGTCCAACGTGGTGGGGAGGGCAGTGAGTTAACCTGCACAGTTGGCTTAGAGAGAGCGGCCACATCTGAGCAACAACAGAGGTTCTCTGGAGGTGACTCTTAGGCAAAATTATAAGTAGGCTTAGCTTCTCCTCTACAGGAATAAGTTTCATAAGGGCAAACCCAAAGAGCAAGGGCCTGGCCCATCAGATTGGCAGTTTCCAATGCTTGTGAGACTATCTAGTCTTTGCCAGTTGGGGAAATTTAATATTTCCACCTTTTCCCCCACTCCCTCAAGGGGAATTTGCAAATATTTCTAATCTTCTGCCCAGATTACTCTGGAATGTACAAGGAGGGGCCAAGATGGCGGCTTAGCAATGTGCACGTTTTAGTTCATCCTCCAGAACAACTACTAAATAACCGGAAACAGTACAGAACAGCTCCCGGAGCCACGTCAGTGACCAGACACACAGCGTACCCCAGTCTGGACCGGCTGCAAGCCTCCCCAAAACCGTGAGTTCCCCAAGCCACGGCGGCCGGCACCCCTCCCCCACAGACTGTTTCCCAGAGGGAAAGGAAAGAGACACTAAACCTGGTCAAGGCAGAGGTCGCTCTTTGGGCTAATGGAAAAAGAGGAAAGGGGAGGAAATGGAGGTTTTTGTGGCTGTCTTTCTACGGAGGCTTGGCTGCCTCTGGATTCAGCGGCGGGACTTCTCGGGCTGCAGTTGCCCCAAGCATAGGCAGAAGCAGACGGCTTTCAGGGCTGTCTCCCACCTATGCCTTCCCCAGGGGAGGGTTGAAGGCCAACTCAGGTGGAATCCCACCCTCAAGGGATTCAGAACCCAGGGCTTGGCAATTTGAAGCCATTAAAACCAGCCTACAACCTCTCCTCTGTCTCCACCATGCCCCCAGCAGGAAGAGTCTTCCAAACTTAAAGGTGCTGCAACATCTTTTGCTGGTGGGACCCGAAGGCAGACAAGCACCACATACTGGGCAGGATAAGAAAAACAGAGCCCAGAGTCTTCACAGGGAAGTCTTTTAACCTGCTGGGTCTCACCCTCAGGGAAAACTGACGCAGGTGACTCCTTCCCCCTGAGAGGAGGACAGTTCAGTCTGGGAAAACCGGGCTGGAGTCTATAATACCTACGTAGACCCTCCTAAGGGTGGGGAGGGAAAAGGCACCATACGAGCAGGGCAAGAAACAAGAAAACAAGAACTGAAAAATTATCCTCTGTTAAACAAAACCTAAGCTAGAGGTCCAGAAAAAGCTGAACTGAAGGTCAAAGAACAGATAGACAACAAATTCATCTAGCAAGAAAACCCTAGGTAAGAGAAGTGAAAGCAATCTCCAGAATAAACTAATTAAGGTAATTAAATGTCTAGATGCCAGCAAAAAATAACAAATCACACCAGGAAAATTGAAGATATAGCCCAGTCAAAGGAACAAACCAATAGTTCAAATGAGATACAAGAGCTGAAACAATTAATTCAGAATATACGAACAGACATGGAAAACCTCATCAAAAACAAAATCAATGAATTGAGGGAGGATATGAAGAAGGCAAGGAATGAACAAAAAGAAGAAATGGAAAGTCTGAAAAAACAAATCACAGAACTTAGGGGAATGAAAGCTACAGTAGAAGAGATGAAAAAAACAGTGGAAACCTACAAGGGTAGATTTCAAGAGACAGAGGTTAGGATTAGTGAACTGGAGGATGGAACATCTGAAATCCAACAAGAAACAGAAACTATAGGGAAAAAAATGGAAAAATATGAGCAGGGACTCAGGGAATTGAATGATAATACGAAGCACACAATTATACGTGTTGTGGGTGTCCCGGAAAGAGAAGAGAAGGGAAAAGGAGGAGAAAAACTAATGGAAGAAATTATC
The DNA here is from genome assembly GCF_023851605.1 of Tamandua tetradactyla. Classification (NCBI taxonomy): domain Eukaryota; kingdom Metazoa; phylum Chordata; class Mammalia; order Pilosa; family Myrmecophagidae; genus Tamandua; species Tamandua tetradactyla. Next base: position 27,287,456 of record NC_135332.1, on the reverse strand, counting down.
ACTGAAAATTTCCCAACTCTTATGAAAGGCTTAAAATTACAGATCCAAGAAGTGCAGCGTACCCCAAAGAGAATAGATCCAAATAGACATTCTCCAAGACACTTACTAGTCAGAATGTCAGAGGTCAAAGAGAAAGAGAGGATCTTGAAAGCAGCAAGAGAAAAGCAATCCATCACATACAAGGGAAACCCAATAAAACTATGTGTAGATTTCTCAGCAGAAACCATGGAGGCGAGAAGACAGTGGGATGATATATTTAAATTACAAAAAGAGAAAAACTGCCAACCAAGAATTCTATAACCAGCAAAATTTTCTTTCAAAAAATGAGGGAGAAATTAAAAAACATTTTCAGACAAAAAATCACTGAGAGAATTTGTGACCAAGAGACCAGCTCTGCAAGAAATACTAAAGAGAGCACTAGAGACAGATACAAAAAGACAGAAGAGAGAGATGTGGAGAAGAGTGTAAAAAGAAGAAAAATTAGATATGACATATAAAATCCAAAAGGCAAAATGGCAGAAGAAAGTACTACCCATACAGTAATAACACTAAATGTTAATGGATTGAATTTCCCAATCAAAAGACATAGACTGGCAGAATGGATTAAAAAACAGGATCCTTCTATATGCTGTCTACAGGAAACACATCTTAGACCCAAAGATAAACATAGGTTGAAAGTGAAAGGTTGGGAAAAGACATTTCATGCAAATAACAACCAGAAAAGAGCAGGAGTAGCTATACTAATATCCAACAAATTAGACTTCAAATGTAAAACAGTTAAAAGAGACAAAGAAGGATACTATGTACTAATAAAAGGAACAATTCAACATGAAGACATAACAATCATAAATATTTATGCACTGAACCAGAATGCCCCAAAATACGTGAGGCAAACACTGCAAATACTGAAAAGGGAAATAGACACATCTACCATAATAGTTGGAGACTTCAATTCCCCACTCTCATCAATGGACAGAACATCTAGACAGAGGATCAATAAAGAAACAGAGAATTTGAATATTACAATAAATGAGCTAGACTTAACTCTGGAATGTATTGGACATCACACCAACCTGTACAAACCAACAAGATCTTACTCCTTAGTCAAAGTTCCATGAAATTATGGTGTTCAAATAAGCTAAACATACAAATTAAATTAGATAGCATGCTACCAAAAATATAAATTTTGCACCAAATAAACATCTCTTCCTTTGGTCTCACACAGAAGTTGAAGTTTTAAATATGGTCAATATCATCCTTTACCCTGTATTCTGATTTACCTTAGTACTATCCGTATCAGCTTCATTCATATCTCTAATTGAAGTCTTACCACTTTTTCAGCATGTTGAACAGTTGCTGTATCAGGTAATGCTGACTTTCATAGTTGCTGAACTCTAGCTCTGGGTTTCAGGAGTCACACAGATACCCGAAGTTCGAGGGAATGGCCAGTGCATTTTAGGATTCTCTAGAGAAACAGAATCAACAGGAAATATTCATAAATATAAAATTTATAAAAGTGTCTCACGTAGCTATGGAAACATAGAGTCCAAATTTCGTTGGGCAGGCTGTGAAGCTGACGACACTGATGGAGGGTCTGGGTGAACTCCACAGGAGAGGCTCACCAGTTCTAGCAGGAAGAGACAGAGTGTCTCTTCTGAATCCTCCTTAAAAGCCTTCCATTGAGATTTAGCTTTTGCAATGTGACTGTGTGGTTGTGAAAACCTCGTGTCTGATGCTCCTTTTATATACCTTATCGACAATGAGTAGAACATATGGATTAAAAATAAATAAATAATAGGTAGAACAAATGTTAAAATGAATTTAGTAGATTGAAATGTTAGTGATCAGTGAAAGGGAAGGGTAAGGGGTATGGTATGTATGTTTTTTTTTCTCTTTTCTTTTTATTTCTTTTCCTGAATTGATGCAAATGTTCTAAAAAAATGATCATGATGATGAATATACAACTACGTGATGATATTATGAGTTACTGATTATATATGTAGAATGGAATGATCATATGGTAAGAATGTTTGTGTTCATATGTTGGTATGTTTAATAAATAAAATAAAATAAAGAATTTTGAACATGTACCCACAAACAAACAAATAAACCTTCCATTGATTAGATTAAACATCACTCATTGCAGAAGACATGACCCTTGGCTGAATGGAATAAGCTGTGGATACAAATGGAATCAGCTGTGGATACAGCTGATGTGATCATGATTTAAATCTATGAAATGTCCTCATAGCAACAGACAGGCCAGCACTTGCCCAACCAGACAAACGGGTACCACCACCTGCCCAAGTTGACACATGAACCTGACCATGACACTCCACCCCTTGTCAACTTGGCAACTGTACACATCACCTTAAACCATACTTAATTTCTAAATAGAAAACAATAAAAGACACATTTTTCCTTACCTAACGATACTTAACTGTCCTGCATACAACGGGAAACACATTAAATCTCCCCAGAATAGGGTGCAAGTCCTTGGGTAATATTCATTCTTAAACTTGATATCTTACAACTTAAATACTATAATATGAACAAAACAGCATTATAGTCTTCATTTCTGTAACTAATCATATGGTCATAGTTCATATTTGTCACTACCTTCTTCCACTACCCATTCCATGTTCCCTTTACCCACAGCAAGCACTTCAGCTGGCTGTGGTTCTTTGCCTGGTCGGGTGACTCAAACCTTCATTCTTGAAGTTTCAGAGCCACTGGTAGTCCTGCCTGGATTGGGTTGTTGCAGTTTTCCATTGATTTTAATCACAGGGCACAGTAGTACTAAAAGACGCCCTAGGGGATCTCCTATATTTCAGGAAAACTCTTTTTTACCTCCATTATGTAGTTGTAGTCCTATTTCCCCTGATAGTCCATCCCAGCCAGTAACGTGATCCCCTTCTTGGCTTGTTGATCCAGGGGTATGAGTAGCCCAAAGTGACCAGGTGACAGTCTTAGATTCCAGTTCAATGGAATCATTGTTGTGTCTCCTGGTGGAAGTACTCCCCCCCTTTTTTTTAGTTCCCTTTTGGAACTAAAACCTGTAGACCAACAGAGCTCAAGGTCGCAGGGACAAGAAGCAAAAAAGGATCGCTAAGGGTAATAGTGAGTGGTGCCACTTCCATTTCCACCTCTTGGTTCCTGGACCCATGGATCCTGGCTATGGGAGAAACAGCATCATCGAGTGGATGCTGATTCAGAGCTTACACAGCTTCCTGGAGAACATTACCTCAGCCCTTCAAGGTATTGCCACCTAGTTTGGACTGTAATTGAGTTTTCAAAGGCCATTCCACTATTCTATCAATCCAGCTGCCTCCGGATGATGGGGAGCATGGTAAGACCAGAGAACTCCATGAGCATGTGTCCATTCCCACTCTTCATTTACCATGAAGTGCATTCTTTGATCAGAAGCAATGCTGTGTGGAATACCATGACGATGAATAAGGCATTCTATAAGTCCATGAATGGTAGTTTTGGCAGAAGCATTGCGTGCAGGGAAAGCAAACCCATATCCAGAGTATGTATCTATTCCAGTTAGAACAAATCGCTTTCCCTTCCTTGAAGGGAGTGATCCAATATAATCAACCTGCCACCATGTAGCCGGATGATCACCTCAGGAAATGGTGCCATATGGGGGCTGACTGTGGGTCTCTGCTGCTGGCAGATTGGGCACTCAGCAGTGGCTGTAGCCAGGTCAGCTCCGGTGAGTGGAAGTCCATGTTGCTGAGCCCATGCATAACCTCTTACCACCATGACCACTTTGTTCATGAGCCCATTGGGCAATGACAGGACTTGCTGGGGAAAGAGGCTGACTGCTATCTACAGAGCAGGTCATCTTATCCACTTGATTATTAAAACCTTCCTCTACTGAAATCACCCTTTCCCCTTAGGGGATAGGTTTCCATTGCTTTTCACGTGGGCATTTCCCTGTCCCTTGGCCTTGGCTGGAGAAGCCCCAGCTGCCTCCTTGGCGTTCACATCACCCCACAGAGCCTTGAAGCTCTGGCTGCCACACTGGGGGTCTGCTGGGGGGCGCCCAGAGCCTCCCAGGCTTGGGAAAGTTCCGCGAGGTGGGCTGGGTGGGCAGAGGGGTGGGGCTCGCGTCTGAGGGGGAGAATGTCTGTGTGTGTTGGGAGTAACCGAGCTACACCCCTTCTCCCTGCCAGACCCACTAGCAGCAACGTACATGGCTCCGCTTCACATGGGAAGGCCCAGATATGTTTGTTTTTAAATATCTTTGTACCACACTGTCCATCAGAAGTATACAATTAATGGCTCACAATATCAACACATAGCTGTGTATTTTATCATTATGATCATTTTTAGAACATTTGCATCACCCCAGAAAAAGAAATAAAAAGGAAACCCTATACAACTCATGCCCCTTATTCCTCCCTCTAATTGACCACTAGTATTGCAATCTACCCAATTATTTTTTGCCCCTTATCTCCCCCCACTGCCATTAGGTATTTTTTGTCCTTAATTTTTACTCATCTGTCCATACCCTGGATAAAGGGAGCTTCTGCCACTAAGTTTTCACAATCACAGGGTCACATTGTAAAAGCTATAAAGTTATGCAATCATCTTCAAGAAACAAGGCTACCGGAATATAGTTTAACAGTTCCAGGTACTTCCCTCAGACACTCCAATACACCACAAACTATAAAGGGATATCTATATAATGCATAAGAGTAACCTCCAGAGTAACCTCTTGACTCTGTTTAAAATCTCTCAGACACTGAAACTTTATTTTTGTCTCATTTCCCTCTTCCCCCTTTTGTATTAGTTAAGGTTCTTTAGAGAAACAGAATCAACAGGAAATATCCGTAAATGTAAAATTTATAAAAGGGTCTCATGTAACCATGGGAACGTAGAGTCCAAAATCCACAGGGCAGGCTGCAAAGCTGACAACTCCGATGGAGGGTCTGGACAAACTCCACAGGAGAGGCTCACTGGCCGAAGCAGGAAGAGTGAAGAGAGAGTGTCTCTTCTGAATCCTCCTTAAAAGCCTTCCACTGATTAGATTAAACATCACTCATTGCAGAAGAGCATGCCCCTTGGCTGATTACAAATGGAATCAGCTGTGGATGCAGCCGACATGATCATGATTTAATTCTATGATATGTCCTCATAGCAACAGACAGGCCAGCACTTGCCCAACCAACCAAACGGACAGCACCACCTAGCCAAGTTGACACATGAATCTGACCATGACAGCCAGGTTATACACAAGGAGCTCAGCATATTAGACTTCAGAAGTAACAGTTACAACTAAGAGTAGATGTGACTGCTGTAAGACCTTACAATCTAGGAACCTTTACGTTGGGTCTTCCCCTGACAACCCATGGTCTCAAATTCAATTCTCAGAGTTTGCACATTATAGTTAGTCCATGTTAGTGAAGTGTTATAATATTTGTCTTTTCTTTTCTGTCTTATTTCATTCAACATACTGTCCTCAAGTTTCATTCACCTAGTTGCATGCCCCACAACTGAATTCCTTTCACATCTGCTCAATAGTTCATTGTATGTATATACCACAGTTCTCCTTTTCATTCCTTAATTGATGCACCCTTGGCCACCTTCATCCATTGCAAACCAAAACTGCCACCTTGAACACCAATGTGCAAATGCCCATTCCTGTCCCCACTCTCAGTTCCTCCAAGTATACACCCATATATGGGGTAGGAGGATCATATGGCAACCCCACCCCTAGCCTCCTGTGGAGCCACTGAGTGGCCTCCAGAGGGACTGCTCCACTCTGCTTCTTTACCAACAGTGAGTAGGTACATCTCTCTCTCCATGTTTTCTCCAGAACTGTTAGCTCTCTGTTCATTTTAAACGGTTTTATTCACACATCATACAATCCAACCTAAGTTAAAAATCAGTGGTTCCATCATGAAACCATAAATGTTGGAGAGGATGTGGAAAAACTGGGACATTTATGCACGGCTGGTGGGAATGTGTAATGATGGAGCCACTATGGAAGACTGTTTGGCGGTTCCTTAGGAAACTAAATATCGAGCTGCCCTATGACCCAGCAATAGCACTACATGGTATATACCCGGAAGAGCTGAAAGCAATGACACAAACAGACATTTACACACTGATGTTCATAGCAGCATTATTCACAATTGCTAAAAGATGGAAACAATCCAAATGCCCATCAACAGATGAGTGGATCAACAAAATGTAGTATATACATAAGATGGAATATTATGCAGCAGTAAGACAAAATGACATCCTGAAGCACATGACAAGATGAATGAGCTTTGAATACATAATCCTGAGTGAAATTGGCCAGACACAAAAGGACAGATACTGTATGATTCCACTTTTATGACCAGCATAAAGGTATAATCAGAGACTTACAATGTAGAATAGAGAGGACTTAGAGATACATAAACAGTAGAAATGGGTGAACCGTTAGCTAATGAAGTTGAACTCTGATGTAAGGAAATAGATAGGAGTGAAGGTGATTCTCTAGTGGGTCTAGAAGTAATATTACTATATTGATTATTACAAGATTGAATGGGGTTGTATAGACCTACGTATCCCACTGACTCACACTAGAAACATGAATGAGTTCTTGTAAGAATTACTTCAAAGATATGATTCTTGTACAAAGAGTGTTTAAATCCAGGGAACAAGGGGAAACTGCTATTGCATGCTATGAGCTATGTTCAAAAGGAAACCATCAGCACTACCACAGCAACAGCAGAGGTAAATAACGGGGTGAGGGGCAAGAGTTAAGAGGAGGTTTAGATCTCCTATTTAGTGAGGGTGTGTTTATTGGTTTTCTTTCTCTTGGGAACAACAGAATTATCCAAAATTGAGAATGTTGGTGGACATTGGGCTCTCTACATGATGCCCGATGAATGCAGGTGGCTGAAGGATGCACTGACGGAGAAGTAGATTGGTGAATGATGGTGTATATTCATGAACAAAGGCTGTGCTGCTACAAAAAGGCACATTGTCGTGAGGCACGCAACAACGTGAATGAACATGTGGGATATTTGATGAGACAAAATAAGGCAGAAACAAAACACCAGTGGTACGGTCACCTTTAGAAAATGCTTATAAGAAAACAGGGGCCTAGATCTTTTAGAGCAGACATGTTAAGTCTGGACTTGTGATTATTATTTCTGGATTTTGAGAAGTTGTTTTATATATATATTTAGAGATAAGAGCAAAGCCAAACAGGGTGGGGTTAAAGTAATTCAGAACATAGGGGTAAGGAAGACAGTGTCTATATTTTAGAACCACACATATTCTTTGAGACCAATGGAGGAAAGATATATTTGAACTGGAACTGAAATTTTCTGTAGTGCATAATCTAATTCAACCTATCTCTATAGCTCATTTGAACAATTGAAACACAGGAAGCCCAGAATAAGAAAGAGGTCCTTTAATCCTGTATAGATTTTGTAATACCTGGAAACATCCTAGCGTATACTAACCAGATAATCAAAAAGTATTGGCAAAGTCCCCTGAGGGAGGGGAGAAAGACTATGGAACTATTAAACCTTACCATAAAGGAATCCCCTGATACTGTGTCAAACTTTAGGGACACCCACATCAATAGGCCATGCCCTCAATCATGAGGCTTACTCTTGTGAAGCTTATGTAGGTAGCGAAGAAGCTTAGACTACCTATAGGCATGCCTAAGAGTTAACTTATGGAGGACCTCTGTTGTTGGTCAGATGTGGCCTCAGTCTCTCTAAGCCCAATTCTGCAAGTGAAATAATTGCCCTCCCCCTACGTGGGACATGACATCCAGGGGTAAAAATCTCCCCGACAACATGGGAGAGGACTCCCGGGAATGAACCCAGACCTAGCACCATGGGATCAACAATTCCATTCTGACCAAATGGGGGAAAAGAAGTGTAATTAATAAATTATCAGTGGCAGAGAGAGTTCAGATAGAGTCGAGAGGCTACTCTGGAGGTTGCTCTTACGCAAGCTTCAGGTAGACATTGCTACCTATCATAACCTGCCAACCCCCAACCAGGACCATTCCAGCCAATCCTAGAACACGTAGAGCAGTTTATAAGATTCCACAAGGGTTCCATGCGCCAGAGAAACTTGCCAGACACCTACAACCTCCAGATGGGTCCCTGGTTCAGATAAGTCCTGAAACCTAGCCCAACCTCCCCAGAACATCAGAGAGTTCCATCTCCCTACCCCGTATTAGTGACAGATCCTTCCAATATCAAAAATTTTAAATGGCCATAGCCCAAACAACCCCAAAGAGAGGTATGGAAAGATCAAAGTTGATGGTGAAATTATACATAGAAGATAGAACTTAACAAATGAATATGAATGCTGAATCATTAAATTGATATCTCTTTTAGTCTCCAGTATTTCAGAGTAGCTAAAAGTAAAAACCTGAAATTGTGAAATTGTAACCCATGTCAAAGTCTGAAATATGTTCTACAACTAATTGTGGTGCTGTGCTTGGAAATTTATAGCTTTTTTGTATATATGCTATTATTCACCAAAAAAAGAAGGAAAAAAGTTGATTGTGATAATAAAAAAGTATTTAAGCCTTCTAGCCTCCTATATTCTGGAGCAGCTAGAAGGAAAAACATGAGAGGATCGTATGGTAGCCCATGACAAACTCTGGGATCTATCCTGTAACCACTTTTTGAAGAGTGCTTCGAAAACAGTTGCTGGGGGAATGGTGAGAAAGGGGGGAAAATTCAAATTTTTGATATTCTCACAAGCAGTGGGGGACAACAAAAGCAATAGGCTGAGTTTTTCTCATTTCTTGTTCTCAAGAAAAGTAAGCAATTAACCAATATTTACTAAATACCCACAATCCACTCAGAAAGTTACTAATCCCTGAATAGATTCATAAATTCAGCATGATCAAGTAAAAGGGCGCTCACCACCTAGATAGGGAAACTAACCCTAATGAAAGAATTCATTGTATATAGCATCTTGTGCTGAGTGCCAAGTGCCAAGCTGAACATACTCGCTAGAAGTTTGATGAAAGAAGTAATCGTAAATTCAAGTGAATAGGAAAAACACATAAAAGACGGAGCCAGAATTGAACTTTGGATGAGCAGTTTGGCTAAGTTAGTCACTATTAATTCTTCTCTTCCCTGCCCACATATACATCAAATGCATGACACTATCTTGTCGGCTATACCTTCAAAATTTATGTAGAAGCTGACCATTTCTTATCATCTCCACTGCCGTGCCATCACCACAGACTAAGGCAACGCTACCTCATACCTGAATTACTGTAAGGAGACTTATTTTGATCTCTCAGCTTCTTCCTTGCCCTCTCTGGTAGTTTGATCACCTCTCTAATAAACTATTGCACTGGAACCATTGTATATGATTGGGTTCCTCCATCTTGCTGGAGGTTCCTCCTCCAACTCGCTCTGGGGCACACAGCTGGAGCTAGAGTGAAGCCTGAGGGGTGGGAAGTAGGCCAGGTGTGGTGGTTTGCAACTACTATGTACCCCAGAAAAGGCCATGTGCTCTTAATCCATTCCTGTGGGTACAGACCTATTGTAGGTGGGATCTTTTGATTAGGTTATTTCAGTTGCAATGTCCCAAGATGGGTCTTAATCCTTTTACTGGAGTCCTTTATAAGAGAGGAATTTAAGAAGTTCATAGAGAAAAGCCCCAGAGAACCTAAGAGAGGAAGCCACTGGAACCAGAAGCTGAAAGCAATGAAACCCAGGAACAAAGGACCAGCAGATGGCCAGCCACGTGCCTTCCCACATGATAAGACGAGTCCCGATACCAGCAGCCAGTTTTTCAGAGTCCAGGAATCGTCCTACTGATGCCTTGAGTTGGACATCTTCCCAGTAAAGTTAATAAATCCTCATTGTAAAAGCCAAAAAAAACCCACAAAAAACAAAAAAACACTATTGCTTTTTTATTTCTTTGCTTTGTATATATCTTATACTATACAATAAAAAAGTTGAAAAAAATAATCAATGGTTCCTGGTGTAATCACATAGCCATGCCTTTACCAACACTATCTATATGAGGACATTTCCATTTCTTCTGCAAAGAATCCCATGCCCCTTCCCCACATCCCCCCTGATATTTAACTTTGTCTTATTTCCTTTGTTACATTCAAAGGAAGCATATTACAATGTTATTGTTAACTTAAGGCCCTAGTTTGTATTGATTGTATTCTGCCCCCCATACCATCCCATTTTCAACACCTTGCAATGTTAACTTTCATTTGTCCTCCCTCATGCAAAACATTCCTGTTTGTACATTTAATCATCATCATCGTTCACTCTAGGCATTGCTAAATTATATCATCCCAGTTCTTATCCCCTATCTTTCCTTTTAATATCTATCATACATGCCCCAGCCCTCCTCCCTCAACCACACTCACATTCAGTGTATTTATATTCTTGTGCTGCCATCAGAGGATTGCACTGTATTGTGCTATCCATACATGGATCTCTATCTCCTGATAACCTGTGTTCTTTTTTTTCTTTTGCGTGAGACCTCCAGCTTCGTTTTTTTTCCTCAAGATACATAACCTGTGTTCTTAACTTTAACTCTTGAAGTTCGCTCGTTAATGTTAGTTCATATTAGCGAGAACATACAGTATTTGTCCTTTTGTTTCTGGCTAATTTCACTCAACAAGTTGTCATCAAGGTTTATCCACATTGATACATGCTTCATGACTTTATTCTGTCTTACAGCCATGTGATATTCCATCGCATGGACATTTGGGCCATTTCCATCTCTTGGCAATCTTGAGTAATAATACTACCATAAACACTGATGTGCAAATGTCTATTTGTGTCCCTGCCTTCCGTTCTAGTTTGCTAGCTGCCAGAATGCAATAAACCAGAAACGGAATAGCTTTTAAAAGGGGAATTTAATAAGTAGCTAGTTTACAGTTCTAAGGCCAAGAAAATGTCCCAATTAAAACAAGTCTATAGAAATGTCCAATCTAAGGCATCCAGGTAAAGATACCTTGGTTCAAGAAGGCCGATGAAGTTCAGGGTTTCTCTCTCAAGTGGAAGGGCACATGGTGAACACAGAGTTTTTCTCTCATCTGGAAAGGCACATGGTGAACACGGTCAGGGTTCCTCTCTCATCTGGAAGGGCATGTGGCCAACACGGCGTCATCTGCTACTTCCTCTCCTGGCTTCCTGTTTCATGAAGCTCCTGGGAGGCATTTTTTTTCTTCATCTCCAAAGGTCACTGGCTGGTGGACTCTGCTTCTTGTGGCTATGTCGTTCTGCTTTGCTCTCTCTGAATCTCTCTCCAAAATGTTTCCTCTTTTATAGGATTCCAGTAAACTAATCAAGACCCACCCGAATGGGTGGACAATGCCTCCACCTAATCCAGTTCAATAACCACTCTTGATTAAATCACACCTCCACAGAGATGATTTAATTATAGTTTCAAACATACAATACTGAATAGGGATTAGAAGAAATGGCTGCTTTTACAAAACGGGATTAGGATTAAAACATGGCTTTTCTAGGGTACATACATCATTTCAAACCAGCACACCTCCAAATATATACCTAAATCTCTTTTAAAATAGTTTTACCAGTAGAATAATTTCTCCAAAGCTTTTGGACCCAAGAGTCAAAGTCTCCCAGTTCACATCCACCCTCTTCCCAAGCCAGTTCCCTCACTCACCAAGAATTCATGACCAACTGCCAATTACCTTGTGTTAAACCATCCTCCCCCATTCTGGGGCATCTTCCAAGGCCTCACTGTATTGCTCATGGACATACTGTGTTGTTATCTGCTGACTTGATTGTTTTCCCCTGGTGATGTAAACTTAATAGAGAGGTGAACTAATAGCCTAACAATCCAGAAGAGTAACTTTTTTGATTATAAAGATGAACAACAAAGCTCTTCTGTTTCCTTCCTTTACCACTCTCACCCACCTTCAGTTACAGATATGATGTTATGAAGACGTTTTAACAAGCTTATTCCAAGGATGATTCAAGTGCCCAGTTAACCATCCCCCTGTCTTGAGGGAGGGGTCAGTTAGGGAGCAGTTGAACAAGGCATGCTCCTTAAAACTGGAACACACACTTTTCCATCTAGTAAGTTTAATGCAAGGAATTATTGGGTGCAATAGTACAAAAAGGATGCAAGGGTTCAAAACACATATTCTGCCCTCTAGGAAACCTCACAACAGGGCTAGATGGTCTTGTAGGGTCTGCCCAGCCTAATGCTCAGAAATTCCAGCTTTGAAAACAATGAATGCTCCAAGGGAGGGTGGGAAGTGTTTTTATGTGTCTTAAGAAGTGGGACCTGTGTCTCCCTGACTTCACCCATCCTGCGGAATCACTGGGGGATTCTTGTGGAAAATAGGTGGAAGGAATTTCTGGTCCCGTTTCCTTCCCTTTCAGAGTCTCAGGCTCCCCTAAGGTTCACCATTATTCTGTTCCCCATTTCATAATGAATGGACGTCTGGATGCACTAAGTTCCCCCCACCCTGGTGGTTCTGTAGGCCTTCCACCCCCTTCCCTCCAGCCTCACAGTTCACCACAGCCAGCGCAGAGCTTCCAGGCCATTCCATCCTACTCTCGTTGACTAAATTCTAGAACTTAGTTTTAATTCTCATGAGTCATAAACAAAACGAACCCCTACTCCTTTACTAAGCTGGAGTGTTTCTTCACAAACGCACCCTCCCTCCTATCCACGCTCCTAGGCAGGAGAAATTTTATGCCTTATTTTTTCAGCACTAAAAAAACCTAAAATCTAAGAAGTTAGTACTAACTCCGTAGGGGTCTCCCTATGCTACTCTTTGATTTGTATTTCATTCATTCATTCAATCATTCATTCCTCTCAATAAACACACGTGTATTTTGAACGGGAAATCAAATCCACCAACGTAGAGAGTCCTTTCCATGTTCAAATTGCCCAAAGCAGGCTAAATAATACTTCCTTATTCATACAACCTTCCATAAGTGTATTGTTTCATTAAATATACCAGTTTTTTTCCCCTATTATTTCTTCGTCTTCAGTTTTATTTTAAGCCCGACAGTCTAGCTCCACGTCCCTCCTTTGCAACTTTTTCTTTCCTTAACCTGGAGGAACCACGCAGCGGAGGAGGTCGAGTCTTGCGACCCGGAAAGCTACCCTGGAGCTGAGAGTTGGGGAGCTAATTGATCAAGAAACCCGCCCAGCAACCCGTGACGTCATCAGGTCTTGCGCTCTGACAGCCCTTCCCCTCTTCAAGCAGGTTGGGGTGCTCCGCTCTTACAGTCCAGGTGGTGTAACCCCGATTGTAGCCTGAGGGGCCCTCTCGTGGACATCCATGGAAATGCACCCAAGAGGCAAACAAATTCAGCACATGTAAGCACTCCAAAGAAAGCCCCACAAGTCAGCTCAGACTCCTCCCTGCTCCTTCCTCGAAGATCCGCCTCCATCCCGCACCTCGACTCTTGATTTCTTTTCCTTTTGTCGATTCGGTCATCGGCCCGCCGGGCCTAGCGTTTCCCAGAAGGCCCAGCGCCGGGAAGGGGTTTGCAGCTGCTCCGTCATCGTGCGGTCCGACGCGAGCCCGCGCTCGCGTCCAGGCCCGGCCGGGTTCCTGGTCCCCTGTGCGAGGGTTCACGCGAGGCCCCGGCTTCGGTCTCCGGAGTAGGCCGCGGCCCCGGGCGCCATGAAGCAGGAGGGCTCGGCGCGGCGGCGCGGCGCGGACAAAGCGAAGCCGCCGCCCGGCGGAGGGGAACAAGATCCACCCCCGCCGCCGGCCCCCCAGGATGTGGAGATGAAAGAAGAGGCGACAACGAGTGGCGGGCCCGCAGCGGAGGCGGACAGCAAGGCAGCGACGGCGACGGCTGAGCACTCCCAGCGAGAGCTGGACACCGTCACCTTGGAGGGTACGGGACCCTGGGCCGGGGACGGAGCACGATACAGGGTGACAGCGCCTCTGGGAATCCAGCCTCTCCCTGGGATCCCAGCTCCGGCTTCACCACCCCGGATTCCTTAGGTTTACCCCAAAAAGTCCGTCCCTACCACCCTGACACTTTCGACCCCAGCCCCAGTGATTGAACTTTCTCTCCAAGCTAGGGACTCCTCCCTGAGGATCCCCTCTTTGAAGTTCTCTCTAACCTCTATCTTCCTATTTATATACCACTGGACTGATTCTAGCTACCGTGGTATATGATTAGTCCCTCTGGAAACCAGTGTTTGTGTCTGCGTGTGTGTGTGTGTGTGTGTGTGTGTGTGTGTGTGTAAAGGGGGCCAGGTTAATACCAGAGACCGATCCCTGAGTTTTAAGACTTACGAAACGTTTCTGCTGTCTTGACCTTTAGCAAAATCCCCAGAAGAACCATTTTTACCTAGTTAACTACCTCTTTTGTTAATTGAAGTCCCCAAACGGTCCCATTGCTCTTTTCCTCTCCCGTCAAGTTTTTATTCTCACTGTTCTTAAGGATGTGAACACACAGACACTTCCAGGTTTTTAGGTGTTATCTTTGTTTGAGTTCCTGCTACCTTCAGCCTCAACTCCTGTATACCAGTCTCCTCTCCCCGTTTCTTTTCTCCTGGATACATGTTCCCAATTTTCTATCTCCCTTCTTGTTCCTCCAAGTTCATGTTTTACTTTTCCTACTTAGAGCATCCTGTCTACATTTGGATTATGCAGAACAGGAGCTTCCCACTGTGACCCTATTGCTATTTTCTTGGTCCTTAATCAAGTGGGATCAGTCTTCTCTTTTCCTAACTATGTAAAAAACTAGCTCAAAAATATTGAGCTAAGCAAAACTCCTGGGTGTTAAGCTCCCCCTGCTTTTGAGGATGTGGTATTGTAGACTGCATCAGCTCCTACTCTAAAGTTGAAAACAGGAGCAGTCTTTAGTAAAGACCCTTTTAATTAAAATAATTATAGCCATACAGTGGCAAGAGGTGCCATTCATTAATGCCTCCTGAGTGTGTGTAGGTGTGTTTGTATGGACACACATAAATGTATACACATAAGTATATGTGCATATAATATAAACTTCATTTTTTATAAATAATTCAGAAGTTTGGAAAGTATAAGAAGTCTAAAGTAGCAGAAAAGAAAATTAACCATGGTTAACGTTTTTTCAATGAATTTCTGAGCTGCTCTTCCATAATTGAAATCAAGTTATATATGCAGTTTGGAACATGGCAAGATATAACAAAGGACGGAGGATTTGTAATATGTGTATTTTCATTTAGCACACCCATAAACACAGTCAGCATTCAATTTATTCAAGAAACATTTATGGAATACATAATATAGTAGCTAAAAGTACAAGCCCTGGGAATAGTTTCTTCAACTATATAAATGAGAGTAATAGTACCTACTTCATTGGGTTATTGTGAAGACTAAAATGCTTAGAACTGTGCCTGGCATGTGATGAAAACAGTCTTTAGTAAATACTGTGATCAATAACTGTGGTTTTTTTTAATGTTTTTATTTCAATATATAAATATATTGAAATATAACATATACAAAAAAAATCCCAATAAATTTCAAAGTAATAACTGCTGTTTTTATACTGTAATCATATTATTATGCCCCAGGCACCCTGTGCTATGTGTTGGGTTTACAGAGGTGACTAATAAACTACCAGCTGTGTTCCCTTATTGTTGGACATTTAGTTTGTTTCCAGTTATAGTTAGCTGTGTAACAGTCACCTTTGTGCCCAGATTTTTAATCTGTTTTTGTGATTAGTTCCTCAGTAATAGATGCTCAGAAGATGAATGTCTAAACAAAAAGGCATTTCAGATTTTTGATGTTGTCCAGAAAAAACTGTACTGATTTGCATTACACCAACAGAATGTAATAATATCCTTTTGATTAAACTCTATTTTATCATTTTAAAAAATATATTGTTAATTTGGTTGTTGAAAAATACTTCCATTTGTAATTATCTGAGTACTGGTGGAATATATGTTTCGTGTCAGTTAGCTATGTCTTTTTTCTATTGTGCATTGTCTGTGCCCCAATTTTAATTCAGATTATGCAGTAGAGCTCCTAACCATTTGTACTGGCTCTTTATCTAATAAGGGCATTTATCTGTGGTTACATTTGTTGCAAAAAAATTTCCTTTGTTTACAAATTATTCAAAAGTTTGTGGATTTTTTTAAATGGAATCAAGTTCATCAGTCTTTTTTCCTCATTGTTTAAGTTTAGAAAGTCTTCTCCTGTTTAGAGATCTGAAAAATCCCTATGTATTTCTTTTCTTTTTCATCATTTTGTTTCATTTCTTCCACTTCTTCCTGTCACCCTGTACTCCAGCTTTGTTTTTCGTCACTTGGCTGTGTATTAAAATCAGTATATGGAATCCATACGTATTTGGCTTCATCCTATTAGGTTAAAAAAGGTGACTCCCTAGACCTACTTCACTAGAGTGTTGGAGAAGTAAGAAGAGTTAGAGATAACATGTCAGTTTTTCTCCTCCGGACTTCCGCAGACATCAAGGAGCATGTGAAACAGCTGGAAAAGGCAGTTTCGGGCAAGGAGCCACGATTTGTGTTGAGGGCCCTGCGGATGCTTCCTTCTACTTCACGTCGCCTCAACCACTATGTTCTGTATAAGGCTGTGCATGGCTTCTTCACCTCAAATAATGCCACTCGAGACTTCTTGCTATCCTTCCTGGAAGAGGTGAGTGGGTCAGGCCAGCTTAAAGCATGTGGGCTCGGCCACAGACCTCTAGGATGCAGCTTTATTTTCTGTCCCCTAGACCTGATTTATTACCTCTGTACAATGAGGAGCAAAGCCAAAGAAGCCCATTTTAATACTCATTTGCCCATTAACAGCACCCCACTCTGCCCACAGAAACCATCCTTCTGGCCTGTAGTATCATTCCTTGTCAGGAAAAGGAGCTAGGAGTCAGAATCCATCCAGTCAAATTCATTACTCACTGCCTACCAACAGCTGTTCCAGTCAGGTTACATGCCCACTGTCGTAGAAGGTACCACCGCCATCTTTGCCTTAAAGCTTCGTTTTGCATGTAGTGGTGAATTTGGATCCCAATTTGACCCTGTAAGACTTGGGCAAGTGACTTAACCTCCCTGTGTTTCATCTTCTTCTTTAGTAAAATAGGAAGAATAAATGATTTGGGGGAGTAGAGTATGCCTAAAGCAGTTAGAATACTGCCTGGCCCATAGTGAATGCTGATAAAGTCAGTTCAGTGGTGGTGCTGGTGTCTCCATGGCAGGAGAGACCTTATCCTTTCTGCTATAAAATCTCCCTCATATTCAGGGGACAGTCCAGGTCCTGCCCTTTCTCAAACTGTATTGACCCTTCCAGTGTGTCTCAGATGTGAAAACTCAGAAAATCCCTTTGGGTAGAATAATGGAGTTTATTGTCTGGGAAAGGGGAAAAATGTATCATCCCACACGTATCTTTTTAGCCTTCACAGCTCTAAATTCACCAAACATGAGCCTCTTTTGAGCTAACAGTAATACATTATTTCTTCCAGTTACAATGACTAGATTTGAAAATAAGGACTATATATGTATTAGGGTTCTCCAGAGAAACAGAACTGACAGGTGTATGTATATAAATATGAGCATGTGTGTATAACTACCAAGAGATTTATAGAATTTGGTTCATGTGACCTTGAGGATTGCAAGTCCGAATCCTGTAGGGCAGGCCACAAATTGGGAATGCTTAATGAAGGTTTCAATGAATTCTTCAGGAAAAGTTAGCTTTTTTTTTTTTTTTTTTTTTTTTTTTAAAGGAAAGACAGAGAGAAGGAAGGAAGGATAGAAGGAAGGAAGGAAGGAAGAAAGGGAAACATTTTTTCTTGTTTTATTGTATTTTGTTTTTCCGTTTTTTGTTACATGGGCTGGGGCCGGGAATCGAACCGAGGTCCTCCGGCATAGCAGGCAAGCACTTTGCCCGCTAAGCCACCGCGGCCCGCCCGAAAAGTTAGCTTTTAATTCTCCAGGAGAAAGACATTCTTCTTTCTGACTGCTGAAGTCATCAGTTGAAGACCTTAAAGGGACTTGATTGGATGAGATTCTCTCATTGAAGGTGACCTCCTTAATTGATTGTAGTTGTAATCAGCCAGGGATGCAGTCAAACAACAAACGATTTAAATCCATGAAATAACCTCACAGTAACAATCTGGCTAGTGCTTGCTCGACCAAACAACTGGACACCATAACCTAGCCAAGTTGACACTTAACCATCATATTATGTATGTCCGTTTTTCCCAAATTTCTTTTGTTCCAACAAAAAGCAATTTTTTTATATCACTATTCTTGCTTTCATCTCTAGTTGAAGATGAAACTGTAGTTTCATCTCATAGTTGGTGCTCAATAAATTCTTTGTTGATTGCTATAACTAGGCTTTTCTGTGGTAATAACTCACATCTTCTCCTAGCCTATGGACACAGAAGCGGATTTACAATTCCGTCCCCGGACAGGAAAAGCTGCATCGGCACCCCTCCTGCCTGAAGTAGAAGCCTATTTACAACTCCTTATGGTCATCTTCCTGATGAACAGCAAGCGCTACAAAGAGGTATCCAGGGCACAATGAGATGATAAATGTGCTCTGAGCACCTTAGGGGCTTCTGGGGGAGATTATTTCTAGTGAAGAGATGGAGGGAATCAAAGGGTTATGTAAACCCATCCCTGTGACTCTTCCCCTGCCATGGGTATGTGCTAACCTCACATCCAGGGAGGACCCTTGTCCCCTGCTCTGGGCACCATGGGAAAGATAAAGAACTGGCAGTGGGCATTCATACCTGTCAATGGTACAGTGCCAGTATGGTGTATTCTTTTGGGAAGGATAGGGAATTTGGAGATAGGAAGACCTAGATTCAAATCCCAGCTGATGCCTTAGGTGAATTTCTCCCAGCTAGATATAAAATGAGGATAGCAATGGCCTCCTTATGAGATTATTGTTGGTGTTAAATAAAATGACATGTTTAAAAGTACTTGGCATAATGGCCCACATATGGTAAACCTTTGTGATATTTTAATAAATGCCAGCTATTTGCAATTTGGGGATGAACAGCTTCATTTCGGATACTACATTTCTTCCACTCCCTTTAGCTTGGGCCAGCTTCCTTATCAGTTACAGCCACCGCCCCAGAAGTTCATACTCAAAAAATGACAGTTCTCAAGCTGAAATGGCACTGTTCCTCAACTCTATGTTTTATTGTTTTCCTGTCTTCATTTCTGTTTTTTCTTTCTTGGCTTTGTCCCCAGGCCCAGAAAATCTCTGATGACCTGATGCAGAAGATCAGTACTCAGAACCGCCGGGCCCTGGACCTCGTGGCTGCCAAGTGTTATTATTACCATGCGCGGGTCTATGAGTTCCTGGACAAGCTGGATGTGGTGCGCAGGTACAGGTGCTCAGGGGTCTCAGTTGCAGTCCTTGGGGTCAAAGACCTGGTCAGCCACCACCACAAAGCTGTGGACTTGGGGAGGGAGGTGAGCTGATAAATGTATCCCAGGAAACAGGGATAATGGTTAAATTGCCCTGAGCCAGGGGGCAGGGCAGAGGTTATTGATAGAGACTATAAATCTAGATGAAGAAATGGAGATAATCATTGGACCGTTAAGAACTATTCCCCAGGCTTTCCTTCATCCCACATCAGGTAAGGATTGATTGATGAGTCTTTGTGAAGGGGCCAGGCTGGAAAACATGCCACTCCTGCTCAGAACCTGCACTGGCTCCCCATTTCCCTTAAGGAAAAGCCAGAGTCCTCACTATGGCTTATAAAGCCTGATGTGATCTGGGCCCTCTGCTCCCTCCCTGACTTCCTCTCCTGCTGCTCTCCCCCGGTACTCCTCTCAGCCGTACTGGCCTCTGTGCTCTTCCTTGAGCATGCCAGACATACTCTTCAGAGTCTTTGCACTTGCTCTTCTCACTGCCTACAGCACTCCTTTCTCTACCTCTTTCAAGCCTTGGCTTGATTGTTTCCTTCTTGATGAGCCCTACCCTGACCAAAGCTATTTAGAATTGTAACCCTATTCCATCCTTCCCATGACATTGCCCGTTGAATTTTCCCCGATTTCTCCATAGTCCTTATCGCTGTCTCTGCATGGTATACTTTTCATGATCATTGTCTGTCTGCCTCACTAGAACGTAAGCTTCCTAAGGGCAGGATTTTCGTCCCTTTTGAACACCTAGAATGAGGCTAGCTCAGTAAGCATTTGATAGTTTAGTGAATAAACAGAAAGGTAGTGTGTACCACTATTTTAGAAATTGAGGGATAATGGAAAGGTTAGGGGCAGTTTAAAGAGTTGTGCTTTGAGGCCCTGACCTCTTTTTTTCTCTTTCTTGAAGCTTCCTGCATGCTCGGCTCCGGACAGCCACCCTTCGGCATGATGCAGATGGGCAGGCCACCCTCCTAAACCTTCTGCTGCGTAACTACCTACACTACAGTTTGTATGACCAGGCAGAGAAGCTGGTGTCCAAGTCTGTGTTCCCTGAGCAGGCCAACAACAATGAGTGGGCCAGGTACCTCTACTACACAGGTGAGCAGAAGGCCCACCCACAGGTCAGAAGGTGCCTTGGGCTCACCTGGTGTAAATTTCCTAGGGGGTGGTACATGAAAGGCACATTTGCCATTCTGTTTTGGGGTTGCAGGTTGGATGATATTAACTGTTAACTCCCTCTCTTACTCCCAGGGCGGATCAAAGCCATCCAGTTGGAATACTCAGAGGCCCGGAGAACAATGACCAATGCCCTCCGCAAGGCCCCACAGCACACAGCTGTGGGCTTTAAACAGACGGTGAGCGGCAGTTGTCATGTTCATCTCGTACCACTTTAGTTCTGTTTCCCTGCGGAAGGGGCTAGGGAATGCATCCTTCATCTTCATTATCTAAACAGTAGTATCATGGATGAGATTTTTCAGGGCATATCAAGCAGACATTAAAAGACAGTTCTCACAGCTTATGTTCAGAGTATTCTCCTTGGTAGATAGGTTTACAATATTTCTGATTTCCCAGTACTCTTTGCAGTCTTCCAGTTGTGGGCCCAGTTTGAGTATAACCTCCATATTCTTACCTGATCCCTCCCATGCCCAGTTGGGAGTGGTAATGTTTGTGGCCAGGGAACCCAGAAAATCTCCATGAGGCTGACTGGTTCAAGTGGGGATAAACCTTGACCACTGATAGCTGTCAGGCACTAGGTATTTTTTGAGGGTTAGCTTTGGGATAGTAAAGAAGGGTAAGAAATAGTACTTGCCTTTGAAGAGCTTTAGTCCTTACCAACAGACGAGTATTATATGTAGCCCTGCCCTTCCTACAAAAGCTTGTCATTCAGGTCACATCACTTGAGCCTCATAACAGCACTTTCTGGTAAGGATTTGAAAGAAGCAAAGAGATTGCTGGAGTGACGTCTTTGGCCAGTGGACAGTGGGTGAGGGAAGTCCAAGGAAGAGAGAGGGCAGGGAGCACCTCATGAATCCGTGTATCAGCCCTCTTGGATGCTACTTTCTTCTGCCCATACTCCCCTCCCCACCCCACACATATCTCCTGCTTAGTGCTTTCAAACTTGAATGGGCGGATGAATCACCTGGGGGGGTCTTCTTAAAACGCAGGTTCTGATCTGAGGTTTGGCGTTTCTAACAGGCTCCTAGGTTGTGCTGGCACTGCGTACTCTGAGCAGCAGGGCCCTAACTTGGCTGCCTCAGGGATAGATTCAGGCCTTCTAGCATGCATGACTGTAGCTGTCTTCTTCACTTAAAATGTGATGCCTTTCTCTACCCACTCTTACTATCTGTCTTTATTTAAAGTTGCTTTTCTACCTCTGCTCTTTATCCCTTCTTACCTCTCTCTTCCAAGGCCCATCACCTATTTGCTTAAGTCTCTTGAGGCTGAAAGTACCCCCAACCCTCCCTCCTCCCTTCTTAAGTAACCATTCTATCTCCTTCCTGGCAAGTCCAACATTATCAGCTCTCTGAATTTCTTCACTGCCCTTTCCTTGACTCCTACCAGCGTGACTTCTGTCCTAGGCCCTGAAGCTCTGCCTCCAGGTTTCTGACCTGACCCTTGCTCTGCTGCCTTTGATACTGGTGACGGCTTCCTCTTTCTTGTGGCCTTTTTCCTTCCTGACACCCTCCTTGGTTTCCTTAGCTGACACTTCTTTCTCTGTCCATCCCTTACTTTTAGCTTTCCCTGAGTTTCTGTCTGAACAGAAACTGTTCTGTCTTCAGTTCACTTTCTCTTCTTGGGTAATTTTGTCTATTTTCATAGATTTAATTCTCCCCTCCATGATGCATCATCAAAGTACATTACTAACTCTGACCCTGTTTGTGAGGCCCAGACCTACAGATCACGAAGCCATCTCTGCCATTGCTTACTGCTCCTACTTCCTGCTTCCCTTTGCTTTTCATCTCTTTATCCCCTGGTCTCCCTATTTTCCTGCGTTTTTTTTTTATCTGTTCTGTTGACTGAAACATCCTCCCTCCATTTCTGCTTTGTCATAATCTTTAAGACACATATTAAATGCCACCATCTGTATATAGCTTACTGCAGGGGACAAGGACATCCTAATGAGTATATGTGGAGGGTGGAGGTTTAACCACCCTGCCCCCTGCTTTCTCCCTTCCCTGGTGTGGGCATGATCACCACAGCCCCTTGCACCCTTCTCATAGCACCCACTACATCAGCTCCTTGATTGTAAGCATTGTCACCTCCCCCTTTGTTTTCCTTGCATGGTGCCAAATCCACAGTATCCAGCCTTCTACTTCCACATACCTCTGGTCATTCACTGAGGTTTCTCTAGTCCTCTCTCCTAAGTTCCAGCCTCTACCCAGATATCTATTTGTACACATTGTTCACCTCCTGTCCCCTGGCAACAGCCTTCTTCCCTAACCAGCATCTCTGACTGACTCACATTCCATTCCCTAGACCTCTGGTCTCTGTTCCCTCCGCCATTTCTGATCCATAAAAACTGGGTTCCCTGTCTGGCCAGGTAGGCCAGGTGAACTTGATCTGAGGGCTAAGTGTAGCCAAAAGGGCAGTGGTCCCTGGTACCTGGCTCCAGAAGCAAAAATTTGTTTCCATGCCCAACACAGATTTGGGTCTTTTCCCCCATAGTCTGTGGGCCTAATTGCTGTACCGCCTTTCTCTATTTCCCGGTATGTCTAACTAAATCAAAGCCCCATTTCATTTCCTTCTTCCCTCTGGTGGGCCTCCCTGCCCACTGTGTTTCTGTGTGACACTGTCCAGGTGCACAAGCTTCTCATTGTGGTTGAGCTGTTACTGGGAGAGATCCCGGATCGGCTGCAGTTCCGTCAACCCTCCCTCAAGCGCTCGCTCATGCCCTACTTCCTTCTGACCCAAGGTAAGCCTGGTCTCCCTCCCAGAGCCAACCATATCCTTTACCACTGTGACCCCTTTGATATATGTACCCATGTGCAGTATCTGATCCATTCCTCTACTCCCTCCAGCTGTCAGGACAGGAAACCTAGCCAAGTTCAACCAGGTCCTGGATCAGTTCGGAGAGAAGTTTCAAGCAGATGGGACCTATACCCTGATCATCCGACTGCGGCACAATGTGATCAAGACAGGTGTGGGTCAGGGACTGCAGGGCTGCTGAAGAGCAGCGCAGACTGGGCTTCTCCAAGGGACAGGGCAGCCTCATGGGTATGCTTGGATGCTTGAGGGGTCTGTGCCTACCCTGCCCACCGCTCCTTCCCCCCAGGTGTACGCATGATCAGTCTCTCCTATTCCCGAATCTCCCTGGCCGACATTGCCCAGAAGCTGCAGCTGGATAGCCCTGAGGATGCGGAGTTCATTGTTGCCAAGGTGAGGCTGGTTCAGAACTGAAGTGGCCCGGGTTATCACCTCTGGCCTTATTTCGGGTGGGGGCAGTGGTGGGAAGATTGGCGAAGGAGGAGAACAGATAAAGCAGTGGCATTGTCTTTTCTATGAGAAAATAGCAGTGAAGCGGGAAGTTACCAGAATGTGTGTGGGTGGGTGAGAGTGTAAGAAGCATAGAGGAATGGATGGACAAGATGGGCTTTCCGATGACTTCTTCCTCTTTTCGGATCCATAGGCCATCCGGGATGGCGTCATTGAGGCCAGCATCAACCACGAGAAGGGCTACGTGCAGTCCAAGGAGATGATTGACATCTATTCCACCCGAGAGCCCCAGCTAGCCTTCCACCAGCGCATCTCCTTCTGCCTAGACATCCACAACATGTCTGTCAAGGTGGGAGCTCTCAGCTGACGGGGAGAGCAGCAGGCCCCTCCTCCACACCCAGGGACTCCTCAGAGGAAGATTGGTGGCAGAATTTTCAGCCCCATCTAAAAAATGACGGGGTACCCAGAAGTGGGAAATGGCTTTGCGCTGGTTCCATGGCCAGTGGTAGAAATATAGCTGCTTCCATTGCTTTTAAGGGGTATGGCAGGCAAGGAGGAATAGAGCGGCATTATGAGTTCAGGGTCCTGGATTTGGTTCCACTGCTAATAGGACTTCATTTAACTTCTCTTAACCTCTGTTTCTCCAACTGTGAACCTGACAGAAGGGTGTCACCTGCCTTGCCTTCCTTCACAGAGTTGATAGGATTAGATGAAATCACAGTATTAAGGCACTTTAAAAACTTTAAATTATTGTAAAATGTGAAGTTGGTATGTAGTGCCACAAAAAGTTATGAATCCCTTATTCTGAGTCAGGGACTGCTTTAGGTGTTGTTACTGTTTGGCCACCATGTTTCTTCCTGATCTCTTTCCCCACCACGAAACCTGGGATATTACTGCCTTTCTTAGCATCTGGGAAGTGCTGTGCTCAGCCTGACACAAGGCCCTTTGTGATGTGGCCCCTTCCTGAGTGTCCAGCCTCTCTTCCACCACCCGGTACACACACACTCTCACCCTCTCACCCCCTACCCCAAACCTCTCTTTTTCTCTCTTCTCTAGCACCACTGAAATCAGGCCTTCCCACGTTTTGAATTATTTGCCTAGAGTGCCTTTCCTCCATTCCTACAACCAGTCCAATCTTTCTCCTCTTCCTCATCATCAGACCTCTCCCTCCAATCGAGAGTGTTAGTCACTTAGTTCTTTGAGTTCTCTTACTTTTTTAGCACTTGCCACATGGTGGTATAATAATTAGTTTCCTGCCTAGCTAAATTGGAGAGCACAGATTTGTCTTTTCATCTCAGTGTCTGGGATACATAGAAGGAACATAATAAATGTATGTTGAATTAATGCCTTCTTTCTCTCTACTGTCTTTAGGCTATGAGGTTTCCTCCCAAATCGTACAACAAGGATTTGGAGTCTGCAGAGGTGAGCTTCCTTCTGTTTAGGGAAAACTCAAAGATTAAAATTCCCTGCACAACAGGAAGAGGGGAAGTGTCTGAAGGGCTGGGAGCAGCACTAAAGTCTTGGCAGTCCCTGAGTTTGGGGTGGGTCTGGCTGGATGAAGCAGCAAGTGAGAACACCTGACCAGTCCTCAGCAGCCTGGCCCTCACCCCACCTCCTTCCCCAGGAGCGGCGTGAGCGAGAGCAGCAAGACCTGGAGTTTGCCAAGGAGATGGCTGAAGATGATGATGACAGCTTCCCTTGAGCCGGGAGGCTGGGGAGGGGTGGGACGAGTGGGGTTGGCTCTTTTCTCTTTCCCCCTTGGGGATCCATTGCCAGGAGTCGCCCCCCTCTTCCTACACATGGCTCATGGACTGTGTATGTGCAGGGGGTGAGGGGTGCAAGGAGCCAGCCACCTCACTTCCCTCCCCCCAGGGCCCCTCCCCAGCCGGCAGCTTAACACATGGTGGGTGGGCAGGTGGCCTCCCAGGGCAGGGTCCTGGCTAGTGGTGTGGGCAGCAGGATGGGAGAGAACAGCCATGTGCTCTCCTCTAGGGAGTGGGGGACTGAAATTGGGACATGTGTTGGGTTGTACGTTTTTTGAAGCTTCAATTATGATTTTTAAACAATAAAAAGTTCTCCAAAGCTCTTTATGCATCAGTTACTATACTTCACTCTCATACCTTCAGTGTTCATAGGCCCTGATTTTTTTCTGGTCTTGCAGTATTAGCCCCCCCAGTGTAATCTGGTGGCCTAGTGTATCTGTAGACAAGGAGAAGGCATAAAGATAAGGTGAAGGAAGACTGGGTTGGGATCAGAAGAGCCAGATCAGGTTTGCTCTTTTACCCAACTGGCTGTCAAATATTGGGCAAATCACTAAACTGCTCACGCTCCTTAACCGCATCCGTAAAATAAAGGATTGAATCAATGACCTAGGTTTAAAATTTAGAATCTGAACTTTCGGACACTTGAGTTCTAGAAATACGTGAGAGTCAGAGAGAAAAGGGTCCCTGCAAGTAGACGACGGGGTTTGCCCAGTTCGCCCTTATGGAATGGTTGATGGACTTCTCAGCAAGGGCAAAGCTGACGGGGTGAGGTAGGAGGGGGCTCCCCTTTGACTGCATGTGATGGGAGAATGTACCTGCCTGAATCTCCCTCTCAGCCATAAGACAGTGCTCCCTGTATTGGGTCATTTAAATTATTCATGTGTTCTCTGGCTGGCATCTAGGAGGTTGGACATGTACTCTGTTACTGCCAACCTGTGCTATCTGAAAGCTATCTTGTGAGTCTGCCTCTGCCTTAACTCTGATCCCTCTCCCTGTTATGCTCTTTCCCCACCTGGCTGAATTCCAACATCCTTCTAGATTTGGTTCATCCCACATATTCCATGCTTTCCTGACCCACAGCAATCCCCCATCCCTGGTTCTGTAGTACTTGGTTTTTCTTAAAAAAAATAAGACTGTATAAAAGCCTTATCTTGCCAACAACTGCATAAGCTCTTAAAGAGCACCAGGCATTTTGTAAACTTAGCGGCCTCCTGGGGCCTTTCCCAGTACTTGGCTCACCATATGCATTCAGTAAAGTGTTAGGAAAGGTATGGTGTGCTCATCACCAGCTACAGATTTTCATCTCCCAACATTCCTAACTTCCATTCAGCACATGTTCTGGACTCGTGTTACGTTGGTTCCCACTTAAAGTTTCTGCCAACCCTTGATGTAATCCAACGCTTAAACTTTCTTTGTGAGACAGCACTTCCTCTCGTTTTCCCCAAACTCAACCCTCTATCTCCGTGGGAGGAGTTTCTATTCTAGCTTCCAAACTTCATTATTTTAAGGATTCTGATCCATTTGCCCATTTTATGTTTTGATTTTACAGATCAATTAAAAAATCTAATAGATATATTTTTTGGAGGCTAGGACAGGTCCCACTCATTTAAACAAGTCGTTGTGGCAGAGCTGGGAACTGAGCCCATACTTAAGTGATACCAAGATGCAGTCACTTTCTTCCGTCAAGCTGCCTTGCCTTCTTCCAGCCTCAGTCTGTGCTCTCTTATGTTTCTTTGTCTCCATGTGGCTCTGTCCTGGCCCTTGATGTTTTACTTGAACTTTAATTGTGACTTTCTTTTTGAGTGTGTGATAAAGAGACCTGTAGGGCAGGTGAGGTGTGACTGCCCGAGGCCCTTTCTAGCCCCCTTCCCGGTTCTGGTTGTAATTCATGTTCCTCCCTATGGTACCAATCTTGCTGAGCTTGTAAATCTTAATGAAGTCCTGTAACCCAGAGTGCCTCAGACCTTCTTGATTGGTAATAAATCGGCAAGAGTTTATCACCCTGTTACAGAGTTTGGGTCATTTGCCATCATTTCTTGGTTCTTGCCCACATTGACTCTATCTGTTCACTGTCTTAAAGCTTCTTGTATTCACCCCCATTGGTCTGGCTTTTATTTCCTGGAAAAGCTAAGTCACCTTCATGCTTTTGAGTTCACTGTATTCCCCACCCAATTGTGTGATTGTTGTTTGTTTAAACTACAGAAAAGTACAAAGAATAACAGCAAATACCCATATCCTTATACCTAAGTTTAGTAAAGTTAGCATCAAAGCAGAATTAAAACATAACAGCTAGGTAGAATTCTACCTGGTTCCCCTCCTCCCTGGAGGTGGTCCCTCCGATGAATTCAGGGCATAGCCTTCCAGTTTATACTTTTATATTTTTCCTACAAAATGTAATACAGCTTTGAGGTTTCTAAATTTGTGTAAACAGCATATTACATGATTGCAATGTGCTCTTTTTAGCTCAGTATTGTTTTTGAAATCGAATCACATTGATAAGTGTGCCCAGCACAGTTCTAAGCAATGAGGGCACAACAATAAAACAATAAAAGGCCCTTTCCTCTCGGAGTTTTCATCCTTGGAGGGTGGAGAAGGATATGTGGTATGAATAGGCCACGCTCTATTTAGCCGTTTACCTACTTGTGGGCATTTAACACATTTCTATGTTTCCTCTTACAAACAGTATTGCAAAGAACATCTCTGCCAGTGTCCCCTTGTCCTAGAACGTAGTTGGCAAGCTTGTTCTTAAAGGAACAGATAGTTGTTTTAGTTGTAAGCTGCCAGAATGTGATATACCAGAAATGGAAAGGCTTTTTAAAAGAATTTACTAGGTTCCAAGTTTACAGTCCTAAGGCCGTGAAGATGTCCAAACTAAGGCATCCAGTGAAAGATACCTTGACTCAAGAAGGACAATGATATTCAGGGTTTCTCTCTCAGCTGGAAAAGTCACTTGGTGATAACGACTGCTAGCTCTCTCTCCAGGCTTCTTCAACAGCATCCCCGGGGACGTTTTCTTTATGCATCTCCAAAGGTCTCCAGCTATGTGGACTCTGTTGGTTCTGTTGGCTCTTTCCAAAATGGTTCCCTTTTAATAGGCTCCAGTAAGCAACCCCCACCTTGAGTTGGTGGAGACACATCTCCATGGAAACGATCTAATAAAAGGTTACCACTCACAACTAGGTGGGTCACATCTCCATGGAAACAATAAAAAAGATCCCACCCAGCAATATTGAATGGGGATTAAAGGATATGGATTTTCTGGGGTCCACCACAGATTCAAACTGGCACATAAGTACTTTAGGCTTGTGGTCATACGGTCTCCATAACAACTACTCAGATTTGCCTTTGGCACAAAAGCAGCAGCCATAATTTGTGAACACCAGAATTCGAATTTTACATGATTTTTACAGGTCACAAAATACTCCTCTTTTGACTTTTTTTACAAGCCATCTCATAATGTAAAACCTGGTTTTTTAAAAATATTTTTATTTAAGAAAACAAACAATACACTTAGAACTACCATATCTTAGCTTAACTATAGGCAAATTTAAATAAAGTCTCCATATAATCATTGTAAAACCTGTGTTTGCACAGTAAGTTTCATAAGCCAATTTGATATTAAGGCAACAAAGAAAAAAAACTACAAATTCAGATAGCAAACTTCTTAAATTCTAAATATTAAACACTAACTTAAATACCATTTGATCAGCTGTCAAAACTGAATGTTCTCAAAATAACAAGTAGAAAATTATTACAAATATCTACATTGTATAGTAATGACCTATGTAACTAAACACTTTCTGATTTCAGGAAAATATGAAGATACAAATATTTTTACAATTAACATATGAAAATCTCAACCACCTAAAATGGATATTTTAGTTAGCTTATCTATAGGCATATTTAAATAAAATATATAAGTAATTATTATATAGCCTGTTTGTACAGTATGTTTCATAGACTAATTTAAAATGTAAAACCCATTCTTAACTCAGTCTGGGTCTGCTGATCCCTGCCATAATGCACGCCTGAGAGTTAGCATTATTTGGTCATAGGATACGTACATTTACATGTTGTAATGGATAGTGCCAAATTGTCCTCCAAAAAGTTTTACTCCCTATCTGGGGAATTCCTGATAGTCTTGCAAGCAATGGGGACAACCAATTGAATAGACTGAGCCCTCAATCTTGGGGTTCACCCCTATGAAATTTATTCTTGCAAAGATGAAGCTAAGCCTACTTATAATTATGCCTAAGAGTCAAGAGTCACCTCCTAAGAACCTCTTTTGTTGCTCAGATGTGGCCTCTTTCTCTAAGTTAACTCAGCAAGTGGACTCATGGCCCTCCCCACTACAGGGGACATGACTCCCAGGGGTATAAATTTCCCTGGCAAAGTGTGACATGATTCCCAAGGATGAGCCAGGACCTGGCATCATGAAATCGAAAAAGATTTCTTGACCAAAAAGGAGAAGAGAGAAATGAGACAAAATAAAGTGTCAGTGAGTGAGAGATTTCTATCAGAGTCGAAAGGTTATCCTGGAGGTTATTCTTATGCATTATATAGATTTTTTTTCAGTTTATGGTGTATTAGAGTGGCCAGATGGAAGTACTTGAAACTGCTGAACTGTATTCCAGTAGCTTTGATTCTTGAAGACAATTGTATAATATATAGCTCTTACAATACGACTCTGTGGTTGTGAAAACCTTGTGTCTGATGTTCCTTTTATCCAGGGTATGGACAAATGAGTAAAAAAAATAAGGATAAAAAATAAATAATAGGGGGGGATAAGGAGTGAAAAAAAATTGGGTAGATTGAAATACTAGTGGTCACTGAGAGATAGAGGTAAGGGGTATGGGATGTACAAGTTTTTTCTTTTTATTTCTTTTTCTAAAAATGTTCTAAAAATGATCATGGTGATGAATACACAAACGTGATGATACTGTGAGCCAGTGATTGTATACTTTGGATGGACTATCTGTGAACATAGATCAATAAAAATATTTTTTAAATAAAATAAGAACATTTAGAGCTTGAACTGAGACTCTATAAAAATTTCATGCACTAAGTTTGCTTCCTATAATTTCCAGAGGGTTCCTAGGCCAGATAAATCCTGAAATCCAAAGGTACTAGCCTCTCCAAGATTATCAACTAATTACACCTCCCTATCCTTTGTTGCTGACACCCCTTCTCAATAAGAAAAAGTCAGAACAGGCATTGCCTAAAGATCTCTATAGATTGGGAGAAGGATTGAAGGAGGAGTTATTACAGAGAAGACAGGATTTAACAAAGGAGTACAGCTGCCGAATCACTATATTGTTATTTCTTTTAACCTCCAGTCTTTTGGGGTAGCTAGAAGGAAAAATCTGAAATAGTGGAATGTGACCCATACCAAACTATGAAATCTGTTCTGTAACTACTTGTTGAAGTGTACTCTGAAAACTATTGCTTTTTCTTTATTTTCATTGTATGTATATTTTAAAAGAAAAAAACAAAACAAAACAGGTGTTGCAATCTGCACACCCCTCAGCAACAAATGAAAATTACTCTAGAGTCTTTACAAGGATGCTCCAAGTTCAGTGCCTGGTGTAAACAGGAAGACTGAAGGGAAGTTGCCTGCCAGTTTTGGCCATAAGAAAACCCTTAATGGGAAAGCCTGTAGGAAGCTGGAAGGGTGAATAACAGTCAGGGGTCTCTGGAGCCAGTTCCATTGCTGGAAGATCATTTTGGTCTCTGAGCATCTGGTCTAGCTCAGTCCCTGTGTGTCATGGCCAGTAAGAAGGCCCTTGCTCTCTACTTGTCTTCACTCTCCCCTGGGTGAAGCGAAGTCTGGATTGAGCTGTTATCCAAGCTTTGTCAGCCATCTGGACCAGAAAGTAGTGTAACTGGGGTTTGAGAAGACGACCTGGCTGTAAATACTGCCTAGCTATGCCTTGGAATGAGGCCTTCCCTCATCTGTAAATGGGAATAACACACACCCTAGAAGTTAGCTGGTAAAGTGAAATGAGAGAGTGTAACGGAGGGTGCCTGACACACAAGGAGTGCCCAATAATGCCAGCCAACATTCGGATTTCCTCCCTGCTAGATGGATGCCAGAACACTTCCTGGAACAGACGCTCACTTCCTCTGGAAGAAGCCCATTCCATCTCCTAACACTTCTGATGGTTAAAAGTGCTTTCCTTTGGCTGAGCTGAAAACAGACTTGCTGTGGCTATCCCAACCTGTCCCAATTCTAGCCTTTGAATCTGAACAACAACCCTATCCCTCTCTTTCCCAGGCAAACCAGCCTGTTTTCTTCAAATCATGATTCTGAGTCCTTTCACCATTCTGGTCATCCTTGTTAGAATTAACATTCTCTGAATCAAAACTCCAATACACGTGGATTGTCTGTGAAGACATAAGTAAGAGTCCAAAGCTGACCTGGCCACATGGGAGGAAGGCCATTCATTGGTTAAGAGATTAAATGGTTGAAAGTGGTTAAAATGGGAAATTTTATGTTGTATATATGTTACACAATAAAAAAAATTTTTTTTGAGAAGGAGAAAGAGATGCAATTGTTAAGAGTTAAAGATTGGCACAGGGCAGACCTTGGTTCTGCAACTTTAGCAAGTTACTTAACATCTTTTGAGGTCAGATTAGTCTTCTGTAAAAAAGGAAATGATTCTCATACCTACCTCATAGGCTTGTGGGAAGGAATGAATTAAATAATGCAGAGAAAATGCTTATTTAGCACAATGTCTGGCATATGCAAAGTACTTGATACTTGTTGCTACTTGGAGGCTTTCCAAAGAGCAAGAGGGGTTGTTTAAAAATGTGAATCTCTGATACATGTTGATGTTTTATGGTTTGTTAAATTTTTTTTAATTAATAAATAAATTTTTTTTTTAAATGTGAATCTCTGTCTGGGCCGTGCGACAGTGGCTCAGTGGCAGAATTCTCGCCTGCTATGCCGGAGACCTGGGTTCGATTCCCAGTGCTTGCCCATGCAAAAAAAAAAAGTGAATCTCCTGCCCTCCACAGTTTTACTAAACCCCACCCCACCTAACCCCATACCTCAGAGGAGCTGGACATGAAGCTGGCTGGACATGAAGCTAGGCTCAATCTGTGCCAGGTAGCCAATCGCCCAGACTGAGGTTGAGTGGGGGACACAAGCGAGAACCAGAGGGCAGGATGTCAGCATACTGAAAGGTGAGATTCCTGTAGTCTGTGGCCACCAGGGGGCACCCCTGCCCCAGAGATGGCCCCTGGCCAGCCAGGACACAGCCACACCTCATCCAGACAGATCTCTGTTCCTTGGGACCTTGGGAGGTAAAGTGGGACAGAAAATCAGAGCCTTGAGTGTAGGTCTGTTCGATTGTCCCGCACAGTACACACAGCCTGGGGGAAGCCCTCAAGGGCCGAGGCAGAGGCCTGGGTTCTGGCTCTGACTCTGCCACCAGTGACCTTGGGAAGTCACTCCCTCTCTGGCCCAGTTCACAGGGTTGGAGCAGACACCCAGGCCCTTTCCAGCTCTAATATTCCACTGTTCCAGGACTCTAAGACAGGGAAAATTTCTCCTTTCTCATTCCCAGCCCTTTGCCACCTCAGAGCAAGACACTCTGACAGGCAGCTTCCTCTAAGGGGCAGAGACCTTGGCGAGGGAAGTCATGTGCCCCAGTCCCCCAATTCTAAAACGCTGGAGACCTTTGGAGGGGGAAGGGGAGTGCAGGAGGAGGTGGAAGGGTAAGGTCAGGTAGGCCAAGAGCCACTAAGGGTCTTGCCTCATTCAGGACAGACATCCGGTTTCCTCTGGCCTCTGCCAGGATTCCGGGGGCTTACAAGAATGAGTCATGGGGGTGACTGGGGAGTTCCCAGATAACCAGTTCTGGAAGTTCTGGCACCTGGGATGGTGCCTATCAAAACTGGGGTAGGGGCAGGGAGACCCCAATGTCTCTCAGTCCCCTGGCCCCTCAGGAGGGGACCCAGGGAAACAGACTTGTGGGAGTCTGTGGGACAGAAAAGGGGGAAACTTTCTTCTTTGTTCTCTCTCAGAATTTGAGGGTCTGAAAGCAGATGGCCTGAGAATTCCAGAGGGTGAGGGGCAAAGGGGGCTGCCCCGGCATATCTGGTAGAGGAGAGAGGGAGAGTCTTGACGCCTGCCTCTTCTCTATCAGTCTGAGAAGACTCCAGCCTCCATGGCTTTTAAACTCAGACTTTGTTCAGCTGTTCTATTCAAACCTCCTGGGGCAATTCAGACCCGTGGGGTGAGGGCCTAGGGGGGCAGAGGGTTTGCGGGGGACAATACGTCAAAGAGGGATCAGAGAGATTCCATAATTTCACAAAACTTTCGCAAACGTTTTGTTCCAACCCCCTGTATTGTCCTGGACACCAAATTTGCATAAAGCCTGGGAAGTTATTACTAAGCCCTAGTCTCAGCACCAGGTAATTTCCTCTCAGGCCTCCATGAGGGTATAAAGGCCCTCCTGAGCTAGTCCCAGACAGAGACCAGAGCCTGCTGCCCAGAACCCCCGGACCCAACAGCTGAGTCTGCTGCCTAGACACCCATGAAGCCAATTGGTGAGTAGCCGGCCCAGGATCGGGGAGCTGCTGGCCCTGGGCATGGGAGGGCTGCAGAGGCAGAGGGGCTGGAATAGGCACGAGGGTCTCCCAGTGCCCCAGAGAGCAGCCTGGGTGGGATGGACAAGTACGTCCCCTAAACTCCCATCTGCTCCCAGCCCTGCTGCTGCTGCTCTGGCCCAGTGCACTCTGGACGGTGCGAGAAGCCGCCCCCCTGGGCCCTGTCAGCTCTCTGCCCCAGAACTTCCTGCTCAAGTGCTTCGAGCAAATGAGAAAGATCCAGGCCGATGGAACCGGGCTGCAGGAGAGGCTGGTGAGTGAGAGGGGTGGGGTGGGGAGCCAAGCAGGGGGACACAGGTGCTATAGGAAGAGACATGGGAGAAAGACAAGCCTGGTGGGGAGAGCCGTAGGGTGAGGGAATAGGGGTAAGAGCCATGGGAGGGGAAGAGAGACAAGAGATATGGGCAAGACCTCAGAGGAGATACGTCAAAGAGGGGCATGGGAGGGGAAGACACAGGGGAAAATGGAGACAATTAGGAGTCAGGGATTTGGATGACTGGGAAGGGACTTGGGGAAGAGAAGTTCTCGTGGGGACAGTGATGGGTAGGTGCTGGGAGAACAGGGCAAGAGAGGGCTGAGAAGTCTGGCAGGATCTGGAGGGAAGAGAAGACTCAGACAGGAGAGGAGGATTGAGGAGGGAGGAGCAGCCTGGTTTGGGGAGGGCCCCCCACTCAGTATCTTTCCCATCCCCAGTGTGCCACCTACAAGCTGTGCCACCCTGAGGAGTTGGTGCTGCTCGGGCATGTTTTAGGCATCCCCCAGGCGCCCCTAGGCAGCTGCTCCAGCCAAGCCCTGCAGCTGGTGAGTGTGTGGAGGGAGAGGCAGGAGGAGGAGGGGGGAGAGCAGATTCCAAGCTGGGCCCCCTACCCCCTATCTGAGAGGAGTGTCCCCAGCTGGCCACCCACTAACTCCTACTCTGTTTCCCCAGACAGACTGCCTGAGTCAACTCCACCATGGCCTCTCCCTCTACCAGGGCCTCCTGCAGGCACTGGCAGGGATTTCCCCCGAGGTAGACCCCACTTTGGACATGCTGCGCCTGGATGTCACTGACTTTGCTACCAACGTCTGGCAGCAGGTGAACCTCCTCTGATAGCAGAGCTGGGAAAGGCAAGGAGTAGGGCCTAGTCGGAACGGATCCCCAAAGGTCCTGCCGGAGCCACTTGCACACAGGGTGGTGCATACCTGAACCTTCAGGATCCTGAAAGTTCTTCAGGATTGGGATGGGAGCATTCCTGAAGGCTTGTTCTTCTCCTTGGCTGGCCCTTCTCCATTTCCCCCTACTTGAGAGCAGAGGACAGATCACTGGACCTTGAAACAGAAGGCCCGGGTTCAAACCCTAGCTGCATTGCTCACCATGTGACCCCCCACAGCTTCCTCGTCTGCAATAACGCGCACTCAGCAGGGCCTGACTACTGACCTCATCTTTCTCCCCACAGATGGAAGATCTGGGGGTGGCCCCCGCAGTGCAGCCCACCCAGGACTCCATGCCAACGTTTACCTCTGCCTTCCAGCACCGTGCAGGGGCTGTCCTGGTTGCCTCCAACCTGCAGAGCTTCCTGGAGTTGGCGCACCGTGTGCTGCGCTACTTTGACCAGCCCTGAGCAGACCCTCCCTACCTGGTGTATTTATCACTATTTAATATTTATGTTTATTTAAACCTAATATTTAAAGAAAGGGAGGAGTGGTGAAGAGCCCAGACTTCTGGGTTGTCCTTCCCTCCATCTCTGAGTTCCATTCTCCTGCCTATAGCAGGGAGAAAGGCTCCTGTCCTCCTGTCCCCTGGATCGGGAGGTAGCTAGGTAAATACCAAGTATTTATTCCTATGGCTGCTCTCTTGCCCGCCTGAATGGTGGGCACTGACAGGAGCCACAGTGAAGCCCATGCCCCAAGGGTACCCATCCGGGAGCCCTTGGGGGCATCAGGAGGTCTCCCATGTGGGAGATAAGCCACCCCTGTTTAATATTTAAACAGCAGTGTTCCCCAACTGGGTCCTTGTATTCCTGGCTCTGGTCTAACTTGGCTTGCATTTCACCAGGCCTGCCGGGTCCTGTCTCCCTTGTGTGCCCCTCCCCCACAAACACTGAGACCCCGACCAGCAGGCAGCAAGAGCTGGGAGGCTCGACTCTGGGGTCCCATGAATTTGCTGAAAAACTTTTATTTGTTGTGTGTTTCTTAAAGATTTGGGAGTCCTGTTTTGACTCCTGGCATGGGGAGCTCAGGCATTGCCGGCATTCCCTGCGTTTTTCTGGATGTACTATACAGATACCCACAAGATCATGACGCCTGCCCCGGCCCCCAGGGGGCCAGGATGCTGAGTCCTTTTAGGGCCAAGCAGACGACTGTGCACTTGCCTTTCTGGGCTGGGATTGGGAATGTGGGAGGGAAAAGATGAGGGCTCAATGTGGAGAATAAAAGGGAATCATCTCAACTGTTTACCCTCTACTTCAGCCCTCACTTTCACTGTAGCCAAACTTGAGGATAATAAAGTGCTTGTCTCCAGTGCATGTCCTTCCTCCTTCTTGAGTCCAGCTGGTGCCTGGCCAGGGGATGGGGGGGTGGTGAATGATGGAGGCCGGAAGGAGGGGGAGAGAAGGTGCTGGGAGAGTCCATATTCACTTGAGCATGTACTCTGTGCAGTCACTAGGCTAAGTGCTAGGACCCACCCTGCCCTCATGGTGCCGCAGTCTGGTGGGGATGACAGATCAGACTGGTCCCCAATGCTGGGAGAGGAGAGCGCTAGGGGAGCGGGCAGCCCCACCCGGCCTCCATCCCTTGCCTCCAAAGGCCAGATGATGTCAGGCTGGGCCTGAGCAAGGGGTGTTTCACATTGGGCTGGTCAGTTTACTGTCTTCCATGAACATCATTAGCTCATTCACCCTCACAACTGCCCACAAAGACATAATTAGGAAGTGCCATTTACAGATTAGGAAGCCGAGTTCAAGATGAAAACTTAGGTCAGAACTCAAATTCTGGACTCTGCACTTCCCTCTCATCAGACTGCCTTTGATCTGATCTCATCCCAGCTTCCCATTCTCCTGCTTGTCTCAGCCTCACAGGCTGAAAAGTGACCTAAGCTCACCCCTGAGGAGGGTGGGATATGGGGAAATGTGGAGATGCAAGAGGCCAGTGTCCAGCTCAGGTACCAAGCAAATCTCTGTGTGCCCTCCAGCCAAAACTCACGTCTGGTTCCAGACTGCCCCACCAGACCCAGACAGGTTCTACCACCCTCCCAAACCTCCAGCCTTGGCTGCTTAGTCACTTTCTTTCCATAAGGATCCTTAGAAAGAGGGTCTGGCTGAACAGGGCTGGAATTCCCTGCTGCACGGCTCAGGGTCTTCCATTTCTGAATGGTCCTGAAGAAATCGCTAGGGGCTTGGAGAAATATGGAGCAGGCAAGGAAGGGTTAAATGGAATTCCTGCCCCTCATCCTCCTGTGCAAAGAAGAGACTGAACTCTGGGCTAGCAGACTCTGGGTGGGGTTGGGCGGGAGCCATGGGAGCGCAGGACACCCTTCCCCTACACTAGTGGGGCTGGCGGCCAAAACCCTTCCTCCCCAGGGTAAGTCTGATGGGAGGCAGGGGGTGGACCAGGCCAGCACTTAACATCACCCAAAGCAGATCTGGGGCGGGGCAGCTGCTCTCATCCCCCTGTCCCTTCCACTAGAGAGGGAACAAATAGAGCAACCTGAGCCCAGCCCTCCTTGGTACCTCTTGGCACCTCTCCTCTTCCTCCTCCTTAGAAAGAGGGTCTGGCTCTTCCTCCCTCTTCCTCAGCTAAAGGATTAAGCCTCTCCCCAGGGGAAGACATTGTTCCAGTCTCCAGTCAGGCCCAGGAGGGGCCACTTATAGCCACAAAGGATTCCACAGTGTTCTTTATTTACAAGTGAGCTGACAGGAGGTGAACTTCCCCCCATTTATTAAAAAAACACACACACATACACACACACACACACACAATGCATTTACACTATTCTTCAGAGGTAAATTGAGCCTTGGACTGGGAAGAGGAGAGTACAGAAGGTGACTGCCTTGGGGCTAAGGAACCAGGCTGCTCACTCTCTTCAGGTACTGGCAGAGGGGAGAGGAAATTATGAAAGAAAGAAACTGGGAGATGTCTTAGAAGTCAGAAGTCAGAGAAGCAGGAGAAGGATCTGGAAACTGACAAAGAGCTCTTACATCATGTGGATATGAGCAATGATGCCTTATCTTTCCCCCCTGCTCCCCTCTGAGGTGCCTGGGGCTGGGAGGCCCTCCCCAGTGATCCCTGTGGCCACCCCAAGCCCCTCAGAGTGCAGCAATGGCTTTGGCAGCCACCTGGCGGCCCAGGGGCAGGCTGAGGTCTGTGATGGCCAGGACCACCTTGAGGCTGGACATGGCTGACACCTTCACCAGTTCCGACACCTGCCACAGACAGACAGACAGACAGATGGAGCTGTTTAGTGGGGCCATCTCACATAAGTGTGATGTCCAGGAGGAAAGGAGCCTCCCCTGATTTCTCTGAGGCTGGCCCCTGAACCCCAAACTCCGCTGAGTGCCGCTGACCCCTCTGATCTAGCTGGCGGGGGCGAGGTGCTCACCGTGGTGAAGGGCATGAACTGCAGGATGCTGCCGTGGCTGCCCTGCTCCAGACAGTCCACACACTCCTCCATGAACCACTGCACAAACTGAGTGTGGGGGCCAGCAGTCCGCGACCCCAGGATGGAGGAAATGAGCAGGAACAGATTGGCTGTTGAGAAAGAGGGACAGTAGGATGAGAAGAATCCCATGAGAAGGATTTGGAACAATTAGACCCCAGGGGAAGGTGGGAGTGAAATGGAAAAAGAAAAAAGTGCCAAGAATGCCCCCCAAATGGGGATATCAAGAGGAAGCGTAAAAGGAAAATTCTTTGGGGAGATAGGAGAGCTGGCAACCGAAGAGATGGTGGGAAGAGGTGGGGCAGAGGGAGGCAAAGAGGCACCAGGAGGGCCCCTCCCAGCTGACGAGGTCACCCACCTCCCTGGGGAGGCACTCACCCAGGACTCTGTTCAGAGGGTCTCTCATGTTGACTGTGTGGAGCTGGGAGGCCGAGAGGGAACCATTCATGGACCGGTCAGCTGTGGAATCAAAGCAGAGGAAGCCCTGAGGCAGGGAGCCCTCACCCACAGTCCTCCATCACCCCCAAGCGTCCACCAATCAGGTGGGGCAAATGGTGCCTGGGAATCCCAGAGAAGAGCCTTAGCTCAAGAGTCATGAAGGGGCCAGAATGTAGAGATCGCATGGAGGAAACATGGAGATGAGCCACACCTGTGAGCGCCACTAGGCACCAGGTGCAAGCCCAGCGGCCTCCCAAGGAGCAAAGCACTTCCTCCACCCAGAAGCTCCATTCTACACACAAAGAAAGTGAGACTCAGATAAACTAAGCAATTAGTTAAATGCCACATGGTTATAGATGGCAGTTAGTCCCTTTATTCCCAAAAGGACGCAGGAGAAATTTCTGGAAACAAAAAAAAATAAATACTTCAAAAACAGCCCTTAGCAGAGAGAGCTATGCAGGACGTCTTGGGGTGGGAGGAGAGGAAAGTGCGAAGGTAAGGACATATGACATCTAGGGAAGTCCAGAGTCAGGGAGGGGACTCTTCAGGCAAGAAGAGGGGGCAGTAACTTCAGGTCCCAGCCCAGCCCTCAGGGCATGTGCAGGGCACAGGAAGGTCAGAGCTGGTGAGTCAATGGCACAGACTGTGCCTGAGGCCATGAACTCACTGGTGTATGTGTGGGGCATCCTTTTGTGGAATGGGATGGGATGGGATCTCTCAGGGATATAGAACTATCTCTTCCTCAAGATAGGAAACAATACAGCCCCTCAGGGGACAGAATGAGACCAACCCCCGCCACACCCTCTCCACCCAGTCAGCAAAGATGCCTATGGTTGGGGCACAGAGCAACACAACTTTCTTAGGGAGAAGTAAGTTCCCAGAAAAGGACACAGCCAGCCCAGTCCCTGTCAACATGCTCACCAGGACTGGAAAGGATGTTGGCATCCTCCTCGTTGGAGCTCAGCAATCGCATCAGCTTGGATGGCTGTATGTCATCCAGAGGGAAGAGGCTGATGTAATCCTGAGAGGAGCGAGAGTCACTATTGCCATTCCTGAGTCCCCAAATTCCCAGTCACCGAGGAATAGGATCAGAGCTAGGATCTGAGAGGGGAAGTGTCAACTCCCTACTGCCACTAACCAGCACTTCCAGCAGGGTCACTTTCCCTGAGTCTCAGTCCCCTCTTCACACCCTCCCCAATCTCTAGTAAGGAACCACAAAGAGCAATGTGCTCTCCTCTTACAAGACCTGTGCACTCAAAGGGCAGTCTGGGGCCCTTACTCAGACTTGCCTATGCAACTCCCCTGTCGAGACCCTTGACCAACCAAGTCCTAAGCCCCAAGGGCAGGGACCATGTCAATCTCCTTTGGCCTAATAAGGTACCTCTGACCAGTAAATGCTCAGCAAAAAGCATTTGCTGAGCAAGGATCTCT
The DNA here is from genome assembly GCF_023851605.1 of Tamandua tetradactyla. Lineage (NCBI taxonomy): Eukaryota > Metazoa > Chordata > Mammalia > Pilosa > Myrmecophagidae > Tamandua > Tamandua tetradactyla. Next base: position 27,246,797 of record NC_135332.1, on the reverse strand, counting down.
ACCTCAATGTCTTCACGGTGTCTCTTCTTTTGGCGGGAGGATGCCTGTCCTTTGTGGGAGGAGTAGGAACTCAGGGCACACCATACAGCTAGCCTGCCAACGGGGTCCAAGGAAAGGAGGGTATATGAGAGGGGCCCACAAGGGGGTTCCTATGCCCACGCTGATGAGACCCAACTGACAGGGTTGTCCTACAATCTTGGGGTGATACCAGGCGAGGCGTGCTGGCCTCTATGGGACACATACTGGGCGCCCTGGGGTGGAAGAGCAGGGCAGGCCCTGAAGAGAATCCTACTTGGCAAGAGCAGTGCCAGGGGGGTCCATGAGGCTGTGCCACTTGGAGGAGTCAGTGAGCAGGCCAGGGAGGATGTGGCCCAGCAGGACTAGAGTCACTTGCTGCATATCCAGGCAGAAAATAGAGTAGAGCAGCTCCACCGCCCGCAGCGTGTGCTCCTTCCGTGTCTCTTTCAACAGCTCCTGGATGGACAGATTGGGGGGACGGGGGTGCTGGAGCCCCAAACTCAGGGTCTCGACATCCACACCATTCCAGGCCTCGTTCTCTGGGAAGATGCACAGACTAAGCACAGCTCCTTTACTTTGGGCTGCCTCTGGTCAGACCCGAGGAGGCAATTCCCCTGAAGAGGGAGCTACTGGGGAACAAGTGAGATCTTTCTGAGATTTTTCTCAGTTTTCTGAGGTATCTTCTCACAGCTCTGAGCAGCTTCCCAGCTCTCAGTGGGCTCTCAGAGACGCCTGGCTGATCAGGGCAATGGGAAGCGAGGGGACAGCACTGGGTTTGGTCCCGACAGGTATTTTCTCAGGATCTCTCCTGGGTTTGAGGATGCCTGCTCCCCAGCCATCTGTCAGGCCACACCCCAAGTACCTTTATCAGGTTGTTGCAGAACCAGTAGACGCCTCCCATGTGCAGAAGGGTGTCAAAGATGTGGATGGAGCGGCTGTCCACCCACCCCTTCTCCAGCACCTTGGCAAATATGTCTGTCAGCACCTCCTTAATGGGTCGCTTGGGAGGCAGCAGGTTCCAGTAGGGCATCGTGTCCACGCCCGTGGAAGGGAACTTGATCTGTGTGGCTGTCTGCTGCAGAACGTCAGCACACATGTGCTCCAAGATCGAGCTCATTATCACCACCCTGCAGGAGGGAAGGGGACCCAAGCTTCAGGTGGACAACATGCCAACGGGAGGAGGGGAAGGAAAGGTCCAAGCCAGACTTTCCCTGAGACATGGGTTACGGAAAAATTTCCTGGGGAAGTAATCTCATTCTATGTCAGAAGAGGGGACAAAAGGAAGTTGCAAACTCCCAGGAGACTGGACTCCACCAGGGCCAGGACCAGCTCCTGGCACAACTTCCACCTGCTTTGCATAAAGCCTATTAAAAGGGACAAAGGCAGGGGGGTGGCTTTCCTCCCCCAGATCACCTCAGCAAGTCACTCTTATTTTCTCTCTGGTTCTTCCTCCCTCTTTCCATTTCCCATGTCCCAAGCCTGGGGCCCTGCCAAGCCTCTGGCATAAACAAATACAATCACTTCCCCCTGGACTGAGTCCTTCGGGGGAGTTCCCTTCAGCCTTGGCCTCCTCCCAAAATAAACTGTTACTTCCAGTAGAGAAGCCCAAGAGTTGCCCCGCAGGACTCTTCCCAGCCCTTGGTAACTGGGCAAACATAAGAAATGTAGATCCAGGAATTTTCCCATGAAAAGATCTTCCTTCACCTATGAATAAAGACCTGGATCTGAGTGCTAACCATTTCTGGAATGCTGGGTTGCTCTGGGGAAGTTGCTAAGTTTTCCAGAACTACTTTTCTCACCTGCACGATGGAATTATAGAATTTCCACTATTCCTCACCCAGATGGGGCTTAGGGAACTTAGAATGGATTATGTCAGAGCAAATTCTCCATTACTTATGGGGGGAGGGTAAGGAGATAAAGGAAAAAAGAAAGAAGCTGGGGGAAAACAGGTGATGTAATTTTACAGACTCTCCTCAAACTTCATTTCAGTCAAATATTTCACCTTTTCCTGTGTAAGACATCCTCTACAGCTATCGTGTGAATCGTCACTTACAGCTTACTGGTTTGGTGAATGAAGCAATGAACTCAACACAGCTACAGTTGACGTGGAGATCCTGTATGCCCCTAAAGAGCCACGGGAGGGACAGATCATGGACACACAAAAGACAGCTGGGACGGGAGGGAGGTGGGAGGAGAAGAGGCCTGTCATAGGTCCCAACAGAACTCTAACTAGGATAATTGCTTTGTTTCTCTGGGAAGCTAGCTCTCCAGAACGTGAGCTCTCTGAAGGAAGGAGTCATAAGTTTGGGGCCTGTATGCCTGGCACACAGCAGGTTTTGGCACAGAAACACACAATGAATGTTTGCTGAGTTAGTGGTGAATGTGTGAATAAGAAAGGGAGTGAATAAGGGAGTCAGTGAGCAAGCAAGAAGCATGCTCGGGAAGGTGAGAGAAGGATGTTGGTTATTGGTGTTACTGACTTCTCAGGAGAGATGTGTGGAGTCCAGGGAGTGAGGGGATGGGTTACTGACCTCTCGTTGTAGAACTGTAGAGTGTTTTCACTATACAGTGGACCTGCCAGCTGGCGGATCATCTGCAGTGACTTCTCACGCTCATCCAGCCCCAGCATCCGGACGTGGGCCACAAGCCAAGCCACAGCACACACCGCCAGACTGCAAACCTTTCCCTTGATATTATCTGTGATTTTCTGGGTAAGGGGAAAAACGGTAACTGGGGCTAAATTGCCCCTTCCAAGGCCATTACTTTCCCTGGCCTCTGTGGGCAGCTAAGAGCAGCGGAGGGGCCCTGGGCCACACTCTCCACCACAAGTTTGAATTTCTCAGTTACCTATGGGTGTGAGGGAGAGGCTAAGACTACAATTACAGGGAGGATCAAGGGTCTCCTTGTTCTTACAAAACATAACGAGCTATCAAAGCCAGGCTCTGGTCTCAGTGAAGAGAGAAGGCTGTTGGAGAGGTGGAGCTGAGAAGGCAGCTACCTGGATGGACTCGAAGGCCAGTACTCCGTTTTCCCAGGCATTGAGGATTTCCAAAATGGCCGCCGAGATGCTGAGACAGACCTCGTGCCACTTCATGTGCCTACAGGGTAGGGAGGAGGTAGGAGAAAGATTACCACAGGGCAGCTTGGAAAGGGCTCAGAAGAGAGGATGTTGCCCGACCACTGCCCCTGAAATGGGTACCCAGGCCACTGACACTAGCTTCATCTCTGAAGAGTTGTTGAGCAGAGCCACCAGAGACTCCACCTTGGTGGAGTCTGGTCGGAAACAAGGGTGGTCAGGGTTCAGGACCTTGCCCTCCTCAGGCATGCAGGTCTGCATCCAGGTCTCAAAGAAGGGCACCTCCACCCCTGAGCTTGCATCGGACAGAATCACCTGGAAAAGGGGGAAGGGAGAGGTAGCAACTGATGGGGGGGGGGCTCAGCCTTGGCCTCCCACTGCTCCTCAACTTTACCTGCACGCTGCATTTCTCTTCCCCGCCTGATGGGGACAAACTGGTCTAGAGGAGGAAGATAGTGGCTCTGCTGCCACCTAGTGGTCAATGTGAGTGTGGCGCTGAGGATTCTAGCTATGAACAAGGGACATCCATTTACTTCTGCTCAAGGTGGGAAATCTGATTTCTAAGGGCAGCAGGCCAACTAGCTTGGGAGACTCATGAGGGCCGGTGGGGGGTAGGTGAGAGAGTTGTTTCCTGGTTGCTTCCTTCCCCTTTACCTCCTCTTCGGTGCCCCCGACCTTGCCTGCAGTCCTCTCACTCACCTCTGAGCCATACGTCTGGGCCACATGGCACAGCATGAGGAAGGAGATGTCAAAGAGCAAGGCACGAACGGAGGCTGCCTTGGCTATGGGAAGGATAAGAAAAATGCTGACCCCTCAGCCTCAGGCAAGGGACCCCAAATCCTTGTTAGGTTAGTTGGGGTCCAGGAATCACATCAAGGAAGGTCAGGGACCAAGTGGCTCCTTCAAAGTGCTAAGACTCAGGATCCTTTTCTTGGGACTCAACTGGAACATCATCCCTTCCTTAGAATCAAAAGACTCCTGATATCCTCCTCTCCCATACACAAACAAATCTTAAAGGGGCAGGAGGGACAGAGACAAATGGATGAATACTTTTCTCAGCATTCCCCTCTTTCAAAGTTTCCCCAAAGCTTCAGTCAGTCATCACTCAAGGGAGGAAACAACTCAGCCTCCTCAGTATGAGCAAAAGAGTCCTCCCCCCTCCCAATCCCCCTCCACGCTCCTCCTTCAGTACCACAGGGGTCTAGGGGTACACAGAGATGACTTACTGCTTTCACCGCTGCCGTGAGTAGTGAATTCATTCAAACTGTGGAAGGAATGGAGACAAGTCACATCAAGAGAGACTGGGGACTACACACTCTCAGAAGCAGTCACCAGCACCTCATTTACAAGTTAAATTTAAAATGAACACCACTGCTACAAAAAGAGTTATTCAATCTATTTTTAAAAACGTTTGATTCCCGGTGCCTGCCCATGCAAAAAACAAAAACAAAACAAAAAAACATCCAAGGGCTAGAGAATGGCTCACCAAATGAAACAAAATTCTGTACATCAAATTCCACATCAGTAGATTGGAAGGGGGAACTATGGTGTATACATACAATGGACTACTGAGTGGTCACAAAAAGGAATGAAGTCGTGATAACATGCAACTAGATGAATGAACCTTAAGAGTTGTATGCTGAATGAAATGTCAGGAACAAAAAGACAAATATTATCATGCCTCAATCATATAGACTAACCATAATATAAAAATTCGGTGAACTAAAGTCAAGAGCAGGGTTATCAGGTTGGGCTTATTGTAAAGGGCCCTAGATTGTAAGCTCTTACAACAGTCACATATATTCAGGAGGTATAGCTGTTAATTCTAAATTCTGAGTACTGAGCTATTTGTATTTAATATGGTCTTTTCCAGAAACTTCGGGTATTTATGTGATATCTGAAACTCAAGAGTTAGAGCTCTAAAGCTATGAAAGTCAGCACTAACCCATATAAAAAACTGTTTAAAAAGTTGAAAAATTGATCAGACATTGAGTAGAGACATTAATGAAGCTGAAGCTGATCTGGATAGGACTAAGGTATATCAGACAACAGGGTAAAGGATGATATCATCCATGTTTTAAAACTTCAACTTCTGTGTGAGACTAAAAGGAGAGATGCTTATTTGGTGCAAAATTTATATTTTGGGTAGCATATTTCCTAATTCAACTTGTATGGTTAGTTTAGTTAACACCATTAAGTACATGGAATCTTGAATAGGACATGAGATTGGTCTCATTGGTTTGTCCAAGTTAGTGTGATGCCCCGATAAAATCCAGAGAGAATTGGACAATGAATAAAGTAGTATTTGCAAAGTCCCCTTGGGGTAATGGCGAGAAAGGGGGAAATTTCAACTTCCCCATTTGGAGAATTCCTGACATTCTCGCAAGCAGTGGGGATAACCAAATCAATAGGCCAAGCCCTCGATCTTGGGGGTCGCCCCCATGAAATATTCCTGTAAAAGATAGGCTAAGTTTACTTAAAATTATGCCTAACAGTCACCCCCAGAGAATCTCTTCTGTTGCTCAGATGTGGCCTATCTCTCTAAGCTGACATGGCACATAAACTCACTGCCTTCCCTTCTATGTGGGACATGACTCCCAGGGGTGTAAACCTGGCAACTTGGGACAGAAATCCCAGGATGAGACAGGACCCAGCATCAAGGGACTGAGAAAACCTTCTTGACCAAAAGGAGGAAGAGAGAAGTGAGATAAAATAAAATGTTAGTGGCTGAGAGATTTCAAACCGAGTTAAGAGGTTATCCTTAATGCATTATATAGATACCCCTTTTTAGTTTATGGTATATTAGGGTGGCTGGAGGGAAGTACCTGAACTGTAGAGCTGTGTTTCAATAGCCTTGTTTCTTGAAGATGATTGTATAATGATAGAACTTTCTCAATGTGACTGTGTGATTGTGAAACCTTCTGTCTGATGCTCCTTTTAACTGGGGTATGGACAGATGAGTAAAAAATATGGATAAAAAATAAGCAAATAATAGGGAGAACCAAGGTTAAAATAAATTGGGTAGATGGAAATACTAGTGGTCAATGAGAGGGAGGAGTGAGGTGTAAGGTATGTATGAGTTTTTTCTTTCCTTACTTCTTTTTCTGGAGTGATACAAATGTTCAAAAAAAATTATCATGGCAATGAATACACAACAGTGTGATGATACTGTGAGCCACTGATTGTATACCATGTATGGAATGTTTGCATGTTAAGAATGTTTGTGTGTCTGTATGTTGTTTTGTTAATAAAAATATTTTTTAAAAAGTCCATGTCAACCAAAAAAAGGCAACAAAATCATTCTTGTTAACCCTAAAGAACACCTAGGGTTCTAACTGAGACTACAAAAGTTTCACATACCAAGTTTACTTTCCTGAAACCTATAACTTCCAGAGGGTTCCTAGGCCAGATAACTCCTAAAACCCAGAAAGGCCAGCCTCTCCAAGATTATCAGTTAATTCCATTTCCCTACTCTATATTGTTGACATCCTTTTTTAACATGAAAAAGTTAGAATGGGCATAGCCAAAAGATCCCTATAGATTGTGAGTAGGATGAAAGGAGGAGAAGTTAGAACAGAGAAGATAGGATTTAACAAACGAGTATGACTGCTGAGTCACTATAATATTTCTTTGAGCTTTCTATGCCTGCTGGTCAACACCCTGGGCCCTAATGGGCATCTCCACTTCACCCTCAGCCGAAGAAAACAGAGCACTTCAAGTCAAGAGAACCAGCACTTCCTCTAAGGTCTTTAGCTGAGATGCTCTGCTTTGTCCTATGGTCTCTGGGTGGGACCCAGACCTGAGTGCTGTGCCCGAGCCTTATCCCCTTTATCCTGCTATCTCCTCCCTTCAGACAAGGCCTCCCCCACCCTGTTCAGGGGCACAGCCTTCCTTACCTGATGAATTTCCGGGCAAAGGTTTTAAGCTTCCCAGTGGCAGCAGCAGCAGCCAGCAGTAAGTCCAGACTCTTCCCAGACAGCATGTGGCCCAGGACTCCCAACAGGCCCTCTGGTGACTTGGAGTGGTCTGCATCCATTGTCTGGGGACAGGTCAAGAAACCAAGTCCTGAAGAATTCTGAAGACGCCCCGCCCCCAGGTACAGCCTAACCACATTTCTCCCGCTGCATGTCTCCATTAAATGAGACACTGTGACCTGCAATTTAAACTACCTCTTTGTGAGTCCGGTCTGTAAAATCATTCCTAAAGTCTACTCTTGCTCTCCGATCCATCTCTTTCAACTAAACTGGGATGACAGTGGTGGGATTGGGATGGGAGAGGTGACTGCTGTGAGATTCTCTATAGTTTCTGTATGAGGTAACATAAGCGAAAGCATCTAACATGGTCTGTGGTATCCAAGCGATGCACAACAGGTGTTAGTTTTCAATGGTAGCTTCCCTTGCCTGCCCCCTTCCTCTACTTCCAAAGCAATTATGTATAAAAGGCAGAAGAGTAAGAGGTCTGAAGCTTTTGTTTATTTTTCTAGAAGCAGACGGGATTCTGGGAAAAGGAGAGTTATAATCCTGGTAGCAAGGGAAGGGCAGGCTCACCTTGAGGATGTTTGTGACAGTGGGCTCTGCCCGGAGGATCAGCCCAGGGTTGGGTTGGATGTTGGCATTTTCTTCTGATTTCAGCTGGGGTGCGTGTTCCCGGTCTGCTGTGCTGGGGCCATAACCAGTTAGCCAAGAGAAGGGAACAGGAATAGAGATAAGTTCTTGACACATTCTGTAGTTCAACCCCAAAGTAGAGACACAGGGAAGGTGGGAGGCATAAATGAGTCTTTAGGGTTGGAGTGGAAGTTTAAGAAAGCATATTAAATATTGCAATCACTTCAATTTATCATTAGTCATCATATCCATTTTGAAAGTTCACTTAAGATTAAAGGAAGATTTAGCGTTTTTACTTTGATCACAAAGAAGGGAATGAGTTCAACAACAATCAGGAGTGCCAAGCTCTGCTCTAAAGAAACCAGTGTCTTCTTTTCCCTCCTGTTTCCTGTGACCCTCAGCATGGCCCATGGCACTTGTAACCCAAACTCTAGATAGGAGGGGAAAAGGCACCCAACAGTCCGACCTGGACACAAGAAAGGGGTCAAAGGGTTTTGGCGTGGTCCAACAAGCAGTAAGCTCACACTTACCGCTTGGCCCCAAGGTTGGTCACACTGGCTTCAGATAGAAGCCCCTGCTTGCTACATTCTTGGAGGAGAAAGTTTGTACAGTCACAGCTGCAAGGAAAAAAAGATGAGGAGGGAAATGGGCATGCTGCTGGGATTTCTGAGGGATGGCAGCAATGGTCCCTGGCCAGTATTCTCCCCTCATCATCAGGATGAAGAGACTCTTGAAGTCCCTGAGGGAAGGTAGAGGGGCTCTGGGTACTTGGCAACTATACGGCTGCTGCCTTCTGCCCCTGCCAAGGGGAAGGAACATGGAGACAGAGTCCCCTGAGGCATCATCTGGCACAGAAGAGCAGGGCAAGAGCCCACAACACTTCCAATAAGGCTGGGGAGAACAGGGGGTCTCATACTTGCAGCGCTGGTCAGCTTTGTCCAACAAGGGTGTGAGCTTCAGCAGGAACTCAAAAGCACAGTTGACATCCTCAGTGAAGTCCTAGAAAGAATCAGAAACTTCCATCTGCTTTCAAGGTCCTCAACTCCACTCATCGTGCAGCACAAGGTCACAAAAACACCTTTATAGATGTAATAGCCTTTGGGTTGGCCATGTTCCCCCAGCAGCTTCCAGCAGCTGAACAGGGAGAGGTAAAAGGTGTTGCTGCTCCCTGTGTGGATTCCCAGCTCTGAAGATCTCAGGCTCGACCTTGCCTCCTTGACAGCTCTGCCTGAGTTGCTTGGCTGCCTCCTCTCTGGAGCCCGGAAGTGTGTGTGCAAATGCACGCAGATGCTCAGGTATACACACACACTTCCAGCCTTCTCCCAGGTACAAGGAGCATTACTGACCAGCTAGGGTCTAAATCCTTTCTCTGCTCTTGTTCTTCTATGGCAGAAAGGTCCTTATCTGATTCTATGCCACCCCCTCACTTTTCTTCAACTCACCTTGTCCCCATGACAGTATTTCTTCAACTTCACCAAAACCTGTGGAATCTAGGGGAAGAAGTAGGAGGGAAAACAAGATGTTCAATTCTTCTTTTACCTAGAACTGAAGGGAACCTCTCCTTTCCCCTGTTCTGGGAAGAGATGAACACTCTGGACCTAGCAGTGAAGACACTTCTCGAGCCAAATGAGAAAGTGAGAGGTACCAAGTGCCCGATGCTCTCAGACTACAGGGTTCCGGGACACTGCAACTCTACTGGTTCAACGAGGAAAGGACAGAAGCAAATCCCACCTTTATGGAAAACTGAAGCCCACTTTCCCTGGGCTTCACTCCTCTACACTAACCTGGCTGATGACTGAGATAAAGAGCACTTCCGTGGTAAGAAACACGAGTCCTGCCAAGTGGGCTAAATGTAGCTCTGAGACTTCCAGAGAAAATAATCGATGGGAGCTTATGCTGGGGGATCTGCAAGGCTAGGCACAATGCCAACAGGGAGAAACATGGCAGAAACATGGGTGGAGGTTGAGGGTGTCACTGGTTTTCCTGAGAACCATTTCTAGACTGGCTTGCTACTATTCCCTAAGTACCTTGAGGAAGGTGAAAGCTGTCCACTTGAGCTCCTCCGTACCTTCAGGAGACTCAATGAGCCCCACAAAGCAAGCTTTCCAGATCTCCAAGACAAAGAGGGGGGTGGGGATATGCTGTGGAAGATCCAAAGGGGAGGCATAAGAAAGTATCCCACAACCCCTTCATCATTCTCAAGGCTCCTAGGAACGAGACACAGCATGTCACCTCCCCAGCTCTAATACTAAAAACCAGGGTTACTAGCCCAGCCTCTCCAGAACATCAGATAGTTCCAGCTACCTATCCCATATTAGTGACAGACCCTTCCAATATCAAAAATTTAGAATTGGGGCGGGCCGCGGTGGCTCAGCGGGCAAAGTGCTTGCCTGCTATGCCGGAGGACCTCGGTTCGATTCCCGGCCCCAGCCCATGTAACAAATACGGAGAAACAGAATACAATAAAACAAGAAAATGTTTAAAGATGTTTCCCTTTCTTCCTTCCTTCCTTCCTTCTATCCTTCCTTCCTTCTCTCTATCTTTCCTTTAAAAAAAAAAAAAATTTAGAATTGCCATAGCCCAAACACCCCTAAAGAGAGGGATGGAAAGATCAGAGATAATGATGGAGTTATACAGAGAAGATAGAATTTAACAAATGAATATGAATGCTGAATCACTGAATTGATATCTCTTTTAGTCTTCAGTATTTTAGAGGAGCAAGAAGTAAAAACCTAAAATTGTGAAACTGCAACCCATGTCAAAGTCTGAAATATATTCTATAACTAATTGTGGTGCTATGCTTTGAAATTTATAGCGTTTTTTGCACATACATCATTTTTCACACACAAAAAAAGAAGGGTAAAAAGTTAATTGTGATGATAAAAAAATATTTAGGCCCTCTAGCCTCTTATATTCTGGAGCAGCTAGAAGGAAAAATCTGAGAGGATCATACGGTAGCCCATAATAAACTCTGGGATCTATCCTGTAGCCACTTGCTGAAGAGTGCTTTGAAAACTATTGCTTTTTTATTTCTTGGCTTTGTATATATGTTATATTACAAAATTAAAAAAGTTAAAACAAAAAAACCCAGGGATATAGGGTTAATAGGTGATTCAGTGGTAGAATGTTTGCCTGCCATGACAGAAACCTGGGTTCAATTCCTGGCCCATGGGCCGTCACCCTCACCCCCCTACCCACCCTCAAAAAAAACCCAGCACATAAAGTGAAGTGACAGAACTGAACAGGACTGTGATCCACTTAACACCATGAATCAAGAGAGAAATCCTTTGTCCCCCAAGAAGGACCAGAAGAATCCTCCCCAGATGGGGGAGAGAGAAGCAACTCCGCCCCCTGTAGCCACAGCAGCCTCCCACCTGCATGCGCTTCACCATCATCAGCTGCTCCACTAGGGGCTGCATCTCGCCTGTCAGATTCATGGTGCCCTCAAGCAGGACCACTGCGTGGACTGTGGGGAAGCCAGTCTTATGCAGCTGCTCTGAATGCATGGACAGCATTGTGGGGATGCTAAAAGAAAGAGAAACACAGGGGAACAGTGTTTGTAGAGCTAGGAAGAGTTGAAGAGGAGAGGAGAGGAGGGGAAGGGAGAGGGGAGGGAAGGGGAGAGGAGGGGAAAGAGTCAGGTATCTCATCTTCCCACTCAGACCCCAAGGCCTTTCCTCTCTCTCCCTTCACCACAGAGCACCCTGGTTGCTCAGTACCTCCTAATGAGAGTGCCACACTGCTCAGCCTGGCTCCGGAGCTGGGGGTTGCTGAGATTGGCCAGGATCTCCCCAAGCTTCAAGAGTGAGTGTTCAATGGCAGTCCATGAGGCTAGTGAAGAAAAGGAAATACAGACACATGATGACAAACAGAAGAGGTAGAGACTGGCCCCAAGTGCCTAGGCCCTGGTACCCTCTGGGCCCACAAAACCACGCTGGGAGGCTTCCCCTAAGGATGACATGGAGGTATGAAGGGCAGCATGCACTTTTTCTAGAAAAGCAGCGAGCCCCTAGAAACTAATCCCAAGAGCCTGATTTTGTGGGGATGTACCCAGTGGACTTTAGCAACAAGCTACAATATAGCACAAGCAGTGGAAGAAAGCGATAGAGGAAGATGAGAGAGTCCAGTGGCTGGAACAGGGAGGGTATCCACAAGCCCCTTCAGGAGTCGGCCAATCCAAAAAGCCAACCTTGCAGGTAGCCATCCACTCTCCCACCTGGTCAGGCTGGGTTCTTAAATGTTCTTCCCATGCTTGCCCTCTCCATCATCAGGGCCTTTGCTCTTGCTGCCCTCCCTGCTTCTGAGATGCCTTTCCTACTCACCTTCATCTCTCAAAATCCCCCATCCTTCAGTTCTGTTCAAGCCCCAGCTCCATTAACAATTTACCCAACTAGCCTAACCCACTGATCTCTGCCTCCTAAATGCCTGCATCGATGGTCTGTGCCAAATTACTTAGCACTTAATTACTAGTCCTTCATCCTAGTTACAACTCCAGAGGGTCAAATGATGAATTATGGCACCAACTAGCCCATTAACCTCCATGTAGCATAGGGAGAAAAAACACACAAAAAAGATAAAATCTGAGCTCCATTAAAATTAAATTAAGCATCTATTCATTTTTCAGTCAATAAACATTTACCAAGTGCTCAAAATAAGTAAGAAACTGCTAATGTAACCCATTTTCATGTAGTGGGCATCTTTCTGAACTTTTCACAAACAATAAAACATATTTTGAGGAGTCATAAATATACAAACCCTATAGTAAGTCCTACAATCAGATCCTACAGACCCAAGTGTGCTACGGTCTAACATTTTTTAGATAATGGAAAATAAGAGACCCTTTAGCTGTCCCAAGTCACAGCAAGACTGTGGCCTTCAGTCCAGAATTACTGGGGTCTTCCCTCCCATCAGGTGATCTGTCAGTTCGCAGGCTCTGGAGGGTTCCAATATTTAGCATCTGAACTTTCAAGAAGAATATGGCACAATAGGCCTGACAGCAGACAGTCACTATGTTTAAAGGAATGTTTTAGATAACACTCAAAAGAGTCATTTCCTTTTAAATGATGCGCAATATAGAGACAAACACAAGGACAGACTGTGCTTAGCTGGTCCTCTAATTTTCCCAGGTATATTATATACTAGTCTTGCTTCCCAACTAGCATATATACTTGTTGAGGGCAGGGACCCTACCACATGCTTGCTAGGTGGCCCCCCTCCCCCCACCCCCAGCACCTGGCACAGTGCTGGGCATACGATAATGCTCAGTAAATACCTGTTGGTTGACTGGCTCGGGTGCCACCCTGCCCAAGTCCCTGGGATGTATGCAATGCTTATGGGGAGAAAAAAAAGGAAGTGGGATGATTTCAGATCCTCCTGGAAAGAAGTGGGATGGCATCCTGCCTCTCCCCTCTCAATTTAAGAACTGGCTATGGGAATAGTGGTAGATGGGGCTCAGGGGATTTAGGGGACATACAGGCCTCCTCTAGTTTGGCGATGTGGAGCAGGGCCCTGTTCTTGGTGCTGCTGAGAGTCTTCTCCAGGCGCTGCAGGCACATGGCAAGCTGCTTCTCCCCAGCTGCTCGAGTACTGGCCTCCAGTCCCTCACTGAACCGCTCTGCGGAGGCTGCAGTGCAGCGCAGCAGCCAGTGGAGGGCGCTGAGAAGAGCTCGGCACAGCCCGATGCACTCCTCTGCTTTGCCATGACAGCTACCGGGAAAGGATGCAATATGTGTCTCCGCTCCAAGGGCTGAAATCAGACTCACGCCATTATCCCCCAGAGTCTCTGGCACTCCCCTGCTAGGGAATACAGCTGGGAAGCAAGCAAAGTCCTGGGGAAGGCCCCTAATTCAATTTGCTGGACAAGATTTCAAATAGAGAACGGGCATTTTGTCCTAAGGGAATAAACAAAAAGGATGGGGATGGGTGTGTGCAGAGGGAAGGTGGGAATAAGAAACGTGGGAACTCAAAAGAGTTGGCCTCAGTCAATGTACCAGGAGCTGCTCCTTTACACTGAGACAATACCAGATGGTTGGGAGTCCCTCATCCCTGCTATTACCTCAGTCGGTCACAAAACATGTCCATGACATCCAGCAGAGCCTGGACACACAGGTCCCGGGAAAAGTCATCAAACTGTGGAAAAAATAGCAGAGATATTACAGAATGTCCCAGTCAACCCCCAAGACTCACACTACTGTTCAGGATTCTTGTTCATCTTTCTGCCACATTTCAGATTCAGTATCTTTCTAGCAGTGGAAATGGGCTCCTAATTGCCAGTCGCACATCCCAAGATCCTCCTCCCTCCAAGGGGAAGTCAGCAATGTCAGCAAGAGGTATGTGTTGCCTATCTAGCCTCAGAGGTCACATGATCGAGGCGATCAAGGAGAGCCTTGTCCACCACTACTACATCTCTGTCCTTCTTCCCCATCTCCCAACAGTCATACCTTACTGATAGCTGTGAGGACAGAGGAGTAGGACACCATCTGGAGGGAAGGAAAAAAGACAAAGCACTAATTCAAGTAATGTCCAAACAACTATACCCAAGGTGGAGAAGAATAAACACTGAGGCCACAGTTCTCCTAAAACCTCAACCCCACCAGAAGGTCTTCCACAATTCATTAAAAGAAAAACAGTAACACTATGCACTGTCCCCAATCTGCTCCCATCAGACTCACTGCAATGAAACCATCAGTGTAAACTCACTGAGAAGCTTAGTTGGGGGTTTCACATTTATATGCTACTCATTGCTGCCCATAAACAAGGATTTATTGTCTGCTGGTGAGTAGAAGAGTGGGCAAGAGAGATGATATAATGTAGAATGGAATGATCAAAAGTCACGAATATTTGCATTTGTTTGGTGTTTTTTAGTATTTAAAAAAATTTTTTTTAATTAATTTAAAAAAAGCGATGATGCATTACTTTCCTTCTATAGCTGCTGTCAATAAGAGTGATTTTTATTTTGACAAGAACTAGAGACAAACATTTCTCATACTAAATATTTCAAGGTAGTAAATTTCATTACATAAAATCTTATTCTTTCTCTAGGACTTAATTATACTTCCTCCAAACACCTTCCCTGATCAACTCCCACCCCAACCTCCCACCTGAAGCTGAAATCTTTCCTATGCACTCTAAGAAATCCCCTTACACCCAGCATTACACTCACCATACATGAAAGTGCCTGTCGCCTACCTTAGGAGTTCCTAAGAACAAGGGCTCTTTTACTCTGTGATCATCACAAACTTGTTGTGATAGATGAATGTTTGTAGACTGGATAAATAAAACATATTCTTAGCTCACCATTTCCCAAAGTATCTTCCAAAGCATCTCTATCCAAAACAGAAGTCACTAGCCGCATGTGACTGTTTATATTTAAGTTAATTACAATTAAATAGAGTAAAAAATTCAGTTTCTCAGTCATACTAGCTACATTTCAAGTGCTCAGTAGCTCAGAGAATTGTATTTAATCTTTTTATATATTTAGTTAGATTTGTAGGCAGGGCTTCGTTACAACTAACCTGGATACTTATTTGCAAAGTGCTATACCCTTACATAATGAACTCTGCATTGCATAGCACAGATATAGGATATTGCTATTATCACAGAAAGTGCTATAAGACCATGCTGTTCCAAAGGTTCCTTAAGATGTTAAAGAGATTTTACATACATACACACATACGCACACACACACACATACCCACATATGCAGCTTGCACGTGAAATCAAGCTGAGAAACCTTGGCTTAAACATTTAACAGAATTAATGAATACCATAGTACATAGAACCTTGAATGGGGCATGAGATTTTGTAGGTTTGTCCAGAGTGATGCCCTGATAAATCCCAGAGTGATTTGAACAGTGAATAAAAAAAATATTTGCAAAGTCCCCTTGGGGGAATGGTGAAAAAGGGGGAAAATTCAACTTCTCCAAGTGGAGAATTCTTGATATTCTTACAAGCAGTGGAGACAACCAAAGCAATGGGCTGAGCCCCCAATTTTGGGGGTTGTTCATAAGAAACTTAACCCCACAAAGGATAGGCTAAGCCTACTTAAAAGTAGGCCTAAGAGTCACCCCCAAGAGAACCTCTTTTGTTGCTGAGATGTGGCCTCTCTCTCTCAGCCAACATGACAAGCAAACTCATTGCCCTCCCCCTCTCTACAAGCAAACTCATTGCCCTCCCCCTCTCTACATGGGACATGACTCCCAGGGGTGTGGACCTTCCTGGCAACATGGGACAGAAATCCTAGAATGAGCTGGGACTCAACATCAAGGGACTGAGAAAACCTTCTCGACTGAAAGGTGGAAGAGAGAAATAAGACAAAATAAAGTATCCATGGCTGAGAGATTTCAAACAGAGTCGAGAGGTTATTCTGGAGGTTATGCTTACACATTAAATAGATATCACCTGTTAAGGTGTAATGGCGAGGCTGGAGGTCTCCAAAATGTAGAACTGTGCTCCAGTAGCCATATTTCTTGAAGATGATTGTATAATGATACAGCTTTCGCAATGTGACTGTGTGGTTGTGAAAACTTTGTGTCTGATGCTCCTTTTATCTACCTTATCGACAGATGAGTAGAACATATGGATTAAAAATAAATAAATAATAGGGGGAACAGATGTTAAAATAAATTTAGTAGATTGAAATGCTAGTGATCAATGAAAGGGAGGGGTAAGAGGTATAGTATGTATGAGTTTTTTTTGTTTTCTTTTTATTTCTTTTTCTGAATTGATACAAATGTTCGAAGAAGTGATCATGATGATGAATATACAACTATGTGATGATACTGTGAGCTATTGATTATACAACAAGAATGGAATGATCATATGGTAAGAATGTTTGTGTTTGTATGTGGTTATGTTTCATAAAAAAAATGATTATGATGAAGAATACACAACCATGTCATGATATTGTGAGCCACTGATTGTATACCATGTATGGACTATATGTTTGTGAAGATTTGTCAATAAAAATATTTTTAAAAATAAATAAAAAGCAATACTACTTTTATAAAAGAAAAAATAAAACATTGAAAAAAAACATTTAACAGCTTTCTTTACTGTTAGACTTCTGAGAACTCTAATACACCTGTATACAATGAAAATATCTAAAATAAAGCAAGCAATACTTTTCAAACTTAAAAAGGAGTCTCACTTAACTAGTATTTCCAAAATACATTTTGGGAAATTCTATCTGAACAGTGAACACCCTGAGGACAGAGACAGTGTTGAATTTCTGTTTTTCTAGCACACAGTTCAGGGTCTGGCACATAGTAGGTGTTCCTTAGTAAGTTTTTAATTGCTTTGACTTCATGGAGTCTCGTAACTAAATGCACTCTGAAAACCGTTATGTGAAAGCAAATCTCTGTTAATAAAACCTATTCATTGCCCTCATAAGACTAGAGATCTATTTCAAAGGGAAAAAAAATTGTCTTGAATGAAATTAAATCCTACAGAAAATCTTTTTAAATTGTCATATCTTTAAAAATAACTATAGCGTGCTGATAAAATATGAAAAATACTGTATAAAATAGTTACCACAGTGTTTTCAAAATCAGAGGTAAAAATACCAAAACAAAATAGAATACAGGGCAGTAAGATGGTGGCTCTCTCCCGCCATACCAGAGACTCAGGTTCAATTCCCGGTGCCTGCCCAGGGAAAAAAAAAGAGAGTACAATGACAGAAACTGTTAAGCTAATCACCTGCCTCGAGGGCCAGCTCTGCTAGAGAAGTGACAATCCCCAAAGCCTGAAGAAAGCTAAGTCAGCCTCAGTGACCTCATTATGGTGGATTTTACAAGCCTGGTAATTCCCTCCATGAATAATTTCTTCCTCACATGAACACTGCTTCTCCCTTCAGACATCTTTAACTGGTATTCTTGGATGAACAGAAGCAAAACACAGAGAAGGCTTACATATACAATTAGTGTTTAGTGCCACTATCAGCGGGACATATTGTGAAACTACAGCTAGTGTCTGACAGTGATCAGAAAGTTGGGAGCTTGCCTGGGCAGGATGACCATAACATTCCAGGCGAGTGTTTGTTTATTTATAACTGATGTCCCCATAGCAAGAGTTTGGCAAAGAACTGAACCTTACTGGATACCAACCTGTAGGGGGAGCTGCATGTTCCCACTAGAAACTGACCCCAAACTACTAGAATAGAAACCCCAAATTCTGTATGTTCTGAGGGATACTGTTCGTTAAAATGAATCTATGGTCTTCAAATTCAGAATTCTGTTAAGTGGATTTTTGCTAACCATATCAATAAAGCACTGCTACTTGAGAGACCTAAAAATACTTTCCACATGGTGAGCTGTTTTTCACAGTTGGATTTAACCTATTCCAGCCTAAGTATTTCCATCAACCTACAAGCTCTAAATTGTCACAAGGCCCCAGAGACCAGAGACTAGAGATCATCTGTGAGGCTCACTCCATGAGTGCCTGGCCTGGACCAAGTATTAGTAACAGAGTGACCCCACAGCTGCCTTCTAATCTTTGTTCTTCCTCACACTCAACACCCCCAAATACTCCTAAGTGCCCTCTACATGCACAGCACTGGACCAAAGAGCCTCTTAACTCCACAGGAAGAAATAAATAGCTGCATGGCACTTTACAGGTCATAGAGGTCTCTCATATATATATTTCATATATTTATTTCTCTCACACTGTTTCTCCCTCTTGCCTTTTCCATCAGTGTTCACACATCTCAAGATTCTTCTAGTATTCCCGTAGATCCCACATTTTCATTTAACCACCACTTTCTCTCATATCGAAGAGTTTTCTACACTCAATTGTCTCTACCTCCCCAATCTTCTATTCACTCTTCAACCCACTCTAATCACTTTTCTGTCCTCAACACTCCATGAACCTGCTCATTAAGTCTCTCAACTAATTTGCTGTTGTTAAACCCAATGGGAACTTCTCAGTCTGGTCTGATCTGACCTCTTGCCAGCATCTGATGCCACTAAATACTCCTCCCTCATTGCTCAAATTCTGTTCCATTGGCTTCTCTTAACAGAAGACTCTTGCTTTTCTTCTCCCATCTCTGACCTCTTCTTTTCTATGGGGGATTTCTCTCCTATGCAAGTTCCTTAAATACGATTGGTTCCTCAGGAATTTGGTTTAGGTGATTTTTCTGCTCACTCTCCATACTCTCTCTGAACAATTACACCTGTGTCCATACCTTCAATCATCATTTGCAACTATTGACTCCTAAATCAGTATCACCAGTCTGAACCTCTTTTTCTGAGTTCCAGACATATATGTTCAACTCCTTACGAAGAATCTTCTCTTTGATAAATTACACGGGCATCTTAAATTTAACAAAGCCAAAATTAAACATGCCGTCCCCACCCATTACTTGCATCCCAACCCTAACAATACTCCTACTCTACTTCCACTATTTCCTAATGATCCTATCAGTCATCCAATTGTTCAAACCAGAAACCTAGCCTTTGGCTTCTTCTTCTCCTTTACTCCCTCATCCTGCTAATTACCAAATCCAGTAAATTATATATCTGAATATGGGCAAAAGGGGAAAATTTAAATGGTTATGTATGTTTCTAGAATTTAAAAGAAAACAAACAATGCAAACAGTGAACCCTAATGTAAATTGTGGACTGTAACTAATAGTACAATAACAATATTTTCTCATCAATTGTAACAACAGTACCACATTAATGCAAAAAGTTAAAAATGTGGGAGGATATATGAGAATTCCGTATTTTCTGCATGATTGTTCTGTAAGCCTAACACTCTAATTAAAAAAAAAGAATTATTTTTGGGGTGATGAAAATGTTCTAAAATTGATTGTGGTGCTGGTTGCACAATTCTGTGAATAAACTAAAAACTACTGAATTGTACACTTTAATTAGGTGAACTGTATGATATTAGAATTATATCTCACTAAAACTGTTACCAAAAAATCAATTAAGAAAACAAACAATAGAAAAATGAGCAGTGATATATATAAGTAATTCACAGAAGATATACAGAAAGCCCATAGACATGAGAAAAAATTATGCTCAACATCACAATCATGGAAATGCATATTAAAAGACTTAATTTTTTTTTTCTTCTCTGGAAAAAATTAAAAGGATTCTATTCAGCAGTGTGGCAAAGGTGTGGGAAAATACTGTCTAACACTATGGAGGGGGTGTGAACTGACACAATCCTTTTTTAAGGGCAATTTTCAACATCTACTACAATTTAATACGTGTGTACTCTTAAAACCAGCAATTCTATTTCTATAATAAAAAAATATTCCAAGACAGGCAGAAAGGTGAATATAAAGATGTTCAGTATAGTGCTATTTATAACAATAGAAAATTAAAAACAATCTAAATGCCCATCATTGGGGAACTTGCTAAATCACAGTACAGATGGAACATCATGCAGCATTTTAAGAAGAATAAGGTAGTTGGATGTGCACTAACATGGAAATGCACTAACAAGTAGACATAATGCCAAGCGGGAAAAGGATATGCAAGAACTTTGTATTCAGCATAAAGAAAAAACTAAACTACTGACATACGCAACAATATAGATGAATCTCCCAACACATTAAGTGAATCTCCCAACACATTAAGTGAAAGAAGACAGAGTATTCACATTTCTATGAAATACAAATATAGGCCAACAATAATCTATGGTAACAGAAATCATTTAGTGGTTGTGGGAGAAAGTAATGGACTGAAAGGGACACAAGAAAACTTTTTAGGAGAATGGAAATATCCTAGGTCTTATTTTTAGATGTTGGTAACATGGGTATATACAATTTTTAAAACTCATCCAATTGATTTTACCACAATAACATAAAAAAACTCATCAAATTGAACATAAGATCTGTGTATTTTATTGTATGTTAATTTAAAAATGCAAATCTTACCACAATTCCACTTAAAACCCTTTACGTGATTACCCATTATCCTAGGATAAAGTACAAACTCCTTAGTATCATTCACCAAGTCCTTTTTGACCTAACTGCTATCTTTCTCTCCAAACCAGTCTCCTTCTTGAACTTGATATTCTGGCCTAGAAGTTCTGAAGGTATGGTCCAGGGACCCCCAGGGGTTTCCCAGACCCTTTCAGGGGGTCCTAAAGGTCAAAACCCTTTTTTAAAATACTACTAAGATGTTATTTGCCCTTTTAACTCGCATTCCCTCACAACTGTACGGTGGAGTTTACCAGAGACTCCATAACATATATTATATAACAAAATGTGTCAACAATTGGAATACCTCTACAACTCAGTAACCTGTACTTTCTAAATGACCAATTCATGATATTACAAAATCACACATGAGCAGAGGATAATTCAAAGTGAGGTGAAGGGAGGGAAGAGCCCAATGTATTTTAATGTAACAGTATAAAGTTCATTGGTATGGTTTCACATCACCTACTAAATCTTAGTGTAGCTTCAAAGAATATACAAGTTGTCCAAAAAGCTTGTTAAAATACTCCCTTTTCTAACTAAATACCTATAAGTGTGAGGCCATATTTTCTTCTATACATTAACTAAGCAGCATATCATGACAACTGAGGCAGATGTGAGAATCCAACTGTTTTCTGTTAAGCCAGACATTGAAGAGACTTGCAAAAATGCAAAAACGTAAAACAATACCACTCACCTCACTAACATTTTTTGTTTTGGAAAATATGGTTATTTTTTAAAAAGATGTTATTTATATTGTTATATTTATATTGACCTGTAATTAATTTATTTTGTTACTTTTAAATGAATTCATTTTTTTAAGTTTCTCAATTTTAATTTCAAAAATGGTAAATATGGATAGATACAATAAACATAAACAAAAATTCTGTGGTGGGTTTCAATAATTTTTAAGAACGTAAAGCAGCCCCAAAACTAAAAAGTTTGAGAACCAGGGCTCTAGCCAAACCATACCAAACTATTTTCTGTTCTTAAACAACATCATATGATTTTTGCCTCTCAGTCTTTGCATATGCTTTTCTCTCCCCTTTGCATAGCCTCCTCAGTATGCTTAACTCCTATTCAATATTCAGGTCTTGGTTTAAATACCCCCTCCTTCAGAAAGCCTTCCCTGATTGCTGAGATTGGATTAGGTGCCTTCCCACATACTCCCGCAGCACTTCTTTAATAAACTCATCCTGTGACTGACAGTATTTACTGGTCTATATAACCCACTAAACGTGTGCTGTGGGTTGAGATCCTTTATCAGGTCTTGTCACAACTAAATCCCCAAGGCCTATCCATTGTCCAGCACATTATTTATTGACAGAATAGTGAATGCAATATTCATAACAACTAGTGAAGTATTACTATTTTCACGAGAAAACTGAGACTCAGAAAAGTGATCTGTTCAGACAAATTCACCTAGAAATGTGAGCTGACCATGGTATTGCAAGTTTTTTACCTCCAATCTCCCACTCCTTGAAGTAGGTAAGGCAGTTTACCTGGGAACTGATGGCGTACTTCAGGTAGGACAGGATGAGAGGGTTGGGGGAAGGTCCAATCATAGCCTGCTCCAGCAGTGCTTCTGCAAGGGGAAAAACAAAGACTGAGTGGTTACAATTTTTCTGGGTTCATCCCACCCTTCCTTCCTTCATATTTCACTTCAGACCTGCCAGGTTGAGAATATCCCAGGTGGCTCCTTTGGGGAAGAATTTCTTCATGTTGATTGCCCATTGGTAGTCACTCCATCGCTCTTTCCAGGCTTGTAAAATGGCTTGCTTCAGATTCACCACCTTCATAACTTCACTCTGAAGAGGCGCGGCCGCTAGCGGCCCCCTCCGAAGTAGGATAAACCGAGCTACAGAACAAGAGACGAAGTTCTTGAGGAAAATGAAGGGGAGGGCAGAGTTAAACGAAATAGACAAGACCAGGAAGATAGAAGGGACAGCAGGACTAGAAGGATAAAAGCGAAGGAGACAAAGTAGGGATCCTGTTAGGCTCTTCCCTCCCAACCTAACCTTTCTTGGACTGAGGCACTAGGAGTCAATACAAGAAGTAAAGCCAGAGCAGTAAGGGGTTCGGCCAGTTCCGGTTGTTTTAATTATACCCTTAGCTCCGACTGCGACCGTCACTCACTAGTACACCCAAAAGAGACACTTCATATGCCCCATCTTCCCCAGCCCCGAAACTGTAATTCACTGTTTCCTTTTCATCCATTAACTCCCCCAATTTAAACCTACCGGACAAGCCAGTTCAGAGCCCACATCGCGCCATTTTGGCACATGTCAAAGAGCTCGTTTCTCATTTGCTGGGAATAACAAGTATGAGCCAACAGGAATGCAGCAAGCGAAAGGCCCGCCGCGACGTCTGCTGGGAATTGTAGTTCCCGGGACTGGGAAATTCTTTGTCCGGGCTAGAGATGAAGCTGAGGACTAATCTAAAAGGCCTGCTTTGTTTCTCGCCTTTGAAGGAGAACTTCTAAGCTGGGCATCACAGAAACGTGGAGGGTGGGAGGCTCTCGAAAACTTGCCAGCAGTCAGGCGTCGCCCAACGACGTCACTGTCGACAGGGTATTTAAATCAGATTCCGCCACCTTTTCATCCCCCACTGGTTCATAGGCATAGTGGAGGTGTTAGTGTTCAGCAATAGGTTCCAACGCTTTCCTTATCTTTTTTTTTCCCTCTAAGCTCCTGGGTTACCAAAGTTTTCTCGTTTTCACGCCTGTATCCCAGAAGCGACACTGAAGTTCTGCTAGTTGCACTAACATACCCATTTCACCCCCCAAATCTGAGAGTCTTCAGAATCTCCTAACCCTCTATCTATACCCCTTAAATATAGGGGGTAAAGAGGAAAGGAAGATGGAAACGGAGATTAAGGTTATCAAAAACTAGAATTTTGAGGAATTGTCACAGCCAAGAGGGCCTAAGTTGATATGACTACTAAATGCAATGTGGCATCTTGGTTGTGATTCCGGAAGAGAAAAAGGGCAGTAAGTAAAAACTGAGAAAATCTGAATAAATCATGGATTTTAGTTACAAATAATGGATCCATATTTGTTCATTAATTGTAACAAATGTACTATATTAATGTAAGACTCAATAAAAGGGGATATGGGTGTAGGTTATGTGGGAACCTGCTGTACTATTTTTGCAATCTCTATATAAATCTAAAACTATTCTAAAATTAAAAGTTAATTATTATTTTTTTTAATTTTGATATCTCACTTATCTTAAGGAGTACTATTGTAGATAATTATGTCCAGCCCTTCTTTCCCAGCAGTGGGAAGGCCAAAAGCAAATGCCACGCACCCTGTAAACAGCCTTCAGCCTTGCCTTATCCTATGGACAAGACTGTCCCTAACATCTCCAACTAGGAACTAGAGTAAACATGTAGACCCCCAGTCAGTGGTCTGTCACCCCTCTTTCCTGCCCACTATCCCATACCTTGAGGAGGCAATCATCCAAGCTCTATCCAAACTTCCCAACAGCCATCCTTTAGCTCCCCTTAGGCAAAAATCACTTCCCTGGAGGATGAATCTGGGGGAGCTCTTTCTTTGGCTGTCCATTCCTTCTCAGCTCTGATAGTGGCTGTGTTCTCACCTCTGCTTCCCTAGCCCTGAGCCCCAACTTCCTCATCTTGTTGGCTTGACTGGCGGGGGAATGGATCTGGCTGGAGAAGAGGGGACAGCAAGGCAGAATAACATGGCAACATCTGGAGCAATGGCAGAAAAGGAGCTTGATCAAAGTGGGGGTGGGATGGGGGAAAAGGCTGTGAGGCCCAGGGATTTGGGATATCCAAGGGAAAGGAAACACTTTAGGCTAGTAGAGAAAAGAACCAAGTGTCTAGCCCCAAAAGCCCAAGAAAGATTGAAATACTTGGCAAGCATACAAGGCACAGAGGGTTTCATTTACTTTCATTCCATCGGAAAACTGCCATTACCCTCCCCTAACAGGAACATCTTTCTTTAGAAGCTTGCCTGGGTCTCACCACTATAGGAAGTTAATTGGCAGCAGGTGGAGGGAAGAGAAAACGAGTCCATCCCACACACTTATATACACAGCTGGCTCCAAACCATTTTCCTTCCCCCATCAGTTCCCAAATCCAAATCACAGCTTTCCAGCTATCTGGGAGAAAAGATGAGGGTGGAGGGGCCTAAAAGGTGGCTCCATCTCAAGGACAGCCCCTGAATTCCCCACAATTCCCTGTCCCTGACTTCCCACAAGAAGTCCAGAAAGAGACTGGCCAGGACAGTGAAAGGCAGAATTTGAACTAATCATGAATTGTTTCCTCTCTAACACCCTGGAGGACACCTTCTCCCTCCACGCCCCCAGCACACAGGGGGAGAGTGATAGGGAAGGGGGGCCAGTCTGCTACTTTCTTTGCACCACCCCTCCCTCCAGGCCCTTGTAACTCTTCTTCTTAAACTCTGCCTCAACACCAAAGTGATTCATCTTCACCTTCAACTCTTGTAGCAGGGATGCAGACCCTGATGGAAATAGAGACCTCCCCGCCACTTCTTTCTTCTGCTGGCAAAGGGAAGGATAAGGGAGCTCTCTGGGAAAGCAAAAACAGAAGTTGGGAAAGTTTGGGGGATCCAATATCTGGAACATATTAAACACTCAAAAAATATGTTCAGTGAATGAATACAGGGGGATAAATCTGAAAGGCAGCCTTGAGAAATTATCTTCTTTTTCCACTTCTCACCTCAGCTAGGGAAAAAACAAGGCTCAGCAAGACCCAAATCCCTTCCCTGGGCACCTCTTCATGAGCCAGGACCAGGGTGCCTGATGGGACAAAGGTGATTGAAAGGGGGGAATTAAGTGTAAAGTTGTGACTTTCCTCTTGTCTGCGTGATTGCTTGCTAATTTCCCAGTCCTTCATCTTTGTTGGACCTTTGATTCTCAACTCCACATAACTGTTTCGACCTTTCCCTCTCCCTCTCCTCTCCATTTCCATCATCTCTTCTTGATTTGGAGAACACTAATGGAGAGAGACATCTGGGTTTGGGGTTCTCTTAGCTGATGGTGTCTCATTTCCAGAGCACCCCAATGAGTGGGGCTGTGTCTGTGGAGCCAAAGGGTATCTGCTGTACACCTCCTTACCACATGTTGACATCACCCAGAGCCTAAGAGGTTCAAGCGAGATGGGAAGGGGTGGAGGAGGGAAATCGCCAAGGCCAGGGCCACAGAGCTCGTTCCAGGGCTGACTGGCAGAGGGCCTGTCCCTGCTCCCCTAAACTGCTTGGGATGTGCAAGGCTTCTTGGCAGGGATGAGGACACTGTGTGCGGGCTTGGATGCCAGTTTTGGGGAGAAGCTTTGAGAAGGATATCTGGACCCCCTGGTTCCTAGGGGTGGGACCCTCAAGAAATCTTGGGGTGCTTCCTAGCAACAGCTGAAAGGAAGGGAGGGAGGAAAGAAGGGAGGAAGAGAGGGAGGAGTCTGGGCATGCTGTTTCAGTGGGAGCCCAGAGAACAGGCTGTTCCTGCTGCCTCCTTGGCAACCAAAATCTAAGAGGGAGGGGGCTGTCAGACAAATCCCCTTTGAGGGTCCCTATCTATTCTCACTCATTTTCCACCCTCCCTCTCTCCCCACAGACCCAGGGCTTGCTGTGAAGCGAAGTAGGGGGATGGGAGGGGATGGTGCCAATGGAGACCTGGTGTGAGGTTCATGGCCAGTAGAGAACAGGAGCTGGGACTGAACAGAATCTGAGAAGAGCTGGAAGCTTCAAGAAACTGGGAGTGGGTAAGAGAGTGGGGTTGGGAAGGGGGATAGTGCAACCAGGGGCAGGGGCTGTAAACCCAACCTGGGCTGGCTCCTGGCACCTGGCAAGATGCCTGCTTTGGAGGCAGTGTGTCCTTCACCTTGCCTTTGCCTAAGTCTGCCACCAGCCCATATTGGGAGCCAAGGAGAGAGAGAGAAGTAAGAAGAAAAGATGGGAATGGTGAGTTCTTTGTGTTTGAGTTCAAGATGCCCTACATTGCCCCTGAGATGGGGGGGGGGGGGCAAGGGGGAAAGGTAACTCAGGAATTGCTTCCTTTCTACAGCTCTGGCTCTAGGATTTAAAAATGTCTCCTTTACCCAACATCTTTAGGAACTGGCTCAAAGAGAGATGTGGTAAGCAAGCCAGGATGGAATAAAGACAAAGCCACAGCCCTTCTTCTTCTCCCTCTAGACCCCTTTATTCCACCCCTAAGCCCGATTACTGCTGGGGCCGCTTCACTGCCTCCTGGTCTGCCTGGTTCACTGCAGAGTATAAGTGTATCTCATGTGCTGGGATTCTCTCCCAAATCCTCAGGCAGCCCAATCCCAAGGGACAATTTCCATGCAGGGCAGAGCACTGCACCCTGAGGGTTGCACACTGCAGCCCAGCTCCCTAGGGTTTCAACCAAACCTGAACTTGGAGGAGGTGGCAGCAACTGGCAGACAGCCACCCTCAGTGCGCCTCACACTGCACACTGCAATTCCACTGCATGCTGACTCTGCATTGCAGCCTCCTGCCCCACACTGCAGCTTCTGCATACCCACTGGAAGTCCAGATGGAACCCACAGGTTCACTAATGGTGTGCTGACAGCACATTGCAGCCTAATTCTTCACTGCAGCTGCCACATTGCACACTGCAGGTCCCCTTTGCCCATTGTACTCCCGCCATCAACACCACCCCCACTATGTACTCCATGGATTTCATCTCAGCTGCTTTTCTCAACCCTGTGGACCTGGGAGCCACAAGAGTGGCCCCACCCCCATGCATTGCAGACCCCAATAGCCCTGGTAAGAGGAATAGTTCCAACAGAGCTAGGGGTACCAGGGGCTGAGACTAAGATGTGCAAAGGTGGCCCCACCTCACTGGGTTGTTGGTCAAAGCCCCACACCTCAGCATGTGATTCTGCCCAATAAACAGAGCTGCTGCCCCTAATACACACACACAAACTCCCCGAGAGCAGACTGTGGAGAAAGGGCCCCGCCCTGGGAGCTGTGGGATGGCTGTGGCCCCCGCTGGTAAAACTGGGCTAATGACAGCAGGGGAACCGGCGGGGCCAGGGTGGGTGCTGGGGTAATTAGAGCTCTGCCGAGCTCTGGGAGATCCTGACATGAAAGGGGCTCTGGCGTCACCGGGATGGTCCTTAAGGCAAGTGTCTGTGTGTGTGTGTGTGTGTGCATCTATGGGGGGTGGGGCTGGCACGATAGAGACCTCCCTTCTGGAAAAGGGGGTCCATGTTTATATAGCCCACCCTCCTTTTATACTCGCTTGGTACCATTTGGATTTTGTTGGGGGCAAACATGGGAGGAAATACCACCCCTGTCAAGCTGGGAGTTCAGGTGTATGGCAAGTCTGGCCCCCTCCTGGAGCTCAACCTGTGGGGAGGTGGGGAGGCATTGCGGATTGTCGGGGGGGGGGGGGGGGGAAGGCTGATGACAATGAATAAAAATATATAATGGAGGAGGGTGACATTTGAAAGGGGAACCAGCAGATCCCGTAATGATGTTAGAAATGGGAGGGGAGGAGAACATGGGGAATGTAGTGATAATCCCCAAAAAGATTGAGAGCAGGATGACTTAAGTTAAATGGACATCAGGAGTCACCTGCCCATTCCTTTCATTTTAAGGTGCAGGAAGCTGAGAGCGGTGGTGATTTATTCAAGGTCACACAGTGAGTTACTGGCAGAGAAGGGACCCGAACTCCGAAACAAACTCTGAACCTCTAAGCGTTTAGCTTATAAGCTCCGACTTATAACGCGCAGGTGGCACGTTAGTAACCCGCCCCCGTGCAAACCCTAAAACCCCCAAATCTCCCAGCAAAGGCTATTTTTAAAATAACATCTTCTCCCAAATATGTCAGCAAGTACCACTCCTCCCGGAGACGTCTGCTGTGTGTATGTGGAGGGGAGGCCCGAGCCTGAGAGGGGCGGGGGCGGGGGCAGGAGCGGCGGAGGGGCGGCCCGGCCGCTGGCCAGGGTCCCGGGGCGCGGCGGGGGGCGAGAGGCGGGGGCCGGCGGCGGCAAGGCGGCCTGCAGGGAGCAGCCGCGAGCTGGCCGGGCGCGCCGAGCCCGAGCCCCAGCCGGAGTGGGGCGGGGGAGGGAGGAGCCAGAGCGGCCGCCGCCTCTGCCGGAGGAGCCGCGGGGCCGCCACACTCGCCCCCCGCCCCCCCGCGCACACTCGCACTCACACCCGGGCGCAGGAGGCGGGCGGCCCGGGCCCCATCGGCCCCCCATGGACGCCCCCGGCACGGGGCGCTGAGACCCCCGCGTCGCTGCCCAACCCCGTCCAGCGCGCCACGCCGAGGTAAGGGGAGGGAGCCAGTGGGGGGGGCATTAATATGCAAATGTCTCGCGATTGATTATGCAAAGCCGCGGGGCTCTATAGCCAGCTCTGGGGCGGACTGGGGGCGCCCAGAGGGTACGCGCTGCCAGCCCTTGCCTTCCCCCGCGCGCGGGTGACCCTGTCACAGCCCGGGAGCATGCAACTTAACGCCCTGGGGAAGGGAGGTGTTGCTAGGAGGTCGGTGGGCCCCGGGGTTCGTCGGCGGAGATGGCGTCCGGGCCTCCCCCTCGAGGGCCCGCCCGGCCTCTGTCTGGCGGGTCTTCTGCGCATTCCCGGGCCGGGCCCCGCTGCCGGCCGGCCGGAGCTCCCCCGCCCGCCGCGCCGCGGTTTGTTTACGGTGCGCCGGAGGCCTGCCCCCCACCCCCCAACCCTAGCTTCCGAGGCTGAGTGGCTTTTGCAAAGCTGCCTCTGGCTGCGGAGGGCAGTATGGGTCCGGTGGGGGTGGGATGGGATGGGCTTGCACGGGCCCGGGGTGAGGGAAGTTACCCCCCACTCCGCCCGCCTCTCCAATTGAACATGGTTCTCTGGTTGCAACACTCCTATTTGCAAAAACGCGACGGGAGGGGGGAGCGTTGTGAGTGTGTGTGTGTGGTAGTGGGGTGTACTTGAGGGTCCCTATGAGATGGAGAGTTGCAAGCAGAGTGGCTAGAAAAGAGGGAGGAACGGACCTGTGTTGTGTTTCCCCTCCTTTCTTCCCCTCTCCGCCCTCCCCGCCCTGCAACGTGTCTCTGGTTGGTGCCCCTTCTCTTTCTGGGCCCTCCCTGGTTCAGTGTGAGCGGTAGCGGAGAGGGGGACGGATAATGGGGTACTGGAGAGAGCCATTAGCCTCATGAGTGGGGGAACATAGAAAGAAAGCCAGTGGAATGGGAGCCTGCCCCTCAATGCTGGCTGTGGCCCCAGGAGGGGGAGGGGATGAAGGGGGCTGTTGTCCAAGATGAGGGGGTAAGCGAGTGTGACATGCAAGCACAGAGATATGACCACAGACAGCCACATGCACACCCAGGGACACCCAGGCAGATTCAAGGACAGGAGCTGCTGGACACACCCACACCGGGACAAGGGAAGAGGCAGGCTGCTGCTGCATGGTAGAAGCTCAGAGGGCAGGACACACCCACGGGAGACCAAGAGCAGGGAAACTGATCCATGCACATACCCAGGCACAGAGTCACAGGGAGATGCTGTCACACTCAGGGGCAAGAGGGAGCCTCTGTAGCACCTCGCATGCATGCACGCACACAGAGCAACTGCACACAGCCACACAATTACAAAGACCCTGTCACTCACAGGCACACACGTGCTCGCATGAGCCCACTCATACAGACATCATCGCCTGCCGTGACAGTCGCTGACACTCAGTCAAACATAACTGCAGTTACACATCAACACATGTATACACAACTTAGCAACAAGTATTTTCCTGGACTCTCATGGTGTAGCTCTGAGTTTCTGTATACAAAAAAAAAAAACCTGATGTCAAGAAAATTAAATTTGCCCATGTGAAAAGACTTTTCTGCATAATGGTGCAAGGCATGCATTCATTATAACACATTCTGTCTCCATGGCTTGTCATACCATCCTGCTAAGTGTATGCTCCTTAACCTGCTCTGGGATCCCCCGTAGAGCCTGGCACAAAAGGTGCTCTGTAAACATTTGTTAATTGATTGACGCTGGGCACTCTAGACACAGGTGCACTCATTTGTACACAGTCCCACGGACCCTGGTGTCCATCGTTTCAGATCCACACTGACAGTGGTGTCCAGACAGCCCCAAATGCACACATTGTATATCGTGCATGTAGACAGGCACACACTTAGACGTATACACAATCACAGACTTTTTATCTGAAGCTTCCTCCTCTAGGCTCACCCTCTGAGTCCTAAGAGGATGGGCTTTTTTTTTTTTTAAGAGATGGAGAGAGCATCAACAGCAAAGAGAGTGGGAGCAGGGGGGTTCCAGAGGGCCGAGTTATGGGCCCCAAGCAATGTCCAGTGACTTCCCAGCTGGGATTATCCTGACTATTGGAAGAAGAGCTGTTTGGGGGAGAGCTGGCTCCTTGGGAGCGGCCTCATCCCCACCTTAAAAGCAAACTGGGGGTTCTAGCTGTCTCTGCCATGGGTTATTTGCTAGGGCCTTTCCTGGGGACAATCACTTAGTCCCATTTGAGTTCTGCCTCCTATCAAGAGTCTGGCCCCTTTTCCCACCTCTGCTCTCCTGTCCCGGCTTGGAAGCTCTCCTTAGGAAACGTGTGCTAGTGAGTATCTGGGTGAGCAATGTGTATTTTTGACTTGGAATTTCTCTCTGACTCTGTCTCTCTGTGGCTGTCTTGCTGTGTCTGACTCTCCCTCTCTCTCTCCTTGTTTCTATGCTGGTCTGTAACTCTCTCTCCCCCTGTCTGACTACCCCTGTCCTTGTCTGCTTCTGCTACGGCCTCCTGTCTCAGAGCTGGACACTGGCGGTAATGGGCTTCATACTTTTCCAGTTGTTAATGCGCAAACTCCGCCCCACTGCCCCTCCCGCCCTGTCTCTGGGGTCAGCAAGAGGTTGGGGGGGGGTGCTTAGCTGGCTGCTCAGGACATCCTGCGCTTCCTTAGTGCTGCAGCTGCGGCCAGTGAGTTTTGGGGGCTGGGAATAGGGGAGGGCAGGGAAGGGGGTCATTTGCTGCCCATGCTGACCCCTCAGGCTGGCAGGCTCAGCCAGGGGACACCAGCTTTGTGGAAGCCCTTGGTGTGCAGGCTGCAGCTAGCTGGCTCCCAAAAAGCCATTGAGAGGTACCCCACCACACCGACCCCAGCTAGAAAACAATCGCCCCTATGGGTAGTGGCGGGAGTTGGCACGACTCGGCTGAGCTGAGCTCACGGCAGGACTCAAAATGGTCTTTCTCCACACCCCTGGCAGCTCACAGATGCCCAACAGCTGTGTTCTCTCTGCCCAGCCTCGGGCCTGGTTCTGAGGGTACAGCTGCCCAGGCCATGTGTGGGGGTCGAGTGAGGCCTACTCACCCAGCTTGGGCAGGAAGGGCAACTCTTTGGGAGATGGAATTTGGGCAGGGGACACTGGTACAGGAAGCCCACAGCCCAGGGGACCAAGCATTTCTGGCCATGCCCTCCACCCCCCACCCCCAAGCTTTGGCATACATGGATGAGCAGGCCCTGGTAGTCATTCTACAATGGGAATCCATGGGCTGTGGCAAAAGGGGAAATTGAGATCTGACCATAGCACACACTTAGCTGGGTGAAAGAACAAGGTATCCTTCCTCTAGCAGGTAACATGGAATAATGGTTAAGAGTAGGAATTTTCCTGGAGCTAGACTGCCTGGGTTTGAATCCCAGTTCTGGCATTTGCTGGGTATAACCTTGGACAAACAATTTAAGCTCTTTCTTGCCTTATCTGTAAATTGGGAATGATAATATCTATCTCATTTGGCTTTTTTGAAGTTTGAAGGAGTTAGAATATTAAACACTTTGAAAGGTCTCTGGTGCCTGAAAAGTGCTGTATGTGTTAGCTGTTAAGAGGACAAAACTTGTGGGTCTGGGGTTCCCCAGATTTCCTAGAGAAGCCATGTAGAGAATTGGATCTCCTGGACATCATAGAGATGGGTCTGTGGGGAGGGGGCAGTGGACCTTCAATCTCTAGTCTCCTCAACCTTCATTTCACAAACACACCCACTTTTTGCAGCCTAGAGCCAGTGTATGCAAAAGAGCTCAAAGCAGGCCCCGATGCCCGCGTCCCTCTGTGATCATCTTTTAGCTGCTTCTTAAAAGGAGCCTTGGCATCTCAGCTTGGGATGCACCTTACCAGCTAGGGGCATTTGCTGAATGTTTGGGCATCACTGCATCTCTGATGGGACAACTCTGAGCACTGGGGGTGGGGGAGAAATAGCAGGGGAAGCGGGCCCCTCTTCCATTCCTCTCTCCCTACTTGGATAGAGTGCAACCCCCAGCTCCGGGAGGAGATAGGGTCCTTCCTCTCTCCAGCCCCCTTTTTCTCTCCTGGGGACCCAGTGTCCCAGCTGCCTACCATTGCTCAAGTAGGACCCAGTCTTGGCTGACAGACCAGATTCCTTATCCCCTGCACAGAGGCCGCATTTATGTGAAGGGTGGCAGCAAAGGGGAACTGAGGCACTGAGAAAGGGCCAGTCCGGTGGGCACTTGTGATCCAGGGTCTGAGCCAGGTTGCATCTTTCCTTGTGAGTTTGATGATGAGAATTCCCTCGCCCCCAAATCCCTTTTATTCAGCCCTCCCCTTCAAGGTGAAGCAAGGACAATGGGGTTGCTCTGAGGCAGGGCACCAAGGAGCCCTGTGGAGTGGGGGGCTAGTCTCAGTGCTTTCTCAATGGCTGCAAAGGTGCTTGAGGAACTTTTGTTGCTGTTAGGGAGGGAGGCAATCTTGACCAGCTGGGAGCTGGGAGTTGGGAGACCGGGTTTTTGGGCCTAGGTTTTCTTCCGGAGGCAATGCTGCCTGCCCCACTCTGAGCAAGGGTTAAATAACATAACATTATTTATGGAAGGTTGAGGGCCTTCCATGACACCTGTGCTCGATAAATGTTGCATCCTGGCATAGGAAGCAATGACTGGGGATTCTTCCCTTTTCTCCCAGGGCCTGGCATGCTTCACGGTGGGGAGCACATGTGCTGCCTGGAGCCAGAGACAGTTCTCAGGGTCTCACCGAGGCATCTGGGGCTGATGTGCAGTGGGGGCCATGTGGCCTTCACTTTAGCACTGCCTACCCTCCCTGGCAGGCACAGGCTGGGCTATCAAAGGGGATCACCCTCCTCCAAGCCATTGCATTGTGGAGGTGGCCCAGAGGGATGGATCAGAGTGTGCTGTGTAGACACAGGGAACGAGATGGAACTTACTGGTGCCTAGGAATTGCCATGTTCGCCCCTGCTTTGGGGCACTCACTCAGTTTGGACACCAGGGGCTGGGGCTTGGCACCAAAGGCACAGTTACATCCCCCAGCAGTGGCAAAGAGCAGCCTGATTGGACCAAGCCCCCAGCCCACCACCTCCTCCTCCTCTTTTCATGAAGAGATGAGCTCTGAGCTCCTGAGCCTTTGCTGCCTGTTTCGGGTTTTTTTTTTTTTTTTTTCACTCAGGCGTGGAGGCGGGGGAGGGAAGGGGGACCCGAGGCTTTGACGGCTGTCGGCAGTTTTGTACACATCAGTGAGTGGGTGTGTTGTGCGCGCATCCATGTGTGAGTGTTTTTGTGCATGTGTGGGCTGGGAGGGCTCTGAATATCTGCAGGAACAGAGTATCCGAGCCCTGCCTCTCTGCGCATGCGGGGTGAGTGTGTGTGCCTGCACGTGTCCGTGTGTGTGCCGGAGACTCAGCTGCATTCCCTCTCTCTCTCTTTTTCTCTCTCTCACATACACACTCACACTCACACTAACACACACACTCTCTCTCTTACTCTCAGTCTCTCTCAATCTTTCAATCTCCTCTCTCCCTCCCCCTTTCCCCTTCCCCTCTCCCCTCCCCCTTTCCCCTCCCCCTTCCCTCTCTCTCTCCCTCTCTCTCCCTCTCTCCCTCTTTCCCTCCCTCTCTCCCTCTGCTTCTGCCTCTGCCCTTTCTGCATGGGCAGGGCCTATCTCCCCCAGCCCTGCTTTTCCTCTCCTCTCAACCATTCCCTTCCCTCCAAGGCAATGACCCCCAGGGCTTGCAGGCAACTGGGAAGAGGAGATTGGGGCGGGAGGACCCCATGCCCTGGGCCCATGATGCCATCTGCATGACATTCATGCCACCAGCACTCAGCTGCCCCAGCTCCCAACTCCCAGCTCCGATTACCCGGCTGGCTGTGGGGAGAGAGGGTGGGGAGAATGTGCCATGCCCAGCTCCGTGTGCTCTTAACTCTGGCTTCCTGGCTGCTTGGATCTCCTGCCTCCATTACTCAGAGGAATTGGGGCAGGGGGACGGAGTTCTCTGGGCTGTGGCACGGGGCTTAGCTCTCGAGCAGGGGTGTGGGCACATCCATCCACCTGCCGGCACTGGGATGGTACCCTCTAGAGAGGTGATCCCTAGACCTGGGTGCCCACGTTGCTGGCGCTGGCCCGGAGTGGGGGGGGGGGAAGGGAGAGGAGAGCCGCAGCTGGGTGAGGTGATGGGGGTGGGGAGCACAGTCTTTGATGTTAATACTGGGCATCTGGCCCAAGTCAAGGCTGCTGTTTGGATCTTTCTGTCTCTGACCTGCAAGGGGGAGTTTCCTGTTATATTCTTCTGAGAAGGGAGGGGGTCCCTAGCTCAAGTACCCAATCTCTCCCTTTTGTCATACCCCCCACTGCGCTCCCCATTCTCTAGCCTTTGAGGCTTCACATGGTTAAGACATCAGACTCCTGGCTCACTGTCCTTAAATTCTAGAATCCCATCTCGTGGGGTCTCAGAGAGAGCCCACCAAGAGTGCCGCGCCCCATCCCTCCCTCCTTCCTTCCCAGACCCTCCCCTTCCCCATGCCGGCCAAGCTGGTGGCCAGCACCTGTGTACCCTTGTGTGTTCTCCTCTGCCATCTCACACCTGCCGAACAGTCCCTTCCTTCCCACCTTCACTCCCCTCTCCTGGCGCGAGGACTACCGCGCCGGGTGGGGCAGGCCTGCTCAGTCCTTACCTGAGAACAGAACAGGGGGTGGTTCTGAGAAGGAGAAATGAGTCCTAGTCCTAGGGAGGTAGCTGTCCCTCCACAGGGGGCACGTGTTGCTGGCTGCAGCGTCCACCACTGCCCGTGGGAGCCCACGTGTGCAGTGTTTGCACACAGGTGCCTAGGTTTGCCTGTGCATGCCCGCGGGTACCTGTGTGTGCGTGTGGCTGGGCTCAAGTAACCTCCTGCGACCCTTAACATCATCCTTCTTGGCTCCCATGGTGTGAGTCAGGGCATCAGTGCCAGAAAATTGGGAGTGGATGCTCCCCCGACCCTAGCAGCAGGCAGAGGGGAAGGGGAGAGGGAGGTGTGAACCTACCCACAGCACTATTAATAGCCCACATGCCAGGCCACCAAGAACCAGCTGTCACCGTGGAAACCATTCCTACTCCCCCCAGCCTCGACAGGGTGGGACTTAGGCAGGGCATGAAGCACCCCCCACCCATCTTCCTTTGTTACCTTTCCCGCTCTGTCGCTCTGTCTCCCCCTCCTTCATTTGTCTCTCCTCCCCTTATCCTCCTTTTTACCTCACCCCTTCTCTCCTCCACCCCCACCTCATTACTCTCTTTCTTCCTTCCCCTCTACTTCATTGTCATCCCTGCCTCCCGCCCCCCCCCATACCTGCCCCATCTCTTTTCTTTCTCTTTGTTCTTCCCCTCTCCCCATCGTCCCTTCATCCCTCGGTCTCCCCTTTCTCAGCCCCCTCTGTATGACTCTGTTTTCCTGTGGATGGCAAGGAGGAGGACCAGGCTTTCTTCCGAGCACAAGGACAAAGTTCAGAGGCCCCAGGAAGGTGGGGCGACAGCCAAGAGCAGACACTCAGGGGAATAATGAGTGTAGAACAGGGGGCTAGATCCTGGAGGGGGAGCCCCTCTGGCAGCCCTAGGAGTCCTTGGGGGAGTCCCTTGGGTCCACAGAACTGCAGAGCAGGACACACTGACAATTGGAACCTGGCGTGGTGCCCAAGGATGCCGCATCGGCCTCTTGTCCCTGTGCCTCCATCGCAGAATCACTTAGGCTTAATGAAACGCTTCCCCCTCTGCGGGTGCCTTGCCCACGCTGCCACTCGGCAGCTCTTAGCTGACAAAGAGGGAGTGGGTGGCCTGGCCAGGCCGGGCGACAGGTGTGTCTTGCTGTCTTCCCGTCCAGCCTCGATTCTGAACCCCAGGGCCCCAAGCCCCTCGGCCTCCTCGGGGATGAGCCTCCATCTCTGCGCCTCTGCAGGGGATGTGCTGACAAGAAGCTTAGGGAATGAAGTTGGACTTCCGGAGGAGGTGGGGAGAGAGGCTGCCCTGCCGGGGGGGGGGGGGGGGGGGGGGGGGGGGGGCATCCCTGCCCTTCCCCAGTTCCCTGCTGGCCGAGCACGTGGTCCATGCCTCCCTGCATGCCGGGCCCTCTGCTTGGCCTCTGTGTCACCTCAGGAGCCCAGGCATATCTCTGGAGAGAGAGCAAGGAATCCCCAGGGGTTCCAGCCTCATGTTAGGAGCCAGGCAAGAGTTCCCTGGGCAGCGAGGGCAGCCCCTTGCTCCTCTGCCCTCTGCCGGGGCTAACCATAGCCTGGCTGCACCAGACTGGCACCAGGGCACAATTCAGCTCAGCACAGGGGTGGGGCAGGGAGAGAGCTTGCCCCTCCCCCAGAGGGCACGTGCAACCTCTTGGCAGTGCCTAGACACATTTGGAGTTAAGGCTGGGGTGGGGAGGGGGAAGGGAGAAAAAACATGGCAGCTTAGGTTGGCACTGCCCCAGGTCTGCCCCGTAGCAACTGGTGGCGGGGGAACGGGTGGAGGGGGTCCTCCAGAGCTGGGGCTTGGGGGCAGGAGCTGTCTGTGCCCTGTGGCTGCTGCTGCTGTTTCCCGCCCTGCCCAGGCCAGCTGCTAGGACCCGTTCCTGTATCCCCTTGGCCTTGCACACCAGCCCCCAGGGCCTGCTCCCTGGGGCTGCCCCTCTCGGCGTGCCCACTCCTGTGCCGGCCTCCTCCCCTCCCCGGGGGCACTTGGGCCTCCGGCTGGCGAGTGGATTTTTCCAGCTTCTGTAAACAAGTGGTGGCAGCATGCCAGGCGGGCAGGAGACAGGCGGGGGCAGCACCGCAACCAGGGTGTGCCAAGCACCGAGGCACAGCCTGGGGGGAGAGAGGGAGACACCCAGACCCAGAGAGAGAGAGAGAGAGACATTCAGATGCAGACACACCGACTGAATGAGGCCTTGCTGGGCTCGAATGGAAGTGGAAACAGAGGCGACAGATAGAAAATAGCCCTGCTATTGTCCAGCCCAACCCCCTCACAGGCCCGGACCCTGCCCCTCACTGCCCAGCCCCTGGGCATCCCCACCCACTCCTTCCCCCACCTCCACCCCTCAGGGCTGGCTCCGCCATTATAAATTTATAACAGGAATTTCTCCACAAGCCAAGAAAAACTTGACCTACTTTCTTGACGGTTCCCTGGGCTAAGGCTCCCCACTCCTCCCCCCACCCCAGGTCTCCCGTCCAGCCCCCAGTGCCCAGTCCTGGTCTGTGGGGTTATCAGAGGCAGAACGAGTCCCCTCTTTCGCACTCCTCCCCACACCCCACCTCGCTGGGGGATTGCCTGGGTGCGGAAGCCCTGTCCCCTGCCCTGCCCTGGCCAGTGCCCCGACTTATCGCTCCCTTCTCCTCCCACCCTGGCTCCTTATCAGTTCCTGGGGGAGGGGTGGGGGGCCCAAGGGGGAAGCCTCCGGTGCAGCAGCCAAGTGATGGGGATTACATGTGGGGAGCGGCACCCTTTGTCCCCCTCCCGCACACCCACACCTGCCCCTGAGTGCACAGACAGTAGGCCACATGTCTGCAGCGCGGGGTCAGTGGGGCAGCAAGAGGGAGTGCTGGGCCCGGGGCGGCACTGCCTTGGACTCCGGGGAGCGGACGGAGCAAAGGCAGCCTTCGAGCCAGGCTGCTAGGTCTTGATCCCCGAGCCACCTGCTCACTAGCCATGTGAACCTGAGTAAATGATCAAGCTTTCTGAGACTCAGTTTCCTCTTCTGTAAAGTTCTGATGCCCACTTCGAAGGACACTTTGATCTAGTCAGTTAATACGAGTTCATTTCTTCGTCTCTTCCCTTTGCCACCATCAGCTGAACCCCCCAGGCAGTCTGGTCCTCAGACAGGGAAGCGTCACTTGGGATCTTGTACAGGAAGCTCTGGAGTTCCTGCCGGGGTGGTGTTTGGGACTCGTATCTTGGCCAGCGGCAGGGAGGTCCCCTTCCCACTGCTTTCACTCCTTCTCCCTAAGCAATAAGATGGGCATTGGCGTCCCTGCCTGCTGGCCCCATTTCCCTCCCACCCATCCCTTGTACTCCCCAGGCCCATGCTGAAAACTTCTCATCTCTGATTCCCCTTTGTCCCTGTAATGCTGATGAGTTTTGGGGAACCTTGGCCAGAGGCGCGGTAACAATAGCTAACACTTAATACGCTTGTTAAGGGACTAGACACTTGATTAAATGTGAGGATTGAGACATGGTACATGGATTACCTCATTCTTTCCTTCCATCCCTGTCTGTCTGTGGAGGTTAGGATATTCATCTCCAATCTTACCTGTTGTACCTGTTGCTCTAAGGGGTTACCTTAGTTTTCTCCCTGGGGAAGCACAGCTGAGGCCACTGGGCCTGCCCTTCATGCCCCCCACCACCTTATTGTGTTGCCACCAGAGGAATCTTACCCGCTCCTCACCATGGCACTTTCTTACCCTTGCCTCTTTCTTCTCTCTGCAGGGACTTCGGGACGGGACAAGACTCTAAAGCTACTGCCCCAGCCCCCAGCCAAGGACCCCCCACAGATCCAACTTGCAGCCCCTCCAGCCCTCCCACGTGCCACTCTCTGGCCCCTCCCACCGCCCGCCCCCCCTTGGGGCACAGGGCATGGTGTGAAAGGCCGAGTGCTGAGGCAGGCACCATGGGTGCTGTACCCTAGGGCCTGGGTGGCAGGGGGTGGGTGGCCCGTGGGCGTGCCGGGGGGGCCAGTGTGCCCACCCCAGTCTCTTGGCGTGCTGGAGGGCATCCTGGATGGAATTGAAGTGAATGGAACAGAAGCCAAGCAAGCTGGAGTGTGGGTCAGACCCAGAGGAGAACAGGTAAGGGGTCTGGCAATTGGGTTGTGCCAACTCCCAGGTAGCAGGAATGGTTACCTGGCATGGTCACCTGTCTGAGCTGGGGCCTTTTAAGCACCTATTGGGGACGGGCATGAGGCCAGCAAGTCTGCTGCCTAGCCTTGCCCAGGAGATGAGGTCATGTTCAGATGGGGCAGGGAAACGGGCACCTGGATGGAGAGATGCCCATTTTGCTGGCGGGATGCTCTGCAGCAGCATGATGGCAGGAGGCAGGCCCATGGCCCCCTCTCTTGACAGTGCTGGGCAGGCTTAAATGGCCCCCATGCTCCCTCTACCATTGCTGCCCTCACCTGAGCATGTGGAATGCAAAGACCTTGCCATTTTCCTCCTCCCCTCTCCGACCAGTGTACCATTTGGCCACAGGTGTGTGTTGTTCACAAGCCCTGGTACATGTTGCATGACACTTTAGGGCACATGCCCTGGTGCATGTTGCATGACACTTTAGGGCACGTGCCCTGGTAATTATGGGTTATAGCCCATGCTGATATATGGAACCTATTGGGAACCCCGCAAGCTCTTCCTTGTTCATGGACAAGGGCGGATGCTGCAATGGGGCTCTTCCCAGGAAGTGGAAGCATATGCCAAGCCTGAAGGTTTTGTCTACACACTGGGGAGGCATCAGCCCTGCACTCACCAATAGGAATGGTCACCTGCCATCTGCATGGCCCTTGAGGGTCTCTGCCTCTGCCATTGCTCCAAGTGGCACAGAGCTCTGTCCCAGTTGGCGAGGTGCCCCAGGAGCTCGGTACAGCCTGTGCCTATGGCTGGGAAGGGGGTGGGGGAGGGGAGCTCTGGGGAGCAGTGTGGCTGTTGCCTAGGAGACCAGATCCTGAGCCAGGAGGCTGGAGGCCTGGCCAGGCAAAACCCTGGGGCCAAGACTGGGTTCCTAAAGAAGTGGAGAAAGTGGGTGGGGCTTGCAGTTGGGTGGGGTCCCCAGTATTCCTACCCCCCCAACCCCATCACTCCCTGCCCCTCTTACATACCCCCAAAAAAACTTCATCCCATACAGAACTCTGAGATGGAAGATCTGGCCTGTCACTGTGTGACTCTGACTTATAGTTCTTGCACCTCCCTGCCCAGACTTCTGTGTATCTGGGAGAATCTGACCCTAAGACTTGGAGAAAGGCGGGAATGCGGGATCCCGGTCCACCAGGGCGGCAGCCCCTCCCCCGTGGTTCTCCCCTCCCCCATGTCCCTGCGCCACCTTGTGGCTGTTCCTGGGACTGCACCCAGGTAACCTCTTGAGGATGCCAGCTCTGACTAGGCAGCCCCAGGTGCCCCCACGCTTACCTGTTCCCCCGGGAGGTGGGAGGGAAACCAGACCCTACAACCTGGTTGGAACCAGACAGAGGTAATCCCCAGGGACCAGGGAGCACAGGGCTGTCTGTGATTGTGACCCTGGCCAAGGTCACTGTGTCAGTGTGCTGGGAGATACACCCAGCTCTAGGAGGAGGGGCCCTGCAACATGCCACATGTCAGGGTGGGTGTGGAGGTTATGCATTGCATGCATGTGAGTGGAAGGGCTTATGTAACCTGCGTGTGCTGGGTTATGTAACATGTATGTGAGAGCCTCCCTGACCTATGTGTGCCGTGCCTTAAGATTGCTAATACCTTGAATGGAAGGACTCAGGGTCCTTGTCCTGGCTCTGACTCCAGTATAGTGTCAGTAAGCACAAGTGGAGCCTCTGTTTGCTGATCTTTTAAATGGAGGTCATGGGCAGGGTGGCTCTGGAAGTCCCTTCCTATTCTCTAAGTTCTAGGAGCTTTAGACGCTGAATGTATTCAATCAGGGTGGGTTATTTAGCATGACCTGGAAATCAAGCCACATGTTTACCCTGTGGGGAGGAGGGATGGTAACATTAGATGCCTGTCCAGAGGGTTGTATAACACATGGGCATATCTTAGAGGTCATAAAACACCGTCGAGGATGCCTGAAAATTGTGTAGATATGTAGATCTTTATCATATTTGGGTATGGAGGCTGCATAGTTATTCATATGCCCTGGCATTATGTTACATATATATGCCTGTGTCTCCTAAAGGTTATATAATTTTAAGCATGTTTTAACATATGTCACGTACTGAAGGTTTAAATATGTGGATATCCTATGGATTACTCAACCTAGGTGCTTAAGGTTCTATAATGTGTACATGTGTGTGCCTGTGCGTTGGTGCCCTCAAACGTGCTTGTGCCCCAGCCAATCCACCATCTGTCTCTTCCTTGTAGCTTCTAGATAGCTGGACCCTTGTCAGCGGACCTGGGGGTGGGAGATTAGAACGAAGACAAAGAATGGAGGAAGTGGGGCCTGGGGAATGAGAAAGGGATTTCCCAAAGACTGCTTGTGACTCTGCCCACTTTGCCCCATCCAGTGCCAGGTCACCAGATGGAAAGCGAAAAAGAAAGAACGGCCAATGTTCCCTGAAAACCAGCATGTCAGGTGAGCCGGCTCCATGTGCCCTTCCTCTCTATCCCCCACCCCACCGAACCAGGCTGGCATCTTCTGGGGGCTGGGCATGCATTAGCAGCTCCTGTATCCTGAGGGGGAGCCTCCCAGAGGGCTTG
Source organism: Tamandua tetradactyla (assembly GCF_023851605.1). Taxonomy (NCBI): domain Eukaryota; kingdom Metazoa; phylum Chordata; class Mammalia; order Pilosa; family Myrmecophagidae; genus Tamandua; species Tamandua tetradactyla. The sequence continues at coordinate 27,204,531 of NC_135332.1, read as the reverse complement.
GGAGGGATTTGTCTGAATGGGTGGAAATGACATGGGGCATGCCCCAGCCTCTGAGGATCAAGTCGGTTGAGTCTCCATCACCCCCTTGCCTGAGGCTCCCACCAGAATCTGGGCCTTGGTGGAAGGGCTGTAGGGCTACATTCTCCTGAGAGGAGCTGCTGGCATTTGCTTCTCCCTTGTCCCATCCCATGCCCCTTGGAAATCAAGGCAGGAAAAAAAAAAAGAGCCCTAAATGGGCAGGCAGAAGAACTGGGATTCTCCATATTCTTAGGGAAGGGCGTGGCTTCTGATGGATCTCTCAGATTCTACCTGGAGACAAAGAATCCCTCTGGGAGGCTGGGCTAAGGGATGGACCAGGAAGGAAAAGCTGTGGGATGGGAAAAGTATAAGAGCCTCTCTGCTGGGGCCCCAAGCCATGCCTGCCTGCCTCCCTCCCTTCCTCCCAGGGTATATCCCTAGTTACCTGGACAAAGACGAGCAGTGTGTCGTGTGTGGGGACAAGGCAACCGGTTATCACTACCGCTGCATCACTTGTGAGGGCTGCAAGGTATGGACCAGCCAGCTCCTGCCCCTCATCTCACTCCCTTTAAGGCCCTCAGCACCTGGCAAGACAGACAAGTTCTATAAACACATAACCTCCAAGCCCATCTGGTGTACCATTATTGCTCTTGCACTCATTCATTCATTTGTTCATCCATTCATTCATGATCCCTGCTCTGCCACTCACAGGTTATGTGACCATAAGTAAATTGCCTAACCTCTCTGCACCTCAGTTTCTTCATCTATAAAATGGGGATAGAGTTGTTTAAAACAATGCCTGTCAGGTAAGAAGCACTCAATAAATGTCAGCTATTGTCCATCCATTCAGTGTTTGTGGCACTGGATTAGGTATGAGATTGCAGCATATACCCTGCCCTCAAGCTGCTCATGGCGTACCAGAAGGAGACAGACCCGAAAAAAAGCATCAGTGGTTTTCAAATTATGATTCAGGGACCACCTAAGGTGCTAGTTAAAATGCAAACCCCCAGGCCCCATCCCAACCCTACACAATCAGGAACCTCTTGTGGTGGGGCCCAGGAACCTGCCTTTTAACACATTCTCCAGTTGCTTCAGATGGACTGGAAAGGGTGAGAACCTGCTGGTGGGACATATGTGAGAGCACAGAGGAAGAGGATGGCAAGTTCTCCCTGGGCAAACTTGGAGAGGCTTAATTAAATTTCACTTCAGTCATTTCAACCTCTGTGACTTTTCCAGAATCACCACTTCCTGAAAATATAAGACCGTCCAAGAAACAAAACTATTTAAAAATATGTTAAGGCTTGAAGTTCCCTTCTTTCTTAGTATCAACCAAGCTGAAACCATCAGGGGTTGAGAGGCTTGTAGCAGTGTTCCTGGAAGCAATATAGGCAGTAGCATAGAGCAAGGATCCTCATGTTTGAGGACATCTGTGTCCCTAGAGAGCATCTTGAAAAGGTAAATGCCTTGGCCCCACCCCTAGAAAATTTGATTTAGTAGGTCTGGAATGGAGCCCAGGAACCTATATTTTTGGTAGGTAATTTTAACACATGCCAGTATCTGAGAACTAAGACCTTGGTGTCACATACCTGAGACCAAGTTCTGGCTCTGCCACTCATTTGGCCATAAGACTTTGAGGAAGTAACTCATTTTTTCCCAAGCCTCAGTTTCCTATTCTATACAATGGGTACTTTAACAGTTTCTACCTCACAGGGTTGTCATGAAGGTTAAACAAGATAATGCATGAAAAAGAAAAGGCTTATTACAGTGCCTGGCACATCATAAACCTTCAACAGTTCTTTGCTCTTCAGACTATTATTACCATCGAAATCTTTGAGATTTTTTAGCCAGGAATAAGCCTAAGGTATAGAATTGATAGTTTTCTTTTAAAGCTGCTAGAGTTCTTACCCAACATCCTTTCTCGACTTTTTGGTCCCCCTAGTTCATGAATTCCATTTGCATGGGTTATAGTAATAGGCAGCAGGTATGAGACTGTTACTTATTCTTTGGTGTTTTTTTTTTTTTAATGAGGATGCTTGGGTGTCAGGTTTTGTAGGGTCATTTAGCAATATGGAAAATAAGATATTCGTTGGACTTAACAAAGGTCTAGTCCTCAGGGCTCATAGCATCTCACACCATCCCCAGACCCCAGTCTCTCCATTGCAATCCTCATTCTTTCCTTTGTCACCACCCATCCCCACTCCGGCAGCCTGGGGGCCAAGGACATCTGTTTCCAAGGCCCTTAGGCCTGGCAGAGCCCTGTGATTCTGAGCTTGCAGTGTAAGGGGGTGCCAGGTGCCCTCACTCATCTCCCCCATCTCTAGTGACCTGCATGTTGGTTCAGGAAGGGGAATGTCATGATCACAGCATGCTCTGTCTCCCCCACCCCACCCCAGGGCTTCTTTCGCCGCACAATCCAGAAGAACCTCCATCCCACCTACTCCTGCAAATATGACAGCTGCTGTGTCATCGACAAGATCACCCGCAATCAGTGCCAGCTGTGCCGCTTCAAGAAGTGCATCGCTGTGGGCATGGCCATGGACCGTAAGGGGCATGGGTGGAGGGGGTGGGGCTGGGGTGGGTTCAGGGCTGGCAGCTCCCTTCCAGGGTACCCTCAGGTCCCACCGGGCAGAGTGACAATCCAGGCCAGGCTAATGCCAGGGTGCCCAGAATCTCGGTTTCTGCTGCCCTCAACCCTGGGGAAAAGGAAACAGAGGATTCCTCTCTGGGCCCTGAGGGTGGGCCCTAGTTCCCACCTGCCTTTCACCACTCCTTAAAGAAAGAGTAGTGGGTAGAAAGAACTCCACACACCATACCCCAGCTCAGTGTTCCCAGGCTCCCAGGGAGGGCGCCCCACTTGTGGGTGGGAGAGGGCATCTCTCGTTGGCTAGGGAGTGGGCAGCAGGGTTGTGCCAACAGGCTGTCCCTCCACCATAACCCATTTGACCAGAGCATGGTATTCAGGGTTTTACTCTTCTGCGTCAGCCAGAATTGGGGGTTGAAGTGTGACCCAGTGATTGATTAGTCAGGGCCCAGGTTGTGCCCCCCACCTACTGGGTGATTTGGGGGAAGTCACTTAACCTCTCTGGGCTTCGGCTTCCCCAGCCTGTACCCCAGGAAGAATGGTTTCTGAGAGTGGGGGGAGAGAGGGAAGCGAGGCAAAGGGCACCGTGTCTCTCCACTGACAGTGGTTCTAGATGACTCGAAACGAGTGGCCAAGCGCAAGCTGATCGAGCAGAACCGGGAGCGGCGGCGGAAGGAGGAGATGATCCGATCACTGCAGCAGCGACCGGAGCCCACCCCTGAGGAGTGGGATCTGATCCACGTGGCGACAGAGGCCCATCGCAGCACCAATGCCCAGGGCAGCCATTGGAAGCAGAGGCGGAAATTCCTGGTGAGGCGAGAAGGGCTATGGGAGAAGTGGCAGCCGCGTGGGAGGGAGCGGAGGGTGAGACTTGCCTCCTCCCGAAAGCCTTTGTGGTTTAATGCGACCCAAAGGTTGTTCTCCCCATACCTTGGCGGTCCTGCTTGTATACCTGCATCTGTCGTGGGTGTCTAGGTCCTCTCCTTTCTGTCTGATTGGGGGCTCTATGAGGACAGGGCTTTTTCTCATCAAATTTCCAGTGAGTAGGGGAGGCCTCTCCTCTTTTTTCCTGCCCACCATCATGGGGAGGAGAGAATGAGGACACAGTCATGTCATGATATTTTTGAGCCCCTGCTGGGTGCCAGGCCCTGGGAAAAGTGAGTGTCAAGTGCACGGTCAGCGTGGGAGCACATGGAACTGATTTTTACCTGGTGGGGGAGGGCAGAAAACTGGGGCCTGGTTCCCAGTGGAGTGTGCCCAAAGGTGGGTGGGTGCACTAGAACCTGTGCTCCAGTACCAAGCAGATGCAGTCAGGTAGCCTGGGTTCGAATCCTGGTTCTATCACTGCAGGTCATGTGACCTTGTGCTTATTACTTACTTGTTTAGCTGTGCTGAGCCCTAGTTTCCTAGGAATGGTGATAATTATAATATCTTCCTTATAAGGTGGTGATGAGGATTAAATGAGATAATATATGTAAAACAGCCTACTGCCTGGCCATATATTAAGTATTCAATAAAGGTAGTTGCCATTATCATTAAATATTATTATTACTATTATTATTATTATTTCTTCTACTACCACTCTCACTGTTATTATTAGTAGACTTGGAGTTCTGGTTCTGGCCTGAGGGTGAAAGAAAATCCTTGAGGCTGAGAACTGCATTTCCTGGGTACCATACCTGAGTCCCCTTCCCCCCACACTGCCTTGGAGCTCCCCCTGGTGGGCAGGGAACCTCAGTGAGATGTTGAAAGGGGTCTGCAGCCCCAGCTGACCCCCATCTCTCCCTCTAGCCGGATGACATTGGCCAGTCACCCATCGTCTCCATGCCAGATGGAGACAAGGTGGACCTGGAGGCCTTCAGCGAGTTTACCAAGATCATCACCCCGGCCATCACCCGCGTGGTGGACTTTGCCAAAAAACTGCCCATGTTCTCCGAGGTGAGTGGCAGGTGGGAAGAGAGGCCTGGTGCCATGCTGGAGGGAAACCTGGGGCTGCTTCCCAGATTACCCAGTCCCAGCAGATCTTATCTGAGGTTTTCTGGATGGGGAGCAATTCCTGTAGGTCACACGGGCACGCACACCCAACACACGTGGTCACACACTGCCCTAGCTGAGCCCTAAGGAAGAAGCTGGCTTCATGTGCTCAGCCTCCCCCAGCTCTCCCAGCCCCCTGCCCCTCAAGCCTGTGTGGCCTGGAAGCTTCTCCTCATTTCCATGAGCACTGACTCTGGAGACAGACTGCCCTACTATGTGACTTGGTCAAGTAACCTAGCCCCTTGGACCTCAGTTTCCTCATCTGTGCAGTGGGGATAATAATGGGTGCTAACTCATTGGCATAAATGTGAGGCTTAAATGAAGTAGTGCATGTACTAGGCTCAGCACAAGGTTAAGGGTTCAGACTGCTGGGTGGCCAGCCTTACGGCTCCAAAAGGGCACCCATGGGCGATACTCAGGGATATGGGAAAGGGTGTGCTGAGGTCCCTGTGGCCCTGCTGCTCCACAGCTGCCTTGCGAAGACCAGATCATCCTCCTAAAGGGGTGCTGCATGGAGATCATGTCCCTGCGGGCAGCGGTCCGCTATGACCCCGAGAGCGACACCTTGACCCTGAGCGGGGAGATGGCCGTCAAACGGGAGCAGCTCAAGAATGGCGGCCTGGGTGTAGTCTCTGACGCCATCTTTGAACTGGGCAAGTCACTCTCTGCCTTTAACCTGGATGACACGGAAGTGGCTCTGCTACAGGCTGTGCTGCTGATGTCAACAGGTACCTGCTCATTGCTTGGGAGCACTGAGAAGCTTCCAGGGGGCCTAGGCTCAGCTGGCCTCGGGCTGCCGCCCGCCTCCTTCCTTAATCCTACAGTCTCTCTCTCTCCCTCAGCTTCTCTGTCCCCCAAGCCCATCTCTATCACCGATCCTCCTCTGTTTCCCAGGCTCATCTCTTGTCTCCCAGTTCCTCTTCTCTGTTCCTTGCCTCTTCTTGGCTCCAAACTTCTCTGTCCTCTACCCCCCTCTCTGTCCCAAGCTCCCAGTTTGTCCCCATCCATCTGCTGTCCCCTAACCCTCCCTGTCTCAATTCCTTCTCTTGTTCCCCAATCTTCTCTCTGTCCCTCATCCCCTCTCTGCCCTCCCCCCATTCCCATCCCACTCTGTCCCCCACATCCCTCTCTACCCCGGGGCTCCCCTCTTCGCTTGCTCTCTTCCCAGGCCTGCCCTCTGTCCCTTTACACATCACCCCACCCAGGCCCCTCGCCTCCCACCCCACCCACCCCCTTGGTGGCTCCTGCACACATGGCTTCTTCTCTAGGCCCCCACCTCCCCCTCCCCTGCCTCCCCCTCCCCTGCCTCCCCCTCCCCGCTGCCCAGGCCCTCAGCCTCCCACCCACACACCCTTCTCCCTGGCAGACCGCTCGGGCCTGCTGTGTGTGGACAAGATTGAGAAGAGTCAGGAGGCGTACCTGCTGGCGTTCGAGCACTACGTCAATCACCGCAAACACAACATTCCGCACTTCTGGCCCAAGCTGCTGATGAAGGTGACTGACCTCCGCATGATTGGGGCCTGCCACGCCAGCCGCTTCCTCCACATGAAAGTCGAGTGCCCCACCGAACTCTTCCCCCCACTCTTCCTCGAGGTCTTTGAGGATCAGGAAGTCTAAAGCCTCAGGCGGCCAGAGGGTGTGCGGAGCTGGTGGGGAGGAGCCTGGAGAGAAGGGGCAGAGCTGGGGGCTGAGGGAGACCCCCCCCCACCTCTTCTCTCCTCCCTCTCACCCTTGGATAGATTCAGCTCCCACTCACACCCCCACCCTGCCCGGGTCCCTCCTCAGAACCTCCAGCCCTGGAACAGGGCAAACAAATGAACTTGCTATAAAAAGGACAGCATGGGAGGCCAGGGGGACACATGTCCTGCAGTTCCAGGACCCCCTCTAATAAGGGAGGGGGAGGAAGGGGGAACTAGGAGGGGCAAGCCATCTTGACTGTAGGACAAGGAGGAATGTGGGATGGGGAAAATGCCATCAACTCATCCCTACACACACACACACAGAAGAGAGAGCCCCCTACCCAGCTCCTTGGCCTAGGTTCCCCTCCAGGCTGAGGGCCTCTCTACTTCCCCAGATGCCTGGGTGCAAAGAAGGGCTTGGCTTGGCTCCTCCTCTGGAGGTTAAAAATTATAGTCATTCTAACTGCACTTTGGAAACCAAGCAAGGGGGAAAGGACATAAATGAAGAAAAACTAGACAGAGAGAAAAAAGACAAAAAGAGAGCAAGCGATCGAGAGAGAGAGAGAGAGAGAGATGATATTAAGTTATTAACCGAGGCTGGCCCGAGGGGAGGACCCCCTTTACGACCCCCATGCACTTTGAGAGCTACCCCTCCTCCCCCTAAATCAGAGAGAAATGCCCCCCCAACCCCCACCAGATCCCCAAGAGTAGGGCTGCCAATCAGAGCTGGGAGTTAACACAACAGGGTCCTGGCTACCCCTCCCCTCCTTTGCCTTGCCCCCTCCCTCTGTGCCCCTTTGGCACCCCCAGCCCCTGCCTCCACCCCAGTAACCCCTCTGCTCTCTGCCACTCGTGCCCGCTGAGTTCCATCTACCTCTCATGCTGGATGCCAGCTGGCCCCTCACCAGCCTGCCCTGCTGCCGCACAGCTCCCCTTTCAAGTGCCCAGCCCCCAGGGGCCTCTCCCAGTCCCCTCATCCCCTCCGCACCTTGGCACCCCCACAGGAAAGACTGTAGCTCAAGCTCCCCACCTTCCTCACATCCTGCAGTATTAGCTACAATTCAGATGCTGCTGCGTTGGGGGTGGGGGGTGGGGGTGTGTGTGCGAGTATCTCCCAGAGCCCTCCCACCCCTTAGGACCCTGGTTCCCATTTGTCTTCTGGGCTCTCTCTAACACCTCTGCCCCCTTCCCCACTCCCACTTGATGCACTAACCCAGACTGGGTGGGTGGGCACCTCAATGAGGGTGCTTAGTCGGGGGCCCCAGGGGAGGGATGGTCGGTGCTCCTCCTTTTTTCTTTGAAGCTCTTTAGGCCAGGCATCCCTCTGCCCCAGGGACTCCTTTCCTCTCTTCTTTTCTCTAATTCAGGGACTTTGGCTTGAGCCCCCTCCCACCCTCCCAGGGAGGAGTGCTCTGTTGGTCTGCACCCAGCGAGTTGCCCTCCTCCTCCTCCCTTTGGCTATCGCCCACTCTTCAGGGGAGAGAGGGAGAGAGGAGGTGGCCCTCCCATGGGAGGTGAGGAGGTGAGGCTGGGGAGGGACAGAGCAGACCAGAGGGCCCTGGCTCAGGGCTGCATGTCGGCAGGGATGGATGGGTGGACATAGATGCCCCCGGAAGCCATGGGGAATGGGGCCGGGTGGGGGGAGGGGTGCCAGAGCTTCCTGCGCTTTGCACTATTGGGGCAAAAATGTCTTAAGCAGTGGGGAACCTGCCACCCCGCCCTGGCCCTCAGCCTGCCACAGTCCCCACCCCCCAGCGCCCCCCCACACACACATACACGTGCGCACACACGCACTTAAGGGAAGGCAAGGCTATGCTGCCCATCCGGGCACCCTGCTGCCCTGTCCGTCCAGGGGTTCCCACTGAAGCGGAGGGCCTGGAGGAGCATCTGCCCTCACCAGTGCATGTGACTGCCCTACCCCTTCTGGGCCCAAGGGCCACCCACCCCCGCTGTCTCTGTCTGTCTCTATCCTCTCTCTCTCTCTCTCCTGGGGTACTGATTCTGTATTACTCCAGTCCCATAGGTCAGCCCTCTTGTACCTTCCTCCCACCCCCGGGGGCCCAGTGGAATTCCTGACCCGTCTGCTGTCACCCCATCACACCATCCCCACCCAGTCCTCTCCATTCCTATTCTCAGCCACGAACACGGTGGAGAAAGGGCCATAAAGAGGCTTGGCCTTTTCCAGGCATTTGGGAATCCGCCTCACCCCCTCCCCAGTCATATGAGCTGTGATGCCCCCAATCTACCCTCTGACCGCCCCCCGCTCCCCACTCTCGGTGATATGGGGTCTATGTCTGCAATTCTCTGTGTGAATGTGAGTGAGTGCACGTGGTGGGGGAGGAGCCAGGGAGACTCAGGAGCGCCACGCACCTGCTCTAGAGAGGCAGCTGTCCCAGTCCCTGCTGAGGAAGTGGGGGACAGGGCCCTCTCCTGGGGGCCATTGGTGCTAATGAGGGGGATGGCCTTGACATGGGTGCTTAGCAAGCCTCCCCCAGTATTGGCCCGGGGCACTAGGGCAGGAAGGGTGGGGCAGCAGGTGCAGTATTGGCAGGAAGAGGGGTTGCTGGGGTTTGGATGAGGGGGCAGGCCAGGACAAAGGGGTGCCAGAGCCATGACCACTACCCCGCCCCACCACAACCTCTCCATCTCAGTATTCCCCCCTCCCATCACTCATAACACACATACCTCATCCAGCCTCCTCCCTGCTCAGACTTGGGGAGGGTGGGGGAGGAAAAGCCCCTATCCCTTCCCCTGGTGGCGGGTCTACAGGGCTGGGAGAGGGCAGGGCGTGTGACTTAGACACCGTCCATAAGGGGGACAGGAATTCCTGCCCTGGAAACTCCTGGGTGGGGGGGAGGGGGACACTGCCCAGAGGCGCTACTGAATGTATGAGAAGCTGGTGCTGGGGTGGAGGGAGGGGGGTTGTGGCCAGAAACAGGGAAGGAGGTAGGCCCCTTCCCCAGGGAGGGGTGGGACCGTCAGGGGTGACTTGGGGGCCTCCTACTCCTGCCCCACGTTGACAATCAGTATGTCTGTCATGTGCGATTTTTCACCCCGTTGTGTTTTGGGTCAGGATTTTAAAGAAAGATATTTTTATGGTAATTGTTGCTCGTCTATTTTACTATATATTTATGTAATAAATATATGATGAAACTAACCCCCTTGGACACCCCTCCCCCCTAGATTCGTGTGCTGTTTCCCTGTATCCTCCCATCTCTGGCAGAGTACCTGCCCCACAAACTGACCAGATGGCGAGGTGTCCCCCCAGTCTTGCAGTATTTTTGCCTCACCCCCCAAACGAGCACACACCACAGAAGCCAGCTCAGCTGTGAACTATTGGATTTGAGACAAGAACAGAACAAATCAGGGGGCTAGACAAGAAGGAAAGGGGGGAGGATTAGAAGGCGTGGTTTAAATAGGGGAGGATGGGGAAGTTCAGTGATGGGGGAGGGAGGCAGGTATTTACAAGAAGGCTCAGGGGGCCAGAGGCTCATCTTGGAATATTTTATAACAATATAAATAAGATTCTGGTTTGCTTTTCCTTTTCGTCTCGTAAAGGAGAGAGAAGTGCAGAGTTCGATTCTGTACAAGGGGGCAGCGGCAGAAGGCCGGCCGGGCGGGTCACTGGGCGTCTACCCGGAAGGACAGCAGCTTCTCGGAATGCATGTTGTTCAGGGTCCGCAGGTCCGGCAGCTTGAGCAGCAGCTTGGTGAAGCGGGAAGTCTCCGAGGGCCGGTTCTTCAGCACCAGAGCCCGAAGGGCCCGCAGCAGCGTGTCCTGGAGCTGCTCCACCGAAGCGGAATCCTCCATGCCCGAGCGGTCTGTGGGGAAGACGACAGCAGTGAGGCAGGCTCCTCGAGCTCCTCTGACGAGGAACCAGAGGTCTCCAAGGACCTGGTGGGCCACACAGCCTCCGCCTGACACCCCTCAGAGGGCCCAGGGGGAAGAAGGAGAAAGGGGAGGGCAACCCCTTCCCCCAGGCCTCTGCCCGCAGAGCAGGACGTGCCTGAGAGCCGGGAGCATGGGCTCAGCGGGGCTGGTCCCCTCCCATCCCACAAGGCCTCTCCTCGCCTGACCAGGCCAGACATGTCCATGCTCCCTTGCTTTTTGCTTTGTAGTTTCCCTCTGCCTGGGATGCCCTTCCCCCTTTCTCTGCCTGGCAACATCTTACTTGTCCTCTAAGGCCCCACTCAAGTGTCACCTCCTTTCCCAGCTCCCCCAGGCAGAAATAGTCTGTGCTTCCAAAGCCCTTGGTTCATGCTTCTACTGTGACACTTATCTCACTGTTTTATAATTAGTCAGGCATGAGTCTGTCTCCCAAGCTAGACTGTGTCTTAATCATGTCTGTATCCCCAGTGCCCGGCACAGGGCCTGGCATAGAGTAGGTATTCCATAAAAGGTGTGTTGAATTGAACTGCGTCCGCCTCCTGCCCCCGGGTCAGGTGAGAGCTTGACCTACCTGCAGAGACGAGCACCACCGCGGTGAAGAGGCCCAGCTCCTCCTCGGTGAGTGCCAGGGAGTTGAGCTTCTCGCTGAAGTCGAACATGGCACTGAGCAGCTCTCCCATGCCCATGGCGCCGAGCTCCTGCAGGCTGTACGTGGTGCGGCTCAGAAACATCACCGTCTGGTCCTTCACGTTGAACAGCGACGCAAAGCGCACCATCAGCACCTGAAGGGTTGGGACAGTCATCCTGGGTGGGGTGGGAGGAGCACTTGCCAAACCACCCCCAAAATTGCAGGGGAGTTGAGTCGTGCTGCTTTAGACTTCTCAGGAAAGAGTGGAGACAGTTTTTTTATGGGTAGTGGGGAGGGAGGGAGGGAGGCCAGGTAGAACCTCCTGCTGGCCTTGGTGTCCAGTAGGCCTGGATCTGAGTCTCAACTTTGTCAATTATTTTGACCTTGGGCAAGGCACTGCACCACAGTCAGTTTGTTCATATCGAGAATACAGGTAGCAGTGTACTTGAAGGCATTCGTTTGATGTAATGGGTTGTGATTAAACTTCAGTTGAGATAGCAAAGGTCCCAGCCATCCAGAGGCAAGAGTGGAGGCAGGAGTGGAAGGGATTCTGCCTCTCCCATAACATAGAGATACTGGTGTTCCAAAGCCTTTAACGCCCCTGCCCACCCCAGACATCTAGGTTCATTTCCTTCCCAAAGTCAAGAGCAGGAGTATGAAGGATCACTCACCTCAAAGGTGCCAGCCTTAAGCAGGGTGACCTGATCATGCTGAGAAAGGTCACGGAAGCCAGGGATGTGCTTGGCAAACTCTACCACCTCCCGCACAGCGGGCGTGAAACTCATAGAGAAATCCTCCCAGATCTCTTGCACAGTTCTCCCACTGCGTCCATGAGGGTACATGTTCATGGGGCATGCCTGGAGGAGGAGATGGGTTTGGGAAGGGGATATTAACCAGGCTGGCTCAAATAGGCTCTTTACGGAGCTAGGCCCCACGTTCTGCCTAGGCTAGGAGCGGGGGCCCTGGAGGATGGATCTTTCAGGTAAAGTAGCAACAGGTACCAGGTGGAGATCAGGGATTCCCAGCTAGGCTCTGCCCACGGGTTAGGGCATCCTCCCATGGGAAGAGGATATCCCTAGACTTAGCCTTCAGCCAAACCCAGCTGCCCAGCTACCCTGAGTCAAGTCCATTCTTCCAGGCCCCTTGCCCACTTCACCCCCAGTGTCCTCACCAGCAGAACGTTCTTGGAGTTGCCCTGTGGCAGACTGTTGGCAGGCGCCTCATTCTCTGGGACTGGGTACACATGGGTGGGGCATAGACGGTGCCCATTGCTGTTGGGCTGGTGGCAGCTGTGGTGGGCATGGCCAGGGTGCCAGGCAGGAGGATAAGAGGACGGGGCCTGACGTAGACCATTCAGGGCCTCATTATGACGCTGGGTGGCCATGGCATTGTTGTCATTGGGGACAGGTGGGCAGCCCTGGCTTTCCCAGCGATGTGGGGTCGTGGCCGGAGGGCTGCCTGATGCATGGTTGGCATTGAGGTTGCCAGGTGAGGTGCCTAGCTTGTCATGAGCATAGGTGAAGATCTCTCGGTGGGCGCGGGCCACCTGGGATATCACATCCTCCACTGTGGGCTCAGGGCTGGGGGATCGAGGAGGCGTCAGCTGTTGTGGGAACTGGGAAAAGCCCACTAGGGGTGAGGAGGCTGGAGCTGGGGGTGGTGAGGGGCCCATGGGGCCTGGGGTGGGGTGCTGAGTGGGTGAAGTCTCCAGCAGGCACTGGCTGCTCAACTGGTTGTTGGCCAGATTCATGGCACTCTGCATCTCAGCGAGCATCCGCTGCTTCTCTCGTTTGGGGATGCGCCCAAAACGCACAGCTGTGGCAGGATGAGAGCAGTGTCAGGAAGTTCTCATACATACCTGCATGCTTCTCTTCCTTCCTTCCTCCTGTAAGGGCAAGACCCTGAAGGCCTGGAGTTTCAAAGCAAAAAACTAAAACCAGCAAGTTCATGCCCATTGAGAGAGTTTTCTAGGTAGGGGATTGGAGTAGGGGGTGACCAGAGGGACCAATGGGAAAGAAATGAGTGTTTACCCAGGAAGATGAAGTATGGGCATCCCTTATACAAATGAGGTTCACAATATGATATACCTCAGTTTATGATTTCTTTTAAGGAGGAATAAATACAGGAACTTTGGGTAGAAGGAGGTGGGCAGGTGTGGGGATGCTTGTGGGGCAACGGTGCTGCCTCACCATCTCGAGACATGCCCACAGAGAGACACTTCTTGAAGCGACACTGCTGGCAGCGGTTGCGGTTGATGCGGACAATGGAGCAATTCTCATTTTTCAGGCACTTTTTGTACTGGATGTTCTGCTGGATGCTCCGACGGAAAAAGCCCTGGAGGGCAGGGGCAGTTATTGAACACTTCCACTTTGGTCGAGCATACCTGTCCTAGGGGTAAGGGGTCACCTGCCCAGCCCTACCCCCAACCTGCCTCACCTTGCAGCCCTCACAGGCATGCACACCGTAGTGGAAGCCAGAGGCAACGTCCCCACACACCTTACACAGTAGCACCATACCATTCAGCTCTGTGGAAAGACAGGGGCAGAGGGTGAATGGAGGGCTGCCTGAATGGCCAAAGACATGGGTCCTCCTGGGCTCAAGATTCTGAGGGAAAAGTTGAGAAGGAGCTCCAGGATCTAGGGGGAACTCAAATGGCCATGCTGGGCTGGAGAGGGGCTGCTGCAGCTTGAGAAACCTCTGAGGCCAGGACAGGCTCTGGGAGTAAGTGTGCAACTTGAAAACCACATCCCAACCTAGCCTGAGCCTGTTCCTTCCCCAAATCAGCTGGACAATTACTCACTGGTGATGTTACTGGTGCTCTTGCTGGGGGACACTCGGCTGCTGTCCTCCATGGCCACTTGTAGACCCGCTGGGGGACTCCCATTATAAAAGGAGGAGGAGGAGGAGGAAGATGAGGAAGAAGAAGGGGAGCCATCTTCACTAAGACTGGGTGGAACACTCCCAAAGGAGCGAGCCGGGTCCTGGGTGAAGGAGCCAGTGGGTGATGGTGGAAAGTAGGCAGGGCAGCCTTGGGTCAAAGACTGGAAGCTGCCATTGGAGCTGTCACTGTAGAGGGACTCCGGGCTAGTGCGGCTTGGGGAGGAGCCACTGGAGCCGATGTAGGTGATGACACCACCTGGCAAAAGAATGCAAGGGAAGGGGTGTCAGCCACCATGCCTTTGGTCCTAGCGCACCACCCTGCTCATCCCCCACCTGCCTCTCCAAAACACTGCTGGGCTCTCAGGAGTTAACATGTTGGAGCAGCTAATCTTGGAGTCCCCAGAAGAGCCACAATAAGCAAATCCCCAACACATACTAGATATATGTCAACCAACACCCAGGATCCTCTGAAGGATACTACCCAGCTTCTGCTTCGGGTGTGAGGCCCCTCCCTGGAGGCGTGGCCCCTGTGGGCATCTCACACACATGCCCGTGTGCTCTGGAGGCCTTCCTCTGGAATAGCTACCGCAGCTAATGGTTTAGTTGCCAGTGGCAAAGCTAGGGCTGGGATGAGCCGCTGAGACTCATTCACAGTGACCAGTCCTCAAACAAACAAAAAATAGCTGCTGATTTTAATACCAAGACCATTCCAGAAATGAAACCACAGAGAAGCAGCTAGCCAGCAGTGAGAAGACTGGAGGTCTTACGAGAGGGATGGAAAACCCAGTCAGTCACTACCCTCCCAAATTGGGAGGCATATTCTCCAAAGATACTGAAGGGAAAAACCTGCCCAGTCTAGTGTTCCTGGCCTTCAAGAGAGAGGGTCAGAGTGGACTCTACATCCAAGTCCAAGAAGGACTTAACAGTACAAACAGAAGATAGAAACAAAGTACAAATTGTCCAGCCTAGGGTGCTGGAATTCCCCCTTCCAGATCTCTTAGCCAGTGACAAGGACCTTGGCCCTCTAGCTACTCAGGGACTTTGGCCAACCAGGTGGCTGTTGTTCCTGTGGTATTTGCAGGAAAAAAAGTTGACCGGCCTGCCACACCTTTGCCAAGGACCTAGCTCGGCCTGCAATGGGTGGGGTGGGAAAAGAGAGGATCCTAGGACACGTGTGAGCTGACACATGCCATGCTACTGTGTCTACAGAAGCACATGTCTCGCTCACCCACTGACACACACTCAGCTGGGCAGGGATGGCCCTAAAATAGCTCAAGGTTGGTCAGGGTGAATCCAGCTCCCTCTAAAATAGTTGCACAACAGATCAGCTCCTACAGCTTCAAACCTGGGGTGGAGGGATGGAATATTTATTGGCAGTAAATGAACTTGATCGATTTCACCCACCCGCAAAAAAGGGGAGTGAGAACCTCATCCAAAGAGACTTCTGACCTGGAAGTGAGGGGCATACTCAGAAGTAGTTCTAGATCTATTACTAACTTGCTGTATGACCTCCAAGAAGTCAATTGCCCTCTCTGGGTCTCAGTTTTCCTCTCTCTGGGGAGTGGGGGGAGTAAGATGAAAGAGACCTAAGATCCTTTCATTCTGGGATGCAGTTGTTTCGGGGAGGTCCTTGGGAGGCAAACTGCTTATTGTTTGGTGGGGGTGGGGAGAAGAGAGTGCTTGCAGGACTGAGGATAGAGACGCCTGGGGAACAGAAAAATTCTGGAATATGGAGAAGCTGAGTCTGAAGGCAGTAAGCGAAGTAGGTGCAAACAGATGAATAAAGGAGTGAAGGGAAGGATGGCTAACTGTGAAGCCTCTATGGGGTGTATAAACATGAGGCCACAAAAGGTCAGGGATGGCTCCATCTTACTCCGCCTCGGAGACTGGGAAGGGATGGGCGCGCGGACAGGAAAAGGAGGCAGGCGGGGGCGGTGAGTCAGCTCAGCTTCACCCAGATCTCGGCGGGGCGGGGCGGGGCGGGAGCCGGGCCCTCAGCCGGCCTCACGTCCCGGCTCCACGTGTGCCTCTCGCACGTGGCTCCCCAACGAGGAACCCCGGAATTCTAGGCCCCGCCCTCTCCGCTTCCTGTTGGGAGCAGAAGGCCCGCCCCCGCCCCACCCCTCCGCGGTGGCCGGGTGGTGGGCTGGACCCGGAACAGTAGTTGGGTCGGGACTACCCCAGACGGGCAGAGAAGGGAACACGCGTTGCCGGGACGACTGGAGGGGCGGAGCTCATTATGTAACCGGGCCGAGAGGCAACGACCAATGGGGTGGCGGCCGAGGCTTCTGCTGAATGAAAACAAACGCAGCACGTGGGCCCGGCTCCGCGGCCATGTGAGCCCTCCCGGCAGCCAGGGCGCAGTGCTGCTCGCACCACTCTCTGGGCTCCTCAAGTGCCGCTCCCTACTGGCACTGAGGATTCTCCGGAGAGATCCGGCCGGCTCTCCCCGCCCCTCCCGCTCAGGGCCCCGACTGCCCCAAAGCGTCTCAGATTCCCGCGAGCCTGCGGGAATTAAAAGGGCAAGGGAGGAGAGAGGGGGTTTCTTTTTCTAAGAAGGCCAGGCATGCCACAGCTACGGGTGGACAGATGGGGGCGTTATGGGGCACTACTTCAAAGCTCTCAGTCCCCTTCAACTGTTCCTCGCACAAGCACCCTCTCTCCATTTCCTCCAGCCCGGGTCTTTCCTCTAATTCGGGTCCTTCAGACTCAAGGAAGCTTTGGGACCCTGCAGGGGGTGGCGGTAGGGCTCTTAGAGCGCATTCCCAGCCGAACAACCCGCTCTGGAAATCCCACCCTATAGCACCTCAGCACACTAACGAGTCCCGGCAGAGCAAGTCCCCAGGTCCTTATAAAGTTCCTCTTGTTATAAGGCGTAGATAGAGTTGGGAAGACAGTGACAGACCAGGGGTGATGATAGTAAAGGAATCAACAGTACCTGTGTTGTTGTTGGAATCCAGGGTCGTCATGTCTTCACCAGCTGAGCGCGGTCATTCAAACTGGACCTTGACGCAAACTGGAGGCTGCGATAGCCGCTGTCGCCCCCTGGGCACCGGTTGAGGGCGGGGAGTGGACCCCGCGGCTCACAAGCAGGATCCGGGGCACTCTGCAACAAGGTCTTGGGGCGACCGAACTGCAGCCCTGCAGAAGCGGAGGACGCTGAGGCAAGGGAGGTCTGCTTTGCATGGGAAGAGCACACAGAGAGTGCGGGGAGAGGGGTGGAAACTAGCCAGTGGTTCTGGCTAGAAGGTAGCAGGAAAGGTCGGGTCTCTGCAGTGTACGAAGAGCCACTGCCTGAAGGCTCCGCAGCGCGGCAGCGTAGAGAATCTGGAGCTCCAGGTGCAAAAGTCCCAAGGGGAGAGAGGTTGCAGCCAGGAAGTAAGTAGGTGATGGAGGAAAAAAGGGGCACCCAAGCGCAAAGAGGAGAGACGTGTGCCCTGCTACGTTCCCTCAGCAGCAATATTTCACTCTGCCAATCTCAGCCGCCTTTTGCCCAAGTCGCTTTCCCTGGGACATCGGGCTCTGCGCAGGCGCCAGCAACCCCGGGTTCCCGGGCCGCACGCGGCACTGTAGAAGGTACCATGTGATCCCAGGGAGCGCCTCGTGCCCCAGTGACACACTTTTCCAGAAGCAGGCACGTTGAGCTCCGTGCGCGTGCGCAACGCGGAGGCTTTCGGGATTTGTAGTCCACTGAGGAAACGGCGCGTCTGCGTATATTTCTCTCTTTCTGCTTTGCAGAAGCTCCTTCTGGGATCGGGGAAGTGTTGCGGGTGGGGTGAGGTGCCCTGAATAGTCAGAGTGGCGTGTTTGGAAAGACTGTGTGGCAGGGGCATGTGAATTCCTGGGGAATGACTGGCAATCTTGGCTGCTCCCTAGGAGATCAAAGCTAGCAGGCCCTTTCTGCAAACCTTGCAAACGTGAGGGCTTCACGTGATTGCAGAACTGACCTCAGCCTGAGGTTACTGTTGACACGGGAAAGGCAACAACAGGGGAGGGAGGTTTCCCCGGAGTCAGGAGCTTACCCTGCCTTCTGCTCCAGGGGCTAAGTCCTGAGACCAAAGGAAAATGTGACCCCTTTTCCCTTTTATGCCCCTTAGGGAGAACACCCCCAGGAAAAGGAGCTGCCATGTGGGTGGGGATGTCCCTGGGGACTCCGTTTGCTTGTATGATACCACCCCACCCACTTGAGGTGACTTTGGGGTGAGTCATTTCCCTTTGTCTGGGAAGAAAAGGGACAAGGGAGAACTGTGTGGTGAAAGTGTTTTGAGTTCCTAAATGAATGGGACCAGAGGTGAGGCAGGGGCCTAGAATAGCACCCCTACTTCCCCACCCCCCTCTGTGCTTCAGGGTAGTATGTGGATTCCACAGAAAGTCATGACTCAGAGAGAACTTGATGATCATGGTAACACTCCCTCTCTTTATTGATGAGGAAAATGAAACTTAGAAGTGACTGACCCAAGGCCAGATATCTATTGCTAATTTCATCTGACCACCCTGAACATCAGGGAGATGGGCAAATGAGCAAGGGAAACACCAGGCAAGGGATTTGTTGTTGTTGTTGTTTTCTCACGAAAGGGATTTGAAATGGCCAGTATCTCGCTTACAGCAGCAGTTGCCCCATTAGTAAAAACAGGTCTCAAGTTGAGGCCTCAACTGTGAAAGGACTTGGGTTGGAGGGACAGATGGGAGCTTGCTCTCTAAGCAGCCAAGTGAACCAGAGCCACCTGCTGCTTCCTGCTAATTCTTCCTTGGCCCCAGTACTTCTGGGGAGGGTTTTCTACACATAGGAGCCCTTCACTTGTTCACAGCCGATCCTGGAGCAGGACTGATGAATATAGAGAAACATGATAATCACCAAAGAGGTGGCAAAAAGGAGGGATGTGGGCACCAAGGAAGGAATAAGCTGAATAGTGGAAGGCACTTCTGAGAGGACATTGAGGTTAATCGAAGGGAGGTAGCTGGACTGCTGACTCCCTAGAATGAGCTCCCTAAAATGGGCTGGGCTTTAGCTTTATTCCCTGCCCCCAAGAAAGCAGGGGAGAAAGGGCAGTGGGCTTTTCCATCCTGCCTGCTGGCCCTTTGGCCCAGAGCTGGGAAGCTACAACAGAGTATGGGAGGAGCTGGGAGGGGCTAGGACAAACAAGGGGAGAGGCTTTTCAGGAAAACTCAGCTCTGAACCAGCTTCCATCCCCTCTCCCTCCTCTTGCCAAGCTCTAGAGAGAAAGCTGGGAGGTGAATGCCCTGACATTGCCTACCCTCTCTGCTTTTGCTGACTCTTCCTCAGAGCCAGGACCTGGACGAGGCATGACCTCAAGTTCCCCACCAGCCCTGGCACCACCACTGGCACATTCCCTTTGGTGGTCCTAGATCATCCACAAGACCCATAGCTGTGTTATGCCTGTGGTGGTCCTGCACACCCCCTGTTCCACTTGCTCCATATTTATTCCTATAAACACATACGGAAAGGACCTGGGGTCAAGATTCTCTCCCTGAGTTTTGCAGCCAGTGAGGAGGAGGGAGCAGAGGCAGCGAAAGCTGAAATCCAGTCTGCCTAACTCTACTCTTGGCAAGAAGCTGGGTTGTTTTGCAGTCTGTGTGTGCTGTGAAGGCTGAGGCTGGGAAAGAGATGGCAAAGGAGGGGGTTACCTCTGCTCTTTCCTTTCTCTGCACATCTAATAGGGTTCCTCCTTTTCTCCCTAACAAAGAAGAAACTTTGGAGTTTTCCTTCCACAACGGGAAAGAAGAATACAGAAGAATGAAGAGGCAAGGCTCTCCCTTGGTTCCAGAGGCTTCTAGTCCATCCACCCTGCTCCTCTCTCCTCCAGAAGCTTCTGGAAGAAGGGCAGAGGCTGTAGGACCCAAAGCCACAAAGGGGGTTAGGGGAGGGGGAAGCTAGGGTGTCTGGTCTTTGAGGACCAGGAGTACAATCTTTCACCTCTCCTTCTCCTCAACTTTAACCTTAAGGCAACAGCACATGACAACATAACCCTCCCTCCCCCACCAGCTTGGAATCCCAATTTACTTCTTCACACATACACACACTACCCCCCCCCCCCCCCCCCCCCCCCCGCACACAACCCTCCCTCTCTCTTCCTCCCATAGATTCAGCCCAAAACGGGACTGGACGCTTAACAAACAATGCTCAGATTGCATCTATATGTAATGGATGCAAGGCACAGCACTAGCTGTATGTTGCAACTACTTCCACTCACATTCCTCAGAGTCTGGGATTCTGGGGACTGATCTCACCATCTAGGGGCAGAGTTGGATTCTCTGTGTGTGTGTGTAGTTTGTCTTTTTTTCCCCTTCAAATACGTCTTTAATTCTCTTGGAATTAAAAGGAGAACAGAAGAAATAGAGGAAGGAAAAGGGTTTGAAAGTTTTGAGCTCCAGTCAGAGAGAGAGAGAGTGTGTGTGTGTGTGTGTGTGTGTGAGAGAGAGAGAGAGATGGTATGATTGTGTATGCAAAACTGCATGTGCAAGTACATAAGTGTGAATGGCATGAGTATGTGTGTGGGTTTGAGCTAAATCTATATTCCTTGCCAGCAGGTTGTTCTGGGTAGCAGGGCAACACCCTGTGTAAATCCTGGGTGGCCTGAATCTTGGGCAGACTGCTTGACTGACTGACTGAGGGTGGGTCCTCGCTGAAAACCAGGTCAGGCTTCGCTCGGTGCCTTCCCATCCCCCTCCTTTCTTACCAAGTAAACCACTTCTTAGGGTATAAACCTGCCTGCCCAGGTGATGCAAACCCGGGACAGAAATCTTGAGCATGTCCCAGAATCAGGTAACCAGCCATGTGCCCAGGAGAGACCCATTCTCTGCCCTCCTTTATCCTTTTCCTATTCTCTGAAAGGCCAGCTAACTTTTCCTCACCCTCCCAAAGCCCTGATGTCTTGGAGAGAATTTCAAGAAGGTGCCACAGGAGAGATAAAGTCTGAATAACTTGTTATTTGGGAGAGTTGGAGAAGGAAAGTGTGAGGCATGACCCAGGACTGGGTTCCACAGATGTGTTTTGCCTTGGATTCTATCTTTACCTCACTCACAAACTCCTTACAAGGAAAGGAAATAATATGTATTAAAAACCAGTTGTAAGCCAGACACTATGTTAAGTGCTTTACACACATTATCTTACGTAATATCCACAACGCTATGCTGTAGGTCTCATTCTTACTTTCGAGTTAAGGAAACTGAGACAGAGGTCTACTAACTTGCCCAGGATGCTACAGATACTAGGGGATGTGTCTTGAGCTGTTATTTGCTTAAGATGGAGAAGATACCACATTGAAGAACAGTGGGGGCTAATGGAGATGACTGAAGGGGCTAGACCTCCCTCAGCTCTCCTTGGAACTACCACTACTACTGTCACAGTGAAAATGACAGTGTTAAGGATTCAACCCAGTCCTGAGGTTAAAACTGCACTAGCAGCACTGAACTCCCCAGAGAGAATGTTTACTCCAGGTCATGTCTGAGCACCAAGCCCCGTCTGTTTTTTCCCAAGCAATGATGTTGTTTGGAAGCGAGGGAGCAAAGCCTGAAGGACCCCTGACTCCTGCTCCACAAGAACCTCCACTTTCCAGAACCTGTCATCAATCCAACCACATTTCCTCATTTGCTCTTCTCCTCACTCTTTCCTCTCTCCCTACATTAACCTCTTCTAGATATAATGGTAGAAGGGGAGTGGAATAGGGTTAAGACACACACACACACACATACACACAGACACACGCAAACAAAAACACTTCTGCATAGACCACTACAGAGGTGAGTAACTGAAGCAAGCATCTGAATTCTCTTCTGTGCCCAATCTCCTGGCTTTGGAGTCTGCTGCTAGTGATGAGGGGAGAGGGGCAGCCAGGATCCTTTAAAGAACCCATTAAAGACTCTCTGCTTCTGTCTTGTCAAGGATCTTGGTGCTTCCTTCCAGGGGATATACTAAGAATGGATTAGTTGAGAGTGTGAAAACCCATCAAGGACAGACATAAATTGCACAAAAAGCCCTAAGGAGACAACATTCTGATTCGCCAATGAATTGTTTGAGGAATGTCCACCTCTAAAACCAGCCCTTCCTAAAGCCACTGTCCTGGATGAGTGCTTCTTCAGCATAAGCTTTCGGGAACCCAAAGGAAGGTTTCTCCTTTCAGAGGCCAGGACCGCGTACCACATCACAGAATTCTGGAGCTACCATGGACTATCCTTGGTAATGGAAGTCTAAGTCCTAGCTTGCTATTTTTCTGGCATGGGATCACTCCTCTTGGATTGGGGGAGGAGGTAGTGGCCTCTAGGACATGCTATCCTGAGTCCATCTGTCCAACTTTGCCATGGTGGTAACGGATTCCATGATCTGTTACCTGCCCATTGGCTGCCCTGAGACTCTGTAGAACTGAGATACAGAGGAATAAGTGGGTAGGGGTGGGGGGTTAAGGAAGTGTCTGTGTGCCTGTCTCTGTCTCTACCCTTTACCCCAAACCCTAACTTGACCCCTCTTTATATCCAGTGTTTCCCCATTCCTGGGGCCTCTGCTGATCTCCAGGAAGCTGCCTGGAGCGGCCAGAGGCTCATGACAGTCCTCGTGAGCAGTATGGACCTCGGAGGAGCCAGAGCCTGGGCAAGCGTTAGGGGCCTTGTGTAGCTTCTGGGAGGCTTACATAAACACTGGCTGTGATGGGAGGGAAAGGGGGGTGCAATGGGCTGCCCAGGAAAAAAGCAACCACCCCCCCTCCAGCTCAGCCTGAGTGGAAAGAAGGAAAAGGCTCATTTTCCCCTCCTCCCACCCTTCTTCCCTGGTCTGCAGCTGTTAGTTGGACTGGAAAGACTGCGGTATCTTGGTGGAGGGGGGGACCTAGGAAGGAGAGAGAGGATGCGACTTCACAAATTTGGACTCCCTCCCCTTCCAAATTGGGGAAGGGGGGAAGCAATTTGCCAAAGAGATTTTCAATGCCACTTGAAGGAGCTTCGGCTCATTAGAATGCGCAGTTTGCACCCTGGAAAAAAAAATTGTGCTGGTTGCAAAAATGCAGACGTGTGTAGGGGTCCAGCAGAGATTAAAAAAAAAAAGCGCTAGCTCTGCAATGCAGGATCTGCAAAGTTTTGGTGTGATGAGGAAATGTGGGTCGTGCTCATTTCATTTGCTTGTTCCTGCTAACCTACTGTCCGCCTGACTTCAGCACAGTCACATCCCAGCAAGAAGCACTGCCGCTCAGAAATGGGGTCATGGGGGGAGGGGGTGGAGCAGAGGGCTGAAAGTGGGGGGTCTGGGGACAGAATGCTGAGAGAAGGACCCACGGGGCTTGGAAGGCCAGGCAGGTAGGAGGAGATGTTTCAATAGGGGATGGAAGCTGAGCTTGTTTTTCATGCCCAAGTTTGATCTCCAGCTGGACAGGGGTTAGTGTGAAGCCCTTCCAAATCTCCCCCAGCCCAGAAGACACCAACTCATCAGCTCATTCCCATCCCTAACAGGCAGGGAACCTTCCCTTTCCTGTCCATTAACCTCTGCTACCAGACCACTGCTACAGAGAGAACCCTTGCTCCATGTCCCCAGCCCTGAACATCCCTGAACTCTCCTTGTTCCAATTATGAGATGGGCACTTGCTGCATCTGTGTGTGACATCCTCCTTCCTAGAAAGAGGGGAGCTGGCAGTCTGATTTGGGGTCCCAGGAAGCAGAGAAGTCACATCTTGGCTCTGGTCTGACATCAGCGCATCCACACAAGGGCTAGGCTGGCCATTCTGGGCTCATGGGTTGGGGAGGCTCTTTGTTCACTTGGGACTTAAGGCTGCGGATTGGTGTAAATGCAAGGGGCTGCCTGGGAGGGGAGTAAGCCTTGGGAAACCATGTTTCCTTCCTGGGTGTTTGCCCCACTGGTGGCTCAGAAGAGACAAAGGATAAAGAGGCGAGTGATAAGGAGAACCAGCCCAGTGCCCTTTTATTCTTTTCTCAGCTTTCCTCGTATTTCCCCGGCCAGTGGAGGACAGCCGAGTGTTTGCACCGGCTCTGGGGCTCACGCGGGCTGCTGGGGTCACATGGCCTGGGCATGTGCAGCCTGCTCCATTTCTACCACAACAACTCGCTCATAAACAGCCCGGCTGCTGCGGCGGTGGCAGCAGAGACATGTGCAAGTGAGGGGGTGGGGCACGTGGCCCTGCCCGAGCCAAGGGAAGGCGCTCGCTCAGCACTGCCTCTTCCCCTCCCCAACACTGGTGCTGCCTTGCCACAGGAAATTCCTAGTGCTCTGATGCTACTGCAAAACATGTTTTTGGGAAGTGACTTTCAATATGGATGGAGTCAACAGACTAATTTAAAAAGAGGTAGAATGGATAATTTGTCTGAGACCAATTTATGCTTGTCTTTGCCCTATCTTTCTTACTTGCATCTTCTCACTCTGCTTAGAGACTCCCTGTACATGTTGGGGGTATCGGGGTCGGGGCGGGGGGGGGGGGGGGGGGGGGGGGAGGGCCAAGCAAGAGTCGTGTTCACCGTTCTTAGCTGTTTCTTCCTCCTAAACTATGTAAAGTTGGAGCCAATCAGGTCTGCAAGGTGAGTTGGGGTGAGGGCTAAGGTGCTCTAAGACAGCAGTTCTCAAGATGTGTTCCCAGGATCAGCACACATTACTATCACCTGAAAACTGTTGGAAATGCAAAGTCTCAGGCCCTACCCCAGGTGGATTGCATCAGAAACTCCGAGGGTAGAGCCTCGCAATCTGAGTTGTAATAAACCTTCCAGGTGATTCTGGTGGATCCTGAAATCTGAGAACTATGGCTTTAGGGCTTCATTCCTTACCTGTCAGTTCTGTAGGAAAACCTAGCCCAGGATCTGCACCGGTGGCCACCCTCCTCCTTTGTGTTCCATCATCTCAAAGTTTAGTCAGAGAGTGTTACCAGATTCAGTTCGACTCTGCATAAAAAGCATTTATGGAGTGCCACTGTGTGAACAGATCTAGGGAAATGAGGGCAAATGGTGTAGCAGTAGTGGGAAGATGAGTAGCTGAGATTTCAAAAGTAAGGGGAAGGTACTGGGAGAAGAATGAAGAGAGAAGGCTAAGATTATTATTGTTCATCCTTCCTCCATCTTATGTGCTTTTTTTCTTGTCCTGAAGCTCCCATTAGAACAATTGTTTGTGGTTTAAATTGTTTTGAGGCTGGAGGTAGAAATTGGTCCCTTGACAACTTTTGCTGGCCACAGGGACTCTCCATGTGTAACTAAAAGAATATGAGCATCACACATACATGCACAAACGCATACTCCTTGGTGTCTCAGGAAAAGGGGTAGGGAGAGCCAAGAAAAGGAATAAGATCCCAGAGGGTTGGAAGTACCCAGGGCAAAATGAGTTTTACAGAAAACAAGCAGGAAAAGTCTTTCAATGCCGGAGGGTGGGACAACCCTTGGCCTATTCCAGCTTCCTGAGACCCAGAAACCAGGGGAAGCAAGGGGTCCCTAAAGCAAGTCACAAAGGCTCCTGAGAGTGAAACTTGAGTTGGGAAGACGACTGGAGAATAGGGGGTGGACACCAAATCCAAAGGGTTTCCTTATACAGGCAAACAGAGAAAATATGGGAAAGGGATAGAGATGTGCCCCAGCCCCTCTCCTCTGGCCATCCCTCCCTCCTCTATCCCTATGCCTGGGGGGAGCAGCCACTCTAGAGACTGTCCTTCACAACGCTAAGTCTGACCTCTCTCATTCTTTTTTTTTTTGAGGAATATCCTTCTGATTCTCATAGAGTCTTTTCTCTTGCTTCTCTGTAAAGCTTCCTCTCTGTCCCTGAAATGCACTGGGCTCAAGTTGCAGACAGCCCTGCAGGCTCAGCTGCAGTGACCTACATGGGTTCTCCCCACTAAGCCTCGGTTGTGGGGGCTGAAGTTCAAGATAGGAACTTGGGAATCTGGCACAGGTCAGTGGATGATGACATCAGGCCGACAAGCTGCAAAAGTGGCACTGAGGGACCTAGAGGTAGGAAAGCCCCACAGGAGTGAGCTCTCACTTCAACATTTGAGGCCCTCTTATGGTCAATAACAGAAGACTTTCCTCTCCCGAATGCAAAAACATTTCTGAACAGTGACCTTTTGGAGAGGAGCCAGAGGTTCCCTGCAGGCCTGGCCTCTATTTATTAGATTTGGGCATGGTTTCTCCCTGCTCCCCATTCTTTTGGAATCATTGCAGTCCTGCTGCAGCTGACGAGAAAGATTTTATTGGCCTTGATGTGGTCCAGAAGTTCAGATTTTGGATGATTTATTTCAGGAAATGGAGGCTGACTAGAAGTCAGATATGCAGAAATCCAGTCCCAGGCTTTACTGTGCAGAGTCTCATGTACTTCTTTAAACACAAGTTTATCTTAGACTCTAAGAAGCATCCAGTCTTAGGGGCTTAGCACTCCCCCAGAGCTGAATAACCATTTACAAACCCCTTACCTCAGGACCCTGGCAGCTGAATCCCTCCTTCCAGCTATTCTAGGCTTTCTGGAGCAAAGGAAGGCAGGTTCTGAAGTGGGTTGTTTTCCCTCTCTCCCACTATAAACCACAATGTTTTACGATTTCCACCACCAACAGATTGTGGATGTTTTGTCCTGGCAAGGAAATACTATGGGGGGGGGGGGGGGCGGGTGTGAGTTAGGTGGTGGTATAGATGAGCAATAGATGAGGCTTTTGCTTAACAGAGAGAGAGTGCACGCAGGGGGTCTGGGTCTGGGTGGCTGTCCTGGCCAAAGGGCTTTCCCTTGGCCAAGCCCTACTCCAAAGCCCAGAAAGTCCAAAGCCTGGTTCCCAGCCAGGGAGAGAGTATTCTTTAGGACTCTGACAGGCTGGGGGATGGTGGTGGTGTTCTGACTACAGCCACGGGGGAGGGGAAGGAAGCACTCAGGGGAGGAAATGACCACTGAGACGGGGGTAAGCATTAGAGGCCTGGAGCTAGTTCCATAAGGCCCTTTTAAAGAGAAGGGCTGAGGCCGGATGCCTTCCCAAGGGACAAGGGTCTGCAGGCTCAGGGTACATACCCCTGGGTCAGCCTCTCTGCTCAGGGTCATCCCAGATGTCCCAAATTGTCCTCCTCTGGCAGCACCTCTCTCCCCCCCCCCCCTTTTCTCTGGGTCTGTGGTTGAGCTCTGGAGCCCCTGAGTGGTTAAAGGTGGGAACTGCAGCTGGGCTGGGGGAGGAGCCCATCTGGTGTCTCTCTGGCCTGCCCACTCTGCCCCTCCCTTTTCCTCCCCCAAGGCCCTGGACTCTGGAAATAGTACATGGTAATGGGAGCGCTGACAGATGCTGAGTTATAGGACAGCAAGTGTCTCAGCCAGAGTCCTCAGCATTCTAGCTTGATCGCTTTGGGGCTGTCCCCTTGAAAGTAGATGCCCCAAGATTCTTCTCATTCCATCACACACATTGCTCGTTAAGGTTCCCCTGAGTAGCAGACTTCTTGGCTACACTGAGATCCCCCTCCTTGGGCCCAGAGCTTGTAGCTCTTGGGCCATCTACTACTCATGGCCCCTATGACCTTGGAGGGACAAATAGCCCCGTGTTAATTCTGTATGGCTCCTGATTTTAAATTTACCCTTCCCAGTCCACATTACTTAGATCTACCCCTCCTTCTCGGAGCACTATCCAATGAACAACTCTTTGCCTCAGTCAGCCTCCAACCTCATACGTTTCATCACCCCAATTCCCCCACTCAACCTCTCAATCCCACATCTCATGTTGGGGAAAGGGTGAGATGGAAAATGGACAAAGCCTAGGTCAAATTTTCCCCAAGGAAACTAGTGCCTTCTGTTTGGATTTACTTGACTTATTGTCTAGCTTCCTCCAGTCAATCTTTGTTCTGTGCGCCAAGTGTTTGCACCGGACCAATTCTTGCTGTCCTGCCCACTCACTTCCCCTTCCCCACATCATAATCTCCTGAGACTCTTCCAACCCAGGGCAAATGTTCCCTATATGCTGGGAGAGGGAGAGATACTGTTTCGGAAACAAATTATGTCAGCTTGAGAAGTCTGAACCCAGGGTGAGAAACTGCTTCCAGAGTACTGGGGAAGGGGAGCCAGGTAGAGAAGGCAAGAAGCAAAACATCCGCCCTAGGAGAGAGGCCCTGTTCCCATCATCCAGTCCATAATTAAGGGAACTCTTAGCTCTTGTCTTGTATCAGAGGCTGTCATACAGCTCTGCCAACATCATGATGTACTCTAGGGGAAATGGAGCTTCCAAATTTTATCCAAGCCACCCCCAGAGTAGTTCCCTTTGATGATATCCCTTCTCTTGAATTTGAATTTGTATAATCCTTGTAATTATTAACCAAGGAGCTATGTGGATCTGAAATCATTTAAAAAAGCAGCCCTTTTAGTAGAAGTAGAAGTAAAATGAAATCATTTTACTACAGCCCTTGATCAACTTTCCTCCCCAACTCAGGTTGCTGCTCCACATTCACCCTGAAGGGGGCACTTTTGGTCAGTCCTTAGTTGGTGCCTGCCAAAAGGGGGCCCCAGGAAGGAAACATAACAATTAGTCACGTGTTCGGGGGGCGGGTAGAGGTTCTCGCAGGGGGTGCTGGGATAGGGAAGGGAGGTCCACGTGGAGTGGGCGGAGCCCGCTGAAAGTTTTGGCGGGGCTGCAGAAAACTATCCAAATTTGAGTTGTGATTTTACTGAAAAAATAAATAGAAGTCAGTGAGGAGGGTGTGTCCTGTCCTCAGAGAGGCCCCTGCAGAGGGGAGACGGGGAGCGGCACACAAGCATCCTGCCCGGGGAGGCCTGGAACACAGGGTAGAGTTTCTGCCAGAAAGAGCTTAGAGCTCCCGCTGGGCTTCAGAGCCTGACATCTCTGTGGCTCCATGCTGGTTTCCCATCCCCTGTTCTCCCCGAAAAGGGAAAGGTGGCCTCTCCACCCTTGGTCTCATTTCAGTGCTTTGTGGGGCTGGGCTAATGCCAGTCGTGCAACCCCGTCTTTATTTACCTTTCCAAGAGCTTCAGGAAGCGGCCCAGATGAAGTCTCCCTCCCTGGGCAGAAGCCAAAACAAGCCTCTTTACAACCTAGTTCTGCCCTACTGTTAGCAGGAAAACAGCTTCATACAATTTTAAAGTTGGAAGGGACCTTAAAGAGGATCTATTTCTACTTTCTTTTTGTTCTGGGGAAACCAAGACCCAGACAGGTAAAAGGGACTGCTGTCTGCTCTTTGCACCACACCACCGGCATTCCCTTAAAAAAATGTAGGTCATAGAAATGGAATTCCGCCATTCTGTAAGCCATAGCTAGAGGAAGGGGGAAGTTTCACCTCTAACTCCATCCAAACCCTTATCCAAAGGGTCAAAGGAATTATTTTTGTTCCATTAGGGATGAAAGGGATGAAATAGAGAGTATTTAGAAACTTAATTTATGGAGACTAAACAGGGTTTTCTAGGTTCCCTCCCAGCCTGCGGCTACACCTTCTCCCTCTTGGCCTTTACTCTTTGAGATCGCTTCCTTATATGTCTTAGTCTAGGGATGGCCATAGTTTAAAACTAAAGGGTTTGGAAGCAAGAATTCCCTTCCTTTCTTAGAAGCGTTTCTTTTCCCAGGTTTCAGTTATCTGGTGGTTTATCCAGCTCACTCTGTGAATTGAGATGTAGAAGATGAGACCTCCAAGTAAAAAATTCCAGTCTTGGGGAGAAAAACATATTTACTTAGTCTAGAGCAGTGAAATTCTAGACTTTGGATTTCAGAGCTGTAAAGTTTCCAGAAAAAAAGGGGGGGGGGCACTGATGTAGGATTGCCAGCTTTTTACTCTTCCAAGTAAGGGCATTTAAAAACTACCACCACCAACTGCTATTTATTGTCTCCATCATTTCACAAAAGAAAAGACATTTTTTTTTTTTTAAAGGAAAGACAGAGAAGGAAGGAAGGAAGGAAGAAAGGGAAACATCTTTTTAAACATTTTCTTGTTTTATTGTATTTTGTTTTTCTGTTTTTGTTACATGGGCTGGGGCCAGGAATCGAACCGAGGTCCTCCGGCATAGCAGGCAAGCACTTTGCCCGCTGAGCCACCGCGGCCCGCCCAAAAGAAAAGACATTTTAACACATGCACAACATAGGAAACATATAATCTCAGAACAGTTCTCAGCACCCTACATTGATTTACATGTGTACTATTATATACTGCCTTTATTCCCCCCTACCACCATTTTATCATGGGCTGCTTACAGTTTGGACTAATGGTCTTTAGATCAGGGGTCAGGAAACTACAGTCCAAGTGCTAAATCCAGCCCAAAGCCTTTTTTGTATGTGCTGCAAGGTAAGAATGGTTTTTACATTTTAAAATAGTTGAAAAAATGAATACCATTTCATGATACATGGAAATCATGTGAAATTCAAACTTCAGTATTCATAAATACAGTTTTATTGGAACATGACCACTCATTTATTTACTTATTGTCTGTGGCTGCTTTTGCACTACAGTGGCAGAGTCAAGTAATGGGTCAGACAACCTGTGCCCCTCAAAGCCTAAAATATTTACTATGTGGCCCTTTTAAGAGTATTATCTGCCAATCCCTGGTCTAGGTTTCAGACAGCAGTGGTTCTCAAACTTGAGGTGAATCAGAATCTCATGGAGAGCTTAAAAACACAGATTGCTACCTAATGCAAACGATGGACTAAGTTAATAGTAATATCTTAATGTTCTTCCATCAGTTGTAACAAAGGTACCACACTGAAGCTAAGTGTCAATAATAGAGGGGTATAAGGGGCATGTGTTTTTCTTTTTGGAGCTATGAAAATGTTCTAAAATTGACTGTGGTGATGTAAGCACAGCTCTGTGATTATGCTGAAAGCTGTTGATTGGATACTTTGGATAGATTGTATGTGTGTGGATAAAACTGCGTTTAAAAATAAAAAACAAGACAGACTGCTGAGTTTCCTACCCACACCCCTGAGTTTTGGATTCAGTAGGTTTAGGGTGGGGCTTGAGAATTTGCATTTTTAAGGTATTCTCAGACAAGGGTGATGCTGGTCTGGAAACGAAGAAAACATCTGTGATTTGCTCATGGAATTGTCATCTGTCCAGCTTCAGAAACTTTGATCACAAAATCCTCCTCACCCGCCCCCCTTTTGATTGATCCTGCCGATTTATAATAAAGTTATAACTACATTATCAAGCATTACCAGGTCCCACACATCATGATAAACATGGATTATTTCATTTAATCCTCACAATAACCCTGAGGAAATATCATAATCGTCATTTTACAGAGGAAACCGAGGTAGAAAGATTAAATAGCACACAGCAACAAGTGGTGGAACTGTGATTGCTGCTTTCAGTCTCACATCAGTCTCTGCTCTTACTCATTGAGTCTCCTACCTGTCATTCCCACAATATCCCCATATCACTAGCACCTTAGATTAACACTTCGATCATCTCACACATAGATTAATGGCCTTCAAATTGGCTTCCTGCCTTGGATGCAGAGATATCAATATTGAAGTTAGCCTTCAAAATCAAACCAGATTATTGTGCTTTTTGCTGGAAATCCTTTAATGGTTCATCACAGCTATAAGGATAAGTTATATATTTCTTAACTGGGCTTTCAAAGACCTTCATTATCTGGCCCCCACCCAGTTTCCTTGCCTTAAACCTTACATTCCCCACTATCTAGTCTACCTTCTAGCCATTTCCCATTTCCTCCAATACATTATTTTACTCCATGCTTTTGCAACGTTCTCACTTCTACCTGAATTACCTTCCTATGATCTCAATCTTTAAGACTCATCTCGGTTGTCCCCTCCAGGTGGTCTGTTCTATCTTCTCTGTGCTTCTTGGTGACTTTCTTCTTCCCTAAGGTTTCACTATTTTTTATACTATATTAGTTTGTATGAGTGCCACCCTCACCAAACTAAAAGTAAAGAGTGGATGCCTTCAGATGTCTTCTCGTAGTAAGCTGCTTATTTACTCATTCAACAAATATTTATTAAGTGTCTACTTTGTGCTAGGTACAGTTCCAGGTGATGAGGATACAATAGTGAACAAAACAGACAAAAATCCTTGTCCCAATGCCCTCTGCCCCGCCCCCCGCCCAGGGCCAAGGTTACAAGGTGAACGACCTAAATTGCATTTAAACGGTAGTAAGACTATGTAAGACTATGGAGAAAATGAAAGCAGGAAAAGGGGAGTTATGAGTTCACATAGGATGGCTGGGGAAGGTCTCACTGAGGTGACAGTAAATAGCTGAAGGAAGTGATGGAGGAAGTCATGTAGATATCCGAACAAAGTGATACAGGTGGAAGGAACAGCAAATGAAAGGACCAGAGCAGACATATGCTGGGTGTGTTTGAGGAGCAGCAAGGAGGCCAGTATGGCAGGAGAAGAGGTGAATAAGAAGAGCAGTAGGAACCAAAATCAGAGAGCAGAGCCAGGAGAGCAGATCCTATAGGCCATTATGATGACTTTGCTTTCATTTCAAGTGAAATGGGAAGCCATGGGAGGGTTCTGAGGAGAACCCTCTGATCTCACTCACATTTTATCAGGCTCACTATAGCTGATGTGTTGAGAACAGACTTAAGTGGAGGAAGCAAAAGTTGAAACTGAGAGACCAGTTACAAGGTTATTGCAATAAAAGTGAGATATGATGCTGGCTTACAGCAAGTTGGAAGCTGTGGAGGCGTTGAGAAGGTTTAGGAGTCTGGATATGTATCTTGAAGATTAACAAGGTTGGCTGGCTGATGGGATATAGGGTGAGAGAAAGAGAGGAAGCCTGTCAGAGAAACAAGATTTAGGTGGGGGAAATTTCGAAGCTTGATTTTGGATGCCTTTTGAGTCTGAAATGCTTACCAGACATCTCAGTGGATATGTCTACTAGGCTGATGGATATACGATTTTGGAATTAGGGGAATGAGTCTGGGAAGAAGATATAAATTTGGAAGTTGTCAGTGTAGGGATGATATTGAATGTTTTGACACTGGAAGAAATCACCATATTCTTCTGTGTGCCACACTTCCCTCCCTCATTTCCTTGGTATCCCTAAGCCCAATACTTTCCTTGCAGATCTATGAGATTATACTGTCTGGTGAAAGAGGACTGGGGCTTTCTTGGCTTAATACATTCACACTGATTTGTTTAAAATTTCCAGGCCTTTGTGATGTTTTGGGTCCAAGAGGTGGAGACTCAGTTTTAATTAGGGGTTTTCACGTTAAGCCAAAGAATGTTAGGCTTCTCTATCTCTATGTAGACAAAAAATACACACCTCAGACAAAAAAGAAAAACAATCAAAACTATTTAAAAGTTTTTCCACAAAGAATTCTGTGAGCAAGATGACTTGCTGGCTAAGGGTACTTGGAAATTAAAATACACACACACACACATACACACACGAGTGAACATGAAGAGATATGAAGTCTCAACATAGGTGAATATCCTAAAGCATTCCTACATCCAGTAATGGTATAAATCCCTTCGGAGATTTCTTTTGCCTTGACGCTTCATAACCCTCAAGATGTTACGAGTGGCTTAAGAAGGCTGGGGAAGTGGCCGTTGGGAAAGCACTGTTGGTAGTTGGCCATACCTTATCCCAGGGAGACTGTGGCAACAACTCCTCCCTAAGCAGCAGACATCATGGATTTTCCTCTCTCTGGGAACGAGGTCCCTCCTTTCTGGTCTGAACTCCCTTAGAGACAAAGAACTTCATTCTCTCTCATACCAGTGTGGGACTGCAGGGGACGTTAGGGGGGTGGAGGAATTAGAATTCTACCCCCATGAAACACCCTACAGGGTCGAACAGGAGCCTGAATCCTGACCCTGATCCAGGAGGCGTGCGAGGTGTGGGGGCCGGGTGCCCCTCCCGCGTGGTCCGGCCGGTTGCCAAGGTGCGGGGGGCAGGGGCCGCCCCGCGCAGGCAGCGTACACAGAGGACGCAGTACACTTCCACGAAGGGAGTATCTGCCTCCTGAAGCCCCTTTCTTACCTCACTTCCTCCCTCCTAACTGCATTCTCCTTAGCTTCTTTTTCCTTCGGGGACTCCGCATCTCCGATCTACACTACGCTGTTCTCGCTTTATTTTTCCCTCCTCCAGACCCTCCCTCGGCAGTCCACCTTCGCCCCGCTCCACCGCTGGCTCCTCGGTCCTCGCCCCCTATCTCCGACCTCCCCTCGCCGGCCCCCGCGCCCCGGGCTCCTGCACCCCCCTCCCAGCTTCCCTCAAGGCGGCGGCGGCCTCTTTCACAATAGCACGGCCCGCCTCCCTCCGCTCGACTTGGGGTTCGCTCCCGCCCGCTTCCCTCCCGGCGCATGCGCCCTCCAGTCGGCGGCGGCTCCGGCGGTGGCGGCTACGAGCGGCTCCGTTTTTTTAAAGGGAAACGCTAAGGCGCTAGGGGTGACTGTGGGGGAGGGGGACCCCGAGCTGCGGAGACCCCCGGGGGAGGCGACAGATCCCCCCTCCCGGAGTAGGAGGGCTTTGGGCGGACTCTTCCCCCCCACCCCCTCCTGAGGAGGAGGGGGTGGGAAATGGAGGCTCGGGGCGGCTGAGGCGAGCTCCGGGGCGGGGGGCCGGGGCGGGGAAGGGGGGGTGTGGGGTGGGGAGACGAGGCGGGCCCGGCCGGGCCAGGGGGGGCCGAAGCGAGCTCCGGGGATGAGCTCGGGGGCGGCTGGGTGCGAGCTCCTGCCTCTGAGGCGAAAGCGGCGGCGGCGGCAGCAGCGGCGGCGGCGGCGGCGAGGCCCCCATGGGCCGGCGGCAGGCCTCAGCCGCGGCCTCCACTTCTCCGCACGCCGGCGGGATGGCGCCCGGTCCCCGGAGGAGTCGCGCTAGCCGAGGCCTGCTGCCGCGCTGCTAAGGCGGGCCCGCCAAACTCCCCTCCCCCTCCTCCGTCCTCGACCCCCCGCACCTCGCCCCTTCCCCACCCCCCCCCTCCGTCTCCGTCCCCGCCGCTGCTCCGGACCACTATGACCATGAGATCCGCAGTGTTCAAGGCGGCCGCGGCTCCTGCCGGCGGCAACCCTGAGCAGCGACTGGACTACGAGCGGGCCGAGCGGGCTGCGGCGCTGGGCGGGCCTGAAGACGAGCCCGGGGCGGCCGAAGCCCACTTCCTCCCCCGGCACCGTAAGCTCAAGGAGCCGGGGCCCCCGCTGGTCTCCCAGGGCGGGAGCCCCGCGCCCTCCTCGGCCGGCTGTGGCGGCAGCGGCAAGGGCCGGGGCTTGTTACTCCCGGCCGGAGCGGCCCCTGGGCAGCAGGAAGAGAGCTGGGGCGGCTCGGTGCCCTTGCCCTGCCCGCCCCCGGCCACAAAACAAGCCGGCATTGGGGGGGAACCTGCGGCAGCCGGAGCCGGCTGCAGCCCCCGACCCAAGTATCAGGCGGTGCTGCCCATTCAGACGGGCTCTCTCGTGGCGGCGGCCAAAGAGCCTACGCCCTGGGCTGGGGACAAGGGTGGGGCGGCTCCCCCAGCTGCCACCGCCTCGGACCCGGCGGGGGCCCCACCACTACCTCTGCCCGGGCCGCCACCCCTCGCGCCCACCACCACTGCCGGGACCCTGGCGGCCAGCGAGGGCAGATGGAAGGGTATGAGGAAGAGCCCTCTCGGGGGTGGCGGCGGCTCGGGAGCCTCCAGTCAGGCCGCCTGCCTCAAACAGATCCTTCTGCTGCAATTGGACCTCATCGAGCAGCAGCAGCAGCAGCTGCAGGCCAAGGAAAAGGAAATCGAAGAGCTGAAGTCAGAGAGAGACACGGTACGGGAGGGGTTAATCTCTGTTCAGGTCGAGGTGCGAGTCGTGCGCATGCTCAGGGGAAGGGGGACCGTAGGAGGTTAAGGTACCCCTTCGTTGGGGGTAAAAGAGGTTGGCCACCCGCAAAGAGGGTGTCATAGGTGCTGGGCCCGTAGTCCTTGGGAACCAATCTCTGAGGCTAGGTTGGAGGGAAGGGTTAAAGGGCAACCTCCTTGTGGGGAGTGGGGGAGGGGAGTTTCAGGTACCAAAGGGTTAATTTAAAATGACAGCCCCAGACTCTGGGAAAGACGTTTAAAGTGGGGAAAGACCTGATTTGAGAAGGGTTAAAAATAAAAGGGTGGGGTGCATATGTGGTGGCTTTATGGAAGGGGTTAAATTAAAGAGCTATTGCGTTAGAAATGCATTGTAGAGAAGAACTTAGCAGCTGTTGCTCTGAGCATTGCAGCATCTTTAGAGAGAAGGGAAGTAAGCCTTTTAATGGGTAGTGGGGTAGAGTTGATTTAATAGGTGTAATCCTATTTTAGTCTTCTTAAATGATGTGAAGAGAATCACTGCCTTTGATTTCCAACAGTTTGTAATAGGAATCTGAGTTATAAAACATGACCACACTGACCAGGTCCCTTGTATAAGCATGAGTGCTAGATTGGTGTTTGAAGCCAAAAGATTTTAAGGCATCAGGGGAAAGTAAGCTTATTTAATGTATTAAATAAGCCCCCCAAATCCCTATCTTAGAATCTTAAAACAGTAGGAAAGTCATTTATTATTTCTTTGTACCACTGTATAGGCTTATTTTTACTGCAGCAGTAGTTAAGGGTACCTATAAAGTTAAAACATATTCCTTTACATATCAGGAAAGCTGGGGTGGTCTGGTATTACTGTCTGGCTTGGTAACACCCTGCATACCTTACAGCTGCCTAAAAATAAACATGGTTTCTACAATTGTTATGTTCAGTCTGCAGCAGTCAGCCTCAGTGTCTTCTCTTTCCCTCTCCCTCCCTCTCTCCCTCTCCCCCCTCTCCCTCCTCTCTCTCCTCTCCCTCCTCTCCCTCCTCTCCCTCTCTCCTTCTCTCCCTCTCTCTCCCCTCTCTCTCTCTCTCTCTCTCCCTCTCCCTCTCCCTGTGTGTTTCTCTTTCACTCTCCCTCTCTCTCTCTCTCCCTCTCCTTCTCCCTCTCTTCCTCTCTCTGGTGTTGTGTGCGCCAAGGGCTGAGCAAGGAAGCAGAGGCTATTCATTTTGTTTGCTTTTCAAATGAATTGCATGGAGCAGGGTCTGTTTTATTGGAGAATACTGTCTGCAAGGTGGAATGGAAGCTGGGGCAGGTTTCATTAAAATATCTCTTGGTGTTGATTTGTGGAAGTTACTCAACATGGAGGTGGCACTGCTCAGCTACTGTACTGCAGTCTAGGGGTGTGATGGTACTGTAATTCCAACACATATCCTTGCCTTCGGGGTGGGGGGCTAGAAGAGAAGGAGTGGGGAAGGAGAAGAAATCAAGGACATGTCTCCTACAAACCGTGGTGAAGTAATGTTAAGGCTGTGACTCAAAGCAGATGTAGGGGGATGAAATGAGAGTTACGGCTGACAAGAGGGGCTCTCTGTTGATTGTGGAGGTTTCAGCTCAGTTCTTGAGGTAATGGCCCCTTTGCAGGATTTCCTAGGCAGGAAAAGTGGGGTGAATTAAGGATAGAGATTCAGTCTGAACTTGGCATTCACTGCTTCTGTTGTGTATTGCAGTCTTAGCATTGCTTAAGCTTGTTTCTCATTCCATTTGTTGCTTGGCCTCAGCTGAAATCTATGCAGCCAAATGGATGTAATAAAGGCAGCATTAATATTACTGTCTAGCCCAGGTAAAATTCTTGCTATAGGGTATATAAGTAGCATAGTTGGCACCTTTTCTCAAAACACTTTAATATGAAGTTTTCAATGATAATAGACCTCCATTTTCTGTTTGATTATGTAGTTCTCCCTTTAATTAGAATTAAAGGACTTTGATTTTAATCAGTATTTGGATAAATAGGTATAATTTGTCTGTTGTCGCAAATGCAAAGCTTGTTTCATGATCGTTGAGATTTATGGGTACTGGTTTCTATTCTAATTCTTCCAAATGGAGTATTCATTGTTTTAGGAGTGTGCCCCCACCCCCACATCCCTTTCAAATGACACTGCAATCCCTAGTGGCACTGTGTGAGCTTTTAATTCCTTCTCTTTGTATTGTATGGACTTTGCCTTTGTGCATAGAGTTTTGGAGCTGAAGTAGAGAGGTTAGGATGTGGAGAATCTTAGGGCCTCCTAAAAGGACATAAGGTTAATTCCGGGAACTCTCAAACTGATTTGGAGCCACATGGTTAGCAGTAGCAGAGACCATACCATTGAAAGGCACACTGTGGCCCCTCCTGGTAGCCAGGATCTTCTTTCAGAAAAATGAACTACAGATTCGCTCATGCTCCTCCCCATCTAGTTTAATCTCTAAAATTAAGCAAGGTTCCATGTGTTCTTTATTATGTGTAAGGAAAACTGTTCAGATTAATGTCTACCTATTAAAAATAAGATGAATTGATAGGTTCCAGGGAAAGAGTCAGAAGACTATACTGATTCCTAAATGGGGTTAACTACCTGTGTTTAACTTTTTTTTTTTTATTAAGTCTGCATTTTGCCATTCTTTTCTAGCTCCTTGCTCGGATTGAACGTATGGAAAGGCGAATGCAGCTGGTAAAGAAGGATAACGAGAAAGAAAGACACAAGCTGTTTCAGGGCTATGAAACAGAAGAGAGAGAGGAAACGGAGCTATCTGAGAAAATTAAACTGGAGTGCCAGCCAGAGCTTTCTGAGACATCCCAGGCTCTGCCTCCCAAGCCTTTCTCGTGTGGGCGGAGTGGAAAGGGACACAAAAGGTGTGCTGATAACTTCATTACACTGGACAGGATGAGGACACTTGTTACCAGTGACAGAGAGTAGGGGATTGGGACTTATTACTTAATTTCTATGTCCTGAATTATGAGAGGTCTCTTCCAGGCTGAGAAACTATCTTGAAACATTCTTGCTCAGGCTATAAAAGTCTGTTAGGCACATTTTGGTCATGTTAGTAATTACAGAACTCAGAGTGCATTATAAAGAGAATGGGCAACCAATTTAACAGTTGAGTTTCATAAAGAAAGCTATAGCTGTTCACTTCAAGTTAGGAAATGTTAAATTCCTTTGTTGTGTTAGGTACTGGTAAATATAAAAAAGTAAAAGGTAACTGGCCTTGGACTCAAGATTAGTCTAGCTGTAAGCATGGCCATACATTTTGAAAACTCAGAACTCAGATGAAATACAATAAATTATGCAGATACAAACTAAATTATTTAGAATTCAGTGATATTAAAGATTGTAAATTAGAACAGTGAGAGAACACTTTACTGAGGAGATGGATCTTGAAAAAGAAATACAGAGTTTAGGTTAGTAAAGAGGAAAGGTGATGGCAGACTGGGGTGAGGGGAGAAAGAAAGCCAGCAGACAGCAAGAAAAAAGAAATAGAGATTGTAATTAACATGATAAAGAGTTAGGGGCAAAACAGACCAGTCTCTGGTTGACAGGAATGAAGGAAATAGGTCACAGAGTAGTGGCACCTAATGTTAGCTAAAGGGCATGGAATAAAATAGGAACCTCTTTAGATCTAATAGAGAATAAGGACACCATTAGAGGTTCGTGAGCATGAAAACTCATATGTTCAACAAATATTTACTGAGGGCCTGTTATGTATACTGTTACACATGGGGCTGTTCCTGCTCAGATGCCAAACAAATACCAGATATGTAGATTCTTGAATACTGGTCATTTTGGGGTAAGGGAATAAGCTAGTTCTCTTGCTCCAAAATGTAACCAAATCAAATTTTATTCAGGAATCAATGGATTAAATTTTTTTTTCCCTATCCCAATAGGAAATCCCCATTTGGAAGTACAGAAAGAAAGACTCCTGTTAAAAAGCTGGCTCCTGAATTTTCAAAAGTCAAAACAAAAACTCCTAAGCACTCTCCCATTAAAGAGGAGCCCTGTGGTTCCTTATCTGAAACTGTTTGTAAACGTGAATTGAGGAGCCAAGAAACTCCAGAAAAGCCCCGGTCTTCAGTGGATACCCCACCAAGACTCTCCACTCCCCAGAAGGGACCCAGTTCCCATCCCAAGGAGAAAGCCTTCTCAAGTGAGATAGAAGATTTGCCGTACCTTTCCACCACAGAAATGTATTTGTGTCGTTGGCACCAGCCTCCCCCATCACCGTTACCATTACGGGAATCCTCTCCAAAGAAGGAGGAGACTGTAGCAAGTAAGGCATAGAGAACACTTGCTCTTATACCCTAGTGGTGGCGGTCAAGCTAACAAGTGTGAAAATGCCTTTGGCATTTTTTAAAAAGTGCAATCAATAAAGCAGAGTTCTGTCAAGATTGAGTAAGTTAACAGCCAGAGACAGACACTGTGCAGGCATTGAAAATAGATGGAATTACATCAAAATGTGCTCAATGTATTTGCCTGCTTACAACACTGGGAGATGTGTTTGCCAGTAAGTTGCTCATCACAAGAGCACCAGACTTGGGGGTGTAATCTCCGGCAACTTGCATGCCCTCTGAAAGAAGGGTTTTCTGTGCTGTGAAATGCATAGAACTTATACTTTGCCATGCACGACTGTTCCTGCAATTGATATTGTGTGAAACCTGGGAGGGTGGTCTTTGGGTGTTCTCAGGGGCCAATGGTAATTTTGGGGTTGGGGAGCCAGCTTGGGGTGGGGATTTCACCTGGGCCTCCGCTCTTTAACTATATAAACATTTATCTGTATCTCTATGTCCCGGTCTGGGGGGCAGGAGGAATCTGCCAAAGACCAACAGTCTTACTTTATCTTACTATACTTCACAAAGGTTCTAAAATGTGAAGAGTTTACTTGGATTGCAGTAGCCCATTGGTTGTTCATATATTTAAATAAAATGGTCTACAAACTATTTTTCAAACAATAAGGACTATCTTGGGATATCTGAGCTGCTTGGGGAGGGTGTGGGTTGTGAGACCTTAATCTTCCTTCCCTTTTTTTTCTTTATGGCTTCCACACAGAGGTGTTCCCTACCTCCTACATCAACCAGTAACTGGAATATGCCTTCAATCATGTAATGTTAGTCTGTGACAGTCACTGCGGGTGCACCTGGGCGATGGTGGGGGAAGCATTTTTGGATAGAGTTACATCCCAGGGTTTTTGCCAAGACAGCCCTAGCCAGGATGGGGATGGGAATTCATTCCAACGAGATAAGTGCTTTCTCTAGGCTTTGTTTGGCTGTTCTGGTGAGAAAATTAAGTGGGGAAGATAGATTACTCTTCTTAATTATCTGAAATTCACTAGGCTTCACACTTGAGTACATGAGATAGACTAGGGTCCTGATCTAGGCTCAGATTTTTTGTTGGTTCAGTCAGTTGAACAGGTTCATCCTTAATGGTTAACTTTCTTACTGCCATGGCAATGCTGTGTAACAATTTAAGAGAAACCATGAAGCAACTTCCCATCCGGGATTGGGAAATGCCTTGGTCCGGAGCTGTTCTGTGTCGCTGGCTGTTTTTGAAAACCATATCTGTCCTAGTACAGAAAATTTCAAACACCTCTGAGATTGTGGGTATAGCAGTAAAGATGGAGTCTGACTGGGGGGAATCCCAGCTCTTTGAGGAGCCTGAGTTGTGAAAAAACATGTAAATCCTTATTTCTGATACCCCTATCTCAAGAGAAAGTCTCAATGGCTTGTTCTAAGGAAGCCAAAGTCTTTTTGTGCATGTTGTTCAGGCTGGACCAGCAAGGTAGTTTGTTTGGAGGGAGGAGGGAGCTGTTTAAGAAGACTACATATGTAAGTTTTGAGAACACTGATCTTTTATTTGAAAAATAGGGTCAACTTTTACTCACCTGCCATGTTCTGAGTTTAAGGTTTGATATCCTTGGCCATCAACTGTTGCAGGGAAACCACCCTAAATAATGAAGAAAAGAAGTCGTCTCAGTGTAAAAAAAAAAGTGGTGGGCTTATTTTCTTTTCTTTTGTCTGTTGTTCCCTTTTCCCCTCCCC
The DNA here is from genome assembly GCF_023851605.1 of Tamandua tetradactyla. Taxonomy (NCBI): domain Eukaryota; kingdom Metazoa; phylum Chordata; class Mammalia; order Pilosa; family Myrmecophagidae; genus Tamandua; species Tamandua tetradactyla. The sequence goes on along the minus strand of NC_135332.1, from coordinate 27,163,111 downwards.
CAGAGAGAAATTCTCAAAAGAACAACTCAAAAAACAAAATGGCTTCCTAGTGAAAACTTCAGTGATGCTCCTTTCCTCCATTTTGGGTGTGGGCTTTTTTTCTTTTTACACTGAGATGATTCTTCTTTCCTGCATTATTTAGGGTGTCTGATGCCATCAAGTGTTGCAGGAGAAACTTCAGTCTTGGCTGGTGAGTAGAATAGGAATTGTGCTGGCTGGGTCTGGGGTTGGGGGTGGTGGGATGGTGGATGGTTGGGAGCTGCATTCCTGTCAGTTGGATGTGGGAGAATAAGGTTCCTTGGTATATGATTATACTACTATAGACTTCAAAATGACAACAAATTTCAGTTGTTTTTCAGGAACTACAATAGCATCCATTATATGAATTATCAGATATTGGCTTAGGGTTTTTTGTGATCCTGAATTTGGCAAACTGCAATGGCATTTTAGTTTCTTTTATACCATAGCGAGGACACTGAATATGGCTTCAGGTGAGGCCATAGAATGGATTCCTACCATTTGGTAACTTTGTCTCATCTGGGGAGAAACCTCTTAATCTTAATGAATATAGGAGTGTTTTGTGACCTTGGATTTAAGGGTGGCTCCACCCCTCCTCCCTTTTTTTTTTTTTTTCCAGTTCCTTCTTGGAGGGACCACTCAGTAGAGCCTCTAAGGGACCCAAATCCTTCAGACCTTTTGGAGGTAGGTATCAAATAAGAGACTGAAAAGAACATGGGGTATAACTTGAATATGTCATAGTAAACATATGGATGATTAAATAAAATTTTAAGGCCAGAGGGAACTTGAGAGATTTTCTAGTCTAATTCCTTCATTTTATAGATGAAAAAAACTGAGATTCAAAGTGGGAAAGTTACTTACTCAAAAATACATACCTAGTAGTATTCAAAACAAAGGTAGATTTCACGTTAAGTGGAAGAGTTAGCATGTACCACTCAGCGACAAATCTACACATTCCAACCTGATTTAACTTTTAAAATTTTGATGGTTACTACCTTATCAGCAGATGAGTGGAACAAATGGATTAAAAATAAATGAATAGTTGGGGGGAACAAATGTTGAAATAGATTTAGTAGATTGAAATGGTAGTAATCATGGGTGGGGAGGGGTAAGGGGTATGGTACATATGAATTTTTTTCTTTTTATTTCTTTTTCTGAATTGATGCAAGTGTTCTAAGAAATGATGAATATACAACTATGTGATGAATATTGTGAGATACCGATTATATATGTAGAATGGAATGATCATATGGTAGGAATGTTTGTGTTTGTATGTTGGTATGTTTAATAAATAAAATTTTTAAAATGTCTTTTCTACCCAAATTGACCTACAGATTCAATTAAAAATTTTTTTTGAAAATTTGATGTTTAGTTTAAACTCAGATTCTTGCAAAGTATAGAGGGGATGGGTTTATGGAGCCTCAAAGATTGTTTTGGTTTGACATGATGTACCTTGGAAAGCTATGGAAATGGTTTTGAAATTTGGAATTTCTGAAAGGGTGGGAATTGGAAGGTAGTATGTGCTTTGTTGATCCTATCACTAGGGAAGTTCACATGATATCCATAGAATTCATACACTCAAGTGGGACTTGAAGTTGGAAATGAATTAGTATATGTGTATTAAATGGTGATAAATAGCTTATCAGCTACTGTTCTTTATACAGAACCTGGATGACAGTGTGTTTTCGAAGCGGCATGCAAAGCTGGAGCTAGATGAGAAGAGAAGGAAAAGGTAAGACCAGAGGTGTCTGTCCTGGGGACCACTGAACCCTAGGACCCTAAATCTCTCCCTTCCACACTGTGGACAGTCCTTGGATTCTTAACATTCTCTAATTACTGTTTTTTTCAATTGGTTGTGTATCTTAGTTTGAAGTGGTAGTTGTTGTAGGTGAACAAGCTTGTCTTTTTTTTTCCCCTCATATATGTCCTTCCTCAGTTCTACTCTCCGTGAAATGCCAATACATGTTTGATACTGCTAGACTGAACAGTTCTTCCCTAACTTGGTAGTCAGTTCTCTTTACCCCATCTGGAGGAGTCAGTAAGGATCTTCTGAGTGTGTCTGAACTATACACATTGCTTTTGTAGAGCAGGTTTCAGTAATGTTGGCTTTGTTTTGTTTTGTTTGTCTGGTTTGTTTTTTTCAGATGGGATATTCAGAGGATCAGGGAACAAAGAATTTTACAGCGACTACAGCTCAGAATGTATAAAAAGAAAGGAATTCAGGAATCTGAGCCTGAGGTTACCTCATTTTTCCCTGAGCCAGATGATGGTGAGTTCTGTCTTATCTAAAATAGTGGGTTTTTCAAAGAAGAAAAAGGGTGCAGAGCTCAAGGGTACAGCTTACTCTGAGAGAGTTATATTTTGGAATAGGTATAGTTGCTACAAATTTCCTATTCATGGCACTAACAAGGTCTTATATGACTTTCTTCCATAGTTGAAAGTTTGATGATTACCCCCTTCTTGCCTGTTGTAGCATTTGGACGACCATTACCAAAATTAATTCCACAGTAAGTATAAAGTCCCTCTCCCTTCTCAGATAGCCTGCATTTCTTTAGCAGACTTCATGAAAGCATAGACAAAAGATAGAACAGCTGATTTGGGAATTTCTTTGGTAGCAGCCATGATTTTTTTTTGACAGAAGTGAGGCAACCCTGGGAAACGTTTGCAGTGATAGGATTCCTAAACCAGGAATTAGGAAGATTGCTTTTTGGGTTAGAAACAGATTTTTGAGTCACTTTAATGGCATATTGTTGTTCTGGCTTTGAGGCAGGAAATTCACTCCAAACTTGGGACTTAAGAGTCAAGAGTAGAAGTAAAGACGGGCAAGATGACTTTTTTTGGAGTTACTGCAGTTACAGTCATATCTACCCTGAATTACTGATAGTCTTGCAAGTTGACTTCTTCACCCTTTTTTGCCAGAAATTTTGAGCTACCCTGGTTGGATGAGCGTAGCCGATGCAGGTTGGAGATCCAGAAGAAGCAAACACCTCACCGGACGTGTAGGAAATAGATGTGCTGGCAAGAACCCTCTGTCTTCAGATAGTTGTAGCATGCCATTCCCAGAGAGTGGCAGAGACCTGTATATGTGACCTGTGTCCTCATGTATGTTATCATTCGCTGATAATGCCCTTCCATACTCCCTTGATTTGGGTTTTATTTTCATCACTCTGATTTCACAAAAACTCTTTCGTTGGACTAATTGTGAATTATGGAGAGTGATTGCGTTTTCTTTTCCCTTTTTGAGGGAATGAGCTCTCAAGTTAAAGCTGTAGGATGTCAGATTTGGAAGCTTCAGGGGTCTGCTCCTACACATTCGCCTGTTTTAAAGGGCTGTCTTCATTAGACTTGTGGAAGATGAAGCAATCCTTGTCTTTAGAATTGTGCCTGCAAGTACTTTTCTCATCCTGATATTTCCTTCCATATAGTTTGGGTATAATGGTTTTTACCCTAAAACAAAACACCTCACCAAGAGCTTAAAGACCAGATGAGGAATAACAACTGAAGTGATGAAGGAACTCATCCTCACAGAGTAGAAAAGAAATTGAAGAGTTGGTAGATAAATATCTGAAAAAACAGTTCTCTTAAAGTCTGCGTTATAGCTATGTGGAAAGAGATGTTTGGCTGTGATTTTTTTCTTGGTTAACGTGGTAGGTGAATATCTTCCCCTCCTCCTCAAAAAATAAGACTTTTGGAAAAGAGGGTGGGGACGATCATATTATGGTCCTAAACAAAAGCACTTGGTATTTGGGGGTGGTATGCCAGAACTTATATAGATGTCCTTGTGTCATATCACTTCTCAAGTATTCCTTATTTGGGCTTTATTCTTTTAGCTGAGCTCTTGGTGGTGGGGTCGAGAGTTAGGAAGGGTGAGGGGTGTGGAAATATGTGCTTCATTTGGCTAGGCAAATGTCTACATCTTGAAATAAAACAGTTGTACCTATTGAGCTTCTCCATTTACTTCATAAAAATCGTTTCATACTTGTACAATCTTGGTTCTTTTTTTTTTTTTTTAACTCCCTGTTTTGTTAAAAAAAATTTCAGTACAGCCCTCCCAGGCCACTTTGGTCTCATTGTAAGATTCTTGTAACTATCTGGAAAGAAAATAGAGCCAAGACCTCTGGTCTTAAATATATAGGAATTGCCTTTCTTTAGTCTTCAGGACTATTGCTTGAAAACAAGTAGGGGTCTAATCTCCTAGAAGGTAGGGGCTTTTATCCTTAAAGAGACTATGTCCCCAAATCATTAGCACTTTTAGAGGAGAAGCCAAGGTATATAGGGTGTGTGGCCGGCCCATCAGTGGAGCAGAAGAGAGAATGGGATACCATTGTGGGAAGAGAAGAAAAGTTCCTCAGGGGCCTCCCACTGCTAAAGCTTTTTGTGACATGTTGATCTGTGCTCCCTGGGCTTGACTTTTAAAGGAATTATTCCGGCAGCACATGTAGTATTCTTGGATGATCTTGCTGCTCTTATTTCTCCTTTTTGTGTGTGTGTGGCTATGGGTTTTCATTTGTTACTCCCATCTGCTTAGGAGAGTGGGCTCTCCATAAGGGAACCTGCTGTGAACTTCATTGGAGCAAGGATGTAGAGAGAAATAGGACTTATTTGACTAGGGGCTCTCATCTCATACCTTAAGGAGAGGAAGGAGATTTCTAGAAAAACTGGCCCAGCTTTTCTTTGTTCTCTATCACTTTAATATGGCAAGTTGTTTAGCTTTTCTACTTTTACCTATGTTATGTTCGTTCATGATGTGCCCTAAAAGAAGAAAGAATCATCAGTGTCTCTTTACTTTGTTCCTTGATCCCTCTCAGTTTCTTGATTTTCAGCGTTCATTGGATTCCTAATTTTGGATTGGGTTAACAGGTTTAACCTTATTTGTGCCCTACCCAGGGGACCCCCCAGATTCTGAACTTGAGCTACTGAGAGGAATCCATGAGGTGCTATTTGGCCAGACTTAGTGGATTCTTTTTCTTTGGTTCTCCCTCTCCCTGATGACCTCTTATTTTATTGTTCACTTTTCTAGATCAGTTCTCCTTTGGTTCGAATATGATGAGGTTTGTTGAGAAGGAGGTTGGAGAATAAATTAGCTAAGTTCCAAGAGTGAAATTACAGTGTGTTAGAGTGTGGGGGGAAATTAGTCTTATTTTTCCCTACATGGGATACAACACTGTGAAATTCGATCTTCAATTGAAGGCCCTGCAGTTCTCCTAAAACATAGTTCTTTGTTTTTCTTTCTTTAACAACTTTAAACTAGTGTTAATAAATTAAAAAGAGAAATTGCTTGTCTGTCCACTTCAGCTTTGTTTTATGCCCATTTCATATTGTTGTCTGTGTTGTAATTCATACTTTTGATACCATTTCTGATGTGTAAAATTGGTTGTCTTGTAAATATCTTATAAAGAGTTCAATTGTAAATAAACTATTGTGGCTGTTAAAAGTTTTTGAACTTCTGCTTCAGTTTATTAGATCTGTTGTGAAGCATTAAACAAATCTGCTTGTATATTTTATAAGATTGGAAAAGAAACCCATTTTCATAACAAATAGAAAAATACATGATTTCTTCTTTAACGTACCATTTGTGCATGAACACAAATGTATGTTTTACCCTCTTTGCCCTATGTTCCTCACACATAACTGACAACTTTAAAACGAGATTGTAGGATACTTGATGCCTTGTTTCTAAGTTAATACAATTTCATACTTGGAAACAATAGAGGTCATCTAGTCTGACTCCTGATACATAATTTTCACTTGACAACATTCTAGACAGATGAAGTCCAGCTTCTGCTTTAGCACCTCATTTTTCTTAAACATTTTTCCCCCCTAAATGTTAGAAAATTCTACCTCCAGAGAATCTAACTTCTTGTAACCCAAACCCCACCGGTTCTTGCTTTGCTTTCCAGGGTGATGAAAAAAGATCAATTCAATCCTTCCTTTTCCTCATAGTCATCCCTCTAATAGATTGCTGTGGCTATCCCCAATTCTTGCTTCATGCTAAATATTCAGAGATTTTTTTTTTTTGCATGGGCAGGCACCAGGAACCAAACCAGGTCTCTGACATGTCAGATGAGAACTCTGCCTACTGAGCCACTGTGGCCGGCCCCAGAGATTTTAACATTGTTTCTGAATATACAGCATTTTGAATTTTTCAGTTCCTTCTATGTTATGAGTGAACAATTTGCCCATGTCCATTTAAAAATTGGAACCAGGCCAAACAACTCAAAGACAAAATGGCAGACTATCACTTTCCTTATTTAGACACTAAACTTGGCAGTCTCATTTACACCAATTTAGCTTGTGATCAATAAGATCTTCCTGGCTTCGCCCCTCCCCCCTTTTTTTTTTTTGTTTAAAACGGAATTTTTTTTTATTAATTAAAGAAAAAGAAATTAACACAACATTTAGAAATCATTCCATTCTACATATGCAATCAGTAATTCTTAACATCATCACATGGATGCATGATCATCATTTCTTAGTACATTTGCATCGATTTAGGAAAAGAACTAGCAAAACAACAGAAAAAGATATAGAATGTTAATATAGAGAAAAAATAAAAAAAAATAGTAAAAAAAGGAAAAAGAAAAAAAAGACAAACAGACAAAAAAAAAACCTATAGCTCAGATGCAGCTTCATTCAGTGTTTTAACATGATTACTTTACAATTAGGTATTATTGTGCTGTCCATTTTTGAGTTTTTGTATCTAGTCCTGTTGCACAGTCTGTATCCCTTCAGCTCCACTCCCCTTTCTTTTTAACACTTATTAAATCATATATCCTCCATTTTAAACCCAAGCAGTTTTTGGGTCTGGATTTACATTCTAAGTTGTCATATTTGGCCACTGGTTTAACCAGTAGAGATGTCTAGATGTTGTACTTTCTCTAAAGGCATTCATAATGCTTTCCAACTTCTAACTGTCTGGATCCTCAACCACATCGTATGTAAAAAATATGCTCAGGTCAGAATTCTGTGTTAGGACATAGTGGCCTTTCTCTGATATTGATATGTGCTCCTGTAGGACCCATTCATCTCTTTAAATCGTTTAAAGAATCTTGCCTAACATTAGCATCAAACCAGCCAGCATTTTGGGAGTGGTGATGGCTAGAGTGGAAAGAAACAGGAAGAGGAAATGATAACACAGAAAACGCTGCAGCACTAAGACCTCCAGCTTTACGGCAAACAACTGGTTTCTCCCTTAGCCCTTTAGTTTAAAATAGGCTGTTGTGGCAAATCTGACGCAACATTACTTCTTAGGTTTATCTTGATTCGTGATTTTACCAAGCTAATGAATGCAGTAAAATTTGCCTCAAAGATAGAAACGAGAAATCAAAATAGAAAACCATGAAAACAGTCTCAATATTGCAGTGAGGCTTCTTCTCAGAAACTTCAAAATGGCTGGGAGAAGAACCGCGTGAGGATGCCCGAGTCCAGTTCCCCTAGCCTTGGGCCTGCCCAGGACAGTCCGGGGCCGCACCACGCCTTCCGCACGTCACTGACGTACGTAATTCCGCTCGCCCGCGAACGTGCCGCAGGGCGCCGGTACCGCCCTCAGTCCTGCCCGCTGGGAAGCGGGGCGATTAGTCCCGCACGTGAAGCATGCCGGGAACTTCTCGCGCGCCTCCCAGCGGCCACTGCGACGGGCGCGGTGCGTAAGTAGCAGGCCGGCGGCGGCCGTTCTCCGTAAAATGGCGGACCGGCGGCGGCAGCGCGCTTCGCAGGACACCGAGGACGAGGAGTCTGGCGCTTCGGGCTCGGACAGTGGCGGCTCTCCGGCGCGGGGCGGTGGGAGCTGCAGCGGTAGCGGTGGAGGTGGCGGCAGCAGTTCTCTGCTTTCTCAGCGCGGAGGCCGAACCGGGGCCCTCCATTTGCGGCGAGTGGAGAGCGGGGGTGCCAAGAGCGCCGAGGAGTCGGAGTGTGTGAGTGCGAGCGGGTGGGGCGGGCCGGGCCGGAGGCCGGGCGCCCTGGTGTGGGGACAGGCGGGGCGACGGGCTGGAGGTGGGCGGAGTGGAGGTTTCTGGCAAATGCTGGGGCATGTTGTGTTAAAGAAAGAGTTATCCCCTTGCGAGTTTGCATCCGAGCCCCAGGGGAACAGGAGGTGTTGGGGGATGGAAAGCGGATGTAGATTCACGAACGGACTGGAAGCAAAGAAACAGACCTCCCTTAGATGCTGCTTGTCGTAGATAGCATCTTTCCCCATTTCTCTTTTAAACCATTTTGTTTTGAGTTTTCAACTCACCACCCACATTTCATTACTGGGCTGTCCGCCCTCTGGAAATCACCACTAATCCATGTCTTCTCTGTTTCTTCAGGAGAGTGAAGATGGCATCGAGGGCGATGGTGAGTATCATCTTTTATCCACTATGAGAAGAGTTTTTGCACATAAACTCAGGTCATTTTTCCCCAACAATATCCTCTCAAGACAGTTACGGATTTGGGGAAGGGTACTACAAGTAAAGCTCCTTTGTAACATGGTTGTTAATGAGCATAGGTTTTAACAGTAGGTTCTTGGGTAAGTCACTTAACTTCTCTGAGCCTGTTTCCTCATCTGTAAAATGGGGACTAGAATTTTATCCATTTTATAGGTTTACCTCAAAATTAAATAAGAGTCTTACACTGACATACAATAAGCAGGCAAAAAATGTAATTATAATGATTTCTGTTGCATTTTTCTTCACGCATATCTCTTTTCTTTCAGCTGTTCTCTCAGATTATGAAAGTGCAGACGACTCAGAAGTGAGTGTGATAGGTTCTTTTTCTTATGGTTTAGGTTGGAAGATGTATTTTAAACACATGTGCACACCTAAAGTGCAAAAGTACCATGACCTACTTGTTACTGCTCTCTACTTTGTTCATTTGTGCTTCTGAAAAACTGTTAAATACAAGTTAACAAAGTGAGGGAAACTTGGGGCAGGCCTCTTCAAGCCACATGTGTTACATACTTAGTAGTTGGTTTCTTTCTCTATCTGAAAAAAAATAAGGTCCTAAATAAGAGAATGAGAATATTCTGAAACCCTTCACAAGATGTTTGACAGTTCATTTCATGCTGCCTAGGTAGAAAAGCCAACCAGTGCATGTTTTTCCCCAACTGAAAAAACTGAAGACCTCGAAAGAGCAAGATTGCTGAGTGATTGTGCCAAAAGCATCCCACAGTTTATAGATAGTGTTTCCTCCAACTATCTTTAGGAGAAAATCAGTTTTTCTAAAGCAGGCTTTTGTGAGCTTACCTTTTAAAAGATGGTCATTAGAGTGATTGTTTCCTGGGGTTCTTAAGTAGGGTGTTGAGTGTCAGATTTTGGTGATAGGGTTATATACAGGGGGCATTTAGACTGTGAATCAAAGAAATAGTAAATTTTTAGAACTTGTAACTATATCTTAGATTTTCCTTTAACTCTAGTTGCAGTACTGAACAGTAACAAAGTTTCTGATTTTACGTATCTTATGACTTAGTAAGGAAGTACAACAAATATTCAGTCTTAGGACTTGGTGACAGCTGCTAGGATAGGATTCGGTAGAGTGTATGGCAGGGGACTGAACTAATCTCAGACAAACAAGGAAAGACTAAGACTTGCAGGATCAATTGGCATTAGCTAGATGAAATGTGTTCTAGGTGGAGAAAATAAAAAGCAAGAAAGCACAGACAGGAGAAAAGACATAGCATTTGTGAACTGTAAGTAGTTTGATGTGGCTGGAGTATTGTTAGGACAGGTGGGTGCCAAAAGTAAAGGTAAATTGGTGAGCAAAGGCTAGGTCATGGCAGTTCTTACATATTCTCTATTAATAAAGTGCTAGTGTGTGCCAGGAATTGTAGGCACTGAGATAAAAAGATAGACATAGTTCTGCCCTCATGGAGTTTACATTTTGGGTCAGAGGGGGAATAGTTAAAAGAATAATTACAATAATGTTTCATAAGTGCCATAATATTGGAAATATTGGATGCTTTGGTAGCACATAGCAGGGGCACCTATCTCACTTGAGGATGTTTGTAAACACTTATGATGTGGGATGTTTAAACAGAGACCTGAAGAATGAGTAGTAGTTATCCAGGCAAAGAGTTTGGTAAGCAGATGGAAAACTGTGTGAAAAGAAAATCTAGAAGTGTTGGCCTGCATGGCAAGTTGGAGGATATAAAAAGTTTAGTTTGCTGACACGTAAGAGGGGAGGGGAGGAAGGGGTAAGAGATGAATCTGAGACAAAATCTTAAGGTACTTTGTAAGTCAGATCAAGAAGTATTTGGATTTTATTGTAAGGAGGTGGAAAACTATAAAAGGGCTTTAAACAAGAGTATGGTGTGATTAGATTTAAATTTTAGTGTTCTAGGGACCATCTGCATCAGAAAATCTCCTTGGCTAGGCCCCATTGAAATAACCTCTGGGGTGGGGGATGATACTCAGACATTTACATTTTAACGTGATCCCAGGTTGATTCCTGTGCACAGTAAAATTTGAGGGTTATTTATTTTTTTTTAGGGTTATTTTATGATAATTATTTTGTTTGCTGTGGGGAAAATTGATGCTGAGGGGCCAAGATGAGAGAAAAACTAGTTTAAGAAAGCCGTTGTGAAGGTTGAGTCAAGCAGTGAAAATGGAAGTAGAACTGAAAGTTACTTAGGCTGTGGAATTGACAGGATGTGTAATTGATAAGATGGCTTTTATTTTCTCTGAAGTAGGTAATAAAATCAGCGAAGAGTAAATGAGAGATGAGGGCTTTGGAAATGGGGAATGTCTGCATTAGTCGTTAGAGAACGAACACATTGAAAAGACTGCCAGGCAGTATAGAGTGTTCAGTGAGCTTTGATAATTATGAATTTATAGTGACTTACCATTCTGTATGTAAGGGAGTTTGAATGTTATCCTGATGGCAAGGAAAGAAAGAATACTGAAGGTTTAAGTGTGGGGAATGAATTGTGGAAGAGGCAAGACTTGGAGGCAGGGAGAGCTTTTAAGAGGTAGTTAGGGTAGTCGATTGAATATGATGGGTCTAAAGGAAGGGACATAGCAGTGAGATTGGCAAGACATGGGCAAATTTGAGAGATATTTAGGTGGTACTAACAACCTCTTGGTTGATTAAGTGTTGAGCCTGAATTAAGGAGTCAAAGGGATTTCCAAGTTGAAGCATGGTGTTATTCACCAAGAAAAGGACCACAAGAGGAGGAGATTTTAGCAAGGTATTGAGTTAAGTTTTGGATGTTTTGAGATCAAGGAACCTGTGGGACTTTCAAGTGAAAATGACTAGTGTATGTCGTCTGAAATTTAAGAGAGAGGACTAGATTTGCTCTGTTTATTTAATACAGTAGCTGCCTACCACATATGGCTGTTTAAATTTAAATTAAACCTTCAGTTCCTTAGTCCCACCATCCAGATGTGTCTAGTGGCTACTCTAGGACAGCACAGATAAAGAACATTTCCATTGTCCAGAAAGTTCTGTCAAAAAGTGCTTGTCTAAATTAGAGAAAGAGATTGGATATCCTGCTTTTCATAGTAAACCCTTCCTTGCACTTCTTTTTAGCTACCACCTGTGCATATATAGACACTATGGTTTAGTTTCACCCATTTCATAAAATTTAATCTATCTTTTAAGTCTACATTTTGTCTTCTATTCCTTTCTTTTCCTTACAGTTTATCTGTTGATGAGATTTTGATGGTTACACGCTTACGATGCAATTCAACATATTACTCTGTCCTTTGTATTTCCTGCATATTGGTATTTCCTGATTCATAGAAATCATCTGTAAACCAAAATCTTTGTGAGTCAAAGATTTTATATTGAGCAAAACTGAGTGATGATTATCTAATTTTCTTTCCCTTACAAGTTATTGCTATTTTTGCCTAGATGGCCAGAGAATTCTTTTTTTCTGTGAAGTCCAGTAATTTTATTTGAATTTGTCTTAGTGTTGTTCACTCTAGGGTCAGTGTTTTCACGTATGTGGTGCCCCCCAGTATGTTATAGAACTACTGTTATCCAAGTATTATTTGTCTGGCAAATGATATTTGACCCCTTCTCCCTAATCTTTTTTATCTCTTCTTTTTTATTTTTAAATACTTTCCTCCTTTTCATGGAACTTTTATTTCTCTTAAGGCATTATTTGTTGTATTTCTTCTCGTGAGATGTCATATCTGAAATTGTATTTTCTTTGGTTTCTAATTCCTTCCTAAGTTCTCTCATTTCATTTCTGAGTTTTAAAATTCTGATCAGTGGTCTTTCACTCTCATATAATTTTCTGAATTCTTTTAGCACATTTTGAAATTGAAGTTGCAATTTTGATACAATTGGTGCATGTTTTTCTGGCATGCTTTCATTGTCTGAGGACTGCTCTTGTACTTTTTTTCTGCTTTCAGTTTTGCCTGCTGTAATTTCCAGTGAATGCCTTTTGATTATTTTGGGGTTCTCCTGGTCTCAAATCCATTTGTTTCTCTCAGATTTCTCCCACTCTGATACCAGTGTGGGTTGTGTGGCTGCTAGTGCTTTGTTCTTGCTTGTATTTTGGAGCTTTGGGGATATCTTGTAACCTAGTTTTGTTGTAAACATTGCCTAGAGGGTTCCAGTTTTGCCGTCTGGAAACGCTGTCTTTTCATCTGGGGATTTGAGAGATTTAGAAACTGCTGCTGCATTTTCCCAGAAATCCTCCAAAAAAAACTTTTTTTTTTTTTTTTTTTAAGAGAAACATGGCTATGAAGGGGAGGCCAGAAAGATGGTAGCTGGACAGAAAGCTTTGGAGTCGAGATGATTTAGTTACTAAAATTAGGAGAGTCTTCAATATGGTTAAAGATTGATGGGAAGAGAGGAGTAGAAAGGGAAAGAAAAGGTCGGGGGGGGGGATAGATACTAAGTAGATTGACATCCTTTACTGAGTACGTGAGAAGAAATAGGAACTACTAGGCCAAGGTGAAGGGAACATCTTCCACGGTAATTCTAGAGAGAAATAAAGAATGTGTGGGAAGGAAAGGTGTGTGGGGAGGAAGCTGGTATTTTCCTCTGTTTCTTTTTCAACTAGAAAGACATCTGCTTTTAAGAAGGAGAATTGGTGGAGGAACAGGGTATGGTTTATGAGATAGAGGATGTTTAAGTAGTTAGGGAGAAGGGAACAGGAATTAAGCAGGGCAAATTTGAAAGTATTGTCAGACTTTTGAGATTGGAGGTGGCAGTGATCTGTGAAGTTATTTGATGATGATGATTATTTTTTAACCCCCTTCAGCAATGGCCAGGAGCCTAATTATAGGTCTAGAGAAAGCAGACATTTGAGATGATTCAGACCTGGGCACGTGGAAGTGGCAGTGGAATTGTCAGTTGTGATTGAAATGAATGAGCCTTCGAATCTACATTAAAGAGAAAGGGAAGTGAAGGTGGACAAGGACTGAATGATAGATAGTCTTAAGAAGTTGGAGATGAGAGGCTAAGGCAAGTAACTGAGTGAGAACAGGAACGACAGGCAGTTTTTATCAAAGACTAGAGTGTTTAAATTTAAGATTCTAAAAATGGAGCAGGTTTATTTAATACACACACACACACATAGCAGTTTCAGGTAAGACTGTGGTTTGATATGTGGCCATGGAAATGAAAGGACTACTAACTAAATTTTAACTATTGTATCATGACTGAAGTGGAAGTAAACACTGCAAGCTCAGTGTTCAGGTTTTCAAGTCAATGACGGGCTGAGCCCAGACCGAGGCTTTAGAAGTGTAGCCAGGTGAGAGGAGCTTCAGAGGAGCAGGGATTTAAAGGAGGCTAGAGGAATAAGATCTGGAGGAAACATTGAGAATGAAGAAGACAGTATGTACACCATTTACTCTGAAATGTGTGGAGCGTAGAAGAATGAGTTAAAACTTAAATGTAAGAATTTTGTAAGGGAAGCTTTTTCTTCAGGGAAGACTAGGCTTCAGAATTGGAAAGAGAGTTCACTGAAGTGGTGGATAAGATAGGGGAATTTGTCTCCTGTGGAGAAGGATTTTGATGACAGCCTTGAGCCAAAGCACTGTGATCCTAGGGCAGCATCTTGACTTCAGTTAAACCAGGCTTTGACTCTAACTTGTTCCCTCAGCACTATGCTATTTGCATCTTTCTGTCCTACCTTGAAAACAAAATTTATTTTTCATTTGGAATAAAAGAGTTGCCTCATTTGACATATCACCACAGACTAGAGGGGACAGAGCATAAAACTAAAGTTCCCTCATGAATCATGCTGATACTGTTTTAAGATGTTTGAATTCAGTCAGTGGTGGGGGTGGAGGGGGTAGTGAATTAAGATCATATTCACATCACACACATCAAGCAAGATTCTTTTACTTTCTGCTCTAAAATCAGGGGGAGCACAGGATCAGGGAGAGAACTGAATGATTACCCACCCATCCATCCTCATCTTAGAAGTGGGGAAAACTTCATGTAATTGAGAGAAATAGGAAGAGTTAAGGTTGTGTGGTTGTTAAAAAGGTGTGGGTAAAGGCTTTATTCTCAAAGTAAAGGGTGATCAAGCAATATCCCTCAATTCTTTGGGTTTCATACGAGTGTCACTTTTCTCAGAATCCTAACCTAAAAGGCCCAGATGCTAAACAGTAAAGGTTGGGGAGAAGAATCAGTCAAGCAGATGCATTGCCATTTGAAGAACACTGGAAAGTGCAGAAACTTAAGTCGAACCTCAATCGGGGCTCTCACACTAAGTCTCTGACTAGATTCCTGGCACACCTATTGTCTGGAGATAAAAAAGGGTAGTCTGGTTTAGGTCAACCCATCTGACCCAGTAGGAGAATTAAGAGAGCAGCATGTCCTTGATGTGTTAACTCAGTAAGGGGGACTAGACCACTTTTCCCTGAACTCATTTCTTTGTGTCCTCCCAGGTTTCTTAAACCCCTTCCCTAGGCCGTAGCTCTGCCTTCTTAGGTCTAAATCCTGAGAGGACAAGGAGATGAGTGTAACCCTATTCTAAAGCAAGTCCCCTTATAGTGAGCCTTAGCTGTTCTTTTCCCTAGCTTAACTAGCAACACCTCTATTACATGACCCTTTCCAGTGGTCCCTATTTAGAGGCTGGCCTAATGACCATCTTTTGTAGGACCCAAGACTTTTTTCTCTGTCGTGAGCCAATCTTATTGTGGCAAGAGAGAGAAGAGAGTGGTATGGAGGAGAGATAGCGTTTGGGCTTTAATTTTTTTTCATTTATAAGGAGCAGTGGTACAGATTCTCCAAGGTTTTCCAGATGTAAAATTTTATAATTTTATGATTCTGGATAGAGTTGTTGGCTAAGGGGATTTCATGCTGCAGGGAATTTAGTAATGAAATCATCGACATCAAAAGGGTAAGCCAGTATATCCCAACTTGAAGACTATTAATAGTGCCTTGGGAAATCATGGAGTTATTACAAGGAGTTTGCAAATCCACTAACTCAGCTCTCATCTGCTGACTAAATGTATATCTCCCACCTGTAGATTACTATTTCATAATAAATGTAAATTAATAAAATTAAATTTATTTTAAGGTATTAGTGAATGTACGATAGTTTGGCATTATATGTTTTCTCAGTCAGTGGTTACTGTACTGAGTTACTATCTCATGGGGATCCATGAAGGTTTTAGATCCTAAAAAAGGGGTCATATAATCTAAAAGACTAGGAATCCCTGCTCCGAAGCCATTTTGATATGGATAATTCACAACATAGGTCTGAGTGTAGTTCTTAGGCACTGTATGCTTAAGAGATGATTCATGGTTTAAAAAAAGAGAGATAGTTCATGGAGAGGAAGAAATTATCAACAAAGATTAAGCGCTATGTGCCAGGCATTGTAAAGTATCCCTTTCACCCATACCCCCAAGAGCCCTTTCCCAGAGGTTGTTACTGTTAACAGTTCCTTGAATATCTTCCTGGAAACCTATATGGAGATATATATACATATGTATGTATGTGCATGAATATATAGAGTATCATGTGCCAGTTTTTTTTTTCATGTGCCAATTTTTAATAGCACACCTAGCATCTAGAAAATTGAGTAAGGATATTAAACGGTTTGCTTTTAATTCTTATGCTGTTATAAAAATTTGCCAGAAACGTTTTCCTAAGTAATGACATTAAAAGGAGCCATTTCGATCTTACTTCCACAGTTGACCCCAAAACTTTTTTTTCAGGGTGAAGAAGGAGAATACAGTGAAGAGGAAAACTCCAAAGTAGAGCTGAAATCAGAAGCCAATGATGCTGTTAATTCTTCAGTAAAAGAAGAGAAGGGAGAAGAAAAGCCTGACACGAAAGGCACTGTGACTGGAGAGAGACAGAGTGGGGATGGACAGGTCAGTATTCACAAAAGCTTCCATTTTGGGCTGAAATAGGGATTCTCTCTTTTGGAGGGAGTAAGGAGCCCTTTATTTTTCCTCCAGGAGAGCACAGAGCCTGTGGAGAACAAAATGGGTAAAAAGGGACCTAAGCATTTGGATGATGATGAAGATCGGAAGAATCCAGCTTACATACCCCGGAAGGGGCTCTTTTTTGAGCATGATCTTCGAGGGCAAACTCAGGAGGAGGAAGTCAGGTAACAGACACTTGATCCTGCTTTTATCTAGCATGTCTTTAGTGTTTACTGTATGCTAGGCATCATACTAAATCCTTTGCCTGTTTTATCTTATTTACCACTCCAGAAACATTTTGAGATGCTACTGTGATTATCTGTCTGGTACAAATGAGGGTAATGAGGTTTAGAATATTTATAACTCTTGGTGCAGATGCTGGGATTCAGCCCCAGGCAGTTGTCTCCAAAGCCCCTGCTCTCATAATCTGAGGTTCAAGGCCTCTGAAATAGGAAGTACTTGCATAGGCTGCCTTGTGGGGAAGAGCTAATATTTCAGCAGTACCCAGTAGTTTGAAGTGAAGTCTTTTGTCCTTCTTTCATTTGAGCCTAGCAGGGCCTGAAGTGCTATGATTCATTCTTGCTTTTGGGATGCCCATTTTTAATAATCTGACTGGTTGGAGACTATACAGGCTTCCTACTGTCTCCTTCCCCAGCCCTGTTTGTTTCATGAACATCTCTGCTTGTCAGATTCTGCCAGCCTAAAACAGTTTTCCTTGTTTTGTCTAGACCCAAGGGACGTCAGCGAAAGCTGTGGAAAGATGAGGGTCGCTGGGAACATGACAAGTTCCGGGAAGATGAACAGGCCCCAAAGTCCCGACAGGAGCTCATTGCTCTTTATGGCTATGACATTCGCTCAGCTCACAATCCTGATGACATCAAACCCCGAAGAATGCGGAAACCCAGGTGAGGAAATTTTGGAGCCCAGACTGTTGATATTTTTTGAAAAGAACTCCCCGACTTTTTAAAATGCCATTCTAGCCAGTTATTGAGTGGATGAGAAATGGGGGAAGTCTCTCTAATACTCAGTTTGTATCCCTAGTGGTCCCTTTTGTTATTTTTTCCTTAAAACTTTCTCCATCCTGTTTTTTTTAGGTTTGGGAGTCCTACACAAAGAGATCCAAACTGGATTGGTGAGCGGCCAAACAGATCTCATCGCCACCAGGGTCCTGGGGGAACCCTGCCACCAAGGACATTTATTAACAGGAATGCTGCAGGGACTGGCCGCATGCCTGCACCCAGGAATTACTCTCGATCTGGGAGTTTCAAGGAAGGTCGTGCTGGTTTTAGGTCTTTGGAGGCTAGTGGGCAGCATGGTGGCCGATCTGGTGAAACTGTTAAGCATGAGACAAATTACCGGTCACGGCGTCTGGAGCAGACTCCTTTGAGGGATCCATCTCCAGAAGCAGATGCTCAAGTGCTTGGCAGTCTTGAGAAGGAAGAGGCAGCCCCTGAGACACCAGCTCCTGCTCCTGATGCTGTACCACCAGCCCCTGACCGGCCCATTGAAAAGAAATCATATTCCCGGGCAAGAAGAACCAGAACCAAAGCTGGAGATGCAGTTAAGGTTGCTGAGGAGATGCCACCTTTGCCAGAGGGACTGACTCCAACACCTGCGGTCCCAGAAGCTACCCCTCCTCCAACTACTAAGACTGGAAACTGGGAGGCTCCAGTGGATTCTACTACAGGTGGACTTGAGCAAGATGTGGCACAACTGAATATAACAGAACAGAATTGGAATCCAGCACAGCCTTCATTCCTACAACCACGAGAACTGCGGGGTAGGTACTCTAGCTAGCATTTTTCCCTTTGCTTCATTGGGTTTAAGGCATGGGACTTTAGTCTCTCAGGGTTGAGTGTCTATCTTTTCATTAACTGAGAAATAAAATACTGAGTCCTAGTTAGATTCATCCATAGTCTCCAGCCCTGCTTTATCTCTTACCTAAGACTGTTCCACTACTTTGTCTACTATTAACTGATCAGTGGTCAATATGAGTTCCTGAGTACAGAATCCTTTACAACTCTCTGTAGAAAGAATGAAAGAAGGCACTGTTCTTTTTTTTTTATTAATTAAAAAAAGAATTAACAAAACAATTAGAAATCATTCCAATCTACATGTACAATCAGTAATTCTTAATAACATCACATGGTTGCATATTCATCATTTCTTAGTACATTTGCATCGATTTAGAAAAAGAAATAAAAAGACAACAGAATAAGAATTAAAACAATAATAGAAAGAAAAAAAACAAAAAACCTATACCTCACATGCAGCTTCATTCAGTGTTTTAACATAATTGCATTACAATTGGGTAGGATTGTGCTGTCCATTTCTGAGTTTTTATATCCAGTCCCGTTGTACAGTCTGTATCCCTTCAGCTCCAATTACCCGTTCTCTTTTTTTTTTTTTTAATTAATGGAAAAAAAGAAATTAACCCAACATTTAGAGATCATACCATTCTACATATACAATCAGTAATTCTTAACATCATCACATAGATGCATGATCATCATTTCTTAGTACATTTGCATTGGTTTAGAAGAACTAGCAACATAACCGAAAAAGATATAGAATGTTAATATAGAGAAAAAAAATAAAAGTAATAATAGTAAAATCAAAACAAAACAAAACAAAACAAAAACCTATAGCTCAGATGCAGCTTCATTCAGTGTTTTAACCTGTTTACTTTACAATTAGGTATTATTGTGCTGTCCATTTTTGAGTTTTTGTATCTAGTCCTGTTACACCGTCTGTATCCCTTCAACTCCAATTGGCCATTATCTACCCTGTTTCTACCTCAAGAAGGCACTGTTCTTATTAGTTGATCTACTGGTTGAATTTTTTTTTTCATCACATAGTTGTATATTCATTATCATGATCATTTCTTAGAACATTTGCATCAATTCAGAAAAGGAAATAAAAAGAAAACAGAAAAAAATTCATACATACCATACCCCTTACCCCTCCCTTTCATTGATCACTAGATTTCAATCTACTAAATTTATTTTAACATTTGTTCCCCCTATTTTTTATTTATTTTTAATTCATATGATCTACTCATCTGTCGATAACGTAGATAAAAGGAGCATCAGACACAAGGTTTTCACAATCACAGTCACATTGCAAAAGCTGTATCATTATACAGTCATCTTCAAGAAACATGGCTTACTGGAACACAGCTCTACATTTTCAGGCAGATCCCTCCATTCTCTCCATTACACTTTAACTAAAACGCTGATATATATATAATGCGTAAGAATAACCTCCAGGATAACCTCTCGGCTCTGGAATCTCTCAGCCATTGACAGTATTTTGTCTCATTTTGCTCTCCCCCCTTTTGGTCGAGAAGGTTTTCTCAATGCTTTGATGATGAGTCCCAGCTCATTCTAGGATTTCTGTCCCACGTTGCCATGAAGTTCCACACCCCTTGGAGTTGTGTCCCACATAGAGAGGGGGAGGGTGGTGAGTTTGCTTGTGTTGACAGTGAGGCCACATCTGAGTAACAAAAGAGGTTCTCTGGGGACGACTCTTAGGCCTAATTTTAAGTAGGCTTAGCCTATCCTTTGCGGGGTTAAGTTTCATATGAACAAACCCCAAGATCGAGGGCTCAGCCTATTGCTTTGGTTGTCCCCACGGCTTGCAAGAATATTAAGAATTCTCCACTTGGGGAAGTTGAAATTTTCCCTTTTCTTGCCATTCCCTCAAGGGGACTTTGCAAATACTTTTTTATTTACTGTTCAAATCACTCTGGGATTTATCAGGGCATCACTCTGTACAAATACTGGTTAAATTCTTGAAGGCAGAAACTTAATCATTTGAATTTGAATCAGAATTTTCTCTCATCTCTGAAAGGAAGATCTCTTTATTTTTCTTAGTCTTAGTCTTCTAGAATAGGGCTGCCCAATAGAACTTTCTGCAATGATAGAAATAGTGGCTTTTGAACACTTGAAATGAGACTAAACTAGAGTGTATAATGATAGTGACTAAATGTACAATTTAAAAAATTTAAAAATGTTTTTGCATGAGGAAGAATGAAGGAATGTCAGTACTGCAGGGTGTTGAAAATAGATGGTAATTAATATTTTTTAAACTTTAACTTATGTGTGAGACTAAAGTAAAAAATATTTGGCACAAAATTTATACTTTGACTAGTGCATTTCCTAATATAACTTATGTGAACAGCTTAATTGAATACCATAGTACATGGGACCTTGAGTAGGGCATGAGATTGTAGGTTTGTCCAGAGTGATGCCTTGATAAATCCCAGTGTGATTTGAACAATGAACAAAAAAGTATTTGCAAAGTCCCCTTGAGGGAATGGCGAGAAAGGGGGAAAATTCAACTTCCCTAAGTGGAGAATTCTTGATATTCTCACAAGCAGTGGGGACAACCAAAGCAATAGACTGAGCCCTCAGTCTTGGGGTTTGTACATACGAAACTATTCCCTGCAAAGGATAGGCTAAGCTTACTTAAAATTAGGCCTAAGGGTCACCCCCAAGAGAACCTCTTTTGTTGCTGAGATGTGGCCTCTCTCTCTCAGCCAACAAGACAAGCAAACTCCCCCTCTCTATGTGGGACATGACTGCCAGGGGTGTGGACCTTCCTGGCAATGTGGGACAGAAATCCTAGAATGAGCTGGGACTCAGCACCAAGGAATTGAGAAAATCTTCTCGACCAAAAGGGGGAAGAGAGAAATGAGACAAAATAAAGTGTCAATGGCTGAGAGATTCCAAACGGAGTCAAGAAGTTATCCTGGAGGTTATTCTTATGCATTATATAGGATATCACCTTTTTAGTTAAGGTGTATGGAGAGGCTGGAGAGAACTGCCTGAAAATGTAGAGCTGTGTTCCAGTAGCCATGTTTCTTCAAGATGATTGTATAATGATACAGCTTTTGCAGTGTGACTGTGTAATTGTGAAAACCTTGTGTCTGATGCTCCTTGTATCTACGTTATCAACAGACAAGTAGAACATATGGATTAAAAATAAATAATAGGGGGAACAAATGTTAAAATAAATTTAGTAGATTGAAATGCTAGTGATCAATGAAAGGGAGATGAGTTTTTTTCTTTTTCTTTTTCTGAATTGATACAAATATTCTAAGAAATGATCGTGATGATGAATATACAACTATGTGATGGTATTGTGAGTTATTGATTATATATCAAGAATGGAATGATCTTATGGTAAGAATGTTTGTGTTTGTATGTGGTTATATTTAATAAATAAATAAAAGGAAAAAAAGAAGAAATGAGGCTAGAGTGACTGAGGAATTGAACTTTTAATTTTAACTAATTAAAGTTTTAAGTAGCCAGTGGCTATTACAGTAGATAGCACAGTTCCTAGGAACTATCTACCACCCCTTTTGCCCATTCTGTTTTATCTTTCACCAGCCAGATAGACTGAGGGATCTTTTCTTTAGTTTCTGAAATCTAACTCTAATTTAAAGATTAGAAATTCTCATTTGAACTAGGAATTTCAGCATTCTTCTCTGGTGTGGGTGAATTTTGAACAACAAAAACCATTGTTGTCAAAACTGGGCCTGGAGTTGATCTCTGGATATCTTATACCTACTGATACCTTATTACCATAGGAAGACAATCTCTAGAACATTCCTTTTTTATTCTGAGTCATTTTCAACCTGATAAGACTCTTCCCAAACTTCCAGTCCAGACCTTTCTGACCAGAATATAATCAGGTAGATTTACAGAGAAACATCCCTCCCCTGTTCAGAAATTTTGGGGCTGGGATTTTTCAACATGTTTGATGCTGTAATGAACTGATTGTAGCCTCACAGGGATTCTGTACAAGGAAGTATTTGATAAGAGAAATTTGAACTTGGGTTTTCTCACTAACATTTTTCATGAGGCTATTCAGGGGTTTTATTTTTTTGTATTTTATTTTATTAAGGTGGCAGGGAGTCAAGCCCAGTTTCCAAATGCAGGTGTTAACAGGAAGCAGATTTAGAAAGAGAAAGACATTATTTGGTTCTTCAACCAGTCATTTTCTTGGTGGCATCTTTGAGTCCCACTCATGTCTATCTGCTCTTCAACCGTGACTTTTTTGTTTGTTTTTGTATTGCAGGTATGCCCAATCACATACACATGGGAGCAGGACCTCCACCTCAGTTTAACCGGATGGAAGAAATGGTACAGAAGAGGAAAGGGGGTGGACTGGGGGAAGGGACTGCATGTACAGCGTATTTACTCTTTAAGCAAAGTTAAGATTCTGAAGTCAGTTTTCTCATTGGTGGTTTCTTTTACTTTGAATCTCAGAAGTACAGGTAGAGGGTTTAGGTTCAAATAACAAATCACTGATTTTTTTTATCATTTTGCAAATACTTATTAAACACCTTCCATATACCAGGTATTTTATAGTATCCGAAGGATGATAGGACTTAGGTGATGTGAGAATCACTACTCTGAAAGTATTCTTGCTCAGGCCTTTTTCTTTATTTCAGGGTGTCCAGGGTGGTAGAGCCAAACGCTATTCATCACAGCGGCAAAGACCTGTGCCAGAGCCCCCTGCCCCTCCTGTACATATCAGTATCATGGAGGGACATTACTATGACCCACGTGAGTTTTTCTTTTTATTGTTGGGGAACCTTTCTTAGCAGGGTGCTGTGAACTAAAAGACCGGTTTCCAGCCTTCTGTATTTACATTCTGATCTGTCACAGTAGTTATCCATGTGATCTGGTTGCTATTTTCTTTATATGTAAAACTGAGAACATCTTTTAAAGGGTTTGGGAGACAAGGAGACTTGTCCATGTGATATAAAGAGTAAGGCTTTCTGAGAGTCCCATTGTGGTATCTTACAGTGCAGTTCCAGGGACCAATCTATACCCATGGTGACAGCCCTGCCCCACTGCCTCCTCAGGGCATGATTGTGCAGCCAGAAATGCACCTTTCCCACCCAGGTAAGCACTTCATCTCTGCTTGTATGCATTTAATATGTGAGGATGTGTGTTGGGGCTTTGTAAATCCCATCTTTCTGAACTTGATGCTGCTTGCCTGTGAGGCTGACTACCCTGGCTGCTTGGGTAACAGAAACTCTTCTTGAGTATATCCTGAGGTGTTCCATCCTGAGCCTATTTGTGCTCAGCAGTCCAGCCAGGCCATCCCACGGAAATAGTGCTATCTTCTATTTCATTTTTTGTTTTCTTTCCCTTATCCAGGTTTACATCCCCACCAGACACCGGCACCTCTGCCTAATCCAGGCCTCTATCCCCCACCAGTGTCCATGTCTCCCGGACAGCCACCACCTCAACAGTTGCTTGCTCCTACTTACTTTTCTGCTCCAGGCGTCATGAACTTTGGTAATCCCAGTTACCCTTATGCACCAGGGGCACTGCCTCC
Source organism: Tamandua tetradactyla (assembly GCF_023851605.1). Taxonomy (NCBI): domain Eukaryota; kingdom Metazoa; phylum Chordata; class Mammalia; order Pilosa; family Myrmecophagidae; genus Tamandua; species Tamandua tetradactyla. The sequence goes on along the minus strand of NC_135332.1, from coordinate 27,139,423 downwards.
TCCACCACCTCCTCATCTATATCCTAATACACAGGTGAGATGGCTAATGAACAGATTTTCCTAGGTACATATCCTTTATATCAGACAAGAATGTGGGGTATGGAGAAAATACTAAAGAATGTGAGAGAACATCTCAGTGCCACTGATTTGTATGTTGTACCAGGATACCTCTTGTGTCCTGATCTGGAAATGAGGTTTATAGAATGCCCATCATCTGTTCATTCTCTTCTGGTTTTTAATGGTGTATCATTCGAGTGTTTGGGTCCACCACAGGCAGGCATGTCTGCTGTTTATTCAGCTGCATAAAAAAGGTTGACACCATCTAGTGTCTGGAGTGTCACCACTGAGCTTAGCCCTTCTCCACTTGTCAGCTGATGGTAAAAAGTAGAGAAAGCTGGTCAGTACTTTGAAAAAGTGGAAACCAGACATAATAGTGACATATTAAGGCAGAAATGAGGGGCCACTTTTATTTTAAAGGTTTAAAGATTTTTTAAATTATAAATTCCTCATTGTTCTTCATCATAGTTTGGATGAATTAGTTCCTCACTTTTGCTTTTCCTACTTTATGGGGTCCAAGGCCCCATCGCAGGTTTATGGAGGAGTGACTTACTATAACCCCGCCCAGCAACAGGTGCAGCCAAAGCCCTCCCCACCTCGGAGGACTCCCCAGCCAGTCACCATCAAGCCCCCACCCCCTGAGGTATGAGACCCCGTCCCATACGTGGGCCACACCCTGTGTTGGTGGGCTTTCCTTTTCCTGGATAATTCCTTTCTTTTCTTGGGTGTGTTTTCTATGGAAAACAGTTTTTTGCATGACCTGATAACAAATTCCAACTTTATTTTTTCAGGTTGTAAGCAGGGGTTCCAGTTAATTTGAGTTCCTGAATATTTTAAATCTAACATTATATAAAAGTAAGTGTTTACGTACTGTGACTCTTATAACATTCCTAAAACTAGTTCTTATGCTTAACAAATAAACACAATTGCCTAATTAATGCAAGTTATAATCGTGATATATCTTGGGCAGGCTTAAAGAGTTATGAAATTTGCCAGTTTCTTCGTTTTGCCATTAACTTGCCAGAATTTCATTTGGGAAGGAAAAAATATAGGGGGTAGTCTAACTTGATCAAGGAGAGGGAAAATCTAAATTTGAGGTGTTCTGGCAGAGCCAGTTCTGAAGATGAGGAAAAAAGTCGTAGAGTCTTTTGTTGTTGTTGATACTGTTCTGTTTAGGCACATTCGAACACGTTCTTTAGAAATATGACTTTCCTGAAACATCTGTACATGTCCAGAAGGTCCACTAACATTTTGGTGGTTCTTCCCTTTTCTCTACCCCTGTCAGAGCAGCAGAGGTGAGAACTCAGGAGAGAAGAGAAATACAACTGGCAATCTACTACCAAGAGAGCTTCAAAGATAATAGGGTGGCTCCCACCAGCGAGTGGCTGAAGGAGGAGGACCCTTACCTTCCTTTGCGGACAGCCTCTCTTGGAGAAGGGGAGAAGCAAGAGGACCCCTTCCCACCTCCACTTTTTACCTGGGTTGGCTGTGCTCAGGGGAGGAAAGATTCAGACAGCTCAAGCTCTGAGTCTAGATCTAGAAGCCCACGTCTTTTAGTCTTCTTCACTTTCTCCCAGGAAATTCAAGGGTCTTCTGCCCCCAGGGAAACTCCTTTCTGTTTTGTGTCCAAAGATGTTCATTTTAAAACCTGACTTGCTATTCTTAAATTAATACTCTTTCAGTTTTTTCTTTTTCTCTCTGTCTCTCTTTACATGAAACATGCACATTCTGTTGATTTGCTTGCTCCTCTGGTTCCCCTTTTGGCTCGTCTTTGCATCCCAGATAGTGGAGAATGTACTGATCAGCTTTCTCCTACGAGGTCTACAAAGAGCTAACCTTTTACTTTTGGTTGGTTTTGTTATACTTTTGTATACTTGGATGCTCTTAACTCCTCTAACCCTGTGGAAGCATAGCTGTCTGCACAGTGCCACACTGTGGAGTAAAGCTCAGGCTGAGTGCGTAGGGGCTCTCCTTTATGATGTAGGCTTAGGGAGTCTGAGCCATTCCATCAATCCCTGTATTTTTGGTGGGCTAAAGTCCTCTACTGAGGGCAAATTATCTACTGTGGAAAGAGACGGCAAACTTGGTGCTTTTCTGAGAAAGGATGGAGTGAGAGCCTTTTGCAATTTAGGGGTTTGTATTCACACAGTCCTCAGGGCTATCTTTGAGGCTAGTGGAATTAGAGGGCCCTGCTTCTCTTCTTTCCATCATTCCTACCACTCGTCTTTTCAGTTGCTGTGGACCAATGCATCTCTCTAGAGGCAAGTATTATTCAGCGAGCAGTCTACCCTTCCCTTTGCAATTGCTCTTCTCCATGTCTTTCCTGCTACGTGTGTTATAAATGTTGCTACCTTACTTTTCCCAAATTCTACTCCTGTCCTTGCAAGCAGAAGTAGATACCACACCTGGGCTTAAGGCCTATGGAAACAAGTCATCTTCTGAGCAGGGGCTCCTCTCCTCTTCCCGTCTAACCCATGGCACTGAACCATTCCCCTGCTCCCTCTGCAGAAGAGATTCTCCTTACTGCAGCACTTGTGTCTGCCAAGGGTGACTTGGCTGCTGTCCCTGTCCTGCTACAGAACCTGAAGGGGAGAACGTGGTAGGTGGTGGCTGTGTCTTCTCCCTTAGTAATGTCACTATCTTTTTCTATTCCTCTTTTCTGGCAGCTGGCCTAACCACTGAGTCACAGGGGTGGGATAGAATGGAGGGGAGAGGCACTCAAGCTGTAACTTCCAAGGAGGAAATAACTAAGAGATTCTTCTAGGGGTAACTGGTGGTCGTGCCTTTGTAGGTTGTTCCCTTTGCCTTAAACCTGAAGTTGTCTCCTTAAGTTTGTGGGCAGCATGCCCAGATTCCCAGACCTTAAGACACTGTGACAGTTGTCTCTGTTGTTCCCCTGTGTTTAGTTGCAAAGATTTCTCCATGTGTGTTGTTGGAGGTTTTTTTTGTTACTGTTTTAAAAGGTGCACATTTGTGATCAGCTTTGTGACTTGGAGATAATAAAATTTAGACTAAATTTGGCTCCCTTGCCACTGTTTTGCATGGGTCTTTCTTTGGGAGGGAGGGAAGGCAACTCCCTAGTTCCCCACACAGTCACAGTTTGAGCCAGGTCTTGTGAAATGGAAGCCCATAGTGGTGAGGAGCTTCTCTTAGGCCTTACATATCTGCATTCGCCACCAGTTATCTTGCCCAACCACATTGCCACAGACACCAGGATATCATGGAGTCCCTTAGACTGGAAGTGTCGGGGACAGAAAAAAAAATGGGATACTGGTGGTTCACCCACATGAACGTGTAGTTTCCCTCATGCCTGCCTTTTGTTTGGCAAGTAAGTTTTCTGGGGTCATGTGCCACCAAGTGGCAATACAACTGTACTAGGTCCTGGGCAAGGGGGAGGAACAGGTAGCTTTGCTTCTGCCAAGAAAGGTCTTCCCCTTGAAAAGTAAAGACATTTGGCACTAAGTATCAAGGACCACAATCGAAGGGAGAGGCTCCTATCTTAGTACAAGTAAAGGTGAGGGGAAATTGAAAGACCACCAGCTGTGGCTTGTGCTGTAGATAACTTTGACCCCTATGGACACAGAACAAGTCCCAGCTTTAAGCTGTTTCGTCTAAGCCTTGGGTGGGGTGGGAAGTTTACCACAGAGACTCCCCAACGTGGGAGAGCAATTGAGTTTAATGTGGAGCTGGCAGCACCTATTCTTGAGTCTCACGAGTGTTCACACAGGACATGGGCACCAGGTTGCATCTTAAAATGACAGAGACTCCACACCCTTAAGTGCTACCACTACAACTGAAGGACTATAACTCTCCCAGCCCCATCCCTAATTCCTCTTTAAATCCTATCAGTTTGCTCCTCACATCCCTACAGGGTGACGGTTAACTATGGGTCATGCCAAGTCAATCTTGGGGGTGGGTTACTGGCAAGAGGAATGAAAGTAAGAGATGCTTTCCCTCACTCCTGCCTCTTGCTTCCCCAGTCCTTCAGTTAGATCCTATTGCTCTCTCTGTTACCCTGGTAACCAGCTCAACAAAAAGAAACTCAAGCTCAGCAAAGCCCCCAGGTTCTCTGCCCTGCCCAAACCCTTTCTAGAAACCCATGGGCTGGGTTCTCTTAGTTAAAGCTTTTGCCCCCATTTCCTCACAGTCATTATTTACACCACCTTCTCTTCCCCTTTATTCTGTGATGGAGTGAGAATGTTCTGCCAACCCAACCTCGTCCCGCTAAAGGTCAATACCAGGACTGCCACCTTGTAGGAGACTCAGAAAAACACAGACTTGAAATCCTAAAGTTGTCTCCCAGCATCTGTAGTCCACTTGGTTTGGGCTGTCCCTCTAGGACAATGATTCTGACCCTGGTTACTAAAATCCCATTTGATTTTCAAAAATACCATATGGAAAAAATAAAACACTGGCCTTGGCCTGGCCTCAGGGACCTGATTTAATTTGAACTCCCCTTGTGATTCTAGTGTGCAGTCAGATTATGAAGTACTGCTCAAGGAGGACCAGAACTTGGTGCTGGCTTTCCTCCCTGACTCAAGGTCTAAACTAGTCTCTGCCTGATATCCTTGAGAAATGGAGGAGTGGCAGGTCCTGTTCCCCAAGCTTTCAGTTTCCAGAAGTTTTCTCTTCCGCTTTTATTTCCACTCCCCACACCCTTTGCCCACCCCTACCCCCCCCCATTTCCCCCCCTAACCAACAATCCCAAATCCTGCCCAGAGAGGAGGTTACCAAGGCAACCGGTTTAATCTGGTAACTGTGGCATGTGCTGGAAAAGGAGCCCTCCCTGCTTCCCAATCAGTTCATAAAATGCTGCCTGGGGAGATCTGAACCACTCCAGCCAGTTTTCCCTTTCGGCCGTGGGTGCATTGGGGCATCCAATAAAGGGAATCTGGGAAGTCTAATTGATGCTCAGACCTCTAGTCCACCTTCTTAGCCAAAACTATGCTCTCTTTTCTTTAGACTGTTCCTTCCCCAAATCCAGAAACAGATGGGTGTGCAAAGCTCTGTTTCTATGAACACATGCTCTAGCATACATAGGACCATATAAGAACACACAGTGCATGTTCAGTACACACCCTGTTCAGTTCCACCACCACTCCCAGCCTTTAGAATTCATGCTCCTGCCTGGCCAGTGCACAGTAAACAGGGGTGGGGCATTGTTCAAGAAGCCTCAACCCATCCAGAACCTGGTGCCACTCCCCCACCTTGTAATCATTACCTGGTTGTCACTCACACTGAGCATGTCTCTATACGGTCCTACTGAGGCAGTGTGCCCTGGGGGATGGAATGCTGGTGCAGACATCAGGAGTAAGGATTATTTGAAGGGCAAGTTTGGCACCGCATGTACTACTCCGTGGCTATGTAAGCTCTGGGCTCTCTGGTGCTATGCCTGATTATATTGATTGGCAGTTTCAGGTCTTGTCACCCATCTCCATCGCCTTGGTTTTTTCTGCTACCAGTGGGGCAGAGGTGCTCTGTGTTTCTGGTCTCCTCCCCACTGCATACTATCTCCTCACTTCGGCTAGACCTGCCACAACCTGCTGTTCCCTGCCTGGCTTCTACCTGCCTGCTAGTACCTGCCTCTCACAGGCCAGGCCCACACCACCTTTGATGCCCTACCAGAGAGGGCAGCTGGGCACCGCCCCCAGTGCCAGTGCCAGTGCCAATCCACCCAAGAGGCCTTCCCAGCCCTTCTCAACAGAAGGAAGATAAAGCCCACACAGAAGTGTGGCAGCGGTACATACTGTTGAGTTTCGGACCGATGGGCACCCAAGCAGCAGTTGTAATAGGTCTCACCTGGGTACAGGTAGATGCGTTAAGTTGTGCATGCCACAGACCTGCCCTGGCTCTTTGAGATATTAAGAGTCCTGGTAAGTCTCTTACCAGGGACTCCCTCTCCATTGGCGAGTCATTCCCTCACTGTTGCCCTTAATTTTTGTGTCGGCTCAGAATCCAATCCCACTCGGCCCCTTACTCTCTCCCTCGCGGTCAGCCCCTGCGCGGGTGTCCACGCCTCAAGCGGCCCGGGGGCCGGGCCAAGGAGGGTAGGGGCGGGGTCTGGGCGGGGCCGGGAGAAGGGGGCGCGGTCTCAGTTCTGCCACCTTCCCCCGGGCTAGGAGCGCAGCCGCCGCCGCCGCCGCCGCCGCCGCCGCCGCCGCCGCCGCGTCCTCGCAGCCCTGCACTCCGCCCGCTGCCTCTGCCGCTGCAGCCTGGCCCAGGAGCGCAGAGCCGGGGGCACAAGCCCTGCAGCCTGCCCACCCTTCGGGCCGCGTGACGGCTGTAGCCGGGATGGGGGGCTGCTGAGAACCTTCACTCCTTCCCTCTGGCACCTCCCCCGGCCACTGGCCACTGGACTCCGGCCACCGAATCTCGGGTACCTCTGACCCTCAGTCCGGCGCCTGGCACGGCCCTCTGCTCTGCCCCTCCGGCTCTGATCATCGTGTCCCCGCCCCCCCCGCCCGCGCCTGGGACACCTGGGTCCTCCCGCGGGCCCGAGGAGAGGGGCGGGGGGGGGCATGAAGCCGCTGGAGAAATTTTTGAAGAAACAGACATCGCAGCTGGCGGGGCGAACGGTGGCGGGAGGTCCCGGTGGGGGTCCGGGAAGCTGCGGGGGGCCTGGAGGGGGTGGGGGACCTGGCGGGGGCGGCGGTCCAGCCGGGGGACCGCGGCCGCTGCAGCGGCGTCAGAGCGTGTCTCGCCTGCTGCTCCCAGCTTTCCTCCGGGAGCCCCCTGCCGAGCCGGGGCTGGAGCCGCCCGCTGAGGAGGAAGGGGGAGAGCTGGCGGGGGTCGCGGAGGAGCTGGGCGGCGGGGGGCCCTGTTGGCTGCAGCTGGAGGAGGTGCCGGGGCCCGGGCCGCTCGGGGGAGGGGGTCCCCTGCGCTCCCCTTCCTCGTACTCATCAGACGAGCTGTCCCCGGGCGAGCCCCTGACTTCACCGCCCTGGGCCCCCCTGGGCGCCCCCGAGCGGCCGGAGCATCTTCTGAACCGGGTTCTGGAGCGGCTGGCGGGAGGGGCCACCAGGGACAGCGCCGCCTCAGGTAAGGACTCAGCGGGCTCATCCATCCCGGAGAAGGGGATTGCATCCTGGTTCCTCTTCCTTGCCCTTGGGGAATGGGGGTGGTGCTGTCTTGGAGCCTCCGTGGGGGGATGTGTGGCCAGTTGAAGTGGGGTAGGTGCCTATGTGAGGCATGAACCTTCCTGGGGAAGAGACGTGGCAGTGCCCATCTTCCTCATTCATGGCTAGCGAAACTGAATCCCTTTCTCTCTTTAAGCCACCCTTCCTTTCCGCTGGATATTTTTCCACAGACTTCCATGGGTGCTTGATGTTGACTGCTTCCTCTTGTGGCCCCAAATTAGGGCCTGACACACAAGATGGAAGCTGCCCAAAACAGTCTGTGCAACCCTCTAGAGATGCCCAAAGCCCTGAAAGACATTGCAGAAGTCCCTGACTCTGCTTAGAAGCCCAGTGCCCCGGCCAGTCCACTCTGTGGGGCAGTGCCAGGCAGGCACAGGGCCCAAGCTGCCTTTTGGTCTTAGGCAAATGGTTGCATTGTCTCTAGAAGCTTGGGGAGGGGTGGGGGTGGGTTCTTCCTGTGGTGAACTCAGAAGGTGTTTGTAATGGGAGAGGTGGCCAGGCCTCAGGGCCCTAGGGAGTTATCTAGGGGGGATCTGAGCCTCTCCAACTCCTGCCGTTCAGGTGCCAGGTCCCAGCACATGGCCTCTTTAAAACATAATAACCACACCCTGCAAGGCTTATTCCCTAAACGATGATGCTATTTCACCACTCCCCACCAGCACCCCTACTAAGTCGCCTTTGAGGAAACTGAGGTCCCAAATTGCTGGTTAGTGGCTGAGAAAGGAGACCTAGAGATCTTTAGATCTAGCTCCAGACACTTCTCTAAGCCCAGGAGGATCTAAGGGTTGGGACCCCCTCGTTGGGGGCCTATAGATGGAGGTTTTCACACTTTCCACTCAGGTCTCTGCAGAGAGCTCTCACCTGGGTGTGTGGAGTGAAGCTCCACTCCTCTAGATTCTTCTTGAGACCTGGGTCCCCTCCTTTGGCTCAATCTGCAGTTGCCCTGGGGAGCTGACACCTTTTGGATTTAATTAGAAAAATATCAGACACACACAGCTCTTCTAACCATAACTTCCCGCCTACACTACACACCCTGTGTCTCTATGACACATTCCCTGGGGAGGCTGTGCGTTGGACCAGAGCCCGCCTTAGAAGGACAGATGCCAAACTGGAGCCCCCGTATCAGCCTCTCTCCCTTTTTGCCCCACGTTCTTCCTTTGTTCTGGCCTAGCACTCCTGTGAGATAGAGTCTAGGAGGGATATCAGGCGTCCCTATTCCTAGTCCCATCCCTGGAACTGGGAGTCAGGGCTGGGGACTCTCTGACTCACTTTAAGAGCACAGCAGGGGGTTATTTCCCAGCCCATGCACCACCACCACCATCACCACCACCCCAGAAAAACAGCACAGCAGGGTACTGCTGGGCACAGAGAAAAATGGAGAGACAGTCTTTCCCCTTTCATAGGGGCTTGGTGTCACAGGCTCTGCTCCATCTTCCCTCCAGTAAGACTCCTAAATTGATAGTTACCCACATTATTTGACCAGGAAGCCTGAATTCCCGAGTAACCATTCTGTGTATGTGGGGGGGGGGAGGGGGCGGGGGGTGTCCCAAACCAGTTCCAGAGTGAACCAGAATCAGCATAACCCACCACTCTGATATCTCCCCATATATCCAATCCTCTCAAGCCACGTGGTTTCCACCCAGGGTTTGTGGGGAGAGGGGACTTACAGAAGGTGCTGCCAACCTAGCTGATACTCCCATCTGACCATTAGGCTCTACCCTGACATTTTGCTTGCATCAGCCATATTGAGAAAAGGACAACGACCCAGGAACCTGGGTTCACAAAAGTCCCTCCCAGCTCTGAGCCTCAGTGTTTCATTTGTGAAACAAAATAGTTGCATTAGATGATTTTGAGTTGTTTCTCCTGCTCTGTCCATCATGAGCAGAATTGGAGGCCAAGAATGGTGATCCAGGGCCATCAGAAGCCTTGGTTTTACCTGGGGCAGTGCCTGGGGACCTGGCCCTAACCTGTCCCGGTGAGGACACCTGGCTCCCTCTCTGTGCCTGACCTGTCTGTGTGTGCCAGGAGGCCCTGCCCCACCCCAGGGCTGGCTGCAAGTCAGGGCGACCTTGTACCTGGCTGACTGGCTGAGCCAGGACCAGATGATGAGGGTGTGGAGGGGAAAGGGTGGTGAGAGGAGCCACACCCATCCACCCTTCCATCATTAACCCTTCCATCTCTGGGCACCCAGAGGACACAGGTTTTGGGATCAAAAGGTCGGCAGTTGCTCCCTCATCCTTTTAATGGGGCTGGTTCCCACTTGCCTAGCTGGAAGTCAAAGCTATTAGGTAGGGAGTGGGAGGGTCCGAGGGATCTTGAGACAGACAGACAGACAGACACTCATACACACACACACACATACACACACACACACACCGCTGACTCTCATATCTGTGTCTTTGGAAGTTGTCTTCTGTAAGGGTCTTATTTTGGACAGAGCTCAAGCTTGGTGTATTCTCTGACTAGCTTCCCACACACACTGAAGAGAAGTGGGCATGGCCATCAAAGGCCCCTCCCCATTCCCTCCAGCTGCCTTGGCAGCTGCCAACCCCACCCACGCAGCGGCTGCCCAGAGCCTTCATGGGTGTCTTTGTGTGTGCGTGCATGTGTGCAGAGCATGATTGGACAGGTGGCTGGGGCTCCAGCCTGGCTAAAGAGAATCCACCCTTGGAGGCAAAACCTCTAGTCTGGTCCTGGACATACCCTCCTGAAACAGTGGTGCCCATCGATCTCCACAGATGTCCTGCTGGATGACATCGTCCTCACCCACTCTCTCTTCCTTCCCACGGAGAAATTTCTGCAGGAGCTACACCAGTAATATCCTTTTGTGGAGCTTGCAAAAAGGGAGGTCAGGAAGGAACCCTCCCTACCCCCGATGTGATGTCAGTTCCTAAGCCTCCCCCACCCCCAGTAGAAAACACACTTGGGTTTCAGTCCCAGTTTTTCGCCTCACCAGCTGTGTGACCGTGGGCAGATCACCTAATCGCCTGGCACCTTAATTTCCTCTTCTATACTATGAGGATAAATAGCCCCTGCCTATCTACCTATGGGGTTGTTATGAAGATCAATATGACAGCAGATGCAGGAGTGCTTTGGAGCCTGCAGAGTCCTGTACAATGTAAGGTGTTATTGTTCTATTAAAAGTGCCTCTCTGCCCACTGAATTAATGCTCAGAACATCCGATTGCCCAGTGAGTTACTACAGGGTCTGATGTAAACATCAGGTGATAATTGTGCTTTAGTAGAGTCTGCTAGAGACAAACCACTGGCTGCCACCTTATTCACTGGGTGCTGGTAAGTACAGGCTTCTCATCGAGTTACTTTAGGACCTATTTGTAAACATCATGGTCAGGTTGGCTGTTGGAATAGTCAGGTTGGCTGTAGGCAAACCTGGGAGGTACCAGGGCAAGGCATCCCGAAGTGAAATTCTAACAGGTAAAAGCTGGCTGTAGTTAAATGGGTGCCTCTCCACCAAATCTCCAGCCAAATCTTGGACTGGAACATGATGGGGGTCTTGGCTCTGGAGATCCCCAGGTCTCCTTTCTCCCTGGCCATAAACCTAGAGAATATTTGGGAGTAGTTTAGCCTGGTAGTGTATGGCCTCCTAATTCCCTTCATGGTTTCCACAGGTCTGCTTACCCAGGGCTTTTCCTTAACTTTGGGGTCAGCTTTGTTCAGGCAGGGGGCATGGAAGGTCCCGAGGGGATGGGCCAGAAGCAGGCCTGTCTAGCAATGCTGCTCCATTTCTTGGATACCTATCAGGGGCTGCTGCAGGAGGAAGAGGGGGCTGGACACATTATCAAGGTGGGCCTGGGAGAAGGGAAGGTGGGTGAGCAGGCTATTGTCTCTGGAAGGGGGGCATTTTGAGGGAGCCAAATTCCTTAGGCTGGGGACCTGGAATGGGCCCTGGCTTACGATGATTCTGCTATGCTCAGAGGCATGCAGACCTGCCCCAGCCCTCGCAGAGAGTGGTCCTTGGGGTGAGACCCTTGCCTTCACCTCTTTCCTCCTCTCCCCAGGATCTGTACCTGCTGATTATGAAGGATGAGTCCCTTTACCAGGACCTCCGAGAAGACACACTGCGGCTGCACCAGCTTGTGGAGACAGTAGAGCTAAAGTGAGGGGGGGTGTGTTGAGGCAGGGGAACCCCAAGTTTCTCTACTACAGAGGCTACCTCTGGCCTTTTGGCTGTAATATGTTTGTTTTAATTTTAGCCCCCTGTTGCTCACTACAGGGTAGTACAAGGCACTGCCTCCGGTCATTCTTTTGCCCATTTGCCCCTCCATTTGTCTATCAATCCAGTGGTGGTGTACTGGTAAATATTTAACAACTGACACTTCAGGAAAAAGAGCCCTGATTTGTAGTTTTTGCCAATTTCCATGATTTAAACAACTCTTTTACCCTGGCTGATTTCAAGCTACCAAGATGATGTCAGCAAATGTGGAGTTGGGAAGAGATGCATGGTAGCAGGACTTTACATATATTTCTCCTATACAGATATACAGATCCAACTGACATAAGTAACCTCAGGAGCATAAATAATTGTAAAATGTAGTAAAATAATAAGGAGACCAATTACCTTTGTAATAATTTATTTGCCTATAAGGTTAAATTATATATATGTATACATATATATATAATGTATATATGAAATGGCTATACTTAATAACCAATTGGCAAAATTCCCCAATATTTACAGTCAGGTCTCGAGAAACAACGTGAGCCAGCTCCAGGACACCACTGCGTCTATGCATCCATCCATCCATGCATGAATCCATTCATCTCTCCAGCCCTTTCGATTTATCCATCCTCACAGTTACAACCTTCCTTTAGGCCTCATTGTCTCTCACCTGAATCACAAAGTCAGCTTGTGATCTTGCATCCTCCTCTCCCTTCTTTATGCTGACACCAGAGAGGTCTTTCAAACTTATGTAAATGACCACATCATGCTCCTGTTCCAAAAACATCCACGGCTTCCCAATGCCTATAAGACAAAGTTGCAACATCCTATCACAGCATCCAATGCCCTTTCCTTTCTGTCTTCTGCTAATCCTTCCCATCTCATCTTTGACCTCCCCATTCTACCAGTGACATTTCCTAGACCCCCCACTACTCTCCAAACTCCTGCGTTTCCCAACTTCCTACTTCTCATTTATATTGTCTATGCTAGAATGCCCTCCCCCCACCCCCTTCTCTTCCTGTTGTCCTTCAAGGTTCAGGTCAAATATCATCTCAAACCAAAGCTTCTCAGATCCTTCTCTTAAGAATAACTTTCTCCCCCCCCCCCCATATCGACAGAATTCTTCCCGTACCTTTGTTATATCACCTAACACATCCTGCCTTGTGTTAGAAGTACCTGTGTGCAAGTCTGCCTCCTTCCTAGACTGTTAAGTCCTTGTCAGCAAGATTCAGCAAACATCTAATGACCTACTACCGTGGGCTAAGTGGTGTCCTAGGCCTTGGGGGGGATTAAAAAAAATTCAGTAAGAACCAATCTCAGTCTTCAAAAGCTCTCAATCTTGTAGGAGAAAGAGGACATGAACACAAACAAATATTATCCTAATGTTCTACAGCAGTTTATGCTGTAGGGATCTGGGGTAGATCAGAGAATTCATGGAACAGGTGGCATTTGGTGTGGGTTACTTGGGTAGCTTCACCATACTGGTCATTGTCCTCTCTTCTGACTCCATTATACACCTTTTGAAACGTGTTTGAGTGTATGCCTGACCCTGTGGTCATATCTCAGCTTGGATTCCGCCTGCCTGGTGCTCCATGTGCCTGACAGAGCTTGTTGTTGTCCGTCTGTATCCATGCCAGGATCCCAGAGGAGAGCCAGCCACCCAGCAAGCAGGTGAAGCCACTCTTTCGCCACTTCCGCCGGATAGACTCCTGTCTGCAGACCCGAGTGGCCTTCCGGGGCTCTGATGAGAGTGAGTGTGAGCAATAGGATGGGCAGGGCTTCCTGGGTGTTTCGGGGATGGGAGGCAGGCTCGGGGACCTCTGGGTTTGGGGCATCCTCTGTTGTAGAACCAGCTCCTTTCACAGCACCTTCTTTATAGACCAACCAATTTAGGGTCAGGTGGTGCTGAGGAACAGAGGTGCCCTGCAGGCCACTCTGCCTTTTGATGAATGAACAGCCGCCTTTCTATCTCTGACCAGTTTTCTGCCGGGTCTACATGGCTGACCACTCTTACGTGACCATACGCAGCCGCCTTTCAGCATCTGTGCAGGACATCCTGGGCTCTGTGACGGAGAAGCTGCAGTACTCGGAGGAGCCTGCAGGACGTGAGGATTCTCTCATCCTGGTAGCTGTGGCATCCTCTGGAGGTGAGGGTCAGGAAAGCTGGGCTGGAGAGCCAGGAGAGGAGGAACTCATAAGCCTAGTGGCCTGGGGCAGGGCTTCTAGGCCCTGGCTACTCAAAGTGTGGTCCTGGGACCAGCCACAGAAGCATCACCTGGGAGCGCTTTAAAAATGCAGTATGTCAGACCCTACCCTAGACTTGCCAGATCAGAATCTGCATTTTAACAAGATCCCCAGGTCATTCATGGGGACATTAAAGTTTGAGAAGCACTGGTCTAGGACATCTGGGCTCTAATATGAGTCTTGCTTCTTAGTCACCTTGGGATAGTGTTCTGGTCTTTTAATATCCCTGAGCATCTAAGGATGCTGCATCTTTCAGGTGAAAGTCACAGGGCGGACCTCCATTCTCTAGGATGGAGGTGGTGGAAGGCAGAAAGCCTGCAATGTAGCCTTGACCATATTTTCCCATCTTTGAAATGGGAGAAAAATTCTTGCCTTCCATTGTCACAGAGATGCCAGAAGGAAAGATGAACTGTCAAAAAAACGTTGGGGGTAAAAATGAGGATGTCAATGCAAAGAAATCATTGTGTGAGAAATCTCAGATAAATGTGGCATAAATTGGTGATAAGTCTCATTAGCCTAGAATGTGCCGATGTGGGGTTAGGGGTTTCCAGATGAGATGGCGATAGTGGTTGGGGTTGCAGGGGGGACTGTGCAGGTGGCTGGGGCTGAGGCTGAGCAGCTTGTCCTCCTGCAGAGAAAGTCCTTCTCCAGCCCACTGAGGACTGTGTTTTCACCACACTGGGCATCAACAGCCACCTGTTTGCCTGCACCCGGGATAGCTACGAGGCCCTGGTGAGGACTCCTTCATGAGGACTGGCGGGGAGAGGGGGCTGAGGGGGGGCTGTGGGCAGTCCCTCCCCCTCTACCCAGAGCCCAGCCTCTGTACCCCTGCCCACCACTAGGTTCCCCTCCCCGAGGAGATCCAGGTCTCCCCTGGCGACACAGAGATCCACCGAGTGGAGCCTGAGGATGTTGCTAACCACCTTACCGCCTTCCACTGGGAACTGTTCCGATGTGTGCACGAGGTGGGAGCTGAGGCTGGTGGGGGAGCGGGGCCAGCGGGAGGCAGTGCTTGCAGCAGAACATCCTATTTAGGCGGCTCAGTTGCAGCATGCCCTTGAGCAACGTAAGGCTCTAACCTCTGTAAGCCTTTGTCTCTCAGTTGCAAAATAGCGAGAGCCCCCATAGCTTAGTGTGGTTCAGGGTCCAAGTGCAGCTTAACCCAGTCCCTGCCCCAATGGTTAGTATTTAATAAATATTCTCTGTTAAAGAAATAAAGCAAAGCCGCCCTAATAATACCTAGCCGGTGGTTGTCTGGACGATAAATCTGCCATAAAGCGTTTAGCGCAGGGCTGGCACCCAGAACTGCGCCATAGACGGTGAAATAATATTACTGTTTTGTGTCTCTCCCCAACCCCCATCTCTGTTGCATCCTGTCCTGTTCCTGATTTTCTATTTTCCACCTCTTCCGCCCCCACCCTCCTGCCTTTCCCTCCTCACCGAATTGCACTGCCATCTCCCCACCCACATCCCCGACGCCCTGGCGGCCCCTCTGCCACCTCGGGTGCAGCTGGAGTTCGTGGACTACGTGTTTCACGGCGAGCGCGGGCGTCGGGAGACCGCCAACCTAGAGCTGCTGCTGCAGCGCTGCAGCGAGGTCACGCACTGGGTGGCCACCGAGGTGCTGCTCTGCGAGGCCCCGGGCAAGCGCGCGCAGCTGCTCAAGAAGTTCATCAAGATCGCGGCCATGTGAGCGGCGCGGGCCGCGGAGGGCGGCGCGGAGGGCAGCGCGGAGGCGGGGATGGCCGGCGGCGCCGCCACCTGGCCGCCCACTGACCCTGTCGCCCACCCCGCAGCTGCAAGCAGAACCAGGACCTGCTGTCCTTCTACGCCGTGGTCATGGGGCTGGACAATGCGGCGGTCAGCCGCCTGCGGCTCACTTGGGAGGTGATGAGAACTCCGGGCCTTCCTCTCCTCCCTCACCTCCCGCCTGCGCTGGCGTAGCCACCCCTCCTCGGGAACCCGGAGCCCTTGTGTCACTTGGAAAGAAGCTCCCTCTTCTGGCAGATACAGCCCCAGGGCACACAGCTTGGCTCATGGACCTTGTCTTTGTAGTAAAAAGCCCCAGCGGAGGCAGGCAGCCTGTGGCCAGGTTGCAGGCTTTGGCTAAAGAGTGCGGCTGGAATCCAGCCAGCACTGGATGGGAAAATCTTATTCATGGCACATGCGTAAACAGAGGCCTGGCTCTCCCCAGAATCATTAATTCCTCAGTGTTGTTTCAAGGTCCCCAGACCTAGCCAAGAGCTGACCCTGCTAAGCTGTCCACCAATCCTCTTTGGGACACTCAGGCCATTTCCCTCTCTAGCACCGGTGTGTGTGTGTGTGTGTGTGTGTGTGTGTGTGTGTGTGTGTATTAGTCAGAAGCCTCCATGAAACCTTAGGATCTCCTTTCTGACATCTTTCTTCTTCCTTCATACTCTCTCTGTAGAAGCTGCCAGGGAAATTCAAGAACCTGTTCCGCAAATTTGAGAACCTGACAGTGAGTGGGTTTAGCTCTTTTATCTGCCCCTGGACTTGTACCCCAGAGACCCTCTGTTCCCATAAACCCCCTTCCTCAAGCTTCCCTTTCAGGGCTTCCAGTACCTGGGACTCCTTGCCCCCTTCCATCCACAGAGCGGGAGGGTGAAAGGAATCCTATCCCATTTTCCCTGGAGGAGAGGAAGAACTAGTCAACCCCCCCCCCATACACACCTATCTGATTGGTGGGTTTCTAGGGCACGGGGATGGGGGTGGGGGTACATCTTTCCCGTGTGCTTTAGTCTTATTCGTCCCTCACTTATTCTTCTGTGGAATGCTAGGACCCCTGCAGGAACCACAAAAGCTACCGAGAAGTGATCTCCAAAATGAAACCTCCTGTGATTCCCTTCGTGCCTCTGATCCTCAAAGGTGAGGAGCCCTCACTCCCAGATTGTGACTCTTCTATTACATTCTCCTCCTTAATCCCAGGCCCCAAACCCTGACCCGTTTCCTGACCCCTAGTTCTACTCTTCATGTACTTTACAACTGAGCTCTGAGTGCCCACCTGCAGAAGAGCTGCTCTGATTGAGGGAGGATGCAGTGTGTTCTTTGGACCTCCTCTCTTATTTTTTCTTTCTATTTGATTTCCTTCCCATTCCCTAGACCTGACATTCCTGCACGAGGGGAGTAAGACCCTTGTAGATGGTTTGGTGAACATCGAGAAGCTGGTGAGTGACACTGCCCACCTCCCAGTCCTGTGATGGAGGGATGGCACCCTCCCCCTCTCTCCTGTCACCTTCCTCCATGCTGCCCAGCTTGCCTAACAGACTCCCCACTGTCTCCCTGGAGGCATCACTCTGGCAACCGCCCACGGGTGGCAAAGCTGACAGGCAGCTTGGGGGCAACTCCCCCTCCCCCTCACCTGGCACCCTGTTGCACTCCTTCCTTTGGGCCTTCAGAGACCCTCCAGAATTGGGGACTGGAGGGAGTAAAAACAACAGAGCTAGGGGGAGAGAGGCACTTAGATGGGGGGAAGCATCTTCCTGTGCCCTTTTCAGAGCTCAGTTCTTGTCATCTCCCAGCATTCCGTGGCGGAAAAAGTGAGGACAATCCGCAAATACCGGAGTCGGCCCCTTTGTGAGTACCCGGGGCTCTGAGAGCATTGGGGCGGAGCTCTGACTGCGTGGAGTGGTTCATAGGAGAAAATCCCTGTTCAAATATTCATTTTCTTAAGCTTGTCAGTTCTCCGTCCTCTCCTTGATCTTCTCCACCCCCCGCCCCGGCCCTTGCCCAGCACCTCTCCCAATCTGCACCCCCATCCTCTGTCCCATGTGTGTGTAGAGGAAGAAGGGAGCCTGGGGAGCTGACTGCCTCTCCCTCCTCCCACGCTTAGGCCTGGATATGGAGGCGTCCCCTCAGCACCTGCAGATCAAAGCCTATGTGCGCCAGTTCCAGGTAATCGATAACCAGAACCTCCTCTTCGAGCTGTCCTACAAGCTGGAGGCTAATAGTCAGTGAGAACAGAGGTGCTGGCCAGACCTCCACCAGGGTCCACGGGCCCCTGGCACTCAAGCACTTTGCGCGCTCTCCCAACCTTCAATCGCCATCTTTCCCCTGGAACCACCCTCCTGCCTCCCAGGAAAGAGTTGGATGGACTTATCCCGGGACTCCTAAGTCTGCTCCTCCTGTTGAAGTCCTCTCCCTCTTGCTCCTCCAAGCAAAAAACTGCACTCTGGCTACTGCCCTCGTCCCGAAAAGGAGACAGAGATCTCCTTCCTCTGTCCTGTCCCATCAAGGTCTGTTCCAGAGATGGAGTTTCAAACCTCCATTTCCCAAGCAGGAAGGAACGCTGCCCAGCCTCCCTCTCTCTGGGAGGAACTGTAGGAGGACTTGGCAGCCGAACTCCCCACCACCTGTCTGCTTTCTCCTCAGCTGGGTTGGACCCCTGGAAATATCCCCTGGAATATTATGTTACTTGTGTGTGTGTGCACACGTCTCCTTTTAAGGAGCAGGAGTGCATCTGGGAATTGGTATGTGCTGTGGGGGCCCTTCTGTTTGGTGCTACCCTTGTCGACTCTGCCCCTGAGACTGTGCAGGCTGCTTTTCCCACCCCCATCTCTCCTGCCCAGCTCCCTTGCACCGCCCTGCGTGCTGCAGCTTGTAGGTGAAGCTGCTCCTGAGGGCAGGGAGCAGCAGTGGGTGGGATGGGTTACCCATCAGCCCTTGCAATCTCCCCACCCCCAGGTCTCCAGAAGGTCCCTGGGTGGCCTCCGGTGAGAGGATAAAGATGCTCAGGGAAACACAGGCCTAAGCTGCCTACAGGACCCTCCCTCCCTCTCCCTTGCAGTGCGGCAGCATCAGGAGTTAGGGGGACCTGTTCCCCACACTTTCGCTTTTTGGGGTGTCCTGCTGCTAAGAAGGGAGTCATCCCCCTTTTGGCCCTTGTATCTGACACCCGCAACATGGTTTCTGACCCTTCCCTATTTGATTCACCTTTTTCCTCCCCATCAGAGGTGGAGTGGGGTGGAGCTCTGTACCTGGGTCAGGCAGCTCCTAAAAGTGGGAGGAGAGGGGGCGGCAGAGACAGCAAAGGTGAAACTGGACTCTAGGGTACCTTTACTACTTCTGTCTCCCCTCCCTTCCCATCATGGGCTCCCAGGGCAGAGGGTGCAGGGGCTCCTGGCAGCTACTGGGTGAGGTTTCCTGGCGCAACCTCACCCTCTTTTCTGGCACCACCTCTTTCTCTTTTGTAGAGGCAGCAGCAGCAGGAAAAAGCAGCTGCGACTCCTGCTCTGAGGATGTATATATTTTTTACCAAAAGCTCTGGAATTGTACATTATTTTTTAAAACTCAAAGAGGGAAAGAGTCTTGTATCATATGTAAACATTGTACCATAAGTTATGTTGTACAGTCCCTTTTATACAGACAGCCATCTGTCCTGTTCCTGCGCAAATCAAGGTCCATTTACCCCACCCCTGCCACACACAAGTGCGTGTCCCATCCCCTCCACCCCTTATAGTGACCATGGTGCCCCTCCTGCTTCCTTCGCGACTCTTCTCCCTGCAGCCCTGGACGGCCACCCTTCTTCCGGACCCCTCTCAGCAGCCTTTTCATTCCAGCTCCCACTGCGCTCCACGAGCCCTGGGATCCACTGGTCCAGTTTTGGCTGCTGCCCACCCCTAACTTTGCTGCCTGTCCTGCTGCTTCCCAGGGACCTCCCCGTGTCCTGCTGCTTCCCGGGGGCCTCCTGCTCCCCACCTGCACCCCGCAGCTTTAATAGCGTGAACCGTGTGTACTGTATAGGCTCAGGTGTCATTGCAGAAAATGCTCAGTGGAGAAAAAGCTGATAAAGTCTATGAATCAACCTGCCTGCTGTTCTCCACTCTGTTCCTTTGAGGCTGGGGAAGGCCCAGGGGGGACGGAAGAGGGACAGCTGCCCCACCCCCCAGCACCCTGGGCAGGGCTCTGCTGCAGTGATGGCTCAGGTGATCTTGGGGCCTGAGGCGATTTGAAAGTGTAGATGAGAGGAAAAGGTGCTTTACATCATGCCTGGAACATGGAAGAGTGAGTGTTTTAGCTCAGGCATGTTCCAGGTAGCATGAATATCTCATTTAATTCTAACCCTATAAAGTAGAAGATGGAGGCTCTGTGATATAAAGTCCAAGCTACAGCATGAGCAAGAGGGCAGAGCTGGTACGCCAGCCCAGATCATGCATTACAGACAGGAGGCATCATCCACTACCCCCTGAGAATTTTTCTCACAACCAGTATTTATCAGTTATGGTGAGATACGGGCATAAGGAGCCTCACAACAGGCTCTAATGATGGCCTCCGTTCCTGGAGATGTCAAATACTCAAACAGCTCAATACCACCCCCTGAACCACATCTGTTTCTCAGTCTTCCCCATCTCAGAAAGTGGTCCTCTCATCCATCCTGTGTTTCAAGGCAAAAACCTAGGATTTGCCCCCCTACCCCCCACCAATGGCTCCTTTTTTCATCCCTCGCCCATCTCTTTGGCAAGACTGTCAGCTACAATTCCAGAACGGATCCCGAGTTAGTGCATTTCTCTATGACTCTGCTATTACCATTCTTGTCCCAGCCACCTTCATGTTCTCCCTGGACGACTATACTGGGCTCTGACCTGGTCTGGCTTCCTCTCACCAGCCCATCCCTACCACCCCACCCCAGCCCATCAGTTGGTCCTTTATGCTCTCATAAGGGTGCTCTTATTTATTTTTAACTTTTTTTTTATTAATTAAAAAAAGAATTAACAAAACAATTAGAAATCATTCCATTCTACATGTACAATCAGTAATTCTTAATAACATCACATAGTTGCATATTCATCATTTCTTAGTACATTTGCATCGATTTAGAAAAAGAAATAGAAAGACAACAGAATAAGAATTAAAACAATAATAGAAAGAAAAAAAAAAAACAAAAAACCTATACCTCACATGCAGCTTCATTCAGTGTTTTAACATAATTGCATTACAATTGGGTAGTATTGTGCTGTCCATTTCTGAGTTTTTATATCCAGTCCCGTTGTACAGTTTGTATCCCTTCAGCTCCAATTACCCCTTCTCTCTTTTTTTTTTTAATTAATGGAAAAAAAGAAATTAACCCAACATTTAGAAATCATACCATTCTACATATGCAATCAGTAATTCTTAACATCATCACATAGATGCATGATCATCATTTCTTAGTACATTTGCGTCGGTTTAGAAGAACTAGCAACATAACCGAAAAAGATATAGAATGTTAATATAGAGAAAAAAATAAAAGTAATAATAGTAAAATCAAAACAAAACAAAACAAAACAAAGCAAAAACCTATAGCTCAGATGCAGCTTCATTCAGTGTTTTAACATGATTACTTTACAATTAGGTATTATTGTGCTGTCCATTTTTGAGTTTTTGTATCTAGTCCTGTTACACCGTCTGTATCCCTTCAACTCCAATTGCCCATTATCTTACCCTGTTTCTACCTCCTGCTGGACTCTGTTACCAATGACATATTCCAAATTTATTCTCGAATGTCTGTTCACATCAGTGGGACCATACGTATTTGTCCTTTAGTTTTTGGCTAGACTCACTCAGCATAATGTTCTCTAGGTCCATCCATGTTATTACATGCTTCATAAGTTTATCCTGTCTTAAAGCTGTATAATATTCCATCGTATGTATATACCACAGTTTGTTTAGCCGCTCTTCTGTTGATGGAGATTTCGGCTGTTTCCATCTCTTTGCAATTGTAAATAACGCTGCTATAAACATTGGTGTGCAAATATCCGTTTGTGTCTTTGCCCTTAAGTCCTCTGAGTAGATACCCAGCAATGGTATTGCTGGGTCGTATGGCAATTCTATATTCAGCTTTTTGAGGAACCGCCAAACTGCCTTCCACAGTGGTTGCACCATTTATTTTTAACTTTTTATCTTGAAATACTTACAAACCAACAGAATATTTACAAAAAAAATAATGCAAACCCCATACAAAGAACTCCAATAGGGCACTCTTCTGAAAACTCAAATCAGATCATGAACGGCTGAAATTAAAAAGACGGGTAATATCAAGGGTCATTGAGAATGTGGTGCTATTGGAGCCTTGCCGGTGGCCACGTCAATTGGTAAAACCAGTTTATGGGTTGAGTTGTGTCCCCCCAAAAGGGTATGTAGAAATCTCAGCTTGAAATGTGACCTTGTTTGGAAATAGAGTATTTTCAGACTCTAATCAAGTTAAGATGAAGTTATACTGAATCAGGATGGCCCCTAAGCCCAATGACAAGTGTCCTTATAAGAGAAGGAGAAGAGCCACAGAGAGCCACACGTGAGGGTGGTGGAGATGGGGGTGATGCATCTACAAGCCAAGGACCTCCAAGGATTGCCCTCCCAAACAAGAGGCAAGGAAGTCTTCTCCCCTTGAGATTTCAGAGGGAACGTGACGCTGCCAACCGCTTGATTTTGGACTTCTAGCCTCCAAAGCTGTGAGAGAATACATTTTCATTGTTTTAAACCACCCAACCTGTGGGATTTTGTTACCACAACTCTAGGAAACTAATACAAACCATTTTGGAAAACTGGTTGGCAATATCTCCTAAAACTAACTCCTAACCAATGACTTAGCCTTTCCACTCCTGAGTCTTTACCCAAGGGAAATCAGCGCTTATGTCCACCAAGAGTCATGGACAACAATGATTATAGCCATTCTATTAATGATGAATAAATAGGAAAGAACCCCAGTGTCCTTCAACAGGGGATGGATGAAAAAATTGTGGTATATTCATACAATGGAATAGTATACAGCAATAAAAAGAAGGAAGTACTGCAGGAACAAATCTCACAGACAAAATATTGACTGAAAGAAGCTAGATACAAAAGACTACATACTCTATGATTCTACTCCACTGAAGTTCAAGAACAAATACAATTAGTCTATGGAAACAGAAGTCAAAGCAGTGGTTATTTGATGGGATGGGAGAGATTATTGACTGGGATAGGGCATAAAGGAGCCCTCAGGGGTGATAGGAATGCTTCGTATCTTGATCTGTGTGGTGGTGACACAAGCACATATGTGCATGTCTGTTCACTGAATTGTCTGGGTAAGATCTGCACATTTTATTGTAGAAATATATAATGCCTTGTTAAAAATTCAGCCCCAACTCCAGTCCCAGTCTCCCCTCACTCACTCACCTTGGATCACAGAGACCACATTACTGTCCCTAAGACACTTACCACTTTTACTTGTCTCAGGAATTTAACCCTTGCTGTTCCCTGAGTCTTCCCCGGCCACCCTGCAGAGAAGAGCCCACCTCACCCCTCAATTTCTACCCCCTTATCCTCCTTGATTTCCTTCCAAGCCCTCACCACTACCTGGTGTCATGTGTTTATTTTCGTGTTTGTATAGTGTTTATCTCCCCCAGCAGAATGTTAGCTCTCTGAGTCTGTCCTGTTCACTCTCCAGTGCCTGGAATAGTACCAGGTACAGAGAAGACACTCAATACATATTTGTTGAATGAATAAATTAGGTTTATTTATTCTATCCCGAAACAGGAGCCATAAGACTGGGACAAGACACAAGATGACACATGCTCTATGAGTTAAGCCAAAGAGATTCACTTCTGGCCTAGGGATGGGAAGACGAATAAAAGAAAAACTTCTTGGAAGAAATGACCCAGGCCTTGATGTAGAGATAGGGTTTGATGGCCAAAGTATGGAAGTAAGGAGTTGGGGGTGAGGTACTTGGGAATGGGGGACCTTGCCCAGCACCAACAGGTGCCCCTACTCCCACTGGAGTTATCGGTGGAAGAGCTGGGAGTGTGTAGGCTGGACAGTTTCTGCTCTCCTCCGAGGGTGCTGGCCACACCCTCAAGGAAACCATGCCCCTGAGGAGGATTGTGGAGGGCCCATTCCTTGTCTCCTTCCCACCCCAGGAGGTCAGAGGAAGTGGTATGAATTAGTCCCCTCATCCCTATCTCAGGTCACCTTCAGACCCATCATTTGTCAACTGCCTTTCAGGATAGAATAACTGACATTTGAGAGGGGGCACTTGGTCACTCACGCACGTCCTTGGCTTTATGTACTTTCTCTCATTTAATTTTTCCAACAAACCCATGAGGTTGGTTCTGTCAACTCCACTTTCCAGATGAGGAGTTCAGGTCATGAGAGATTAACAGAGGCACAGAGAGGCCGAGTTCCCAGCCCAATGTCCCACAGCTAGCAAGTGAGGCACCAGGATTTGAACCCAGTTATCCTGACTCCAGAGGCCAAGTTCAACCTCAGTACAAACCCATGGATTAGAACGGCTGAGAAACGACTACTTGAACTCACCAGGCTGCAGTGGTTGCCCAGCTGAGGCTTGGGGGACTACCTTTGCTGGTTTCTCCTGTGTCCTACTGCTCCCTCCTTTTGTGGGGAGACATGGGAGGTGGTAAAGGGGCTGGGTGGACGGTGGGAGAGAAGAGGCGCTTACTTAGTAGCAGTACATCTTCTAGGCTGGTCTAGAATTGAATAAAAGGGTGGAAATAACCTACAGTGGTCTGAAGATGAGTTTAGTAAGAAGCCCTCTTACTGGGTTGTGTGCCAAGGTGCGAGGTGTCTAGGCAGTGCCCCTTTTGGTCCACTAGGTGGCACCACCAAGATTGCGTTCTCACCCTGCTTGGGATGGTCGGAGCCCGCCACAGAGGCGGGAGGCCACAGGAGAAGGCCATGGAGAGATGCAGGGCATTTCTTGGGAGTCTTGAAGCCCTTTGGCTGCTGAGAGGTTCTGTTCCCAAGCATGAGTTAGATATTTGACCAGAATGACTTGTACTTTCAGTCTCTCCCTGTCTAGTGGCTCCAGATTTAACAGCTAAACCCTCTTAGGTTTCTATTTTTAAAAACACTTTCCTTGACCTTACATGCCCGATGTAGCTACATTCTCACTTCCAGTTTATGGCCATACTTCTTCATAGGAGTGACTCCACTCACTGTCTTCACTTCCTCATCTCCCATTCACTTAAAAAATGTTGTCTTATTTCCCCATTTTTTTATTATGAAAAATTTCAAACAGAAAAGTTGACAGGTTTGTACAATAAACCTTCTTAACCTTCCTAGATTCCACAGTTAACATTTTGTTAAATTTGCTTTCTCCCTCCCTCCCTCCCTCTCGCCACACACGTACATACACACACACACATGCACACACAACTTTTTTCCCTGAACTATTTGAAAGTGAGTTGCAAGAATTATATCCCTTCACTCCTAAATACTTCAGCAGTAATCTTCTAAGAATAAGGATAGTCTTCTACATATCTACCATTATCATACTTAAGAGAATCAACGGAATTCTATGATATCACCTAATATCCAGACTATATTTAAATTTCCCAAGTTGTCTCAAAAATGTCTTTTAAAAACTTACCCCCAGAAGTCCTGGTTCAATTAAGAGTTATGCATTGCATTGGATGTTATATCACTTTAGTCGCTTTTAATTTAGATATTAGCATTTTGCAGTCCAGGCCAATTGTCTTGCAAATCCTTGATTTGTCCTGCTTCTGCATGGTGTTGCATCTCTATCCCCGCTGTACGGTGTGAGCTGTCTAGAGCAGTGCTGTCCAATACAAATGTAATATGAACCACATATGTAACTTAAAATATTCTAGTAGTCAATTACAAACAGTATAAAAAGAAGTGGGTGACATTAATTTTCATAATATATTTTATTTAACTCATGCAAAAGAATATTTCAACATATAACAATATAAAAAATATTGAGATATTTTACTTTTTGTGTATTGAGTCTCATTGTGGTGTTTTTTTGGGGGGGAGGGGGGAAGGATACATGGTCCAGGAATCGAACCCGGGTCTCCCTCATGGATGGTGAGCATTCTACCAGTCATTGTGGTTTTGATTTGCATTTTCTTGGTGACTAATGATGTTGAGCATCTTTTCATGTGCTCATTGGACATTTCATATCATCTTTGATGAAATGTCTGCTTAGAGCCTTTGCTGATTTTTAAATTGTATTGTCTTTTTGTTCTTGAGTTACAAGAGTGCTTTATATTTGCATGTTTTAAAATTTTATATAAATACTATCATTCTGAATGGATTCTTAAGCAACCCCCCCTTCCCCACCTCTCATTATGCTGAGATTCATCCAAGTCAATATGTGTAACTCTAGTTCATTTATTTTTGCTGCCCTACGATTTCCCTTTCGTTCTTCAACCCAATACAACTGGCTTCCGCCCTCAATACTCACTGAAACTGCTCTTGTCAAGGTCACCAATGACTCTCATGTTACCAAATCCAAGGAACAGTTATTGTTCCTTTCACTGCATTTGATATTTCTGACCACTCTTCCTCTCTAAACACTCATTGCTGCTTCTAGGATGCTACACTCTCAGGGTTTTCTTCGGTTCTCTCCTTCTCAGTCTCTCCTGCTGGTCGTCTCCTTCGGCCTGGTAGTTGCATGTGGTATTCTTTGGGTTTGTCCTAAGCTTTATAAACCTGAGTTTGGTTTCAACATTCTCTTTCTGTTTGGGGATCTATTGCTGCATGACAAACTATTCCAAATGCAGTGGTTCAAAGCTACAATCATTTAATAATTTCTCATGATTCTGTAGGTTGACTGGAATTCAGCTAGACAGTTCTCTTCTCACCGGGGTCTGTCATGTGGCTACTTTCAGAAGGTGATGGGAACTGGAATGTTCAAGACAGCTCATTCACATGTCTGGTGTCCTGGCGGAAACAGATGGAACATTGAAATGGCTGGATCTCTCTCTCTCTCTTCATGCAGTCTCAAGGCCTCTCAATTCAGGGGGTCTCTGCACAGAGTAGCTGATTGTTTACATGAGAATTCAGGGTATTTCAAAAGCACAAAAGTGAAAGCTCCTAAGTCTTCTTAAGGCTTAGGTCTGGATCGGGTTCACCGTCATTTCTGCTGTATTCTATTGGCTAAAGGAAGTCAGAGGCCATCCCGAATTCAATGGATAATACCAGGAGTCCTGGTTCATTGGAGGTCATCTTTAGTGATTAGCTACTGCAATTTATGATTCTCACATCTCCAGGATATTGTAAGTTCCAGACCCAAACATCAGTGGCCTACTCGATGTCTCTTCTTGGATGTCCCACCAGCCTCCTCAGGCTGCCCCAGTCCCTACTCTTCCTCTTTGATTCTCTCCAGCTAAGTGTGAGCATCACCTCTACACAGGAGTTCAAGTTAAAAGCTTGGGAATCATCTTTGGCTCCTCTGTCTCCTCAGCTCCCACATTCCATCATCACTTACATTTCTCTAGAATTCCTTCTATCCACCCCTTAATAATGATCATGGCTGACACAGTGAGAACTTTCCATGTATAAATACTTCCAATGCATTCCATTTAAACTTATCTCCATCTTGCAAATGAGAGCCTGAGGCCAGTAGAGATTGAATAACTTGTCCGAGGTCTCAAGGTATTCACGATGGAAAAGAACCAAGCTTCGAAGCAGACAGGCAGCCTTGCCTCCAAAGCCTCTGTGCCCAGCTAGTCCCCAGCTGCTACTCATTTCAGACAACCATCATCTCCCACAGCAGCCTCCTAACAAGACTTTCTGCCTCCAGCCTGTCAGAGGGATCCAGCTTCCATGTCACAGTCAGAGGGATCATTCTAGAATGCAAAGAGGTTCATGGCACTTCCCTGTTTAAATCTCTCAATGCTGTTCTCTCTCTGGTCTTCAAGATAAAATCTAACTTTTTAAACAATAGTTAACAAAGTTCTCCACAGTTGGCTCAGGTCAACTTGACAGTGTGGCATGGGACATTGGTTTTCTATGGGAACATTTTGGAAATGTCTGGAAGCCTTTTTGTTGTTGCTTGCAACGATGAGAACATGCTGCTGGCATTTGGTGGGCAAGGGTCAGGCACACTAGAATACTGCAATGTAAGGGGTAGTTCCACACAACCAAGAAAGTTCCTGGCTTCCACATGACTTTTGAATGTTCTTCTGGACATTCTATGTGAAACATCTATTTATAATTATCTCAGCCTAGAATCTATCTCCATTAACCCTAAACTCAAGGAAGAGGAGACAGGTTTATTTCTGGTACACCTTTTATAATGAGGGTATAATCCTTCGGGGTCCCATCTTTGTGGAGGGAAAATCTCCTAACTCGCCTTCTTGAAGAGGTTCTGGGGTGCTTCCTTTTCCCATGAGACACTGACAAAAGCTCAAGTTGACCCAGTTATACAAGTGCCTTCAATGCAAAAGCCTGTTCCAAGTCCCCTATTTTCACAGTTTTGCCCTGAAAATTCCTTACATTTTTAGCAGCTCATTGAGGCATTTAAGATTTCTGAGATATTTTATCCATGATTTTTAATTTTTTTATTTTAGGGAGAGGGTCTTCCTAGTACATAGCTTGTTACATTTGAAAAAGAAAGCACAAACAAAATACTTTTGCATGCACTTAATATAACCTGTCTTTTCCAGAAATGCAACTACTGTGCAAATTGTTCAGAACTTTAGAGAGTTGGTCACCGCTTTGGAAAATCACATCACCAACAGCAAAGCTGCTCAAGACCCTTAGATCAGTCTGTATTTGTATCCGTTGCATTCTTAATGATTCTAGGTACAGGTGCAAGCATCTTAAGATTTTGCAATATCTTCCTGTGGAGGAGTGCTTGAACATTTGCATATTGAAATACTTTCCTCTTATTTGTCTGTTTTATAGGCAAGGCATTGTATTGATCTGTTTTTTGAAATTGTCTGGGTAAGTTATAGTATCTTTTAATTTCACTTCAGATAGTAAAACTGAGTTCCAAATAATTGTTATTAAAAAGGAGCATTGGGTCTAATAGGATGCAGAGTCACTGATATGGATGTTATTTCCATTTCTAAAGCTGCCAAAATTCAAGATACCAGAAGTAACTTGACTTTTATAATGGGGATTTCTTAGCTTATAAATTTACAATTCTAAGGCCTTAAAAATGTCCAACTCACGTCATCAACAGGGATACCTGGACTCTGAAGACAGGCTGCTGGTATCTGGGACACCCCTGTCACATGGGAAGACACATGGTTGGTGTCTGCTGGTTCTTCGCTCCTAGGTTTCATTGCTTTCAGCTTCTGGTTTCAGTGGCCTCCTGTCTCAGCTTCTGTGGGTCCTCTCTTAGCATCTCCAGGGCTTTTCTCTATAAGCTTCTCTTAATTTCAACTCTCTGCTTCTCTGGGGCTTCTCTGAGCTAAGCTCTCTGGGCTTTTTCTTTGTTCATTATCCTCTTCCAAAGGACTCCATTAAGGGGATTAACACCCTCCTGGAATTGCGTAGGTCACACTCCAATTGAAATAACCTAATCAAAAGGTCTCACCTATAATATGGCTGCACCCACAGGGATGGATTAAAATAACATGGCTTTTTCACACTACCACAGGTGTTAAGAGCACAAAGTCTGGAAACAGTTCTGTCACTTTCTAGGTACCTGACTTTCGGTAAGAGGTATTTCAGTTTCTTCATCTGTAAAATGCGGGTATTACTACTAATCTCAGAAAGTTATGGTGATGATTAAACGAGTTGTGACATGTAAAGTGTTTAGAACAGCGCCTAGTACGTAGTAAGTGTTTAATAAATGCCAGATGTTATGATTACTTTATCGGCCTAATTTCTGCCTCTCTCCTAAGTTCAAGCTCTAATCACATCAAAACGCCTTCACGTCTTGGAATGTGCCATGGTCCTTCTCGTTTTGCATATACTCTTCCCTCTGCTTTGGACTGCTTTTCCCTCCCCTCCTCACTTGGCCCATTCCAACTTACCCCCAGGTCTCACATAGATGTTACTCTCTTCATGAGGCCCACCCCTATCTTCCTAAGTCTAGGTGAGATGTCCATGGAGTCATCCCAGTGGGTTCCTGTATTAGTTTGCTAAGCTGCCAGAATGCAATATACCAGAAATGGAACAGGTTTTTAAAAGGGTATTTAGTAAGTTGCGAGTTTACAGTTCTAAGGCCATAAGCACGTTCTAACTAGGGCAACCAGAGAAAGATATCTTGGCTCAAGGAAGGGTGATCTGGGAAGACACATGGCTGGCATCTACTGGTCCTTGTTCCTGTTGTTTCCAGCTTCTGATGCCAGTGATTTCCTCTCAAAGCATCTATGGGTATTCACTTAGCTGCTCAAGGACAAAACTCTGGGTTCCATCTCTTAGATTAGCATCTGCCAGGGGCCAAAGATTTCTTCTCTTTAGGCTCTGGCTATTTCTGTGAGTCCTTGCTTAGCACCTGGGCTATTTCTGTCTCATTCCCCAAATGTCTACATCGGCTCTCTGTTGGCTCTGCCGTTTCTCCAAAGTTGTTTCCTCTTTTAAAGGACTCCAGTAAACTAATCAAGACCCACCTTGAATGGGTGGCATCATATCTCCATCAAAATATCACATACACAACTGGGTGTCTCACATCTCTGTGTGGATAATTTAATCAAAAGTTTCTGCTCTACAATATTGAATCTGGATTAAAAGGAACAGCTGCCCCACAAGATGGGAACAGGATTAAACTATGGCTTTTCTTGGGTACCTAATAAATTCAAATCGGTACAGTGCCCTTGTTACACAGTGATGCTTTAAAGAGTGGTGGGAAATGCCCACCTGAGGAGGGCACATTTGAGCTGAGGCCTGAAATATGAAGAAGAGACTGAGAACAGTCAATATAAAAGCCGCTTGGTGCATTGCAGCCACAGAAAACAGGTCCATGTAGTGTTTAGTGAGCACCAACGAACAGGTAGGAGAAGAGGCTGAAGAGCTGAGTGGCTCTGGTAAGGAGTTAGGTCTTTCATCTCCCTAGCCCGATTACCCTACCTTTGGGCATGCAGGACTCCATACCTTAAAATCTTTACATCTCTGCTCACTGATCCCTATGCATGGAATGTGTTCCCTGCCTTTTCTGATGAGTAATAAAATTCTACTCATCCTTCAAGGCCCAGTTCAAAATCATTTACAAAACCTTCGCCCACTTTTTAGCAGGAATTAGTCACTGCCTTGTCTGACATCCTGCAGCACATATGTCCCAATGGTACTAATCACAGACTGACCTGTATCTCAGATTGCTGTTTATATGCCAGTCTGCCCATCACACAGTGAGTTCTCTGAGGGTGGAGTCTCTGTCTTAACCACCTCTGTATCCATCTTCTGGTGCCTAGCCCATAGCAAATACTCAATGAATGCTTGTGCCATTCTCTTGACTTATGGCAGAGCAGAAGGAAAAAACAACCATGATTTATCACGTGCTTTGCTATTCATTACCTGATTGGTGTCCTCCAACAACTCTATGAGAGAGACTGGGTGGGTGCTATTAGCCCCATTTTACAGATAGGATAACTGAGGTCCAAAGCCATACAGCTATTAAGTAGTGGGGCCTAAATCCCAATCCCATCCCCTTTCTTCTGATTCAGTGCCAGGAAGGATAATGGGAGCATTTCGAAGATACAAGGCAATGAGTTTGGCTGCAGTGGAAAGCGCTTTTGTGGGTAGAATAAGGAGAAATCAGCAGCTAGCTGGGTCAGAGTTAACAACCGCCCCGCTAGGGAGGGCGCAGCATCCCACTCCCGGGCTCACGCAGCTGGAGAAGGCCTCAGCATCATTCTTCAGTCCTGGACGCTGGGGAACCTTGGCCTGTGAAGCAGTGGACGGGTGTTCGGATCAGGATGCTGAGATGACGTAAAGGATAACTTGTTAGCAGGGGCCTGCCACTCTGTTGCCATGACAACTGGAGCTTCATTACTGGCCCGGTACTTGGTTGGCTCAGGCGGGTTCTTCGTTAACTCGGGATTAGAGAAAAAAAATTATTAGGCGGTTCGGGTCGTGGTGCGATAGAATAAAGAAAAAGAGGTACACACAAGAAACCTTCTCCTTAGCTCAGTAGTTCTCCACATTGTCCACACGTTAAAGTTACCTGCGGGATTTTAAAAGGTCCTATGCCTAAACTGCACTCCAGATCAACTAAATCAGAATCTTTGGGGCTAAAACCCAGACATCAGTTTACTGAAAGCTTCCTAGGTGATTCCAACTGCAGCCAAAGTTGCAAAGCCTGCTTTTAGCTGGTAAACGGATTTTTTTGCGACCTTCTTAAGATGGCAGCAGATCCGACCGCTTCCGTCTTTACGTGAGCCGCCAGGGGGCGGGACATCCAGGGCGCATGCGTTTAGCGTCTATTTGCGCTCTGTTCCCTCCTCCTTTTTCCCCCCGCCTCCATTTTGTTCGCGGATGCTGGGGACGGTGGGAGCACATCCATTTCCGGGTTGGCGAAAGGGGAGGCGGCGGTGAGAAAGGGAGCTTCCCGGCCGACGGGGGCGGGGGCGGCGGGTGCAAGTGGTGCGGGACGAGACCGGAGCGGAGTGGTGGTGGATTCGCTCCCAGCGCAGCTGCGGCCACGTCCGAAAGAGGCCAGGGTGGCTGGGACCGCCGCTGAGGTGACCTGCGGACCTGAGTAGGAGGGAGAGCCAGGGGAGGAGGGACTGGGGCGGGGCTTGAGAGAGAGGGGCTTTGGAGGAGGGGTCTGAGGAGAGGGGGACAGGGGCTGGATCTGAAGATCTTGGAGGAGAGGGGGCTTGGAGAATCTAAGGAGGAGTGGTCGGGATTTGGTTTGGAGCGAGCGCGGACCGTGAAAATGGAGAGGAAGGTTATTGAGAGACAGGAAATCAGGGATCCTGAAGGGTTGGGTGAGGTGAGTAAGACGGGAACTCCGACTGAGGAACGAGGTAACCGTGCGCAAAAAGGGAGATGGGGAGGGAAGACCTGTTGGGAACAGGTAGTTACCAGGATGCTCTGGGTGAGGAGGCCGGTGTGACATTTTCGGGGTTGAGTTGGATGAAAACCCATGGTTGGGAGGATGACTGGGAAAACTACTTACAGTAGAGAGAATCTTGAGAGCGTTAGTTGATAGGGAATCAGAACTGAGCTAAAGGTTGGATTGAGAAATGTTGAGATGTGCCCGGGAGCGCCGCTAGTTTGAGGGTTCATGTTTGGAATGGTGTGAAGTGAGGAAAGATACCTGTCTTAAAGCGTTAAACATGAACAGTGTGTGTGGTTGACTTGCCAATCAAAAAGGAAAATTCTTTTTCAACCTAATAACGTTAGGTTGAGGATCTGAAAGCAGCCGGTGTGTACTGTAATTCATATTTTCAGAGGGATTTGAATGACTTGTTCCTGCTTTGGCCTTCCCCAGGCCGCACCCTCTTTTTTCATACTGTTATTTGTGCCTTACAGTTTTGATTTCTGAATGACTTATAGAGTGTTTTTGAGATTCCCTTTTACAAACCAACCTAAGAGAACCTCTGGAATTAAGGACTGTTCCTAGCCCATCTATTGATTTACTGAATAACTTTGAGGCAAATCATTAAACTAAGCGTTTCATTTTTTCCCCTTTGAAATATCAGATCTGATTCCTCCTTACCCCTAAAAGATTGTGTTAACCAAATCAGATGTTTAAAATGGTTGCAAAGAAGTGATGTCTGAAGACAGAATTAAAATATTGATATCCTTTTTCAGTTTCTTCTTCTCAGCCTATATGGTATTTTCATGTGCTGAGGAAGAGGTGTTTTTGAACTGATGCACATCTATGAGTTTTAAACTCTCTTAACATCAATTTTAATAGTCAAAATTTTGTGTTATGTTGCGTCATGTTGATTGCCATCAAGACGAAGATGGGGCAGTTAGAGTTGGGAATGAATCAGGTTGGTGATGAGGACTGTAGGAGAATATAGTGTTTTATTTTTGAGCTGCCAGAGTATTTTACTCCTGACAAACACTGACTTTCCTTTTGAAACCTTTAAGAGTTTAAGGAAAAATAGACAATTGAGTCTGTTGCTTTGGTCCAGTCACTTTGGCATCATTGCTGGTCACTGGAGACCAGTGTACTTGTGGACAATTTTAGCTTCTTTATTGTTCAGTCCTTTGAAATCTTGACTGTTCTAGCTTTTTCTTTGGGTATAGCATTCTTTGCCCATGGTGTTCCTGAAAGTCTTGGCATTTCTGAGAGGTCTGACATGGATTTGCTTAAGAGGGGGCAGTTTCTATTTTGCTTCACACTTGATATCAGACTAATGTTTACCCAAGTTGGTACTGATTAGTTCTGTGATGTCAAAGATGAAATACTGGGGAGAGTGGAAGGTATCTTGAACAGTGGGTTTCTCAGATTTTATTGATGGGTTTTAAGAATGGAAGAGAGAGGAGTCCTTGTTCCTAATGAGAAAATTGTCAGATGTTCTTTCTTGACTCCTTGGACTGTGTAATTGAGAGGGTGACCTGTCATACTTGAGTCTGTTTTCCTGTTGCTCTGAAGTAATTCTGAAATTCATGGGCTGTTGATTCAGGCTGTTTCAGCAAACTGTAGTCTTCATATTAACCAGGATGAACTGCAGGCTATGACGTGCATACACCAGAGGTAAAAACTTGCTTAATATTATGCTGTCAATTTAATCTGCAGTATATATTTTTTGGTTTTAAGATGATTTTGAGATTAGTTATGGAGGCTTAGAGTCTGGGCAGACTTTTACTATAGTTTGCTTTTTTTTTTAATGATTCTTCATTTTTCCTCTTTTGTCATGTTTTTCATTGCTTTATTTGAGCCACTCATAAATAGGAAACAGCAAATTACAGCTTTTCTCCTTTTTTAGTCTCTGGTGGTCATCTTGTCTGTGTCACAGTTTGATATCAACAAATTGAAAGGATTCTTGATTGTTCCAAATTAGAAGAATGACAGAAGCTGAACTGGGTTTCCTGGGCCAGAAGATGGATTTTGTCAAAGCGAATAGTTGCAGAGACAAACCCGGACCTTGAAGCTGTGACTAACATTTTCGAAACATGCATCCCTTTGCCAAGTAACTTCTTTTCTTCTTGAGTGTGGCTGTTGATCTCCTTCTCAAAGTAGGCTCTTGTTGCTGCAGTTCTTTACACAGCTCCTGAGCAGAAGTTGGCAGAGTTCCTATTGACTATCCTCTTGAGGGATGTGCCCTGGATTAGAGTAGATGGGGCATTCAGTGTCAAAATGAGGTTCATTGGCAGATTCTGAGAGCTGCTTTGGAAGGAAATAGAGGCAGTACCCTCTACTGAATGTTCTTTCATTCCTTTATGTTTCTCCTAACAAATCTGTTTCTTATTCATCTGGTGATTAAAAACAGAATCATTGTTTTTGACTGCCCAACTTTGGTAGTCCAGGAGTTGAAGGAGAGAGACTTAGTATTTCCAACATTTTTTCCCCTACTCTCACTCCCAAGCCTTTGAATCTAGGGAGGCACAGTCTATACTTACAAGCTCTTTTTGATATCTTCTACAGTGGGGTATTAAAAAAAAAATCTGCTGAATAGAACTTCATGGGGAAAGACAATAATGTTAATGGGAAAAAAAAAGGATATGTTTGCTAATGTCTATGTCAGTCTTAGATTTCTTAAGATTTTAGTTTAGCATGCAGAAAGAACCTGTGGAGGCAAAGAGGTTATCAAACAGAAGAGCCCGGAATTTACTCCTAACTTGCTATTCAGGCTTGGCAAAATTATGACATTTTAGAATGGCTGTACGACTGTGTTTGACTTAGTAAATACCCTTCTGTTTTTCAGGGGGTATTTCACTGAAGATAACTGTGTCTCCAATAGTTTGGGAAATGAATTATGAAGATCATTTCTTGCAATGTATGACAGTGGCCCTTATAACATTGGAAATAACCAAGAAATGAAGCCTATCTCTGGTCACCCTGCATTCAGCTTTCTCCTGCCATCATGAGTTCAAAATAGTCTGTTTCTGATAGGCAGGTTTGGGAAACCAGCAGGTTCAGATCCCAGAAGTTTTGATTCTTACCTAAGGCTTCAATTGTGGTAACAAATTGATTATTGTAGTTATTGTTTAAATTCAGTCTTAGGTCTTTCTTTTCTGAAGAGCATTATGAATGTTTGGCACGTGTATAGGTTTCTTCCCCATCTTATTAAAAAAAAATTCAGTTTCTTAAACTTTGTAGATTCAGATTAAACTCCATTTAGATTTTGAGGCTCCTCAGTGAAAATAATTTCTATTTTCAGTCAGTATTTATGATATCAGTTCAGTACAAATTAACTGACCTACTTTTTGTGCTTATAGAAATGACTGCCGATCCCAGTAATCCCTTCTGATGTGAAACTATTTTCCATATTTATTCAGATTAGGTCCTTTTTTTAAAAATTACTGTTATTGGGCAGGCCACGGTGGCTCAGCAGGTAAGAGTGCTTGCCTGCCATGCCTGAGGACCCGGGTTCGATTCCCGGTGCCTGCCCATGTAAAAAAAAAAAAGAAAAAGAAAAAAAGATTACTGTTATTATTTTTTAATGCACCAGAGCAAAGGACAGTTGGTTTTAAAAAATGAAGTTTATTTGTAAAGTTAGTATAATCTAATATGGGGCAAGATGTCTGAGATTTGTGAATAAGTGAATTCTCAGTGCTCAGCCAGCAGGCAGGATGTCAGTTGTCTCAGATCTAGGTATGAGATATTTAAACTCTTTCTATCACTGTCTTAGAATAAGGACAGGACTATTTTTAGCAAAATTTATATTTTGAATAAGTAATGCATTTACATGGTTCAGAATTTAAAAGGTTAGAAAGTATATACAGTGAAAAATGTACCTTCCACTCTTGTCTACCCATCTACCCAATTTGTCTTCCCAAGGGCAACTAATACTGTCGATTTCTTAAGAGCCTTTCTAGAGATACCATATACATGTAAAGCAAATAATATGTATTTCTTCTCTCTTTTTTTTAACAAGGTTGACACGTTGTTCATATTATCTGCATCTTTTTTTTTTTTTCACTTAACATATTTTGGCAGTCATCCCGTATTTGAAATGAAGAGGTCCAGCATTGTATTTACCTGCTCTAAGCTGATGGACACTTAAACTATTCTAATCTTTTGCTGTTACAAATTATCCTCTAGTGAGTAGCCATGTATATTTGACCCTTTGCATGTGTGACTCTATCTGTAGGAAAAATTGATAGAAGTAGAATTGCTGAAGCTGATTTTCTTTGACCCTGTTATTTATTTATTCACTAAGTTGTGCTCCTACTGTGTGCCAGACCCTATGCTAGGTGCTGGAGATAACAGCAGTGAAGAAAATTCGACTCAGTCCTTGCCCTTATGGTAATTATGATCTAGT
This sequence comes from Tamandua tetradactyla, assembly GCF_023851605.1. NCBI lineage: Eukaryota > Metazoa > Chordata > Mammalia > Pilosa > Myrmecophagidae > Tamandua > Tamandua tetradactyla. The sequence continues at coordinate 27,102,735 of NC_135332.1, read as the reverse complement.
GGGAAGATCTCCCTTAAATAATTTACTGTTAACTTATAAATGCTGTGGACATAGCTAATGGGAAGCCGAGCCCAAGTTGATTGGAAGGGAGGGAAGTAAGGGAAAGTCACCGAGGAAGTCACTTTTATTTATTTATTTATTTGGTACATGGGCAGGCACCAGGAATCGAACCCGAGTCTCAGGCATGGCAGCCGAGAACTCTACCACTGAGCCACCATCGCCCTCCTGGAAGCCGCTTTTAAAGGCCTTGAATGGGAGGAGAAAAGACTTTTCTAGGTGGAGGAAAAGGCATAGGTGAAGGTCCTGAGGAGGGAAAGAACCTGGGGTAATTTATAGAATTGAAAGACATTCCTGTGTGACTGGAGCTTAGGGAGCAAGAAGCAGAGAGGTAGGAGACAAGGCTTCAGAAATTGTGGGCTCCTAAAAAATGGATAAATAGCTTAGTGAATTTTGAGCTTAACCTTTACAGTAGAAATTCTTTTGTCAGTTCTTTCCACAGGTGTTAGTTCACTAATGTTAATTGTTAAAATCATCACTGTCATAATGATGCTTGTACAGTTAAACATGTTTTCTATGAGAACTTTCCTGGATAATGTCTGTTAGTTTAGTCTTGATTTATTTTACTTCCCACAAATATAAGTGGTATAGCTGGATTAGTTCTTAAAATTTAGGATCTTGGAAAATGGTTTGATGATTTGTGATTTTTGGGGAACAGTTATTACTTATGGGGGATGATGAGATTGTTTGCGAGACCTGTTGTTTAAGAAACAGTTTAGAGACTTTTTTTTATCTTCCTTAAACTGACTTTTTTTAAATCTTCCTTCTGGGGCTGGGAAGAGAGCACAGATGCTCTTATTGTGAGCTGGTGAATGTAATATTCAGTCATAACCTGTCATCTAGGCCATATGTCCTTTTAGGGGGGAGTGGGAGTTACACGGGCTGGGAATTGAGCCTGGGTCCCCTGCATGGCAGGCGAACATTCTACCACTGATCGACCTGTGCACCTGTAGGCTATATTCCTTAGCATGGTGCATAAGTCTTGTTGGACATGCAAATGAATTAGTAGCCCAAGGGGCATTATACTCTGAATATTTGAAAGCATTTTTATCTGTAAGTATGTTGACTTTTGTTAGGAAATTATAGTACTGTTCCTCAAAGCCCAGTTGGCCCTCTTTGATTTGTTTTTTCTTCTTATATACCGGTCAGCTTGCCCTGTTTTCTTTAAGTAGACTTGATTTAGCCACTTAACACTAGTGATTGTGGAATGAAAATCTAAAGATTTTTGTAGCATTTCATGATAGAGCAGCTGTGTTTCAAATGGCTTCCGGGTATTAGAGGGAGAGAGAGGAGACTCCTGGATAGTGAAAGTCACAGCTTTTTTTATTAGATTGTCTGGTCAGTTGGGTTTTCATATATTATCTTTGAACAAGGCATGGCACTTCTCTCTGTATGAAGTCTGAATCAGTATTTTTTGAAGAATCTGCTTAAGTTTTCTTTTTTTTTTTTTGGTGCATGGACGGACAATTGAATCCAGGTCTCCTGCATGGCAGGCGAGCATTTTACCAGGCTTTTTCTTAATGGAAACTATCATCATTGAATTCTCTTTACTTCTGACTGTTCTCTATATGTGATTTTCTATGTTTATGTTTAGGATATACAAATGAAGGCTGGCACATGGAATTTGGGGACTAATTATATGAGATACGGCTAGCCTAGAGTGACAACAACAGTTTGTTGTAATCAACAACTAGGTTCCATTCTTTTTTTAATTAAAAAAATATATAACCTAACAGACACAAACATTCTTAACATACGATCATTCCGTTCTACATATATAATCAGTAATTCACAATGTCATCACATAGTTGCATATTCATCATTGTGATCATTTCTTAGAACATTTGTATCAATTCAGAAAAAGAAATAAAAAGGCAACAGAAAAAAATTCATACATACCATACTCCTTACCCCTACCTTTCATTGATCACTAGCATTTCAGTCTACTAAATTTATTTTAACATTTTTCCCCCTATTATTTATTTATTTTTATGCCATCTGTTTTACTTGTCTGTTGATAAGGTAGATAAAAAGAGCATCAGGCACAAGGTTTTCACAATCACACAGTCACATTGTGAAAGCTGTATTATTATATAATCATCTTCAAGAAACGCAAACATAAACATTCTTAACATGAACGTTCCATTCTTCATATATAATGAATAACTCACAATATCATCACATAGTTGTATATTTATCACCATGATCATTTCTTAGAACATTTGCATCACTCTAGAAAAAGAAATAAAAAGAAAAAAAACTTAACACATATCATATTCCTTACTCCTCCCTCTCATTGACAGCTAGTATTTCTATCTACCCAATATATTTTAAACTTTGTTCCCCTATTTTTTTCTATACCCCTTACTCCCTTTCATTGAGCACTAGTATTTCAGTCTACCCAATTTATTTTAATGTTTGTTCCCCCTATTATTTATTTATTTTTAATCCATATGTTTTACTCATCTGTCCATACCGTAGATAAAAAGAGCATCAGACATGGTTTTCATAATCATATGATCACACTGAGAAAACTATATCATTATACAATCATCTTTGAGAAACATGGCTACTGGAACACAACTCTACAGTTTCAGGCAATTTCCTGTAGCCTCTCTAATACACCTTAAACTAAAAAGGATATATCTATATAACATGTAGGAAATAACCTCCAGGATAACCTCTCGACTCTAAGGCCTAATTTTAAGTAGACTTAGCCTATCCTTTGTGGGGTTAATTAAGTTTCACATGAACAAACCCCAAGATTGAGGGCTCAACTTATTGATTTGGTTGTTTCCACTGCTTGTGAGAATATCAGGAATTCTCCAAATGGGGAAGTTGAATATTCCTCCCCTTCTCTCGCCATTCCCCCAAGGGGGCTTTGCAAATGCTTCTTTATTCACTGTGTTCAAATCACTCTGGGATTTATCCGGGCATCACACTGGACAAACCTACAAAATCTCATATCCTATTCAAAGTACCATGTAATAGCATTTTTAATCTAATTAACAGTTTATTGGAACTTCTAAAGATATTTCTGCCACAGATGTTGATTGTCTCTGTTATTCAGTTGTATTAAATTGAAAACAACATCTAAAAAAAGGGCTAAATTAATTGATTTTAAGATTCATACCCCTGTTTTTGTGCTTACCTTTGCAGTTAAATTTTGGCCCTGATTTCTGTAGTGGCCTTGGAAGTTCCTCACGTTTGACCTGTGGCATTGTAACCTTGGAGGTGGTGAACACTATTTGGTTTCACCCAGGTTGTGGCAGAGATTCAGGTCACATCAGACCCTGCTTCCATTAGAGTTGAATCTGAGACACAAGTTCTAGAATCAAGCGTGGTTGCTGTTTAATTTTTTTGTTTGCTTGGAATTTTCTTCCCTCTTTAACTGCCTTGTGACAGATCCAGTATCGATCTAGTTTTTGAAATTTTTATCTGTCTAAAGCTTGGTTTAGCATATACAGTGTTAAGATTTTTAAAAAATAATTGATATTTTTTTAAACCAAAATAGTAAGCACAGTTTATTTTGTTTTTTAGTACACGTAGTTTAAAGAGTCTAGTGGTGATACGGGGCTTTTAGATTTTTTTTTGTATGCAGTATGGTGGGGTCACATTTCATTATTTTTCCATGTGAGTATCCTGTTATTGCAGTACCATTTGTTGAATTTTTGTTTGTTTGTTTTTTTGGAAAGTGCGCAGACTGGGAATTGAACCCCGGTCTCTGCATGGGAGGTGAGAATTCAACCACTGAACTACACTTGCACCCTCCCCCATTACTAGACCTTTTTTTTGTTTTGTCTTTTGGGTGCATGGTCTGGGAATTGAATCCGGGTCTTCTGCATGGAAGGTGAGCCTTCTACTACTGAACCACATGTGCACCCTATTACTAGGCTTTTAGTTAAAAAAGCCCAGGTGCTCCATTTCTCCTTGTTTGTCCTCAGAAACTACCATTTTAATACTTTTAGTGGTTTATTTTTCCTCCTGATGTAAGTTATCTCCATATTTCTAAATTGTGTGCTTATACTGTTATTTCTTAATTTTTCAATTCCTAGATATTATCTGTTCAATTTCTACTATAAAAGATGAAGTTTTTGCTTTCTTACAGTGCTACCCACCCTCAGCACTTCCTGCCTGTTCTCCTAATGTAGATATATTACAACCTTGATTAAATCAGTGGCTCATATATATATTTTTTGTGTGTGGGGGTGCTGGTGCCTGGTCTGGGAATCAAACCCGGGTCTCCCACATGGGAGGCGAGCATTCTACCACTGAATCACCTGTACACTCAGAGGTATATATTTTTATATATTATCTATCAGGGTTCAAATTAGGAAAACAAACAATTTTTGGTATTTCAAGCAGGAAGACATCTAATACAGGGTAATAGAGACTCACAAAACCATTGGGATGGGTCACAATAGCTCAACAAAAGGCAGAGTTCTCACCTGCCGTGCTGGAGACCTGGGTTCAATTCCTGGTGTCTGCCCATGTGAAAACAAAAAACAAAAAACAAAACCATTGGGAGCATAGCTCAGGGAAAATCACCTTTCAGTAATTCCAAGACATTGCTGCCAATAATTTTAGCTGCCTTAAGCATCAAAGCAGGCAGTTTGCAGGTGAATGTTGGGAGCTACTGCAAACCATATCTGCCATGTGTTCAAGGCCACACACTTGCTCTTTGCTACTGGAAGAAGAATTATGGCATCTGCCTTTCTTCCATCATTTACATCTTGAATGAATTACTTGTATTAGTGGAATCTAAATCATGATCCACTGGCAAGGAGTCTAAGAGATGTAGTTCCCAGGCCTCCAGCCCCTAAAGTACAGAGGAAAATCTAGAAGGAAATAGAGATGAATGTTACCAATAGAAAAGAATTCAGCACCCAATATAATGACTGTATATTATAATTACATTTCCTTCCATGTATTTTTTTTGTTTTCCTTAGATAGAATAATTGCTCCTTTCTTCTCCCCCCCCCCAGTTTACTGAATATCAATCACTAATTCATCCCTAAACTCTGACATAAGTATAAATCTCTCATCAATACGTTCAAATGCATGGGCCAGGAATCTAATCCATGTCGTCTGCATGGCAGGTGAGCATTCTACTACTGAACTACCCATGTATCCACATAGGATTTTTGAAAAGAATCTATAGGGGGTGCATTTTTTTTTTAATTTTTTTTTATTAATCAAAAAAAAGAAAAGAAATTAACACAACATTTAGAAATCATTCCATTCTACACATGCACTCAGTAATTCTTAGTATCATCACATAGATGTATGATCATCATTTCTTAGTACATTTGCATCAATTTAGGAAAAGAACTAGCAAAACAGCAGAAAAAGATATAGAATGTTAATATAGAGAAGAGAATTAAAATAATAATACTAATAAAAAATACATATATATATAAAAAAGGAAAAAAAAAACAAAAACAAAAGATACAAACAAACAAACAAAAAACTATATTTCAGGTGCAGCTTCATTCAGTGTTCCAACATAGTTACATTACACTTAGGTATTATTGTGCTGTCCATTTTTGAGTTTTTGTATCTAGTCCTGTTGCACAGTCTGTATCCCTTCAGCTCCAATTACCCATTATCTTACCCTGTTTCTAACTCCTGCTGGTCTCTGTTACCAATGATATATTCCAAGCTGATTCTTGAATGTCGGTTCACATCAGTGGGACCATACAGTATTTGTCCTTTAGTTTTTGGCTAGACTCACTCAGCATAATGTTCTCTAGGTCCATCCATGTTATTACATGCTTCATAAGTTTAGTCTGTCTTAAAGCTGCATAATATTCCATCGTAGGTATACGCCATAGTTTGTTTAGCCACTCCTCTGTTGATGGACATTTTGGTTGTTTCCATCTCTTTGCAATTGTAGATAATGCTGCTGTAAACACTGGTGTGCAAATGTCTGTTTGTGTCTTTGCCCTTAAGTCCTTTGAGTAGATACCTAGCGGTGGTATTGCTGGGTCGTAATCCATTCTGCCAGTCTATGTCTTTTGATTGGGAAATTCAGTCCATTAACTTTTAGTGTTATTACTGTTTGGATAATATTTTCCTCTACCATTTTGGCTTTTGTATTATATATATCATATCTGATTTTCCTTCTTTCTACACTTTACTCCATACCTCTCTCTTCTGTCTTTTCGTATCTGATTCTAGTGCTCCCTTTAGTATTTCTTGCAGAGCTGGTCTCTTGGTCACAAATTCTCTCAGTAACTTTTTGTCTATAAATGTTTTAATTTCTCCTTCATTTTTGAAGGACAATTTTGCTGGATATAGGAGTCTTGGTTGGCAGTTTTTCTCTTTTAGTAATTTAAATATATCATCCCACTGTCTTCTAGCTTCCATGGTTTCTGCTGAGAAATCTACACGTGTCTTATTGGGTTTCCCTTGTATGTGACAGATTGTTTTTCTCTTGCTGCTTTCAAGATCCTCTCTTTCTCTTTGACCTCTGACATTCTAACTAGTAAGTGTCTTGGAGAACGCCTATTTGGGTCTATTCTCTTTGGGTGCGCTGCACTTCTTGGATCTGTAAATTTAGGTCTTTCATAAGAGTTGGGAAATTTTCAGTGATAATTTCTTCCATTAGTTTTTCTCCTCCTTTTCCCTTCTCTTCTCCTTCTGGGACACCCACAACACGTATATTTGTGCGCTTCATATTGTCATTCAGTTCCCTGATCCCCTGCTCAAGTTTTTCCATTCTTTTCCCTATAGTTTCTGTTTCTTTTTGGAATTCAGATATTCCATCTTCCAGTTCACTAATTGTAGCTTCTGTCTCTTTAGATCTACCATTGTAGGTATCCATTGTTTTTTCCATTTTTTCTTCTTTGTCCTTCACTCCCGTAAGTTCTGTGATTTGTTTTTTCAGATTCTCTATTTCTTCTTTTTGTTCAGCCCATGTCTTCTTCATGTCCTCCCTCAATTTATTGATTTGGTTTTTGAAGAGTTTTTCCATTTCTGTTCGTATATTCAGCATTAGTTGTCTCAGCTCCTATATCTCATTTGAACTATTGGTTTGTTCCTTTGACTGGGCCATATCTTCAATTTTCTGAGCGTCATCCATTATTTTCTGCTGGTGTCTGGGCATTTGATCAGATTTCCCTGGGTGTGGGACCCGGCTCGTTGAAAGGTTTTTCTGTGAAATCTCTGGGCTCTGTTTTTCTTTTCCTGCCCAGTAGGTGGCGCTTGTGGCGCTCGTCTGTCTGCGGGTCCCACCAGTAAAAGATGCTGTGGGTCCTTTAACTTGCCAATCCGAATCTTGCAGTCGGCCTGGGAAACCGCGCGTGGAGTGGGGGTCGCCGGCCGCCGCAGCTTGGGGGAGTGCCGGTCCAAATTGCCCAGCTGGCCCGAGACGCCAAGTGTGGCGGGAGGGCCCCGCTATCCAGCGTTCCCAGTCAGACCGGGGAGCCACGTGCGTGGAGGGGACCCCAGTCACCAGCCGCCCCGGCCGGGAAAACGCGCGCCCCTCGGGTATCTCACTGCAGCGGATTCTCCCTGCCCGTTCAGCCGTTCCAGAATGGGGTACGCTGTCTTTTTGGTCTCTGTCGTGGCTCTGGGAGCTGTTTTGTATTGTTTCTGTTTCTTTAGTTGCTGTTCTGGAGGAGGAACTAAGACCCACGCGTCTTACTAAGCCGCCATCTTCTCCGGAAGTCGGGGGTGCGTTTTTTGAGGTTGTGCATATCTGAAATGTCTCTCTTTTTACCCTGACACTTGTTGTTAGTTTACCTAGGTATAAAATTTTATGTTGGAGATCATATTTCTTTAAAAATTTTAAGCCATTGCTTTTCTCTCTTCCAGCAGTGATGTTGTGACATTTGAAGCTATTCATATTCTGGATTCTTTGTATGGGATCTCTTTTTTTTCTCTGAAAGTTTTCAGGATCTTTTCTTTATCCCTAGTATTTTTAAACACAATGATGTTGTGTCTTGGCATGGATATTTTAAAATTCTTGATGCAGGTCATTCAGTGGAACTTTTTTAGTTCAGAAGCTTACATTGTCTATCTTGTATTATTTCTTTGATAATGTATTCCCTTTTTGATGATAATTTTTTTCTTCTTTGTTTCTGGAGTCCCTATTATCCAGATGATGAACCGCCTAGACCAGTGCTCTAATTGTTTTCTTTTCTTACCAATTCTTCATTTTTTTCCTCATTCTATTTTTGGGAGATTTCTTTAGCTTTTTCTTCCAATTCCTCTGATGTATTTTTTATTTTTGTTAGTTTTTTTTAAATTTCCAAGAGCTCTTTTTATTGTTCTCTAAATTATGTATATATAAATATTTTGCACATTTTCAGTAGTTCTGTTTATTTTGATTCCTGTCTTTTTATGTTAGAGATTTTCTTCAGATGTCAGAATTTTTGGCCATCTGTTCATTTTTAAGAATGACACTGAGTGTGGGGCCCTCGCTTATCAAGTGGTGGGCACCACTTGAAGGTGAAATGGCAGGCTCGTCGGTTTCCTCAGAGAGGACTCCTTCAGTCTCCTGCCTGTTCTATAAGCCTAGTGGCAATTATTTGAGTATGTCTGACTGCAGGCGTTTTTGGAACCAAGTGAGAGAAGGGAGGGGAGAGAGGTTTACCAGCTAGACTGTCACTTGATCCCTCCTATTTTTAGTATGGCACTCCTGCCCTTCAATGGGCCTGATCCCTTGGTTCCAGACCCTCCAATCTCCTCCTGGCATGGGGAAAAGAAGGGGAAAGGATGAAGGAATCTATTTGGTGTACAGACTTTAAACACATCCTTTTGTTTTAGCCTCTTCCCCTACCCACCCATCCAGAGTTACCAGGTACCTCCTCCAATTTTTGACCCTTTTCTGAGATCTGTGGTGGAGATCTGCTTGGCTTCGTTTCACTGCAGGCATTTAGCTTTTCCTTTCTGCAAAGTTATCACTAGAGCATTTTCTTTCCAGCTTCCAAAATTTTGTTGAAATCTCTTTCTCTCTTGTCTCCTTTTCTATTTTCTTTGTTTTTTAGGTTTATATCTCTTAAAAAATACCTTTACTGTATTTTAGTGGTGTTTGATGAAGGAACATTGATAAATGTATGTGTTCAGTCTGTCATGCTTAAACAACATGGTCATCATCTTTTCTTTGCTGATATCCACTCAGACACCATAACATCTGTACAGCTGATTATTAATTCTCCTTTAAAATAGTGTTTTCCAAACTTCTCTAACACCAAGAATCACTTAGGTTGCTTGTTGAATAGATAGATTACTTGATATCCCTCTTGGAAAATTGCTGATTTTAGTAAGTTTGGATTAGGGCCCAGGAATCATTTTCGTTTTTTTTTAAGCCCTAAATGTGTCTTATCTTCAGGGAAGTTTGGGAAACCCTGCTGTAGAAGATTCTTTTAAACCATTCATTGCTATCTTAAGTCTCCATGGTAAATTCCTTAGGTTTCCTCCAAAATTTCTTTTGTTCATACTCTGTTTTAGTTATCCAGCTTTGGTCTGGATTTCTAAATTAGAATGTTTACCCTTCATGTGATTTGGACATTTATTTTTCTGCCTAAGGACCTCAGACTGAAACAAACTCCCTTCTTCTTTAGTACAGTGTTAAGTGCTGGCTGATAGTAATAACTTTGGCCTTGTGTGACTATAGTTTTTTAACCATCTTTAAACCGATTGATTCCTGGGGTATGTGAGTGGGAAGGAGACATTAGTTAAGAATATTGAACTACTCACGGCATCATTTCACTTTCTTAATCCAGGAACCTGTTACTGTTTTTGGTGAAATGGAAAATTGATACAGGCTTTAAAAACAGATATAGTAATCATTTGCCTTGGATTTATGCAGCATCTTTTTTGGACATATTAAAGCACTGTGATTTGAAGTTTGTTTTTAACCTTCTTTTTGAGATATATATATATAAATCTTCAGTTGACCAGCCAATTCATATTGCTAAACCCCTGTGTGTAAGTACATGTGTGTCTTTTAAAGGGAAACATCTTTAAACATTTTCTTGTTTTATTGTATTTTGTTTGTTTTGTTTGTTTTTTACATGGGCTGGGGCCGGGAATCGAACCGAGGTCCTCCGGCATGGCAGGCAAGCACTTTGCCCGCTGAGCCACCGCGGCCCGCCCCATGTGTGTCTTTTAAACCAGAGTCATCAGGCTCATGCGACTGCTGCTGCTAACAACCTGCTTCCCCATGTTATTGGACCAGTCAACCCTGCCTTCAGAAGGGTGGGCAGGGCACAGTGAAACTTCCCAAGTGCTAGGGAGTGAATAATGGCCCAGTAGCCAACTTTTCAAGCAATACCTCACCTACCTCCACTCAAAAGGAGATCCTTATTTCTTAACCAGACTACTTGCATCAAATTTGCCTCCCGGTGATTAGAATGGTTTTCTTCTTCAGAAAAATACACATATCCACACACCCATATGTATAATTTTTTTGTTGTTTTTATACATTTAAATATAAAAGTACTACTCTGCTTTATGTTATAAATGGAGGACCAAGCAATAGGAACCTTTTCTTCTTAAGGTAGGGCCATCCGTCCGTTAATACTCTGAGGTTTGTCTTCAGGCTAGGGCATTTAGCCTCAAGTGAAGGAACCTGCAGGAGATCAGGGGCATCTCCCTCCTAATCTCCCTAACCCTTCCTTCTCTACTAATTCCCACTTCAAAAGAAAAGTTGATTAAAGTCTTTTTTAAAAATGGAACTTCCCCACCAAGGGCAGGGGAGTGTATATTCTCAGCTAACTACAGAGTAAGTCAGGCACCCCTCTCCTTCAGCTAACCTCACAGAAAAAGTCCTGCTCTCCCTTCACAAACACAGATGTTCTCTGTTCAGACTGGACTATGCCTACTAGACAAACACACCTGATTTAAATGGAAGCAGTGCTTATATTTTCCCTCCCTCCTGTCCCCACTAATGCACTACTTCCTCAGTCTTCCAAAGCTTCTGTGATAGTATTAAAAGGGAGTGGGGTGGGTGTGAAGAGATTAAGCAACTTGACCCCTCTACCCTGGCCCCAAAAAGCAAGAGTTATTAACTGGGCATGAGGAATAAGGACCTTGATTTCTGCCCTTTGAGTTACAGAAGAACTGGGCACGGATTGATGGCTGGAGGTCTAATCCATTTACCTCTTGTACTGGAAGGCGTCATTGCCGGTTTTGTTGGGACGACAAGTGTGTATCTCATTGATTATTGATAATTGACTATATTATTAGGCACCACTTTGCACTATTACTGATTTACTGCTGTGGACTCTTTTCTGTACCCATATCCTCCCTTCCCCCAATACTGTGCTTTTAGGATAACAGGATTTTCTCCTTACTTTGCTTTGGGGGTGGGGGCTGGGGACATTTAGTGGGGTCGTTCCCTCATCTCTTTTAAGATGATTTTCAGTCATTTATTCTTGCACTGGTTATCTCTAGTCATTTTTTTTTTTTTTAATGAAGCCATTCTTTGCAGCGGTGGTTATTTAAATGAACACAAGGGTAGACTTCTCATTGATTTGTCATCATTATAGATGAGAGGACTTGGCTCCTAGGTTGCCCTGTATCTGGGGATAACCTAATATTTGTCACATAGAGTAGTATGCAAATAAGTAAACTGCATTATTGGGATGCACCCTCATGTTTTTATTAGAAGAATTATATTTGAAAGGATTTCATCATATAGTTATTTATCTTTCTTGTGCCTCCGACTCTTCCTCTTCCAGAGTTGTATGATGCTTGTAACAGTGAACAATCATTGTTCTAAAGAGTAAACGTACAGGTTTAGTTCGTAGAAGTCCTGGGATTTTCATTTTAACTTTTCGTGGTAGGTGTGTGATTATTTTCTTATTCCTTGTTGAATTGATCAAATTTGCTGCATTGTTGAATTTCCATGATGAAGAATGCCTGCTGTTAGAAAAATATCTTTTTTTCCTTCATCAAGTAACTTTGGAATTTTTAATTAATACTGTCTTTGCCATGATAGAAATCTGTTTCACCAGAGGTTTGACTGAATTGAATTTCAAGGAGGCGGTAGCACCTTCTTTGTTGAGAAGAGAAGGCTGTGGATTGTTTTCAAACTATATACAGCCTTTTTATTGGGGGGTGAGAGTGGTAAAATATGTATAATTTAAAAGTTGTTCTAGTCTGTTACTTGGTATTTTAGTTAAACCAGACATGCTTTAAGTTGAAACCCCCTACTATTTTATATCCTAGAACACATGGAGGTATGTTCTTAGTCTATGTTGACATCAATTCCACAAAATCATAGGAACCTGTTTGGCTCCTGTGTTTGTTAGTTTCCTGGAGTGGCATGTGAATGTGAATACTCTTAAGCAGCTCCTGGCTCTTCTTCCTTTTTGGAATTCTTTGGCCTAGAAACTGGATGCCATTCTGTCCCTGTGGTGATAAGCTCCCACCCATCCCTGCCACCATACTGTAATGCTTTTCGGAAGCAAAGTTGAAGGACCAGTGGACTGGCAGGCACATTGTCATTAAGTAACTTTTAGCCCTGGAAGGCTTCCACCTAAGTACCTTGATCTCTAGCTACACTTAAGCCAGGAGATCAAGAACAATGTGGAATTATAGAGATAACTGATTGAATTTCTGGTTTATTTGGGGCCTGAAACTATTGATTCAGTTAGGATTCGTTGGTCTTTTAGGCATATTGGACGGTAAAGAATGCTATTTTTAGATTTGGAGGATGGCCTTTAGGGCCTCAGATTTCATGTCCTCCCACTCTGTTCTCATCATCTTGACCTTCTTACTAGCTCTCTAACACATCAAGCTCATTCCTACCTCTAGAAGTTTTCACTTGCTGTTATTTCTGTGTGGAATGCTCTTTCCCCAGATGTTCATGTAGCTTGTTCTGCTCATGGAGAGAAAGAGCCTTCTTTGAAGTTCCAGGTAGACCCCATTCCCACCCTGGAAACCCTATTTAAAAGACCACTCCACCTCTCTCCTGCATCTTCCTTTATGGTTTATGATTCTATATTTTCTTTCATTGCTTTTATTACTAACTGAAATACTGAGGTTATATTTGTTTCCTTCTTTATCTCTTCCACTAGAATGTAATCCCCAAGAGTGTAGAAACTTGTTCAAATCTTCTAAAACAGAACTTCTCAGTCCCAGTGTTATTGCTATTTTAGACCTGTGTTAGTTTCCCAGCTGCTAAAACAAATACCATTAAGTATTTATGGGATTTATTGGCAAAATCGAGGTGTCGGCAAAGCCCTCAAAGACTGAGGCATTCTTCTACTGGCTGCTGCAGATCCTTGTGGCTGCTGCAGATCCTTGGTCCTTGGCTTTTCTGTCACATGGCGTACACATGGCAACATCTTCTCCTTTCTCTTCTGGGGCCAGTTGACTTCCAGCTTCTGTCTGCTCCTTGTGGCTTTTCTCTCTGTCTGACTTTTACCTTAATCTAGTAATTTGGATTAAAACCCAACCTGATTCATTTAGGCCACACTCTTTTTTTTTTAATTAATTAAAAATATATATATAACAACAGACACAAATATTAACGTATCATTCCGTTCTGCATATATAATCAGTAATTCACAATATCATCACATAGTTGCATATCATCATCATGATCATTTCTTAGAACATTTGCATCAATTTAGAAAAAGAAATAAAAAGACAACAGAAAAAAATTCATACGTACCATACCCCTTACCCCTCCCTTTCATTGACAATTAGCATTTCAGTCTACTAAATTTATTTTAACATTTGTTCTCCCTATTATTTATTTTTATGCCGTCTGTTTTACTCATCTGTTGATAAGGTAGATAAAAGGAGCATCAGGCACAAGGTTTTCACAATCACACAGTCACATTGTAAAAGCTATATCATTATGCAATCATCTTCAAGAAACATGGCTACTGGAACACAGCTCTACATTTTCAGGCAGTTCCCTCCAGCCTCTCCATTACATCTTGACTAACAAGGTGGTATCTATTTAATGCATAAGAATAACCTCCAGTATGACCTCTTGACTCTGCTTGGAATCTTTCAGCCATTGACACTTTCTTTTGTCTCATTTTGTTCTTCCCCCTTTTGGTCGAGAAGATTTTCTCAATCACTTGGGCCACACTTTTTCAATGAATTTTTTTTTTTTTTTACATGGGCAGGCACCAGGAATCGAACCCGGGTCCTCTGGCATGGCAGGCAAGCATTCTTGCCTGCTGAGCCACCATGACCCGCCCTGGGCCACACTCTTAATTGAAGTATACTGTCTTGAAGAGATCTTCTTTACAATGGGTCCACACCCATCAAAATTTGGACCAAGACCAAGAACATGTCCAAACTAGGGTACACAGTTTAATCCACCAGAGACAAATTGTGGGGGTTGTCTTGTGTATTGCAGGATGTTTAGCAGTATCCCTGTTTCTGTTTACTAGATATTAGTAGCACCCCCAGTCATAACAGTCAAGAATGTCTCTAGACATGGCTAAATATCTCTTGGGGAGCAATATTGTCTGCAATTGAGACTTTGTGGGTGCTTAATAAAAAATTGTTGAATGAATTAAGTGGTAGGTGCTCAATAAATATCTATTGGATGATGAATGAATTCAGAAATGAATGAATAAAGCAAGTTAAAAACTTTTGAACACTGAACTATGTGCATGGCTTCATGTTTCTTGTTTTCATCTTTCCATAGATATATTTCATGTCTTATCTGTTACTTGCACATTAATCTACTTTTTGCAACTTTTTTCCTCTGTTCAGACTTGCTTTATCTTTCAGACAGTGTTCTTTGCTTTTTAACTTACTCTTTTTTTTTTTGCATAGTCAGGCACCGGGAATTGAACCCGGGTCTCCGGCACGGCAGGCGAGAACTCTGCCTGCTGAGCCACCATGGCCTTCCCTTAACTTACTCTTTAATTTACTTTTGTTCAGGTCAATAAGTGACTATTGAGTACTAACTCTATGCTATAGAATAGTAGGGGGGAACTATAAATATGGTGCTGTGTGTGCTTAAGAGCTCATTGGATAAAATGAACATAGATATATGAAATGTTTTTCCGAAGTTGAATTCTTATTCCATAGTGATGTCTAATCTGGTACTAACAGGCCACCCACCAGGAGTAGGAGTAACTCTTATCAGAGTGAGGTGACGTTGTTGAATTTGGAATCCAATTTTTACCAAAATCCATTCATTCAGTTTTTACTTATTTTCATTTGTTGCAAATTACTTTGTTTCTTGCTGTTAGTTCTGTTTGACTAAAAACTTGGTTGGGAAATATACAGAATGGACTTGATCAGTTTGGACTTTTTGTTTGTTATGAATGTTTCTGGGATAGGTTGTTTTTTGAAGGGTTATAAACAATTGATTCATTGGTGGGCTTTTAATGTCCGTGCTTGAAAAGTCTAGCTGTCTCAACTGAGTTGTGGAAGCCGTATCAGACACGGCTGCAGTTCCTTCTGGCAGGGATTAAAATACACCAAATAAAACCCCATTCTCCATTATGTGACTTTGTCCTAAGAAACTGACTTTCTTATTCTGCCAAACATTTATGTTCCATCTCTGACATAGTTAGAGGAATTTCATTTGATTTGAACTATGGTCTGAGAAGAATTCTAGTAAGACAGCATGTGGAATTCTTTCCTCTTGAAGGCACAACTGACTTCTCTTTAGATTGACTAGAGACTGAGTAGACAATCTCTAGATAATTGTTGTTGTATTCTTGTCTTTGAGAACGTGTCCTTAAATGACTGCTTTATCTATCTCTTTGTTTCTTTATTTTGGAAAGAGGTTTAATAGGATATTAAAATATTGAACATGTTTTTAAGATAGAATTTTCTTGTTGACATCCTAGATTCTTATTCATATGGCTTGTTGTGAGGTAGAACTGAGGCCCTTGAGATTTTGCTGAGAGAGGGGGCTTACATTTTTAGGGCCAATTCTTTTTTCTTCTGTGGGATTTTCTTGAGTACTTTGGTACAAAAACTCTAATTTACTCTGGAATAACAACTGAGATCAAAGGAAAATGATCCAGTCACAGGACCTGAGGTCTTTAGCATGAAAGTAGGTGGCATAAAGATTTAGAATTTTTCTTGATTTTCTTTTTAATTTTAAAAATAGCTTGCAATTAAAACCTGAGTTTATAGCAGCAGAATGCCATTTGAATAAAGTCCCCAAATTATAGTGGTAACTAGGATACATCTTAGATCCTTTTAAGTAAATGAAAAACACGACCACTGAATTGGATTCTTCATTTATCAAATGTAAAAAGCAGTAGTTGGTGTCTTTGTACTAAGAAAGTCTAGTATCTTTCTATCTTGTCTGCCTGTTTATCAATCCATTTTCCAAACACTTGAGTGTAGTCTCAAGTTCATGTTCCTTGAATACTTGGTACTGCCATGTACATTTCCTTAGAACAAGAATATTCACTTAAGTAACCACCTTAAGTGCAGTTATCAATTCAAGAAATTTAATATTGTTATAAGGCTTATAGTCTATATTCCAGTTTTTTCCATATGTTCCAGTAATGTTCCTTGGAGCCTTTTCTCCTACATTGCTTGATCCCATTAGGATCATGTATTGCATTTAATTGTCATTGTCTTTTTAGTTGCTCTTCTTCTAAAAAAAAATTAGCACTTTTTATTGTGAAATATATATACAAAGAAGCAATATACTTCAAAGTACATTTTAACAAGTAGTTACAGAGCAGATTTCAAAATTTGGTATGGGCTACAGTTCCACAACTTTAGATTTTTCCTTATAGCCTCTCCAAGACACTGGAGACTAGAAAGAAATATCAATATAGTGATTCAGTAGTCATACTCATTTGCTAAACCCTAACTTCTCTGTTTTGACTCCTCCTTCTCCTTTGATTCTTCTCCCAATCTTTAGGGATATTTGGGTTTGCCCATTCTAAATTTTTTCAGGTTGAAAAGGGGTATCAGCAATATGGGATAAGGGGATGGAACTGGTTGATGTTCTTGGAGAGACTGGCACCTCTGGGTTTCGAAATTTATCTGGCCTAGGAAACATCTGGAGGTTTTAGGTTCCTGAAAAGTAAACTTAGTGCGTTCTTCTTTTGTAGGATCTCATATAGAGCCCTGGGTGTTCTTTAGTGTTAACAGGAATGATGTCGGTTGGGGTTTGGCAATCTTCTTTTTTAAATTATGGGAGCATATACAGCATAAACTTTCCTCTCTCAACCCCTCCCAAGCATGCCATTCACTAGGGTTAATCATGATCACAATATTGCGGTACTCTCACCATCCTCCATTACTAAAACTTTCCTATCTTTCCAAACAGAAACCATACATCTGTTATGCATTCCCCATTCCCCATTCCCCCTGCCCCCCGCCCCTCACAACCTGTACTCTAATTTCTGTCTCCATAAGCTTCCATATCCATTGATATTTTCTTTTTGGTAACCATAGCAATGCATTAAAAATCTTAAATTTCTAATAGTGTCGTTTGCTTTGCTATCAACTTACCTTCAATGGTACACACAAACTATGTTTCTATACTCTGTCCCTCCACCTTTATGTAGTACTTGTCGCAAATTACATGTTTATACATTATGAGTCCAAAACCACTATTTGTCATTACATTGAATGCATTTGCCTTTTAGATCTTGTAGGAAGTAAAAAGTAGAATTACAAATAAAAAATACAACAATACTGACATTTTTATTTATCCATGCTGTTACCCTCCCTGTAGATACTGATTTATTCATGTGGCTTCTATGTATTGTCTATTGTCCTGTCCTTTCAACCTGCACAACTCTCTTTAGCATTTCTTATAGGGCCAATCTAATGATGACAAACTCCTTCAGCTTTTGTTTATCTCAAAATATCTTACTTTCTCCCTCATTTTTTGAAAGACAGTTTTGCTGGATATAGAATTCTTCTTTGATAGTATTCTGCTTTCAGCACTCTAAATGTATCATCTTACTGCCTTCTTGTCTCTGTGGTTTTCAATGAGAAACCATCATTTATCTTATCGAGGCTCCTTTTATGTGAAACATTGCTTCTCTCTTGCAACTTGCAGAATTCTCTTTTCATCTTCGACCTTTGACAGTTTGATTATAATATGCTGTGCTGTGAGTCTATTTGGGTTTATCCTTTTTGGAATTCATGAGTGTTCTAGTGTGCTAGCTGCTGGAATGCAGTATACCAGAATCAGAATGGCTTTTTTTTTTTTTTTTAAAGAGAGGGAGGAAGGAAGGGAAGGAAAGACAGAGAAGGAAGGATAGAAGGAAGGAAGGGAGGAAGAAAGGGAAACATCTTTAAACATTTTCTTGTTTTATTATATTTTGTTTGTTTGTTTGTTTTTTACATGGGCTGGGGCCGGGAATCGAACCGAGGTCCTCCGGCATAGCAGGCAAGCACTCTTGCCCGCTGAGCCACCGCGGCCCGCCCCAGAATGGCTTTTTAAAAGGGGAATTTAATAAGTTGTTAGTTTACAGTTCTAAGGCCGAGAAAATGTCCATTAAAACAAGTCTATAGAAATGTCCAGTCAAAGGCATCCAGGGAAAGATACCTTGGTTCAAGAAGGCCGATGAAGTTCAGGGTTTCTCTCTCGAGTGAGAAGGCACCTGGCGAACACGGTCAGGGCTTCTCTGTGTTGGGGAAGGGTACATGGTGAACATGGTGTCATCTGCTAGCTTTCTCTCCTGGCTTCCGGTTTCATGAAGCTCCTCGGGAGGTGTTTTCCTTCTTCATCTCCAAAGCGCCGACTGATGGACTCTGTGCTTCTTGGTGCTGCAGCATTCTCCGCTCTCTCTCTGAATCTCCCATTCTCCCAAATGTTTCCTCTTTTATAGGACTCCAGTAAACCAATCAAGACCCACCCAAATAGGTGGAGACATGTCGTCACCTAATCCAGTTTAACAGCCACTCTTGACTAAATCACATCACCCGGGGAGATGATCTGATTACAGTTTCAAACATACAGTATTGAATAGGGATTATTCTACCTTTATGAAATGGGATTTTGATTAAAACGTGAATTTTCTAGGGGGCATACTTCCTTTCAAACCAGCACAGTGAGTATCTTGAGTGTATATATTCTTGTTTTAAGTTAAAATTGGGAAGTTTTCAGCCATTATTATTGTTATTTAAAGTTGGTGTTTTTTTTTTGCATGGGCAGACACCAGGAATTGAACCCAGGTCTCCAGCATGGCAGGTGAGAATTTTGCCTGCTGAGCCACCATGGCCTGCTCTTAAAAAATATTTTTATTGAGAAATGATCACAAACATACTTTCTATCCAACATATACAATAAGTGGCTCACAGTATCATCACATAGTTGTGTATTTATCACCATGATCATTTTTTGAATATGTGCATCACTCCAGAAGAAGAAATAAAAAGGAAAAAGAAAAACCTCATACATTCCATACCTCTTACCCCTCTAATTGACCACTAGCATTTCAATCTAACCAATTTTTTTCTACCCCTTATTCCCTCCTATTATTTGTTTATTTACTTTTCCTTATTTTATTACTGTCCATACCTTGGATAAAAGGGGCATTAGACATAAGTTCTTCAAAATCACATGGTCACATTGTAAAAACTATATAGTTATTCAGTTGTCTTCAAGAATCAAGGCTACTGGAATACAGTTCAGCAGTTTCAGGTATTTACCTCTAGCCACTCCAGTGCACCATAAACTAAAAAGGGATATCTATATAATGCATAAGAATGACCTCCAGGATACATTCTTGACTCTGTTTGAAATCTCTCAGTCACTGAAACTTAACTTTGTCTCTTTTCTGTTGCCCCCTTTTTGGTCAAGAAGGCTTTCTAAATCCCATGATGCCAGGTCCTGGCTCATCCTAGGAGTCTGTCCCACATTGCCAGGGAGATTTACACCCCTGGGAGTCATGTCCCGTGTAGGGGGAAGGGCAGTGAGTTCACCTGCTTAGTTGGCTTAGAGAAAGAGGCCACATGTGAGCAACAAAAGAACTTCTCTGGGGGTGGTTCTTAGGCATAATTATAAGTAGGCTTAGCTTCTCCTTTGCAGAAATAAGTTTCATATTGTCGAACTCCAAGATCGAGGGCTCACCCTATTGAATTGGTTGTCCCCACTGCTTGCTAGAATATCAGAAATTCACCAAATGGGAAAGTTTAATATTTCCTCCTTTCTCCCCAGTCCCTCAAGGGGACTTTGCAAATACTTTTTTATTCTCTTCCCAAATTACTCTGGGATATATCAGAGCATTACACTAACCTGTGCAAAACAGTAAAATCTCACGCCCTATTCAAGATTCCATGTAATTATGGTATTCAAATAAAATGACCATAGAAGTTAAATTAGTTAGTACACTACCCAAAATATAAATTTTGCACCAAATAAATATCTCTCCCTTTGGTCTCACACAAAAGAAAAAAATCTTTTTTGGGACTTTTCAGGGAATGGAAAGTTGTTTTAATTCAAATTCACATAAATTGGACTGCTCTTAGAGAGTATATATTAAACTGTTTTCTATCAGTAAGATAGAAATTTGGAGTGATTAAATATTCATTTGAGGAAAAAGAGTAAAAAGTTGCTAAACCACACCATTTTTCAAGGGATACTTTTGTTAATTTGTTTGATTGATTAGTGGAATGGATAGGAATGGGAAGAAGTTGAAGTTTTAAAATATGGACCATATCATCCTTTACTCTGTATTCTGATTTTCTTTAGTTCTATCCAGATCAGCTTCATTTGTATCTCTAGTTGAAATCTGATCACTTTTTCAGTTCTTTTAACAGTTGCTGTATGGGGTAATGGTGACTTTCATCGCTTCAGAGCTCTAACTCTGAGTCTCAGGTGTCACATAAATACCCTAAATTTCTGGGAATGACCAGATTATACACAAATAGCTCAGTATCTCAGAATTTAGAAGTAACAGTTACAGTTCCAGAAGAGATGTGACTGCTGTAAGAGCATATAATCTAGGACCCTTTACAGTAGCCCCCAAGCGGATAACCTGTGCTCTCAACTTCAGTTCTCCAGTTTGTATATTACAGTTAGTCCATATGAGCGAGGCAAGATAATACTTGTCTTTTTGTTTCTGGCATTTCATTCAACATACTGTCATCAAGGTTCATTCCCCTAGTTGCATGTCACACAACTTCATTACTTCTTGCAGCTGCTCAGTGGTTCGTTGTATGTATACACCACAGTTCCCCCTTCCATTCCTCAGTCATTGTACCCTAGGCCACCTCCAACAATTGTGAATCATGAACACTGCTGCCATAAACACCATTGTGCAAATGTCCATTTGTGTTCCAGCTCTCAGTTTCTCCAGCATATACCTAGCAACAGGGTTGCAGGATCATACAGCCATTTTTTAAAAAAATATTCCCTCTGCCCCTTTTTATCTTTCTTCTCCCTGGGATTCTCACAGTGTGTATATTGGCATGCTTGATGGTATCCCACAGGTCTCTTAGGCTCTGTTCACTTTTCTTTCTTTCTTGTTTCTTCTTTCTGCTTCTCACACTGAATGGTTTCAATTGTTTTATCTTCAGGTTTTTTTATTCTTTCTTCTGCCATTCTATTGTTGAACCCCTCTAGGGAATTTTAAATTTCTCCTGCTGTGGTTTTCAGTTTTGTTTGGTTCCTTTACATAATATCTGTCTCTCTGTTGATACTCTTTGTGTCATCTCTTGTTTTCCTGATTTCTTTTTGTTCTTTGCCCATGCTTTCCTTTAGCTCTTTGAGCATATTTAGGACTTGTCTGTTATGTCCCAGATCTGGTCCTTCTCACTGATGATTTCTAATGCTTTACTCTTCTCCTTTGCCCAGGCCATCATGATCTTCCTATATCTTTGTATGTTTCATAACATTTTGTCAAAACCTGGACATTTTGATATTTTAGTGCATTAACACTAATAGACACTGAGTCTTCTGTTCCTTAAGCTTATATCCAGTTAGGACAGACCTTTCCTTGAATGCTTGGAGCTAATAAAAAAAAAAAAAAGGAAAAAAGATAATACCTTTCCCAGACCTTGCAAATTGAGCTGTGTGAGTGCTGTCCTTCAGGGCTTATCTAGACAGTTTGGAGAACAACTTCATGCCAAGCATAGGGGCCTCCCTGATCTTTTCTGATTTTGTCTTGGGTGGCATGCACATGTGGCCTTGGGAATTTCCTCATTTTTGTGGTTTCAAATGTCCCCTCTTCCCTAGGAGACCGTTTATTCACAGTCTCAGGCACTGTAC
The DNA here is from genome assembly GCF_023851605.1 of Tamandua tetradactyla. Classification (NCBI taxonomy): domain Eukaryota; kingdom Metazoa; phylum Chordata; class Mammalia; order Pilosa; family Myrmecophagidae; genus Tamandua; species Tamandua tetradactyla. The sequence continues at coordinate 27,080,546 of NC_135332.1, read as the reverse complement.
TGTATGTCTTATAGCTAGCAATTCCTTGCCTCAGTCAGCACGTCCTGACTGCTCTCTCACAGCGTTTTCTGTAGAAGTAGGTGAACTGCCTTCTACACACAGGGCAAGGTCGGGAACAGCGAGGCCCTCAGTCCACAACCAGACAGATTGAGCCTGTTATTTATCTTACCAGTATGTGCAGGAGGGTTACCTTGCTCCCTCTAGAACTAGGACCAGAGTTCCCTACTGGGGCCACATGAGATCCTAACACTTTTAAGTAGCCTTTTTCTTGATTCAGGTCTCGCCCTGTTACTGCAGCCCTGAAACTATTTTCTGGAGTGTTGAGCAAGATGTTTCTGCCAGTTCTTGCTGTGTTCAAAACTTCTGTGTGTGGGGGTGTAGGGTGGGGGTGGGGATGGAGCCCGAAGCATATCACTCCGTCATCTTGATCCTCATTTTGTTCAGGGCTTTGAAGAAAGCACTACTTAAAAGTGCATTTCTTGAGTTTTATGAAGATTTATGTCTGAATTCTGCGATAAATTTGACATTGGGAAGATGGAAAATAATGCTCTCTGATCTTTATTTCAAAGAAACTTATTCCTGAGGATATAGAAAACTTATATCATGGTTTTTAAGATGAAAGGGCTTAAGGAAAGGAATGAGAATTACTGTGTTGCTGAACTAAAGCCAAACTCAAAATAATTCAGAAAATCAAGGACTCTGAAGAGCATAGATCATGAGTTTTGTATTTGTAATTTAATAGGTCAGAAAAAACTTAAAAATTCTGTTAGAACCCTTTTTTTTTTCTTCTTCTTTTAAAATTTAATCTCAGGAATATTGGGTTCATACAGTTGCAATAGACAGTACTTCCAGAAGTCCTGAATTTGTCCTTCAATTAAAAATAGTTGGTCAGGATGCCTCTTTGCGTCACTGAATGAAAGATGGGCCGCCAGCCCAATGGAGCTACCTGCAGAAATTCCTGCTCTTACTGTATCTACTTGTCTCAGTATGAGAAAGAAATGGGCTTCATTAAGTTGAATTGAGTGATCTTCCTTGAATGGACTGTCCAAAATGTACTAGTATATACAACTAAAAAAATCTTTAAAAAATGGCTGGTCACTGAAATTTGTCTTTCTACCACAAAACTTTATGAACGATTCTGTTTCATTTGTTTTTAGCTAGAAGGTGTTCTCAAAGCAGATCCTTTGCATTGGTATAGAGAGCATGAATATCAATCCTAAATTGGTTTGAAAAAAATCTTTTTTGGGACTTTTCAGGGAATGGAAAGTTGTTTTAATTCAAATTCACATAAATTGGACTGCTCTTAGAGAGTATATATTAAACTGTTTTCTATCAGTAAGATAGAAATTTGGAGTGATTAAATATTCATTTGAGGAAAAAGAGTAAGAAGTTGCTAAACCACACCATTTTTCAAGGGATACTTTTGTTAATTTGTTTGATTGATTAGTGGAATGGATAGGAATCGGAAGGCCTGCGTTTTGAGGAATAGCTCTGCAATTTACTCCTGAGCAAGTTGTTCCTAAGATCAGTCAGCGTCACATACTGTCTCTCTAGTTGCATGCATTCCCACTCTGGGAGCTTGAGTGTCCTCACTGTACAATGGAAGGCCAGCACCCCACTGTAGTGTATGGTATTATAATGATAAATGCTACTGATAGGTGTATGCTGTGCATGCAGACTTCATGGACACAAGAGAAAGGTTGAGAGCCACTGCCAGTAGTCAACATTAAAGGTGGTATTTCTTTGAAGGATCTGTTTTAAAATTGGAATTTGAATTGAGAAGATGTCTTTAACTATATAATATATTAGTGATCTTTTCTGATGGGTTGCTTAAAAAAAAAGAGGTTTGGCTTGCTAGAGAATTACTGCTTTGCTTAGTAAGAGATACCCACTGTCAGGCATACGGATGTTTCTTTAGGTCATGATTTGCTTTGTAGCATGCAGATTGCAACAGCTGTGGATGTGAAAAGAATTAGGGATTTGTCTGAGTCTCTTTTCTAGGTCATTCTAGCAGTTCACTTCAACAGTGGCAATGGTCAAAGGTGGACAGAGTGGGAACCCAGAAAAGGCAGGAACAGAGGTGACTGGAAGTAGTTGAAAATGTTTCTCAATAGGCTATTATTTTCCCCATTGGTTTCTGCTAGCTTCCTTTGAGAATTTTATGGGGTCTTTGTGCTCTGCTAATGGAGTGGGATGGAATGGTCATGGATAGTTCAGAGAATTCAGAAAGAAAGTTTTTCTATTCTCATTATGTTTCTTTTATTTTAAATCCCACCCCCTACCCCCACCAGGTGATAGGTGTTCTGCTTATGAGGATTTACTATTTTGATAAATTTTTTAACTCTATTTTGTTAGATCCCTGGCAAAGAGACTAGACTTAGCTTTGAAACCAGAAACAGGAAGGTATTTCCCTTGAAGCAGTGGGGGTCTTAGCTGCTCATTTCTAGAGGTGAGTTCAAACACCATCCCCATGGGAGTTACCTAGCCAAAGCACTATTCATTTCTTTGTTTGTAGTTTGGGTAGTCAGCATATAGAGATATTATAGTGGGAGGGGTTTTGATTTTGAAGACCTTCACAGTTACTTTTCTGATCAAATTCTATTCCCCTAAAAAGGTTCCTTTTTGTTTTTTTTTTAAATGTGTCTTCCTACATATATGTATTTCTGTATCTGTACATACTCACACACATAGGGAATTTTGTTTCTTTTTTTTGAGGGTGCATGGGCCAGGAATCAAACCCAGGTCTCCTGCATGGCAAGTGAGAATTCTACCACTGAAGTACCCATGTACCCTTAGGGTTCCTAGTTTTATAGAAACTTTGGAAAGTTTTCCTTTCCTTTCATCATTCCCAGGTCATTGAGAGATGTGTTTAAGTGGTTATTCATTTATTCGCAGAGAAGCCTTGATCACCCCTGTAAGAATTTCAGAACTGAACCTTCCTGGTGGTTTGCCATGCTGGTTTAGTCTTTTGGGCTTGTCTTGGTACACATGGTTTCACACCTATGGTAGGTGCTACCTGTGAATTTTCTTCTGTGTCCTATCTCATTAATCACCTTGCTCAGTAGCAGTTCTTCTGTGGATTGATTGGCGAGGGTAATTACTTTATCTTAAACTTTTCTTTTTATCTGTGAGTAAATTTACTCATGATGGTCATGTTATTTTGTCTTATATTTTTTGAATAGGAAATGGGATTTCCTCAGAACAGGTTTTGGGGGTAGTTATTGTGTTCTTGGGTCCTGGTTTTATCTTTGCCCCCTATTTTGATGTCTTAGGGTACATCAGTTTCCTGATTTGTGTCTCATCTACTAGGGGGTTAGCTGTATAGTTTTTTTTCTTTCATAATTGAGATTTAATTGGTTGTTTTGAAGATCAACACAGACATTATTAACAATTTGTAGACAGTTCTGAATGTACTTACTAAAAATCTAAAAAGCCCCATAGTTGTAATTCTTTTCAAAAGTTATTCAAGTGACTTTCCAGCTTAAAATTTGGACTCAAGTTTTTGAAACTTAGGAGGATATCAAGTACCGGTATCTTCAAATGTTGATAAGCTGTTACCAGTTCATGATTTAACATCATATATGTTACATACTCAACATTTCCAGTCTTTCACAGCACTTAACAAAATTATTAGGAAAACGGGACAGTCCAACCAGGGGATGTTACAGAGTGCACACAGTCCTGGCAGTAGAGCCAAAATAAGGGAGCAGAAGAAACAATTCTACTGAAAAACATGAGAATGGAAAAAGATGAGAATGATTTTTAATGTTCAACACATTCAATGTATGACTGTGACTCCAGATCACCATTTAGTATGTGTTATGTTATAGGGTATAAAAACTGCCACCCTTTACCCTATGAAATGTTGACATCCAAGACAGTCAAAAGCCTCCCATAATTCAATATCCCATTCTTTTCTGATTGTACAAAACAACAACAGATTATTTCCCCTCTTTAAAAAAAGGCATTTATACTTGAAAAGTAAAATGAGGTGGGGTTCTAATCTCCTTCTTAAAAATATTTCTAGAGCTACTAAAAAACTTGCATTTACAAACTATGTGATAAAAATATTCTTCTGAATTGTATAAGGGAGAAACAGGCACCACTATATAAGACATGGTATATGCTATTACCCAGACTTGGTTTCTTTCTCTCTTGCTTCATCAGAGGCTGGACTTTCCTCATTTTTAGTTTCTCCATTTTCTGTGGATAAATTTTCTTTTATTTCTTGATTAGCCACTTCAGCTTGTTTTCCCTTTGCTCCCCTTTCCCTTTTGGTTGCATTTTTTTGTCTGGAGTTTTATCCTTTCCTGCTGCCTTTTTTGGCTTTGTTTCCACTTTTGCCTGAGCAGGTTTAGCTGATAACCTCACCAACCTCTTCTTGGGCTCCTCCTTTCCCGCCCCTATAACTGAACTTACCTTCCTCTTGGGCATTTTGGCAGGAGAGAGGGAATGTACTGGGTGCTGCAGGCCGCAGCACTCTGAGAGTCTTTGTGAAGCCGGGCTGCTGGCTGCTGCCACTCCTGCCACCTCAACTGCTGGGACCCAGAGGGGACACTGGGAGAACCCAGCTCTACAGTTTTGAGGGCTAATTGTTCTGAGATATTGACAAGTGGATGAATTCTCACATGGTATTTGTGCTCTGATTAGATTCCAGAGATGTGACAGTACCAGGGGTTGGTAAACTATGGCCTGTGATCCTAATCCAGTGCATGACCTGTTTTTTTATAGCTCACAAACAGATATTGGTTTTTACATTTTTTTTAACAGCTTGTAAAAACAAAACAGAAGAAAAACAACAACAACAAAGAATACCATGCTGTTCTAGTTTGCTAGCTGCCAGAATGTAGTATACCAGAAACAGAATGGCTTTTAAAAAGGGGAATTTAATAAGTTGCTAGTTTACAGTTCCAAGGCTGAGAAAACGTCCCAATTAAAATAAGTTTATAGAAATGTCCAATCTAAGGCATCCAGGGAAAGATACCTTGGTTCAAGAAGGCCAGTGAAGTCAGGGTTTCTCTCAAGTAGAAAGGCACATAGAGAACACGGTCAAGGTTCCTCTCTCATCTGGAGGGCACATGGCAATCACGGCGTCATCTGCTAGCTTCTCCTGGCTTCCTGTTTCATGTAGCTCCCCAGGAGGTGTTTTCCTTCTTCATCTCCAAAGCACTGGCTGATGGACTCTGCTTCTCGTGGCTGTGTCGTTCTTCTCTGCTCTCTCTGAATCTCTCATTCTCCAAAATGTTTCCTCTTTTATAGGACTCCAGTAAATTTATCAAGACCCACCCAAATGGTAAGACATGTCGTCACGTAATCCAGTTTAACAACCACTCTTGATTAAATAACATCGCCAGGGAGATGCTGTGATTACAGTTTCAAACATACAATACTGAATAGGGATTATTCTGCCTTTACGAAATGGGATTTTGATTAAAACATGGCTTTTCTAGGGGACATACATCCTTTCAAACCAGCACATATGATATAGAGACCATATGTGGTATAAATATTTATTATCTGGCCTTTTACTGAATGAGTTTGTCAAGACCCACACCAGACCATGCTCACAGTGGAACTAGAAGATTAGGTGCTCTGTCTCTATGTGGTGTCATGTCCATTCCTCTAGTTCTCTGGGGCAGTGTCTTTAATTTTAAAGTTGTTCTCAACAATTTGCGTTTCATTTACAGGTATATGAGTGACCTAAAGCTGCAAAGTAAAACGGAGAAAAAGCAGTGCCAACTGGGAACAGGGAAAGGATGCCAATTCCTCCTCCCCCTCCGCCCCCACCCGGTCCTCCTCCACCTCCTACTTTCAATCAGGTAAGGTAATCCTTCCACCAGGCTGACTCAAAACCTTTGAGTAATTAGATCAGTGGCCCTCATTTATGTTTTTACCTCCTTTGGTTAAAGATTCTAGATTTTCCTGCCCATAGCATTCTTATTCTGAAACTGCTCTTTAATCTTCAGTTTTCAACATCCCAGGTTTTTGGTCTTAGTATTAATGGATATTTAGACTTCTTAATGTAAGTAAGACACAAGGTACTCAGAAACATGGGGTGTAGGCAGATGGAGAATAAACGAGTCAAGTCTATCCTTGTCACCTGGTTTTGAGTCTAGAGAGGTCCTTTTAGGCCTGTAATGGCTTATCTTGTTTCCTTATCCTTGTTTAGTCTAAGTGGAGGTTTGGACAGGTGGCATCAGATCAGGAACCAATGTTTCCCCTAAAACTATTTCCTCTATAAGGGTAACTGTCATTTCTCCAGTGTCCTTGAAAGGGGATTCCTGGTGATTGTTTCTTGCAACCATTTCATCTTCTTTTCTTCTACCCAGATCAGTTCATTTTAAAGACAAGCCCATCAAGTCTGACTCCCTCATCAAAAAAGAAAGGAGTTTATGGAGTTATCTTAGTAAGAAGGCTTACAGGTTTGATAATGGGAGAAAAAGAGCAGTATGAATTCCCAATCAAGGAGGCAGCCATTTTAACCATATTTGGGTTGTGACACCTGATATTATATGAAAGACAAGGAACCATCTGTGTATTTACTATCATTTTTGTAAGATTTTAGAAGTAAAAGTAACATTAGAGAACTAATAACCCCTGTGTGTGTGTAACAGATGAGAAATTATACCCTAATGCCCTGAAGAGGAAAAGCAACTAACCTAGTTAACTTGTTTCAGAGCTAGGACTAGAATTCAGGTCTGCTGCCTTCTGTTCCAGTGTTTGTTTGTTTTTTCATAACCTTTGGTTTTTAGACATTTTTTTTGAGAATATGAACCCCCTCTTGGATGAATTTTATATGGAGGTCTAGTAATTGAAGTAGATACAAGCAGAGCTGCTCTAGTTATAGTGGGCTTTAAGGACCCACAGTGTCACTTTGTATCTCTGACATCTTGAGTTACTGTCCTGTATCATGCTGCCTTAGTCGTACACTGAATAATTTTTTTTTTGGCATGGCATGTGAGAATTTTGCCACTGAGCCACCGTTGCCTACCCCTCCATAGCCTTTTATTGGGGTTTACTGTGTCAGGGTCTTGGCTAGACACATAAGTTAGAAAATCCAGGTAACTTTACTCTATACTTTACTCTAAAGCTTGTCTCTTTTATAACAAGAACATATTTATATAATTAAAAGAAAAATATGCAGATAAGTAAAAAGAAACAACAAAAACAATCTCTAATCCCATCACCCAAAAATGAGACACAGTCTCTACCTTCAATATCTCGGGGTAAATGGGTAAAATAGAAAACTCAAGAGGAAATTTCTATGCTATGCCAGAGAAAAATGGGGCTGCAAAGAAGGGCGGCTGTGAGAGGAAGCAGTCAGAGAAGGCTTGTAGGGGAAAGGCGATACTTGAACTGAGTCTTAAAAGATGAATGGAGTTGAGCCAGAAAGAGAAGAGGGTGGAACAGCAGTTCAAGTCCAGGAAGCATAATTTGGGAGGGTGATGGTTTGTAGAAAGCATGCAGAAGTTTATATTATTGCTTGAGGGAGTTTGATGGGAGATGAAGATGGATGTATAGACTGAGGGTTTGGATTTTTTTTTCTGGTGATGATGGGGAGGTAGTGAGTATTTTCAGCAGCAGGTTTATATTAAATTGGGTTTGTATTAGAAAGGTCATTTTTAACTATGTGGACAGTGGATTGGGGAGTTGGGGGCTGAGACTGAAGACAGGGAGGTTGAGACTGGAAACAAAGACTCTTGCAATTGAAAGTTGATGGTCTGGACTAAAGAAGTGAGAATGAAGAGTGGGGGAAGAATTCAAGAGACCTTTAAAAAGTAATATCTTTTTAAAGAGTTTGATGATTGAAGGAATAACGAGAAAGAGGAAGGAGATTTGAATTACGCAGAGGTATGGGGGCTTGATTGAATAATGGTGCTATTTACAAAGAGAAATAGATAGGTGGAAGAGATAGGAGCTTGATTTTGGACGTGTTTAATAATATTTTAATAGTTTTTCTTTACAAAAGTAGTACATTAAAGAATTTAGAACCTAGATAAGCTTCTAGATTTAGAAACTAGATTTGCTTCTAGAAAGGAGCAATAATCTAACCATTCATAACATTTTAGTCTATATGCTTTCCCTGACCCCTTCCCTCCTCTTGTCCCTCCCTTCCTTCCTACTTTTTTTGAAAAAGAGTTTGTGCTATATATTTATATTAATTTTTACCTTGTTTTCATAGTCATTGATACATTATGAATGCCTTGTAAGGTTAATATCATTTTAAAAACTTGCATCAAACAAGAAATGTTGGTGAAAAAATTAGAGAATGTGAATAAATGTAGAAAATGTTAAAATATCTCTATATAATTAACCTTTGGTAACATTGTTTATGTTTTTTAATATTTATTGTAGGAACACTAGAAAATATAGAAAATTATTACCTGAAATTAACTTTTGTTAGCATTTCAGTGTATATCCTTCCAGACATTTTCTATATGTGTGCACCCTTTTTTCTTCTGAAGATGATATAGCTAGTTTATTGAGTTTTTTTAATACAGCAGTACTGTGTGAAAAATGTTAGCTCATAATTCTCAAAATTAAATGAGATAGCTTCTATTGTTACTCTTGTTTTATGAAGGAGAAAACTTGGGCTCATGCTGTATATTGTTTTATAATAATTTTCACTTCATTTGACAAAATTTACTTCTGTGAGAAGAGATTTATTTCTATAGCTTTAAAAGCTTAACCAGCATCTCAGTGTATAGTGGCACCATCATTGTTCCTTTTAATTGAACTTTTACTTTTAGTCATATGCTAGTCAAATAGTTTTTTTGCTATTATTAACACCTTTGTGCATTTGTTCAATTTTCTTAAAAAATTAAGACTTCTTTTTCCAGATTTTTTAAGGCTTTTGCTATCACTATATTAACTTCTAGAAAGAACATACCTGTTTCTTACCCCAGGTACAAAAGAGTACTTGATTCTCTGAGTTCTTGTGACCAACATGGTATGGTTATTCATTCTACAATTTTATTTTTTTAAATAATGAATTTTAATTTTATAGCAGTTTTAGATTTGCAGAAAAATTGCACAGGAAGTGCAGAGTGTTCCCATGTACACTCACCCTAGCACATTACATCTTGCATTGGTGTACATTTGTTAGAATCGATGAACCAGTGTTGATACATTATTAATAACTAAAATCTGTCGTTTACATTATGCTTCAGTCTTTCTGTGTATGGATTTTGACAAATGTGTAATGTCTTCTAGCCACCATTACAGTATCGTACAGAATAGTTTTCTCTGCCCTATATTCCACCTATACATCCCTCCGTCACCAGCCAACCCGTACCAACCACTGATCTTTTTTTTTAATTTTATGCACAACATAAAATTTCCCATTTTACCTATATAAACCCTATATTCACAGGGTTTATTACCATCACCACCATCCATTATGAAAACTTTTGCATCATCTATAAATATGTTGAGCATCTTTAGTATGTTAAAACAGTGGACAGTGGGTCCTGCATTCGTGAAGCTTTATAGTCTCTCTAGTTATAATTTTAACTTTTACTAACTTCATACATAAATATTGTGTTTTAGTCTGCATTTTTAAATTTCTAGTGTAGTTAGTTGAAAAATTTTTTCATATATGTTGGCTATTTGATTTATTTTGCTAGGTATTGTTCTTGTCCTTTGCTCATTTTTTTTTTTGTTTTCCTTAATGATATTGATGTGTTGATGCTCTGTAGATTTAGGACACTACCTTTGTGTCTATCATATGCTACATTTGTCACAGATGTTTTTCCTCCTAGTTTATTATCTACTCATTTTCTTATATTCCTGAGTAAATTATTTGTAATAAGCAAATCTGTCATTCTTTTCCTATATTTTAGTTGTCATGCTTAGGAAGGCTTTCCCCTTACCTTTTTTTTTTTTTTTTTAACAGTACCTCTAAGGTTTTATTTTTTTACAGTTAAATTTTATAATTCAGCTAGAATTTTTTTGACAGTAAGATATGAAGTAAGGATTTTTTTTTACTATAAAAACTTGCCTTGAATTTTAAATAATAATTATATTATATAATAATAATTAATACTATCTAATAATCAACATTTCTACACTGATGAAATATGCTTTTATTTATTATTTCTTATATAGACCTTATGGACTTTCTTTTGTTCCATATAGCTAGCTCTCTGTCCCTGTACTGTTGTAGTTGGTCTTGGCTTTTGGTAATATAAGTCATATGTTTTTAGATTTTTTCATATGTTTAGTCTTCTAGATGAATTTTAGAATCTTTTTTTTATGATTTCTCAAAAAAATTCTAATTTAATTTATAAAGCTCTACATTTATAATTTTGTATATGATTTAGCAAGTGTATAATATGTAGTCCTTCCATCCAGAAACATGGTGTTGATGCATTGCATTTTAGGTACATGTAGGATATTCATTTGGAGATGTCCTTTTTTACATTGGTAATTATGAGTATAAAGGTCAAGTCAAAAGTCTGGGAATGAAAAAAATATATAGGGATAAGTTAGAAAGATTTGATATTTGGAGGCTTATAGACCCTGGGACTGAGATGGAGGCTGAAGATAGAACTCTGCGATATGACTTTTAAGAGGTAGGTGGAGGAAGAGGGGCTTGAAAAGAAATATGTATCGGTGAAAGAAGCAGTAGGAAAATGGAGATAATCAGACAGGATTAAAATCTCATTGTGCTTTTACCAATCATGTAACATTAACTTTTCTAAACTTTCATTTCTCATCTTTAGAATGGGAATATAGTCTATTTTATAACATCATTTGTAGAATAAATTGAAATAATAAGGAGAGAATAGGGTATGTTAATTGAGATGAGAGTTTTATTGTCACTGTCTGCGTTTGGATCCTTGCTGTACCATTTACTGATGTGTGGCCTTAGGAAATTATTCAGCTTCTGGCCCCTAGTTTATAAATGGGGATGATAATGAAGATGATGATACTATCTCATAGGAACATTTCAAGATTTTAATGAGATAATGCAAGTAATGTGCTTAGCACAATGCGTGAGACATAGCAGGGACTCAATTAATGTTTTCCTTGAGGATGATGATGATACATACAAAGTATTTAACATCATGTTTAGTACATAGGTACTTGGTAAATATTATAGCAAGCTCCCTGTCTGTGTGGGTGGGTGACCTGTCCCCTTCACAGATGGTAGAAAAGGAGAAAAAGGACCAAAAAAAAATAATGTACATTGATATTGCCACTTAGCACATATATCTAATTAGGTCAGACAGGCTAGTTAAGTTAGAATGCTGAAAGAGACTGCATTCCTTCTCATGGAACCAGTTTGATTGAAGTCATTTATCCTGAGCTTGGTGAAGGGGACTATTTAGGATGAACTTATATTTGCCTCTTCTTGTAGGCAAACACAGAGCAGCCCAAGCTGAGTAGAGATGAGCAGCGAGGTCGAGGCGCCCTCTTACAGGACATCTGCAAAGGGACCAAGCTGAAGAAGGTGACCAACATTAATGATCGGAGTGCTCCCATCCTTGAGAGTGAGTCTAAGCTTCATTTTCTGATCTGTCTACCACCAGGATCCCAGAATTCACTTGGAGGTTTGGCTAGGTTAATATTATTATTGTTGGGTGTTAAGTGGGAGAGTTTTTATTAATTTTTTTAAAGTTTATTATTGTTAAATATAACATACATACAAAGAAAAGAAAGAAAAAGCAATGATTTTCAAAGTACACTTCAACAAGTAGATACAGAACAGGTTTCAGAGTCTGTTATGGGTTACCATTCCATTTTTTTTCAGTTTTTTCCTTCTAGCTGCTCCAAAACACTGGAAGCTTGAAGAAATATGTATTTTTTCTTTTGTGAAAAATAACATATACAAAAAAGTAATAAATTTCAAAGCACATCACAACAATTAACTATAGAACAAACTTTAGAGTTTGGTATGAGTTATATTTCCACCATTTTAGGTTTTTACTTCTAGCTGCTCTAAGATACTACCTTCTTTGTATAACTTCATGTCACGTTTGGTATTTCTCCCACTCTTTAGGGGTATTTGAGCTATGCCCATTCCAACTTTTTTGTTCTAGTTTACTAGCTGCCAGAATGCAATATACCAGAAACAGAATGGTTTTTAAAAAGGGGAATTTAATAAGTTGCTAGTTTACAGTTCTAAGGCCGAGAAAATGTCCCAATTAAAACAAGTCTATAGAAATGTCCAATCAAAGATATCCATCTAGGGAAAGATACCTTGGTTCAAGAAGACCGATGAAGTTCAGGGTTTTTCTCTCAAGTGAGAAGGCACATGGCAAACACAGGGCTTCTCTCTCAGCTGGAGGGGCACATGGCGAACACGGCGTCATCTGCTAGCTTTCTCTCCTGGCTTCCTGTTTCATGAAGCTTTGGAGGCGTTTTCCTTCTTCATCTCCAAAGGTCGTTGGCTCGTGGACTCTCTGCTTTGTGGTGCTGCGGCATTCTCTGCTCTCTCCGAATCTCTTCTCCAAAATGCTTCCTCTTTTATAGGACTCCAGAAACTAATCAAGACTCACCCAAATGGGTGGAGACACATCTCCTCTAATCCAATTTAACAACCACTCTTGATTGGGTTACATCTCCAGGAAGATGATCTAATTACATACAGTATTGAATAGGGATTATTCTGCCTCTACAAAATGCGATTTAGATTAAAACATGGCTTTTCTAGGGGGCCTACATCCTTTCAAACCAGCACATTTTTCATGTTGAAAGGGGCTGTCGATAATATGAGATAGGGTGATAAAACTAGTTGATGTTCTGGAGAGGCTGGTCCCTCTGCATTTCAGGACTTATCTAGTTCAGGGGTAAGTGGGAGAGATTTGTTGTGGCATGTCCTTGGACTCTCTCCCACCTGCTCATTTGAATACATTACAAGTTTCTTCTTGACCCTTGGGAAACATTCTTAGGGTAAAGGCTCCCATCTCCTATTGTATCTAGTGCTTGTTAGGGGCACATCCTTGGCTGCTCTAAGGAGGTCTCCATATTCCTAGAAACCTCTCGCCTGGATGCAAGGATATTTAATAAATGCTACTAGTGTCCATTCCTATAGACCTCTGAAGAGTTTGAACACACCTAGGTAACTGAGCCATTAGCCCTTTATCATATGGAACTTGGAGAGGAGAACCCTGAGTGCTCTGGGATAACATTTCTTTATCCCACTTATCCCTTTATCCTATGTTAGGAAGATGTGGCTCCTTGTTCCTTTTATTCCTTCTCTTTCATCAAAGCAAAGTTTCATCCCCAGATGAAACTATGGAGCAGAGAGGTCTAGCTTTTTCTTTGTAATGGAAAGGAAAAAACAAGATAGTCTGTTTACAAATTAAAATTCAGATGAAATTTCTCCTCAAGATTGACTTGGTTACCGGCTCAGAGCATATGAAATGAAAACCCTAATGATATGCTTTCCAGAGCCCAAAGGAAGCAGTGGTGGTTATGGTTCTGGAGCAGCTGCCCTGCAGCCCAAGGGAGGTTTCTTCCAAGGAGGAGTGCCGAAGCTCAGACCTGTGGGAGCCAAGGATGTTTCAGGTACGTGATAAGTACTTTCTTAGGATATTTCCCAACACGTTAATTTCTGACTGGTCCCAAATGGGCCATATCGGATGGAAGAATGTGGTAGATATGGGAGGAAGGAGGAGTGAGAGCAGGGGAGAAGTTATAAGATAAAATAAAGCAAGAGCTGAGGAGTTAAATGAAAAATATTGCTGGTACTCATATTTTTAATAAGCCTGAAACCAGATTAAAACCCAGAACTATATTGATGCTTTCCCTGTTGCCATGCAGGTTGCACTAAGGAGGTTGGGTGAAGGAGAGATACTAACCAACATATATCTAGTTCTGTTGACCCTGTTCTGTCTGGTGTATTTGTAGAGAACCTAGCTGCTAAGCCAGCCCTCCAAGTCCCCAGTTCTCGAGCTGCTGCCCCAAGGCCTCCAATGTCTACAGCCAGTGGCCGCCCTCAAGATGATACAGACAGCAGTCGAGCCTCACTCCCAGAACTGCCTCGGATGCAAAGACCCTCTTTACCGGATCTCTCCCGACCTAATACCACCAGCAGTACAGGCATGAAGCACAGCTCCTCTGCTCCTCCTCCACCACCTCCAGGAAGGCGTGCCAACCCACCCCCTACACCTCTGCCTTCAATGCATAGCAACAAAGCCCCACCCTACAACAGAGAGAAGCCCTTGCCACCAACACCTGGACAAAGACTTCATCCGGGTCGAGAAGGACCCCCTGCTCCACCCCAAGTCAAACCACCTCCTTCCCCTGTGAATATCAGAACAGGACCAAGTGGCCAGTCTCTGGCTCCTCCTCCTCCGCCTTACCGCCAGCCTCCTGGGGTTCCCAATGGACCCTCCAGTCCCACTACTGAGTCAGCCCCTGAGCTGCCACAGAGACACAATTCGTTGCATAGGAAGACACCAGGGCCTGTTAGAGGCCTAGCACCTCCTCCACCCTCCTCAGCCTCCCCCTCTTTACAGAGTAATAGGCCACCTCCCCCAGCCCGAGACCCTCCTAGTCGGGGACCAGGTGAGTGCCTGGAAGTGCTTTTTTTCCCTACCATCCTAAGAGCTGAATTTATATTTTCTCTTTTTCCTTTTCTCTAAAACTCCCGTTTCTTGATTAAACAAAATAAGAGTTTATTCATTCATCAGGTTTACTGAGTTCCATTTGTATGTCAGGCTCTGTTATAGGTGTTAAGGAAACAGCAGTACATAGAAAAGACAAAAAATTTCTGTTCTCATGGGCAGTCAAACAAACTAGGAAAATATCTAAATATGTAGTATGCTAAATGTGTAGTATGCTTTAGGGAAAAACAAAGCAGAGAATGAAAATAGGATATACTGGTGGAGAATAGGCTCAATCAAGATAGGCCTTACTGATAAGTGACAATTTAACAAACAGCCAGACAAAGTGATGGAGCAAGAAATCAGTTCTCTGTGAGAATAGTTACTTCAGACTTTGGGAATAGCAGATGCAAAAACCCTGAGGTGAGAGTGTTCTTGACATGTTTTAGGGAAAGCAAGGAAGCCTTTGTGGCAGAAATAGAATGAGCAAGGGGAAGACTTGTAGGACATGGAGGTCAGAGAACTGGACCTCTACTGGAGAACAATTCAGGACATTATAAAGCCTTTGGCTTTTACTCCCACAAAAATGGGAGGGTTTTGTGCCTAGGAATAGCATAATTTGATTTACCTTTTAAAAGATCACTAGCAGATGGGTAAGACTACAACAGGTTTTGGGGGAAGAGATATTCATTTTTGGACAAGCTCAATTTGAGATGTTAGACATCCAAGAGGAGATAATGAATTGGCAGTTTACTAACAAACTCTGAAGTTCAGGGGAGAGGTCTGGGCTAGAGAGATAAATCTAAATCGTTTTGAAAACGACTTTCTGGATGAGACTACCCAAGGAGTGAGTATAGATAGAAGAGTTCTGAGGCCTAAGGCATACCTACATTAGAGGTAAAAGAGATGAGGAGTACCCAATGAGAAAACTGAGGAGGAGTCTCTACTAAGAAAGGAAGGAGGAAAATTAAGAGAATGTCCCAGAAGTTAGTGAAGAAAGTCAGGAAAGATAGAATGATCAACTGTCCAGTGCTACAGACGGATCAAGGTGAAGACTGAGAACTGACTTTGGTCTTCCCAACATGGAACATTTTTTTCAGTGGAGTGGTACATGGTGAAGGTGAAAGCCCAGTAAGAGTGGGTTCAAGCAGGAATAGGAGGGGAAGAATTGTAGAATGCAATATAGAAATCTGTTGAGTTTTGTTGTAAGGAGGGTGCAGATAAATGGAGTGGTTGCTAGAGGAGGATGTGGGGTTAAGGGTTGGGTTTTTCTCCTACCAAGATGGGAGATATTATAGCATTTATTTGTATGCCGATGGAATACTTCAGTAGAGAGAGAGAAGAAAAAAAATGACTCAGGAGAAAGTGCAAAATTGCCTGAGTAGGCAGGGGGATGGAATATGATCCATAGAAAAGAGGTTGGCCTTAGGTGGGAACACAGATAGTTTTTCCATAATACTAGGAGAGAAGGCAGAGCATGTAGGCTTAGAAGCAAGTGGGTAGGTGGGTGTAGTGGTAGAAGCATGTGGAAAGCGTCTTCTGATGTGCTTCTGTTTTCTCAGTGGAAAAGAAAGTGAGGACTTCAGTAGTTGTGAGTGAGGCGAAGGAAGGAAAGGAAGGTTTAAGAAAAGAAAAAAAAGATGTGAACTGGTCATCTGGGAGAATGAGAAAGTGAAGGGACCAGGGAAATGTGATAGGATTGCCAGCAATACCACAGGTCCACTTAAGATTAGGGGTCAGACATTAAAGTGATACTAGTCAGTAGGTAGGTATGTGTTCAGTTGTATATATGCAGGTGAAAGGAGGTACAGAGGTGTATTGAACCAGAGTTAGCATTTTCCAGGCACGTGTGACTAAAGGAAGGACAAGGGAATTGAGGGTATATGTAAGGGAATGATTTTATGGTCCATGGAAACTAAGCTGGATAGGAAAGATTTAAGGTTGTGACTCTCTTCCAAGAGAACCCTAGGAAAGGTAAAAGAGATTGTATAATCTTTCTAAAAAATAACATGACTGAAATTGGAAATTAGTGAGGGAGACCATGACAATGTTCTGGGGCCTTTTTTTGTGTCCAAGCCAGACCGTGTCCAGCTTTATTAAAGATACTTTTCATAAACAATTATGGTATTTCAGGCAGAACATGGGCTAAAAATCTTTAACAGTATATGACAACTTTCAAACTCCCTTCTTCAGTGGACTACCAAAATACAGAAAGCCACTATAAAAAACCAGTGAAGTCTTCATTTGATGCTTCGAACAGGGAAAGTTTAGAGCGAGGGTTGACATTTCACATTTAGCATGTTGTTTGACAACTTTTCATGAACCGACCCTGACTTTCAGGAAATGAAATGAAAACGGCAGAATTACCAGTTTGAAGATCCACAGCCTAAACAAGGACTTGCTGCTCTTTTGTGGGATGCCATCTCAGTGGTATCACTGGAAAGTTCAGATTGCCTGACATTCTGGTAATTTTTTTTGGTCAAGCCCCAACAGATTTAAGGGCATCAAGTCTATGCTGAAGGCTGAGAGGGAGAAGAGAATAAGAGGACATAAAAACAAATTTTGTAGTTTTACCATACCACAAGGTGTTTGTGCCAAGGTGGCTAATGTGTGTTAACGTTAGGGAATTCCATATCCTGGGAGTAAAGATAAAGTCTCTCGAAACTAGAGGGGAAAGTGTTTTCTCCCATATTAATCCAGCATAGAAGATGTTCTATTAGTGATATTTGTCCCTTCTCCCCAAAACAATGAAGTGTTCTGTATGCTAACAACATAACTTTTTTTAAAAAAAAAAGGTAAAACAAAATTTGCATTTTTATAAAACTTGATAAAAATATAATTTCAAGCTATATATCACCAGAAGTACAGTTATCAAAAACACACACACAAAAAAGAAATGCACACACTTCACTTGGCATATCCAGTACCTTTGGCTTACTATGCCTGGTGTGTTTTGGCATTTCCATTTTCTACAGGGTTATTCCCATCCTTGCCATTATCTTTTCCCTTTTTCCCTTTGGGTACCTTCTTTCCTTTCTTTGCAGGGGCCTTCTTAGGCTTGAGTTCTGGCTTTGGATGAGCAGGTTTAACAGATAACCTTGCAGATCTTCTCTGCGGTTCATCTTTTACCTTGGCTTTATTACCTTTAGCACCCCTTCAGCCTTTCTCTTGGGCATGGTGGCGATGGCAGTGGGACATAGGCCACTGGACCATGGGGATGCAGTGGCATGCTGGCTTTGGTCAGCCTGGGGGTCATTCTCGCCTCTTCACACTACTCCTCTGGGGACTTAGACCCAGGGATTTTGGCTCCCCAGATCATTGGAATTTCATGACCGGCTTTTGAACTTTTATTTTATCAGTCCCTGCAAGGTACAGAACATTGATTAAGAAGTTATGTAAACAAAAAGTATGTGCTAAAAGCCCTTTTACTTGTGCTACTTTAAGTACTTAGAGATTTGTAATCGGGGAGCTAGCAGTCTAACATGGGTCAAACGGTATATTCCTATCCCTGTAATGTCCTAGCTCTAGCCCCTGAAGATGTAGTCCTAAAATGGCCATTGATTCTACAAAGGTCAGGTTTTTAATTTTTTTTTTTAATTCAATGATTTTTTTAAAAGATCTGTTGTCTAAGTAGAGCTTGTATCTTTGTCATCCAGGAATAGAAGTAGAGAAAAATGCAATTTCTGTGGGTTGAGCTGATTAGTTTTAAATGTCTGCAGACTTCTTGCTTCCTACTTTTCAGTTTTTTCTCTGTGGTTTCTTTAGAAAATTTTGAAGTTATGAGCCTTGTTCTCCTGTCTGTTAGCCATATCCAACTTTGAAACCTGGTAGAGGCCTCAGTCTGCTTTCCAAAGCAGTAACCAGAGCAGTGATTCTAAAAATAGATAAACTTTTAATCAGAGATCTTTTGACTCTGTTTATTGTGGGACGTTGGACAGATTGCTCTGATTCTCTGAGTTTGTTTCCTCATCTGCAAAAGTGTCAAAAGTACTCTCAGAAGTGGCCGTAAAATAAAAAATGATGTGTGAAAGTGCTTTGCAAACTGCATTGTTGATGAATGTTAGTGGTTTTAGACAGAGGGCTTCCAGGTAGTTCATAGACTTATCTTTATTATTAAATCATATTATAATATTATGTAATAATGTACTTTTGTTTCTAGATGAAGTATTTACATTTGAAAGGGTGTAGAGTCTTTTGCCTTCTGAAATTTCCCCATTATTGGCCCATAGAGTTGGTTTCCTGAATTTTTCCTTTGCAGAATAAGAACCTACTCATTTTAAAGGGATTTATTTTTTCTTTTTTAAGGAATTGATACCATCATGCTTTCTGGTAACTCGGGTTATCTTGGTTTACTCTGTCATTTGAAACAGTCTTAAAACTGGATCTGACAAAAAGCTTGAAAACTTATTGACGTAGCAGGACCTGAGTGGGATGACCCTCAGTGAGGGAGCCCTATTTTTATTTATTTATTTTTTTTTTATTTATGATACATAACCACATACAAACACAAACATTCTTATCATATGATCATTCCGTTCTTGTTATATAATCAATAACTCACTATCATCACATAGTTGTATATTCATCATCATGATCATTTCTTAGAACGTCTGCATCAATTCAGAAAAAGCAATAAAAAGAAAACAAAAAAATTCATACATACCATACCCCTTACCCCATCCCTTCACTGATCACCAGCATTTAATCTACTAAATTTATTTTAACATGTGTTGCCCCTATTATTTATTTTTAATCCATATGTTTTACTTGTCTGTCAATAAGGTAGACATAAGGAGCATCAGACACAAGGCTCTCACAGTCACACTGCGACAGCCATATCATCATACAATTATCTTCAAGAAACATGGCCACTGGAGCACAACTCCATATTTTCAGGCAGTGAGGGAGCCCTATTTTGCTACCCATGTTGGCTGTCATCACTGCCACCTGCCCACATATATACAAAGCAAAGAAATAAAAAAGCAATAGTTTTCAAAGCACTCTTCAACAAGTAGTTACAGGACAGATCCCAGAGTTTGTCATGGGCTGCCATATGATCCTCTCATATTTTTCCTTTTAGCTGCTCTAGAATATAGGAGGCTAGAGGGCTTAAATATTTTTTTTATCATAATCAACTTTTTTTCCTTCTTTTTTTGTGAAAAATAACATCTATATAAAAAAGCTATAAATTTCAAAGCACAGCACTACAGTTAGTTGTAGAACATATTTCAGAGTTTGACATGGGTTACAATTCCACAACTTAAGGTTTTTACTTCTAGCTGTTCTAAAATATTGGACACTAAAAGAGATATCAATTTAATGATTCAGCATTCATATTCATTTGTTAAGTCCTATCTTCTCTGTATAACTCCACCATCAACTTTGATCTTTCCATCCCTCTCTTTAGGGGTGTTTGGGCTATGGCAATTATAAATTTTTCATATTGGGAGGGTCTGTCGCTAATTTGGGATAGGGAGATGGAACTATCTAATGTTCTGGAGAGGCTGGGCTAGGTTTCAGGACTTATCTGGACCAGGGACCCATCTGGAGGTTGTAGGTTTCTAGAAAGTTACTCTAGTGCACGGAACCCTTGTGGAATCTTATATAGTGCCCTAGGTGTTCTTTAGGATTGGCTGGAATGGTCCTGGTTGGGGGTTGGCAGGTTATGATAGGTAGCAAGGTCTACCTAACATGAAGCTTGCATAAGAGCAACCTCCAGAGTAGCCTCTCGACTCTATTTGAAAGGCTCTCTGCCAGTGATACCCCTGGTATCTTTTTGAGCCTAGTGAACACTACAGCGTGCTTTCCTGACCCTGTCCTGAGAGTAGATACAGGCCGGGAGAAATACAGGTTTTAGGGAAATATTATGAGGATGACCTGAAAGAGCTTTGATCTGGACAGGTTTGGAATGAGATCTGCTGGGAAGTGTTAAGGAGATTCTATCTAGTAATTGCCCTTAATGGATACTGTCTGTACTTAAACAGACCTTGAAAAGAGTGAGGGAGAGGTAACATTCTCACTGTCACTTTATGGGAAATGAAAACTAACATTTATTGTACCTACTGTGCCAGACTTGTGTGTGTGTGTGTGTGCGTGTATACACGCATATCATTCTGCTACTATGTTACATGCTTAACTGGTCACTCTAGAAATTCCAACAATAATTCAGGCATTATTCAGTTCAGTAATTCAGAAACTACATTGATTAGGCTCTTGTACTGTTTAGGTAACAGGTATTTACTGAATAAGGCCTAGATATAAAAAAACACACTTCCAACTCACTGGGTTATAAATCTGTGTGGGGAGATAAGATACATAATACTTGAGATAGTTATGAAAAGTGATGTGGGGGTAGTTTCTTTCTTTTCATAGTGTGTGGGTTTATTATTATTAATTCTTGTTTAGAATAGTTATTGTTTTCTAACCTCAGAAAAACAACCCAAGTCCCCATTTCTTTATTTTGACATGGGCATAATACCACATATTTTACAGGGGTGATTGTAAGAATTTTAAAAGATTCACTGCACATAAAGTACCCAGGATAGTGCCTGGAATATATGGAGACCAGTAAATGGTGGTAGTTATTTGTTAGTTAATGCAAAGTATAACAAAAAAATACAACTTAAACACATCAGAATCTATTCTGTTGATATTATCATTGGGAGGCTTTATACCTAATCTATTGATACTGCCATTTCTTCAAACATGTTTTTGACATTACTTTCCATTTAGTGGCAAAGTTTTGTCCTTTAAGGGTGAATTTGATTTTTGAAAATGGCCAAAAAGCAGTGTCACATCTAGGTATAATTATTTTTGTTGGTGCTGGTACAACCTCAAAAATGAGATGAGACCATCCTATAATGATATTTGTGAGTCTGTCTGTTAAAACTTTTTGGTTTTAAACCAAACCCAAAAGAGGCATTCCCACTTTTTTTGAGCAATGAGTATCACTGGAGAACAGGTAACCGCCCAAGATGAATGTACTGTATATTTTTTGAAAATCACTTACTTTAGTCTGTACTTTTAAGTGCCACAGTAAGTGGCCTTATCTGTATATGCTGTGGGCTGATTTGCCTTGTGAAGGGTGGACTTTGTATTGAAACATGAAGGTTAGGTAGGATTTGGTAGTAAGGTGATAGGAGTGAGATTTCAGGGTATTATGTGGGGAGCCACAAGAAAGAAATGGCAGTATCAATAGATTCAGTTTATTCAGCAAACATTGATTGAGTACTTACCATATATTATACATTTGACTGAGCTTGGGGATCCAAGTGAATGGCATTGCTCTGACTTCAAGGAGTATCTAGTATACTGGGGAAGAAGCACATATAATGAACAATTATAATACATTAAAGTTTAGGGGTAAGATATGCAGTAGAAGTGCAGAATTGATGGGACCTAACCCAGCCTAAGGAATTAGAAAGGAAGAGAAGAGAAGGTAAGATCAAACTGACTGATGTGGTAGATAACTGTGTAAGAAAAGAAGAGGATAAATGAGTGAGACCTGACTGGGATAGAATCTAAGGATTTGAGGTTTTCTGATGCAAGAAATGCAAAGTCCTGGAAAAAAATTTGAGCACTGTTTTAGGGAGACTGGTGAGTAAGTGGTGTACAGAATGGATTGAGGGGTAAAAGTGAAAGCAGTGAGGATATTTGGGAGGCTTTTGCAATAATCAGGCTAGATACGAGGAAGAACTTGAATTAGAATTGTAGAAAAGACATGGAAAAGCAGCAAAAAATCATTAAGAATAAGTAGGATTCTTGATTATTTGTTGTGGGGAATGAAAAGGGGTCATAGATTTATTCTGAAGCCTTGGAATCTGGAAGAACAGATGCTGTTAAAGAAGTAGGGTTGGGGGGGTGGGTGAGTATGATATTTGACATACCACGCGGAGGCTCAAAGAACCTGCTTCTCTGGGAATGTACCAAGGCACTCTTTTTTTTTTTTTAGAGAGAAGGAAGGAAGGAAGGAAGGAAGAAAGGGAAACATTTTTAAACATTTTCTTGTTTTATTGTATTCTGTTTCTCCGTTTTTGTTACATGGGCTGGGGCCGGGAATCGAACCGAGGTCCTCCGGCATAGCAGGCAAGCACTTTGCCCGCTGAGCCACCGCGGCCCGCCCTGTACCAAGGCACTCTTAACCCCATGTCTCTCAAATCCCTCTACCACTTGCCTTTTCCACATCCAAGCCTAACTACTTTGGATTTTGATTGCAGCTCCTCCACCCCCACCACCCATGATCCGAAATGGTGCCAGGGATGCTCCCCCTCCCCCACCTCCATACCGAATGCATGGGTCAGAATCCCTGAGCCGAGGAAAACCCCCACCTCCACCCTCGAGGACTCCAGCTGGGCCACCCCCTCCTCCTCCTCCACCCCTGAGGAATGGCCACAGAGATTCTATTACCACTGTCCGGTCCTTCTTGGGTGAGTAGCTGGGTATTCAGGTCTTGTTGTTCATGTGATGACTTCACTAACTCAAGTGGCTTTGCTGCCAGATGTAGTGTAGACTGGGAATGGCCACACGATACCATGTGTTCATAGCAGCTCCTCTCCTGGACTGTCCCCTCAGACAGAATCTAGACCCCTTTCAGTGACATCATTTCCTTGAGAATTCTAGGCATGATTGCTTTGGAATAGATTGAAGTAAAAGTTAGCACATGTAGGCTAACTCTAGCCACTTTCTTGCTCCCCAAATATCAGTATTTGTGGTTGGCTTTTAGGATTATTCAGAGACAGGAATTACATATTCTCTTAGGAAGGAGGACTCCTTTCTGGCTCTTTAAAAACAAAACAAATCCAACACACTATTCAGTAATCCAGATCCACATATTGACTGTGTTGCTTTGAGGAAGTCACTTTTACTTCTCTGGACCTCACTTCCCTTATCTGTAAAATGAGGTTAGAACAAATCAGGAGTATATTAGATAACTTTTCCAATATTGTATATGTTGGGGCCCCACCTATGGGATTCTAATTCATTTAAGGTCTGGGATGGAGCTGCAAGGAAAGTTCTCCAGAGGATACTGATACACTCTGCTGAGGACCCCTGGAATAGATCTGTAAGGTCTGACACTCAAGAGTCTTTCCCCTCTGGCCCCCAAACCTGTTCCTATTGATAGACCAGGGTTTTTGCCTTGAAGTTACATCCTTAGGGTGGAAACCTTTGGAATGTGACTGAGCCACATGCATAGAAAATGTGAACCTTCTTTTAGAGGCACCATGGGAACTGGCCATGAGATGGCTATCCTAGCTGTGTTACAGAGCTAAATGAAGATAACCAGGGCCAAAAGGGATTATCTGGTCAAATCTCTCACTATCTAGAGACAAGTATTCCCATTTTATGTTAATTTTTACCTATTTGTGGATTCAGTTCAGTTGGATCCCAGGTTGATAGTCTCTAAGATGACCATATTATTGAAACACAGAACTGTATTTCCTGCTCCCAGGCAGATAGCTGTGCTTTTTTCCTGTTTTGTCCCTGAATTTTGGTGGAAAGGTTTAAATAATCAGCTCAGTAATTCATTCCTTAATATAAAGAGCCTCTAAACACATTCTCTGTACATGTCAAGCACAAAGGATAACCCTGTTCCTGTCCTCAGGAACTTGGGTTTAGTGGACGAGGCAGACCCTTACTGTACAGTAGAATGCCTGGGAGACTGGTAAAGAGAGGGTTATAAGTGGTACAGAGGTCTGTAGAAGCGCAAGCAAGAGTGACATTAATTAATATTCTATTATTTTCACAGATGATTTTGAGTCAAAGTATTCCTTCCATCCAGTAGAAGATTTTCCTGCTCCAGAAGAATATAAACACTTTCAGAGGATATATCCCAGTAAAACAAACAGAGGTGGGAAGATGAATATTGAGTATTTTTCCATAACTGCATAGAATGTAAAAGTTTTGCGTTTTCTTAGATGAAAATTTGCTTTTCTTTGCCTTCATTTTCTTAAAAAAACAAACAGCTACAAAACGGCAGGCCCCCAAATTTAAAGATTAGCTTAAAGGGCCTACCTCTCATTTCAGGAATGTTTAGGTTATTCAGGTGCTAATGGGTGACCTCTGTGTGTGGTTTTTTTTGTTGTTGTTTTTTGTTTTCCAGCTGCCCGTGGAGCCCCGCCTCTGCCACCCATTCTCAGGTGAAGCCTGACTTGTTCCTCCTGTTCCTCAGGAAAAGGATGGACCTTCTCCTCTTCTCACATGGTCCCTTCCATTCCCCTGAAACCTGCATGAGCGCTCCTAATGTGTTTCTCCAGTGCAACCAGCCCCTAGACTCCAAGCATCCTCCCAGCTCACCTCCACCTATACATCTTGTCTCTGGACTTGGTGATTGGACTCTTTATATTGGCAGTAGGGTTTCAAGCCCTGCATCCATCCCTCCTCTAGCAAGCCTTGCTAGCCAGATGAGGAAAAAACTTCCATGTCTCCTGATTTCCTCTTGGGGAAAGGTGCCTTGTTGTGATGAGTTAACTCATTTTGGGGGCAGGGTAGAGAAGGATACTCCTACCTCCTCCCACAGTGGGAAGAGTGCCAGGTATATTATATTTCATCATTTAGGAGGTTGGCATGGCCATGACTTCTGGAGAATTGGCATTTTCAATGAAATGACAGGAGTTTGCAGAAAAGTGATCTGTTTTAAAGGTCAAAAAGGTTTGGAGGAAGGGCAAAAAAATGTGTCTGCTTTATTTTTAGGGGTATTTTTGGTTTTGTCCCCCCATCCCCAATTCTGGGAATAAGTTTGATATATACACTAAATACTAATCATTCAAACTAAACATCTAATAAAAAGAGAGGGTGAAATAAACTGGAGATCTTGTAGAGTTAGTCAGTTCTTCTGCAGCAAAGGGACCAGGAGCCATTTGAGTCCTCAGGATGCCGAGGTAATAGGTGTTTTTACTCCTCCCATCCACTGTCCCCTCAAGAAAAGAATTGTTTGTGGGGGGCATCATTCATTCCTAATTCACAAACCCAGAAAATCTCTGGTGGGAGATAGGAAGATAGGGCCTTGGCTTTGACCTCGAGTCCACCTCAGTTTTTTCTGACTAGCTCTGAAGGTCAGTGGCTCTTTCATTCTTGTCCAGGAACTTCAGGCACTTGTAGGTGGACACAACAAAGAAGGGCAAGGTGAAGCACCTTAGGGAAGGGACTTGCTTTATGGGGCTCCAGAAGATTTTAAGGCCTCCTTGATCCAGAGTTCATAGCCCATCTGACTGAGCAGGCTCTTATTCTAACTTTCTCCACCAACACCTTCCCACAAGTGCAGGCCCAGCACAGCAGAGTAGAGAAGGGTAAGACAGCAAGTAGAAGCTTATGGGAGTAAAGATCCTTCCATACCAAGAAGCACAGATACTTTGGTGAGATGTAGCTCAGTCCAATAGATCTTTGGCAGCCAATAATACCTTGTTTCTTTATCTTGCAGGCCCTAGTTAAAGAGCACAGAGAAAACGAAGGTTCTGTGATCCTCATAGTTGAGGTAGGAAATGAGCTTGAGCGATGGGACAGGGACTTCCCCTTCTCCAACAGCAGGATGGATCTCCTGGGTTTCACATACCCAATGGTTTGGTTTGTTACTGCCATTGCTGAATGTAGAGGCTGCTCAAAGCTTGGCATGAGAGCAGGGAGGCCATGGCTATTCCTTGAAATGGCGGGGCAAAGTTGGTTAAAATTTCTCACCAGCCACATCACAGGCTTAAACTGCCTTAGGAACCTTTTAGTCTTTGGATCACAGGCTAAGGATCTGTGCATTGCCAGGTGAAACTCCAAGTCTTCCCGATGCTGGGTGAAGGAGTGCTCAGATTAGGTTATTTGTTCAACACATAACCTAATGTCTGCTTCCTCTACCATCTTCTGGACCACATGACTCTTGGAACAAACCATGATTAGGTCAGTTACCAAATTTTTTTGTAATCATTCTTATTTAACATTCTTATTTTCAAATCTGTTAGCAGTTATCTCCCAGAAGTATCCCCAGCATCTGAAGTGAATAGAATGGAGAGAGGGGCATTGGTGCAGGGGAAAAGAGAGAGTACAAGAGTTGATACTGCAGCAGGGTTCCAGGGTAGATGCTGACAAGTTACTGAACTTTGACTGTGAAGTCTTCCCATTTATTTTTGAAATGGGAATTGATGCCTTTTGTACAATGTTATCAAAGTGTGTCTTTTTTTTTCCTTTACTCAAACATAGAGCATAAAAATGTAAGTATAACGAGTAAAAGCCAAACTCCAGCTTTTCAGTGGGGCTGATGTCTTCTTGCCCTATGATCCGCTGCCCCTCATGTCCCCCAGCATTTGGACTGTGTCACATCGGTATGGATTGCATTTCATTATCATGGCCGTTTATAAAAAAAAAAAAGACCTGGGCCTAGATCTAGTGAGATGGGTTTTCTTCAGAGCGTGTTGGTGACACGATATCTATTTAAATGTCTTTGCCTTACACACTATTTGGTCCCGCTGTTGATAACAGATTTATCATGTATATTTACTATTGAAGAATGGGAATGTGATCCTTATAGTTATTGATCTATTTTGTATGTTATAAAAAGTTTGTAATATAGGTTTAAGGTGGGCTTGCTGCAAGAGCACTAAAACTTCTCACCTTTTAAACTTCTTTTTATCTGCCTGTGGGAATGTTGACTCTTCAGTGGAAGAATGGGTGGTCTCATGTTGAGGCTATTGCCCAGTCCCATTAACCCCCTTGCCCCCTCCCAGAAGGAGGAGGCATTGCCCAGCTAAGCATCAGGAAGCTATGTTATAAGCCCCTGTGTGGGTTTGGCTTGTGTTGTTTTTCCCTAGTGGGAAAAACTTAATAGTTAATTCTTACTGCTCTATCTGGGAAGGGGAAGACAGTGACCTCCAGGTTTTTAAATGAGCTTGATCCCCCACTTCCCCTTCTTCCCTGGTCACTGAACCTGGACCAAAGCACTTTGATATTCCAGGTGTGGTTTTATGTATTGTGGGGATTTGCTCCTGCTGCAAAAACCCATTATTTCTGCAGCCTGGACTCAAAGAGTGAGATCCCTAAGGGTACCTGTGCAAAGGGACACCAGGCTGCTAGTCTCTAGGAATTCATCCCAGCCCTCCCAGTTGGCAAAGGTAAGGAGACTAGTTGCTGGCCATTGCACAGGGGAATCCCCTTACCCTATGGCCTTCCAACTTGAAACCTCCAGAGGGAGGTAAGAAAATGGTTGTAAATAGACTTACTACAGAACAACTCAGGGTTGGGGTGTGTTTTAATTCTCCTGATCACTTGAAATAATCTGTAGGCTGAGTGCTTAAGTGAGTGGGGGAGAAGCATGACTCCAGGGTCCTTTCCTTCTGTGAAGCTCTGGGGTTTTGGGGTGGGGGTGGGGGTGGAGTATAGGGCATCTAAGGCCTTTTAGTGGCACTACACTGAGCTGTCTGTCCTTCTGGAAGCCCAACATACAATCAGCTGCAAATCAAATATTTTACATTCCACTCATAGTCTTTCTTTCCCTCTTGACTCTCAGTCCCTGGCTGTGTGGTCATGGTGGCTTCCTGCCAGCCACCTTTTAGGAATGGGAGGGGAGAATGATGGGCTGTTACAACTCTGCCTTCAAGACTCATCTCTTAAAGACAAAATGAAGCGAAAATTCAATCACCCTTGAAAATGTACAAAAAAATGTCTAACCGAAGGAAGAGTTCGGTTCCATTCAACTCCACATTCATTGTGCCTTTACTTATGTTAAGATTTCTGTGTTTTCTTCCTCTCTTCCTCTTTGACACAATTAAAATCATCCTTGATAACTGCTATTTCCTTCTTTCTCTTCCTGTTTCTTATAACTTAGTGAGTTCCTCTTTAATTATCTTAAATCTCATTCCACTAGTGGCAGAGGTGGCTAGCCTTCTTTTCCCACTTCTAACCTCTGTCCTTTCTTGGGGTGATGAGCATGGAAGTCATAGTCAACACTGAATAAAAGACTACATACAATAACGTGTGAAGAGAGAGAGACTGTGTGTATGTGTCTGTCTGTGTCTGTTTGCTTGTGAACCAATTTCATTAAAAAAATAATTTATTATATGATTTACTTTGGACTTATATTCTGATTACGGTGCTCCCTCTCCCAAATCGCATTCATTCCCCCATCCTCCCCTTTCCTCTATGATGTATAATCTGGTCTCAGGTTGGCGTCTTTGGTACATTTCCTTCTTCTGGATACTGTGCAGTTTAATTAAACTTCATTTAAAAAAAAAAACCAAAACGCTGAAAATTGTGTACTCTTGTCTGGAATACTACTTCAAGTGGTGGTGTAGAGAGGGGAGAAAATATGTTGCCTCATATTCCAGGTTACTGTCATGGTTTGACTCTAGGCCCCTTAGAAAAGAAATGTTCAGACTTGAGCAGATACCTCTGCAGCTTCCCAGGGTTTTTTTCTCTCCTCCTTTCCTGCTGTTTTTTGAAAATCACAATTCAAGTTAGCCATGCTGAGCAGGTGATTCTCATAGAGTTGGACATTATTTTAGACTTGCCACTTAACATCCTTTTGCCCATGATTTCAAGGGAACACTGGAGGCCCTCTGGCCTGTATGCTCTCCTGATACCCCTTATGATTCTTTCTTCCTGGGTTGAATGGCAGGTTCACAAATTGAGGAGTGGATGAAAAAATAAGGGCAGAACCTACAGATTGTGTCTATTTTCTGTGGGGGTTGGCTGTTTTTCTTCACTGCTTTTTAGATGAAATCTTAGCTGGCTATCTTACACTTTGACTTTAAGTGTAAAAATTCAACCCACATTCTCTGCTTACTATGGTCAGCTGACACTAAGGCTTAATGAGCTCAACTTGCACTTTCATCACTAGCAAAAGTCTTGAAATTATTTCCCCTACTCATTCATAATGGGTGTGTGTATGTATCACTCTCACATAATTTAGGTATAAAAACCTATTGGGGGGGAGAAAGACCGCCTTTCAGTTTCATCCATACTTATCAGATTGGCTGAATTCCTTATGATTGAGTCATCATTGTTATTAATATGAATAATAAACTACCTATTTATTGATTTAATTGTTCCTCCTGTGAATTTAAATAGTTCTCAAATGGAGCTTGCTCAAGTGACCCTCAACTTCCTAACTCTGTGCTTTCTCTGTTTCATTGGGATGGCTTTACTGTGTGTGTGCATGCATGCACTCACATAAAAGGATGCCAGATAAGTCTTTCCGGTATGATTTGATTCCTCCCCCACCTGTATGAGTTAGCAGGTATTAAGGACACTAGTTTGCTCACTCTAATTATTACTGAGGTACAGCTGTTTGCAGTGAATATGCCTCTTAATTATTTCCTTGTCCTGCCCACCCCAGCCGTGAACTGTGCAACTCACTGAAAGAAGGTTACCTGTCTCTGACACAGAGGTTAGAGTACGAAAATGTCATCCTCAAGGTCCTGCATAACTATCGAGAAATGTTTCACTTCTGATATTACTGGAACCCAGTCTGGATAGTTTTTGCACATAATTGAGTTCATTCTTCACTCTTAGATTTTTAGGGGTATGTATATGTGAGATTTAAAAGATTACATGTTACCTGACCACAAAAAGTTTTTATGCAAAGGGTGGAGATCCACTTGGCAGGAGTAAGCATTTATTGCATGGTTACTCTGTGCACCTATACAATATGAAGATGAGAAGGATACAGTCTTTGCCTCTAGAATGCTCATGGTCTAGTACAATATTCCTGGACAGCTACCTCACGAAGCTAGGCAGGTTATTAAAGGGCTTAATGGAAAATAGCTAGGGGTGGGAGAATGGTGAGCAGCATTCCAGAAAGAAGAAACAGCATGGACAAGAGGGACACAAGTGAGAAATAGTAGGGGGCATACACCTGATGGAGTACCAGGAATGGAAGTTTCAAGTAGGTAACCTTTCAATCCTGACATTCTGTGATTCTCTGCCTTCTTCCACAGTGGTAATTTACTCCTTGTTCTGGTTTGCTAGCTGCTGGAATGCAATATACCAGAAATGGAATGGCTTTTAAAAATGGGAATGTAATGAGTTGCTAGTTTACAGATCTAAGGCCAAGAAAATGTCCCAATTAAAACAAGTCTATAGAAATGTCCAATCAAAGGCATCCGGGGAAAGATACCTTGGCTCAAGAGGGCCGATGAAGTTCAGGGTTTCTCTCTCATCTGGAAAGGCACATGGTGAACGCAGTCAGGGCTTCTCTCTCAGCTGGAAGGGCACATGGCAGACACGGCATAATCTGCTAGCTTACTCTCCTGGCTTCTGGTTTCATGAAGCTCCCCGGGAGGCGTTTCCCTTCTTCATCTCCAAAGGTTGCTGGCTCATGGACTCTCTGCTTTGTGGTGCTGCAGCATTCTCTGCTCTCTCTGAGTCTCTCATTCTCCAAAATGTTTCCTCTTTTATAGGACTTCAGAAACTAATCAAGACCCACTCAAATGGGTGGAGACATGTCATGCCCTAATCCAGTTTAACAACCATTCTTAACTAAATCACATCAACCAGGGAGATGATCTCATTACAGTTTCAAACATACAGTATTGAATAGAGATTAATCTACCTTTATGAGATGGGATTTATATTAAAACATGGCTTTTCTTAGGGGGCATACTTCCATTCAAACCAGCACACTCCTGTAGGCTTTTCTTGGACAAGAAAAGGCTGTATATCCTGGTAAGCATTTTCATAGGCTCCAATATGAATACTGAGTACCCAATCTGCTCCCTGTATTCTACCATAACTGAGATAGGTTGCATTCCACCACCATCCCTTAAAGTTGGCTGGACACACCTTACCATTTTAGGTTATTAAGGACAATTTTCAGTGCCCAGGTTATGAACCCAGAAACCTGGGTTCTGTGGCCCTATTATGAGATGCACAACAACCTCTATCCTGTGTTAACTGTTTTTCCATTCATGGCAGGCTACTCTCTTCACTCGTGTAGTTTGCAGCTGCCAGAAAGCATTTGAGAATATCACTTTGTAACGTTTTTCTAATCCTCTTTCTATGATTAAGTGGTCAAGAGTTTGGTCTTCTGTCAGACTTCCTGGGTTCAAATTTCAGCTCTTCCACTTACTAGTATATCACCTTGCACAAG
This sequence comes from Tamandua tetradactyla, assembly GCF_023851605.1. Lineage (NCBI taxonomy): Eukaryota > Metazoa > Chordata > Mammalia > Pilosa > Myrmecophagidae > Tamandua > Tamandua tetradactyla. Next base: position 27,048,929 of record NC_135332.1, on the reverse strand, counting down.
TTTACTCAACCCCCTCTACTTCAGTTTTCTCACTTGTAAAATGGAAGTAATACCAACTTCATGGGGGTGCTTATGAGGATTAATCAAGTGGTAAAGGTAAAATACTGAATCCAGTCCCTGGCGTACACTTAAGCACTCCATATTGGCTCCTATCTCCTATATGAACTAATTGCAAGTAACTGACAATTGTAATATTACTACTTTCCTAATTTTTGGCTTCAGAAATTATCTCATTTGATATTGAAGGATATAAATGTTTGCCTTCACCTAGAATTGGATTCTAGCCTTTAAAGGAACCTCAGGTTTATATGGGTTCCAAAGGTTATATTAGCTTTGGAACCTGGTCCATAAATTACTGCTCTAATTTATATTTTAAATTAAAAACTCAGCCTTTTGCTGTCTTCCCTGGCCCTGAAAACCTATTGTTTGGCCATTAAAAAAAGATTTGAAAATTAAAGGGTCATAATTCGTTCCACTCCCTATAATGCGTGAATTAAGGGGATTAGTAATCTGCACAGACTATAATTGTTCTTACCTCAAATATATAAAAGCAAAATCCTAGTCCTACCTTTCACTTCTGAAGCACAAATCAGTGAAATACTATGATGAAGTGTCGTTAAAAAAATAATTGGTTTGGGGGTCAGGAAATCTGAGCCCCAGGCCCTTCACTGTTAGCGAGATGCTGTGATCAGTAATTACCCTCTGCACATTTGCTTTTGTGCCTTGCTCGGTTGGAAATAAGTAAAGGGTTTAGCACTATGCCGGTACACAGCCGTTCAGTAAATGATAGGTATTACATAGAAGCTCTCTGAAAATCAACCCCGTCCGGATTAAAAAAAAAAAAAAAAGTATATTGGGCTGTGAGAAACGGCAACCCTACCTTTTACACCTTCCACCGAAAGAAGGACGGGGAAATAGCTACGTGAGGCAAAGACTACAGCTCCCAGGGGCCCTTGCGGCGTAGCCGGGCCACCTTAACTTAAGCCGGCCCCAGCGCAGTTGCGCGTCCTTTCTTAGAGGCCCCGGATATAGACGTCTTCGCTTGGTGGGTGTGGCCTCACTGTGAGGCGGATAGTTGGGGCGCTCTTACTGGCTGTGGGCTTTTTGGCTGGCCCTGGACGCAGAAGAGGGTGTGGTGTCCGAGGAGCTCTGCGCTATAGTGACAGCCAATCAGAAGCCTGGCCTGGCTTTGGCGGAAGGCGGGAACGCTGCTGCGGTGCGAATTTGGCGCGAGCGCGTCTGGGCTTTGCTGCTGCCGGTGTGTGGTTTTTGCGGGAGCTTGTCGAGGAGAATCCCTAGGGCCGTGCGCTTGAGAGAGACGTGAGAACGATCCTGTACCGAGGTGACGCAACCCATTGAGGTGGAAAGGAGAAGTTTCGGGGAGGAAGGGTGCTCGGGAAGCCTGGGGTCTGGCAGGCAGTGGAGTTAGGTAAGGGCTGAGGGGAGGGCCGCGAGTTGCTGTGAGACCGGAGGTGAAGTGAGGTGAGGAGAGCTGAGATGCTGGGAGGTCTAAGTTTGGTGTCGGGGGAGGGGGAAGACCCGCGCCCGGAGGAATTCAGGCAGTTGTTTGTGTAAAGGAGGTGACTGCTGTGGAAGGAGGATTTTCCGGATGGGGTTGAGAGTTGTGTAGAGTGGGAACTGAGTGTAGGGACAGGGAAGAACTAAAGGAAGGCTGTAAATGTGGAAGGGTGCTGGGCTAAACTGAAGATAAAGATATCCCCTGTGCCTTGAGTGAGGGAATTAGAAGTACTATGAAAATCAATTAAAATAAACTTCTTACTGCATGAGAAACAATATCGCTCAAGGGATTAAGAACGTGAGCTCTGAAACCAAAAGCCTGGGGTTATATCTTTGCTTTGCTACTTTTAGTTCTGTGACTTTGGGCTCCTATGCCTCAGTTTCCTCATCTATAATATAGGAATAATAATACCTACCTCCAGGGTGGTTGTAAAATGTAAATGAATTAATATATGTAAAATGCTTGCAGCGGTGTCTATAGATTTGGATGTGAAGCAGAATTGAATGCTAAAATACTGCTATAACATACTTATGAAATGGATGCTGGTTATGAGTTCCAGTGACCAACAGTATAATATTCCATTAATTATTTTCCCTTCATATTTACGTATTGACTGGCTGTCCTTTTCTCTTTCTCATACCCAGCTTGCTGCCATCATGCCTCGAACCCGATCCCAGTCACAGGCTACAATAAATTTTCCAAAAAAGAAGCTATCTCAGACATTGGGCAAAGCTAAAAATTGTAATGACACCAAACTAGAACTGATTAATGTCCAAGCTGTCCCTTGTTCTCCTTGTGTGAAAACTCTGCCTCTCAGCCCCAGAAAACGTCTAGGTAAGCTATCCTTTTTATAGGTACAACTCTTGGACTAATAGTTCTTGAATTCTTTTTCCTTTTGATAAGATGTCTATTTGAAGCAGCTTTCTATGTTCAGGTAAGACTTCTTGTTCATTTTGATTATTTTCAGAATGGGTACTAAGTGCTTATTGAACTCGAGTTAGGACACTTATAGAGATCACTTTCTGAACTGTTTAATAGATTTGGTCGGGCCACAGTGGCTCAGCAGGCAGAGTGCTCGCCTGCCAGCCAGAGGACCCGGGTTCCATTCCTGGTGCCTGCCCATGTGAAAAAAAAAATAGATTTGGTCTTTGTTTCCTTAACACTACTTCTGTCAGCATTTTAACTGATTTTACGGTTATGTGTTATGAAACTTGCCTCAATATTTTTGAAATTAAGAAAAAATGGTATATAGCTATTTTCAGTCCTTTTCTTGTTTTAGTACAGTGGTTGATGATCTTTCTTGTTTTAGAGCAATTGTTTTTAACGGAGTTTGATTTGGTAGTATCTGGAGACATTTTTGGTTGCTCAGACTGAGGACATGCTGCTGGCACAGTGGGTAGAGGTCCCACTGCTAAACATCCTATAATGCACAGGACAGCCCCCTACAACAAATAATAATCTGATCCAAGATGTCAGTGCTGTGGTGCTGAGGTTGAGAAACTCAGTTTTACGATAGTCTTAGAATTTTTTCCCACTAAAACCTTTTGATTTTAATCTAATTAAGATTCAGTGGTGCCATCTGCTGGCCAATATATGGCCAATACACAAGAAGACATCCTATTTGGTCATACTGTCACAGGTAGAAATTCACTGCTTTTGGGGGGAGCCAGAGGTCTTTGCAAGTCATTTTACTTTCCACTGTCATGAATGACCACATTTTGATTTCCATATGTTTCAGGTGATGACAACTTGTGCAACACTCCCCATTTACCTCCTTGTTCTCCACCAAAGCAAGGCAAGAAAGAGAATGGTCTCTCCCGCTCACATACACCTAAGGGGCGCAGACTGCTATTTGACAATCAGCTAACAGTCAAGTCTCCTAGCAAAAGAGAACAAGCCAGAGTTCACCAAAGTAAAATGCTTTCCTCAGTTCAAAAAGGTCAAGAAATCACAACTAATTCTGAGCAGAGGTGTCCACTGGAGAAAGAATCTGCATGTGTGAGACTCTTTAAGCAGGAAGGTTCGTTTCTATATGGCAGCTGTTAGTGCAGCTTTGTAAACAGAGCTGATGACTTCAAATGAAACCCAGTGGGTTTTCTCAGTCACCTTCTGTTGTGTCTCATTGTCCTTTCATGTCTGCACAGGCACTTGCTACCAACAGGCAAAGCTAGTCCTGAACACAGCTGTCCCAGATCGGCTGCCTGCCAGGGAAAAGGAGATGGATGTCATAGGGAATTTTCTGAGGGAACACATCTGTGGGAAAAAAGCTGGAAGTCTTTATCTTTCTGGTGCTCCTGGAACTGGAAAAACTGCCTGCTTAAGCCGAATTCTGCAAGACCTCAAGGTACATTGAGGGTCTGAATGCTCTTCTTAAAATGACACTTGTCTATTAAGAGTTAAGAAAGAGTAAGAGTGCTTAGAGAATTGAGGATTTCCCCAAAATGGAACATTTTTAATTTCACTGTCTGTCTTTCTAAATGAAAGTAGAGCTTCTCCTATGTGCTGTCAGCTGCTCAGACATTCCAGGTTCTGTTAGATCTTTATCTGAGGCCAGAATAACTCTTGTGTTTACATTTTTCTAGGAGGAACTGAAAAGCTTTAAAACTATCATGCTGAATTGCATGTCCTTGAGGAGTGCTCAGGCTGTATTCCCAGCTATTGCTCAGGAGATTTGTCAGGAAGAAGTAGCCAGGACAGCAGGGAAGGACATGATGAGGAAGTTGGAAAAGCACATGACTGCTGAAAAGGGCCCCATGATGTAAGTATTTCTCCACTGCATGATACTTTCTGAAAATCTGCAAAGTCTATTGTCCAAAACCTTATTCTAGTCTCTTGAATTTATCCATTTGCTCCTAGAGAACATGTACTGTGTTTGATATATTTGAAGTATTTACATAAAAGAAAAAAAGGAAAGAAAAATATAGCTTCTAATTGTAAATTAGAAAAAAATGCTTTTAAACTAATTGCTTGAAAATACCTGAATGTTACTTGTTCATAATCGGGATGTCTTTTGTAATAGTGATTAAAGATAGGACAGATGATGATCTTCAAACTGGTCTTAGCTTTAGGAATGTGACATAAAATCAGTTCAAATCACATAGATTGAAGATTTAAGAGGACCGCACTAAGAGTGAGCCCTAATATAAACTGTGGACCTTAGTTAATTATATAACTATAATAATATTGGCTTATTAATGGTAACAAATGTACCACACTAATGCAAAATGTTAATAGGAAAAGCTGTGCATGAGGGAAAGGTAAATGGGAACTCTACCTTCTGTGTGATTTTTCTGAAATCCTACAACTGCTCTAAAAAAATAACAAATTTAAAAAGATGACCACAGATGCTAATTGTTTGTCTTTATTTGTAGCGTGTTAGTGTTGGACGAGATGGATCAGCTGGACAGCAAAGGGCAGGATGTATTGTACACATTGTTTGAATGGCCATGGCTAAGCAATTCTCGATTGGTGTTGATTGGTTAGTGCTCAGTTATTAATGTTATATGGTGGTTCTAAGCGTTCCTTCTCAGCTTATTGATCACCTGTTATTTGATCTTAAATCAGCTTTCTTCTTGCTATAAAATAATTGCTATAAAATAATAGTAATTTTAACTTAAGGCAAATCAGTCTTGTTAATTCTGAATAGAAATGACATAATACTGCATTTTAGGGACAGTCTCAATTTTTGAAGTATCTGCTCTTGCTTATCAGGGGACAGTTCTATGCCTGTGATGACTGTACATCTTACCTATGAGTATTGGGGCCAAATGGGAAACAGCAATTAGAAAGCTGGATTATAACTGAAAATTTAATTTAGCTTTCAAAGAGCTTACTTTTCCTTTGGGATGATTTGGCCAGTGATGAATAGTATTATTTTATCGCCCCTTCAGGTATTGCTAATACTCTGGATCTCACAGATAGAATTCTGCCTAGGCTTCAAGCTAGAGAAAAATGCAAACCACGACTTTTGAACTTCCCACCTTATACCAGAAATCAGATAGCTGCTATCTTGCAGGATCGACTGAATCAGGTAAGTATCAGGCACTGTGCCAAATTATGTGTTCTGTGAATCCCTTGGTAGGATCCACATATTTAGAATGATGGTTCTAAAGTATTTGATTTAATTGCTTTATTAGTGGAGCAGGAAGTTTTTCAGGGCCTTGGTGAGATCATTCTTATATGTATTTCTACATATGGCTCCATTTATTGAAGACTCAGTGTTGAAATAAAAATAGGAGTTAGAGGAAGTACTCAAAGTTTCCTTAACCGCCTTTAAAAATAGGGCCAATGAAAAACTATCTCTCAGTCCTAATTGCTTTTTTCACTTGCAAACTTCCAGCATATTTCTACTAATCCTAATCACGAGAAAACTCTCAAATATCTCCATTTACTGATGAACAGAAAAGGCATCTCTTAGACCCTACAGGGTGGCCAGTCAGGTTTAGACTGTAGTGTGAAAATATTTATGTGAGTTAGACCTAGATAACAGACAGGGGGTTCTTATAGTTCAAACTGTCATATTCTCTGTCTGAAGGTGTCTAGAGATCAGGTTCTGGACAATGCTGCAATTCAGTTCTGTGCTCGTAAAGTGTCTGCTGTTTCAGGAGATGTTCGCAAAGCACTAGATGTTTGCAGGTGAGTTGTGGCATTTTGGTTGGTTTTATTAAAAAAAAAAACTGCTGTTAATTGTCTCGTGTAACTCAAGTGAATGTGACTTAAGAGGCTCCATTCTGCTACTTTTTATGCTCAGAAAGGAGGACTTGTTCCTCAGTAGGGAGCTCTGCATTTCCACCGTGTTAATGTCGAAACATTATCAGTCCATTACCTACAGAGGGAGAAACAAATGAGATGTTGCTGGCACTCCCTGTGGTGATTATAGATTGGTTAATTACATTTGTATTAAAAAAGACTCCAGTTTACTTTTCCATTAGCTGGTTTCAAGCAGGTTTATTTATGGACCTGAACCATCTTTGCCTTTAAACATTTTTCCCCCTTCCTTTGCTTTTGTGAGCACCCCTTCCCTCCAGTTGGTGGTCCCCCACAGTTGTACTCCAGACCATGCTCTCCCTTCCCATCCCCCTGTCCCTCCTGCTGGGGAAAGCCTCTGTGCTGACTGATGAAATTTCTTTCCTCCCAGTAGGGACACTGGGTCCATTAAAATGATACTTGCTGTGCTGGCCTGCTGGTCCAACCTCCCCCTACTGCCATGCAGAAGATACAGGTCTGGCTCATGGCTTCCTGTGGGCAAAATACTTTGGAGAGAGCAGTGGGAGAGTAAGCACTTCCCATTGCTAGATGGCATGATCCTAGACTTGAAAGTCTCCCCTAGTCAAGAAACTACTTGGTAAAGACGGCAGCTCTTAGCAGTAGTCATGTACGCTGGTGCGGCTGAGCCTTCCTATAACCTGTGGATATATAACTGAGGACTCCCCCTTTAGGTCTGGACTGTGGGAGTGGTGCTTACTCTCTAGTCATCTACTCACCCTGCATATCATCTCACCTATCCATATTATTTTCTCCTCATCTAAAATGTCATCATTGGCTCAATGAATGGTGACCTACATGGCATCTATAAAAGGAAACCATGTGCTGTTGAAGTGTCTCAAATTCCCTGGTCCATGAATTATTTCAAGACAATTCCCCTTTTGCTGAGAAATAGCCCAGTTTGGTTTGGGGCTTTAAAATTATAAAACATGTTGTTTTTAGCTAATGTTCCTGTTGTTGAAAGCTTGGTGGTTTGATGTGGTGTTTGTTTTGGCTCAGTTTAAATTAATTATAGCATTTTTTTTTATAGGAGAGCTATTGAAATTGTAGAGTCAGATGTCAAAAGCCAGACTATCCTCAAACCACTGTCTGAATGTAAGTAGTTTTTCTCCTTCCTGCCTTCCTTTATGACTGGGAGCTTAACCTTTCTGAGTAAAGAGGTAGAAAGATGAAATGAACATAGTTAAATCCACAGACCCCCATTTTTTGGTGTGGTGTCTGTCTTTGGTCATTTTCACCTACCTTATTGTAGTCTTGCCGTGCGTTACTGGAAATAAATTCCCTATGGTGTTACATAAGTGGCTGGGACGGAGTAAGTTTTCTTTCCAAATTCTATGAATGAATACTGTAATATGGTCATATCCGCTTCTCTCTGGCTGCTTATGTTAACTGCACTTTAGATCTTGATATAGGTAAAGTTAAAGCCAGGTTAATAAGGGAGAGTTGGATGAAGGAATTGAGAGTTTGACTTGAGCTATCTCAAGCGTTTAAACAAGTTCAGAAGGGTGGAGGTACAAAGATCATGTTGTTACTGCAGTAGACTGCAGGTTATTACAGATGACAAAATTTTCCTTTCCCCAGCCTTGCACTCTTAGCCATTGCAGAGGTAAAATGGCCATGAACTACAAAGCTCAGTTTTTAATTTCCAATATTAATCTTTAGAAACAGAACAGCCTGATTTGATTGTTTCTTCCTTCACTGCTGTACTCCTGCACTGGTCAAGCATTAATAAATTTGTTTCTAGTACTATAATTCTACATAAAACACTTTTTTTTAATCAATTTGTTAAAAGAAAATTAATGAAAATATTTCAAAAGTAGCCAAACTTTGTGCTTAGGTTGTTGCTAGGCAATATATGCTAAAACATGGACCAGATACTGGTCTCTTCTTCCTCCTCAACTTTTATCTTTTCACTTTTTCCCCTACCAATAATATTTAGGTTTGTCAGTGGCCTTCCTGACCACCACTAGCACACACAGCTCAGAGAGTTTGTTAGTTCCGGACATACATTTCTTTTCTAATTCTTTTTTTTTTTTTTAGATATATTATATATCCACATACCATATAATCATCGAAAGTGTACAGTCACTGGTTTATAGTATCATCATATAGCTGTGTATTCATCATTACAATCAATTTTTGAACATTTTCACTACTTCAAAGAAATAAATAAAAATAAAAGAGGAATACCTAAAACATCCCATACCCTCATCCTCAATTGCTTTTTTTTTTTTGTCTTTTTTTTTTTTTTATTCATCTGTCCATATACTGGATAAAGGGAGTGTCAGTACAAGGTTTTCACAGTCACACCTTAAAAGCTATATAATTATTCAGTCATCTTCAAGAGTCAAGGCTATTGGATTACAGTTCGACAGTTTTAGGCGTTTCTCTCTAGCTACCCTAGTACACCAAAAACTAAAAAGGAGTATCAAATACTGCATAAGAATAACCTCCAGAATGACCTTTTGACTCTATTTGAAATCTCTCAGCCACTGAAACTTTATTTTGTTTCATTTCTCTTCCCCCTTTTGATCAAGAAGGCTTTCTTTCACATTTCCAGGGCCAGGCTTATCCCTGGGAGTCATGTCACATGTGGAGGGAGGGTGGGCAGTGAATTCACCTACCAAGTTGGCTTAGAGAGAGAGAGAGGCCACATATGAGCAACAAAAGAGGTTCTCTGGGGGTGACTCCTAAGCATAATCATAAGTAGGTTTAGCTTCTCTTCTGTAAGAATAAGTTTCATTAGGGCAAGCTCCAAGATCGAGGGCCTGGCCCATCGAAGTGGCAGTCCTTAATTCTTGTGAGAATATCAGGTCTTCCCCAGTTGGGGAAGTTTAATGTTTTAACCTTTTTCCCCAGTCCCTCAAGGAGACTTTGCAAATACTTTTTATTTCTTTTCTTTTTTTTTTTGCAAATACTTTTTAATCTTCTTCCCAGGTTACTTTGAGATGTATCAGGGCATCACACCAACCTGTACAAACCACCAAGATCTCCCTATCCAAGGTTGCATGTAATTATAGGGTTCAAATAAGTTGACCATTCAAGTTAGATTAGATAGTGTGCTACTGAAAATATAAATTTTGCACCAAACAAACATCTCTTCCCTTGATTTCACACAGAAGTTGAAGTTTTCAAATTCTAGCATACATTATTAGATTTACTTCATTCCTGTCTTTTGACTTCTGGTACACCTGGAATCGGCTTTTAAGAGTTCCAGAAAGCTTATTAGAAGGAACTTTCTAATAAATAGAACTGGGCTTCTTTGAAACATAGTGAGTTCCCCAGCATTGAAACAGATAAATGACCTCTTGTTGAGATTGTTTTAGAGGAGATTCAGCCGGGATAGGGGCAAGAATAGACTTCTAAATTCCTTTCAATTTTAGATTCTGTTATTATATCAGTGATCTTTGGTTTCCTCACTGTTATTAGTCCTCTGCAGCATTCTCTTTATTGTAATGAAATAGAGAGGAATTGTTGTAAGAAAACTGCAAATAATCTTAGGAAGTAACGTTAAGCAAAGGTTGTTACAGAGCAAATCCCTCCTCTGTCATGCAGTTCAGGAATCTTCCAACAATGAGGCCATAGTTTGTTGCAGCTTGTTGGCAGTCTCCCAGCCTCCAGCTTTTGAGATGGTACTATCTCTTAAGATATCCTGTGAAATTTTCTCTAGCTACTGCAGATCAGCCAAGGCAAGTGAACCGAACCTCAAAGGTCATTTAGGGAGGCTGTCTGGACAACCAACATGGAATTGACTTTATTGTGTATATTTAGTCACTTATTTGATGGGGTAATTTTACATCTTTTTTTTTTTCCCTAATTACCAGGTGCAGTCATCACCTTTGTTTCAAGGTTCTCTTTTTTAAATTTGGGGTATTGGCAAAATACAGTAGTTCTCCGTTCTGTCCTTGATGAGGTAGATTTTGATTCTCTGACAAATTATATTCTACAGGACAAAACAGCTCACTTTTCTGTGCAGGAAAAGGGTAGCCCTACTCTGAAAGTCATCCCATTTGGCATCTTTCTGAGGATAACATTGTTTCTCATCCTTTGGATTCTAGTTAGAGATTTGGAACCTCTGGCTTTGTCACCATGTGGCTTCACTTGAATTTCCTTTAGCTTAAAACTTAGTATCATCTGTCCCAACACACATAAACTCTGATATTTTAAAATATCTTATCCTGATTTATTTATTTTATAGGTAAATCATCTTCTGAGTCTCTGGTCCCCAAGCGGGTCAGTCTTGTTCACATATCTCAAGTCATTTCAGAAGTTGATGGTAACAGAATGGCTTTGAGCCAAAAGGGAGCACAAGATTCCTTCCCTCTTCAGCAGAAGATTTTGGTATGCTCTTTGCTCCTCTTGACAAGGCAGTTGAAAATCAAAGAGGTCACTCTAGGGAAGGTAAGTTGGAACTCTCAGAGGATTGAGCTGGGGTGGGGATGAGAATCTGCTTCATAGAGCAGATATTTTCCAAAAGGTCTACTATTTTCCAACTGACAGGAATTAAAAATGGGTTTGACAGTAAAAATAAATACTGGTACTATGCAAAAAGCAGCTAACTTTATTTCCCTTGGGTTGGGGTTGAGAATTTACTATTAATCACCTGTCGCTTTCCTCCTTCATTTCTGCCTCTCCCAGTGAAACATATAACATTTTGAGAATATCTACAGAATGCCTGTTCAAGGCTTTTGTTGAAAAGAGGGAGAAATAAGACATTCAGATATCTCTTTTTACAAATCCAAACTCCACATTTTTAGAGAAATGGTAAGAGACAAGCTTTTAAGCAGCATCTGTTCTCTCTTGTTTCGTCCTAGTTATATGAAGCCTATAGTAACGTCTGTCGCAAACAGCAGGTGGCAGCTGTGGACCAGTCAGAGTGTTTGTCACTTTCAGGGCTCTTGGAGGCCAGGGGAATTTTAGGATTAAAGAAAAACAAGGAAACCCGCTTCACAAAGGTACAACTAACCGCTTCTTTATGATAGTACTTTTAATTAACCTGTTTTGGAGAGCTTACCTTTTGCTAAAGTAAAAAATTTTAAATGATCACAATTAAATGAGTAATGGGCTTTTTTAGCTGGGGTTTAAGTGTGTATGGATGGAAATGTAGTATGAATGAGATATTTTCAGGCTATTAAAGCAGTGTTTAACTTGCTTGCCTCATGTGGAAAAATTTTAACTTGGTAGAAGTTTGCGTAATAATAGCTTTACTTTTGTGAGTTCTGCACCATGAGAAATCCTTTTCTCTTCTTTCCAGGTGTCTTTGAAGATTGAAGAGAAGGAAATAGAGCATGCTCTGAAAGACAAAGCCTTAATTGGAAATATCTTAGCTACTGGATTGGCTTAACTCTCTTTCTTTTCTTTCACTAATACCTCACCTTTCCAGTGGCATTTAGAAAAAGCTACAGAATATTCATTTGAGTATTTTATACATTCAGGTCTGAAAATAAATAGGGCATTTTTTACCTAAAACCAATGAATTTTAATCTATAGAGTCATGAATATATTAACACGGAATAATGTCTTAGGGACTTTTTAATTTTTACCCATAAAAATGACCAACTAGACCCTTTTAAAATAACATTTACTACCTCTATCATTTATATGTCTGTAGCCAGAATGCTTGCAAGTGTGCAGAATTATGTTGTAGAGGGTATATATGTTTGCCTCTTAGTGTCCTCAAACATTGGTGTATTTTGTTAAGAACTTTGGAGTTAGTGTAAGAAGCATGAAAAAAAGACGATGCAGGAAAATAAGCAAAGTGCACTCGGAAATTTGGTCAAAGAATTTCTTTTTGGAGTGTACTGTGTTCATTTTGCAGATACCATATTGTGGCAATTTAAGGACTCTGAGTTTCTTGGGCACTCCCAAGGTTGTGGGGGTGGTAAGGAGAATGTAACTCTAAGGATTGTGAATATATATTTATTTCACTTTGCATTTTTTGTCTTTTTAAGCAATCGCAATTCAAGAGAACACAAGCTTTCCAAAGGCAATGTGAGAATTATTCAAACATTCCCACTGTTTTAGCTACCCCCAGATGAAGCCACTTGTTTCAAGATGCCTTAGTTTGGGGTTGGAGTTGCATCTAAACCACATATTTTTCTTATTAGATAAATTAATACATATGGTTCCTCACAGCTCCCCTTTAATGGGTTTGTTCAATTCATCTCCCAATGGCATTAAATGGCATTTTGTGACTGGGACACCAGAGGGCACCACTATAACACAAGCTGCCTCAAGAGTCAGGCTTGGGGTTGGGGTATTTTTCTTTTGAGGGAAGGCAGAAGATAGTTCTAGTTTGATTATTTAAGAGATTGCTGTATTTTTATAACTCAAGCTTGAAATGTAAACCATGTGTGAGATGACTGTCAGAGAACAAGTGACCAAGTCTCATTCCCCTGAGCTCTTCTGCCTGCCTTTGCCTTTCTGACTTGGGCTTGAGTTTGGGAACTCGATATGTGTACAAATGATCTGTTGGCCAGTGTTTCATTCATCCTTCCCGCTGTATCCCTGCAATGTGATCTGGACTGCAGCAGGTGGTATGGGGTAGAAGGATGAACAGAGAGAGCCATCTGAAATGAACACTACCCACTAGTGTGTGTAGGAGAGGATAGTTCAGACATACGATTCTACATGTTGTGACCATTTTCACACTCCTTTATGGAGCATTTGAGCGGGGAGCACAGTTGCATACCTAGAAGTTGGGAAAGTATCTGGGGTTATAAGGGTTAATAAGCATAATTGCAAGATTGTCCGAAGGCTGATGGAAAGCAGAGACTGAATGGGATTGAGAACAGATGCGAGGCTTGATTTAAATTACATTTTATTGGATACTGCAACCTAAAGAGACGTGACTGCTTTACAGTTAGTTTCCACACTGTGGGCAGCTGCTGTCTGTTCTGTGTCCACAGTAGGATCCTGCCCAAAAAGGAGCAGCCTCCCCACCTCGTTGTATTTGAGGCTTGGCGCCTTCCTCTTAACTGTGGGGCTTGAGTCAGGAACATGGCTTGACTCGCAGTGGGGCTGCAATGTATCCTCCGTGGCTGCCAGCCAAGATCACATTTGCAGATTCAAAGGAGCCAAATTTCTCTCTACCTCCTTTCTCTCCCTTTCCCCTGGTATTTGGAAATAGGTTTTTCTGAGTATTGGTTTGTTGGTTTCCTTTCCTTCAGTTCTCCCCCCACTCAATTTCTAGGTCATTGCTGCTCTCAAGACTTCAGCAATTGGAACAGGGTTGGTTCTGTCACTGATGCGTGAAGCAGACTTAGAATCCCTGCCTGGCTTCCGCTGCCCTTGTGGGAGCAAAAGCCGATGTATGTTTGTCAGTAAAGTCTTAAGTGTAATTCAGACAGCCAGGGAGCAGGTTGAGAGGAGGAAGAAAGTCCTTTCCTTGCTGGCTTTTCTCACTTAGCTATAGCTAAGAGCTATAGTAAGGTGGTCAAATTTTTAGTGGGCTGGGCTGAGCTTGTGGTTACTAGTTTTTGCCAGGATCATCGGCTGCTTCACATGGAGTGGTGGCAGAGATGCTGACATACATTTTTCCTCTTGAAGGTGGTGGGATATGTCCTGATTTGTGTGTGTGTGTGTATATATTCCCCCCCCCCCCAAAAAAAACAAGCTTCTTAGAGTGCTGGTGGGTATTGCCATGGAAAAAATCAGGCACAATAAAGTTGGCGCAAGTTTCAGCCTGAGCTGCCACCTCTGATACCAAAAAAAGTTGGTGGACCCCTATTCCCTACTCCATCCCCCCCAACCATTGGTACCTACTTTTATTGAGTGCCATATTAATATACACCAATGAGAACTGGGGTGTGGAGATGAGGTAGAGCTTGGGGACTAAAAAATAACATTTTTTTCAAGAGGTGTTACCTTGACTGCAACTGAGGAAAACCTAGAAGAGAGCCAAGGTGGAGATTTTATTCACATTTGGCTCTATCCCCAGTACTTAGTTCAGTATCTGGTACCTGGTGGGTAATCAATCCATAATTGTTGAATAAATGGATAAATGAACCCAGTAAGATGCTGCCTGTCTTCCCATTTTTAAACAGTTCAACATTGTGGGTGCTTTTGCATTGGGATGTTGAGCAGGCCCCTGCACACGAAGGGTGTTCCATCTTATGAGATGTGTCTTAGCACAGTTGTGGGGCATTTATTGGCCTCATAGATGCCTACCACTCAGTCCCTCTGATGTGGCATTTTGCTTGAGGCAACTTCCATTTTGCTCCAGGGACATTTTGCTGTAAGGAGAGAGTCCTACCTGAAGGCTGGGAAGAGGGGTGCCTGTCTGGATGTCACCTAGTGTTACTGGAGATTGGCCAGAAGCTGTGCCTTCAGTTGGCAAGGGATTAGGAGGGAACCCACCTTTGCTTTCCTGCTTTTTAACTTTGGAGAAGTTGTCAATCTCACCATCCTCCCCCAAAAAAATAAGGTGCCATCATAGGCATAAACAGCCCAGGTCTCCCTCTAAAGATCTATAGGGGAGAAGGCCTGCCCTTTGGTTTTCCCTTGATTTCTAACCCCAGCCCTAAGGCAGTAGAAGCTAATTGGGTACAAGAGGCCTGGGTAAGGTTCTCTGAAGACTGGCGAAAGGAGAAAGCAAGCTCCTTTTTAAAACAGCTCTAATTGAGTTCTGAATCAGCCTCACTCCCTTTGATCTCGCCTCTGTTTCCCACACTGCCTGAAAGAGCTAGATCAGCACTTTATAACAAGGGTGCGCCTGCTCCCCGTGCCTCCCCCCACCCCCTTGATGCTCTGCTGCCGCCATCCACTGCTTGTCTCCTTCAGTTAAGATAATGAAGATGCTGAGAGATAAAATGTGTATTTAATAAGGGTGGGGGTAGGGAGCAGAAAGGGGCAGCCAGGGCCTTCTAGTTTGGGGCCTAGCCAAGATGAGCTTTGAAAGCAAAGCTAGAGTAAGACTTGGCCCCAGGGTGTAGGGGTTTCTGGGCCTCAGTCCAGCTGACTTCACTGCCTACTGTTGCCCTAAATTCCCCCACCTCCACCCTCTCACCCCCACACTTCCCTTCCTCTCTTCTTGCTCCCAATGGGAAAAAGGACTCTTGCTCCAACTTTCTTTTTCAGCTGGTAATTTGGCCTTTCCTGTGGTGCCCCCACTGGAGTCAGCTGCAAGGTTGGACTGGGGCAGCCCCCTCTAGCCTAGGCCTGTAGAAGCTGTGGGTTCATGGTGGGGGGTGAAAAGCTGGAGTTAATGAAGACCAGCTGCTAGTCTGGGTTCTGCCTCCAGCTAGCTGGAGGCCAGCCTTTGGTAGTGGTTAGAGGTTCTGGGGTATGTGACCTCCGTCCCTGGGCACAAGGATATCCTGTGGCAGATGAGCCTTGTGCTTCTCTGCAGCTTGGTTTTATCCTCAGTTTGTAAGAGAGTAGTCTGTTTCCTTCTTCCCTTACTCCTCCTTTCCCCAAATAACACTCAGCCCTTACTGAGCTTTATAACTAGTGGTGGCCCAGCTGAGATCTGAGGAGCTCCAAGCCCTTTTGTAAACACTCATTAACTCTGCCTGGGAAGAACCAAGAGTCCTGTTTAACAGCTGGGAGAGAACTGAGGCACCTCGGGGTGAAAGGCTTGACCTGAGCTCACATCACCGACTCCACCCTGGGGCCCTCCATCCTTACTGTCTAGCTCCTTCCCCAGTTCTTCTTGTAGACAGAGGTGGAGGCAGTGCTGTTGCCCTTTCCCCTTCTAGGAAAAGGCCATGCTCTCTCCCTCCCTTAAGTCTGTCCCTGGCTTCCCTGGCCTTTCACCCCATGACATTTCCCCTGCTCTGCTGCTAGAGAAATGTGCAACCCTCCTTGCAAAATGTTCTCAATCCACCCCTCTGTAGACTTCCCATCCCCCCCTTTCTTTGCCCACCTATCCCACCAAACCTGAGTTTTTCTCTTTGAGCTACTGAGAAGGTTGGCTATCCTAAAGTAAGTCAGTAATTCATCTGACCAACTCTTCTGCCTTACATTTATGTCCCAAATGGCATCTGGGGAAAACTTCCCTTTCTTTAATTTGTTCATTCTGGTAAAAATCCAGAACCCTACTGAGGACTGGGTCAGAGCACTAGCTGACTTTTAGGTTCTGCATTCTGTTCTGATATTTACAATTGCCATTTCTGTCAACCGATGTAGCTGAAAGTGTTTTCTCCCTTCTCCCCTAGCCCTACTTGCTCATACCCTCACCTGAATATGCGTATTTATATCCACACACACAAATGCACACACCTCACCCTCAGGATGTAAAGTTCTATCTTTTTTCAGCTGCAATTCAGGTCATCCTGCCCACTTTACTTACCAGAAAACCAAGTAGATATTTCCCCTCAGATGGCTCCTTAGGCCCTTAGAAATAGTGGGGAGGGATGGAAAGCCTTTGCTCTATCTGTGAAGGGAAGGATAGTAGGTAGAAGCAGGCATGAGCACCCCACCCCTTCAAAGATTAGTGCTTGTCGCTCCAGTTTAGTAGGGGTAACAAGAAAAGGGATCTTAACCCCATCTCTAGCACTAAAGCCCAAATCCATCTTCAGGGAAGTCAAGAAGAAATGTTTATTCCCTACTCTCCCGTAATATCCTGTCCTCAGCTAAGTCATCCATGTGCTATGTATTTGGGACTTGAGACCTTTCCTATCCCTAGACCGTGACTCAGACTTCCATCTTTCCTCCAGAGTGTTATTTCTCTCCCATCGGTTCTCAGCTCCTTATCTCTGCACCTGCTGACCTAGTCAGAGCTGGTAGAAGAGGGCGGGGAGATCCTAGCATTAGGGGAGTGGACTTTAGGACCCAACGGGAGCCTGTGCTTCTTGCAGCAGCCTAACCAGAAGCAGGGGGGAATCCTGAATCGAGCTGAGAGGGCTTCCCCGGTTCTCCTGGGAACCCCACCATACCCCTGCCAACACACCTGAGCAGGTAGGACAAAACACACCCCTTCCCAATTATCCCTTGTCTGCTTTCTACCCAGGTCTCTCTGCTTCTGATCTTACCGTTTCCCTCTTGCCAGTTCAGGCTTTCCCCATCCCTCCTCCCCCATTGCTCACTGTGTCTTGGGAGGTGGGAGTCTGGGAACAGCGGGGTGTCTGAAAGCTCAGAGGCCCTGAACCCTCCAGCACCCTTCCTGCATTTTCCCCAAGGCATTCCCCAATCTGTAGCTGAAACTGGAAAGTGGGAGGAAGGTCTGCCCAGGCCCCACGCCCTTGCACCTACCTTTGCAGTATTGCCCAATATCCCTCACCAAGACAAGAAAATTGGCAAATGTTGGGGTGATAGAGAGTGGAGGGAGCAGGAGGAGGGACCTTGTGAGGGAACTGAGGTCTTCCAGGTTCATCTCACACTTGGGTGGCCAAAGGCTTTGCTGGAGGGTGGTGGAGGTTGTCGGCATTTAGGTGGCCTTTCCCTCTAGGGAAAGTTCAGTTAGAGCCCCTCATCATTGCCAACATGTCAACACCCATTGGAAAGATCCCTACTGACCTGGGGTGTGTGTGTATGTGAGGAGAGACCATGTGGTTGTAAGCTCTGTAAGCTTTGAATGTAGGTGGCTATGGTAAGGGGAGGGATCCCGGAGTATAACCCAGGCTAGAACAGACTCAGCCCATATGGCTGGGGAAGGGGGTGTGGACCAGATGGGAAGACCTCCCAGCCATGCCAGTTCCTTGGGTGCCTTGGCTTCAGAGACTCTGGCTCCTGGTGTTACCCCAGAGCTGGGAGGCCCTGTAGCTCCCACCCTCCTGCAGCCTCTGGGAGAGGCTAGATGACACCTACTGTTTGCAGTGGCTTATTTTCCCCTCCCGTGGTGGACTGATAGGCCCTGCTTTCTGAAGATCAGAGTTATCTTCTTCTGGTTCGGTAGGTTTGCAGGAGCGGGTGTATGACTTGTCTAAGTAACTGCCTGTGAATCTGTATATTGCCTCTGGGAATAGTAGAATGGGGAGGTGATAGAAGAGAGTGGGAACTCTTTGGGAGAACCCCTGCAGTTCTCAGTGTAGTAGGGGTGGGGTGGGTGGTATGCCCCCTGGTAATGCGGTCTAGGTGTGGGCTGTGCTCTGCATTCCTCCTTGGCTTCCCCAGAGTCCCGAGGGTTGGGCTTGGAGGACAGGGCAGATAAAGCACTGGCTTCAGACTTAGTTCAGCTCTTGACCTGAGGAGGGAAGTAGAGATTCTCAGTGTGAGCAATAGCCTGGAAGTAGAGGGCTGAATTTAAGACTCAGCCCGGATGTTTAACAATTTGCATTTATACAGGGTTCCCCACTCTCTAAGCCTCTTTCTTCATCTGTAAAAGTGGCTATCAATAGCAAGCCCTGCCTGCCTGACTGGACACTGCCATAAAGACCCCACAAAATAATGTAAATCCTAAAGCCCAGTGTAAATGGTAGTGATGGTCTGGGCTTCTCTCAGATGGGCTCCTCTTCCTAGATCTAGGTCAAGCTCTCTGCCTTTAGGTTCCTTCCCCTGTCCTTGCTTATCTGAGGGATGGAGGAGCCAGGCAGGGTTATTGCCCCAGGGGCTACAGAATTCCCCTACTGTAGATTGTGGCTGTCACAAGAGAGCCTGTGGTCAAGACAGGACAGATGTCTCCAGCAGCCTTCTCTTCCTCTGGGACTCCATACCTTCTCCCCTAAGCCCTGTCTTCACTTGCCTTCTGCCATCCCTGCTCGGAGTCCTTGTCCCTGTCTCTCCCCTGTCCTGTGGCCTCCGTGTCCAGCTCACTGGGCGAGAGCCCTAATCGGATTTGACAGCTGAGATATGTGTGGCGGCTGAGAGCTGGCAGGAGGGAAGCCAGTGGGAGGATGGTGTGAGGGCCGCCCCTGGCACTGCCCAGGCCTCCTGAGTGCCACCTTGAGCCTGCCAACTCCTCAACCTGGCCCCTGGGAAGTATAGGATCAAAAGTCTGGCATCTGGAAATTAGGGACGGGGGAAACACACCGAGGTGTTTGAAGGGCTTCATGTCAGTATGTCGACTCTGATGGGGACAAGAGGACAGGGAAGTCAGGCTGGCCTCACCTCCTTCCTATCCCCACCACCCCAGTTTTTTCTCTCCTCTGGTTCAGCAGAAGTGTATTCACTTTCTCTAGCTGATGCCTTTGGCCAGCACCTCCTTATGGGTCACATCTAGGAGTTGCTGGGGACACCAAGCATCTACCTGGCTCTGGGCTGTTTCCTCCCCTCCGAGGTATTTCACTCACTCTCTGGGCCAGGCGCCAGGGCTCCTGGGCTCCTGGGTTTCCCGCCTGCCTCATGGTACGGGGCTCCCCTGCAGGTCTCCAGAGTCGCTAAGCTGGTTCCTTCCTACTGTATGGGGAGGGCCTTCTCCCAGCACTGGGAGGTGTCAGGAATCCCAGTAGGAGAGGAGTGAGGGCACAGTAGCTCCTGGCACTGCAGCACCCCGACTCCCGGCTCCTAGTCTCTAACTGAGCTTAGGTGCAGCAGATGCAGGTGGCAGGTCTGGCAGTTTGGCCGTCTTCTCTTCCAGGCTTCCATCTTTACATGTGGGTAGCCAAGATCTTCTGCTCTCCTTTGAGCCTTTTTCCCTACGGTATCTGGGAGTGGCTATCGAAACCCCTCTGTCTGCACCCACACATTTTGGGGAGCAGGAGATTAGCGTAATTGAGGCTGGGGCACTATTTTATCTTGCCTCCAGTTGGGCCGGGGTGAGGGAAACTGGCACTAACTTCCACAGGTCAATTCCCTCTACCCTCAAAAGACCAACGTGTGGAGCCAGGCCCTGCCCTCTCAGTGCCCACAATGTGGTTGGCACTGATTTGTCAGGAATTGGGAAGGTTTCCCTCCAAACTGCTCACCTCCTCACTCCTCCTCCTGTGGGAGAGGGCTGCTTTGGATTGCAGGCATTTTAGGCAGGCCTCCTTGGGAAGGGGTGTGGGATGCCCCCGAGATGGCCAAGTTGGCAGAAGCCCCAGGCTGGAGTGCTGAACATGGTTCTGAGCTAGGAGTTTGTGGGGTGGGCAGGACATGGGCCTCCCTGCCCCCCTCATTTCCTGCTCTTTGGGCAGCTGTGGGCGAGAAAGGCTGCAGGGACTATTTTTAGTTGGTCTGTCCCCTGGCAGGAGGGACGTGCAGAAAAGCACGGGGCAGGCAGAGGGGCTGGCCAAGGTGAGGGAAGACAGGCAGGCAGAGAAGTGAGAAAAGGCCAGCGGGGCAGCAGATACAGTAAGGAGGCAGGCTGGCAGGGGCAGGCCCTTGCTGAGGGGGTTTTGGCCTAGGGAGATGGGCCGGGCTGGGCTGGATTCTGTCCAGCTGGACTCAGAACTGGAAGGGGCTCCAGAGGCCAACATCTGGGCAGCTCCCCTTATAGAAGGGGGAGTGAAGGCTTAGAGAGGGGACGTGACTTATCCTAGGACACTCAACCAATCACTGGCTGCATTGGGACTGGAACCCATGGCCTTGGCCTTCACCACACCTGGTCATGCCCTCTCTGTCCTGCAGCATGGAAGACCTCAGGCCATGCGTGCCTGGTCTGTTTCCATTTCTGTTTGTTTGTGCAGGGTCTCTGGTAAACCCCAGCTTGGTTTGTTTATAAGTCTCTACCATGTGGAGAGAGTCTGTGTTCAGGCTGGAAGGAGGCTGGGGCTGGGGTTTGTTTGGGTGGCCTGTGGCCACTGGTGTGACGCGAAGGGCTGGGCAGGTTCCAACAGGCTCTCAGGCTGGCGAGCTGTGGGACTTGGCAGCACCTTAGAGAAGGGGCATTGGGTCCAACTCTCTCATTTTAGGGACCCAGGAGGGCCAGGGATTTGCCCCACAGTCCCAGGATGAGTTAGAGATAGACCACGGACTAGGACCCAGATGTCCAGACTCCTCAGAGCCCTCTGCAAGCCTGCTCCTGCCACTTCTAGATCTGTGCTAGTCGTGGTGGTGGTTTGCCAATCCCTCTGTCAAGGGAGGAGGGAGGAGTGGGGGATGACCCCACAGGTTTTCAGTCCTTTTTGAGCTCTGGAGCCAGAAGCTGGTGTTCCAGGAGAGTTGGGGGTGGGGGGCGGGCAGTGCATGGGGAGTTCCGGGAGAACTGTGGAGCCCTCAGAATTCAGTCTGGGTCTTTCTCCTGCCTCAGCCTCATCCCTGAGGACACCGTGTTGCCCACCTACAGGGGTGCCATTCCATAGACTCTGATGTGCATGAGACATAGCGCCTCCTGGAGTTGTTCAGGGCCCCGTCTGTGCAGCTAAACACGGTGCATCTGCCCCCCTACGCTCCCCGCCCCCCACCTCCTTTCTTTGATTCAGCTTCAGACCCAGCTGGAAGGAGGTATTCCGGATAGGTCTTAGTCCAATTCTCACCCCCTGCCACCCCCTTCTTACCCCACCCCCACCACTCAGCATCTCTTATTCCTCTCCCCCTCCCCACCCCCACCAAGCAGGTCTCAATGGGCCACACAGTGCGGTGCCAGAGCCCTCCTTCTCTCTCCATGCAGTTTCTCTGTCTCTGGGGGGCTGATTTATCATGCCCCCCTCCCCCATCAGGTCTGCTGCAGTGTGTGAGAAATCGATAGTGTAAATGGATTGAGGCTTTTCAGCCTGTCAACTCCCCTTGTGCCCTGTGAACTCTCCTGGGACTTGGGAAGTTCCCTAGCCCCTTCCGGGTCAACATCACACAGATACACACACTTAGTGGTAGCCAGAGCCCTGAGCACAGGAAAGGCTCTTTCTCTCTCTCTCTTTCTGTCTCTCCCCTTCTCTCATATATTGTGCTGGTCTGAGCATGACAAATACTCTTGAACATTTATTTTCTAGCTTGGGAGGAGTGGGGGTGGTGGGCTAAAAGGGTAACAGGCCGCCAGCAGAGGTGGAGAGGGAGGCTGGGGGTGAGGGACTGTGCCCCAGAAGAACTAGCTGGAAAAGGGATTGGGTGACAGCCCACCCCATCAGCCCCTGGTAACTCAACCCCTGCAGCCCACCCTTCTGACTCCCCTCCTGCCCCACAACTTCAGCAGCTGCTGGCAGAAGCTGGGCTGGCAGAAGTGTGTATGAGTGCATGTGTGTATGTGGGGGTGGTGGTGAGAGGGGCTGTGGGGGCAAGGTGTTCTGCCAGGACATGTTAAAGGAGACTCACAGCCTGGGTACAACTTGGGTGGCAGGAGGAGGTGGGGCTGGTGGGAGAGTGGGTGGTGAATGAAGGGCAGGGAGCAGGCTGTGGTGGGTCAGGGCAGCCCAGGGGTCTCACAAAACTTGTCTATACTGGAGCAGAGCCTGTCATGACGGGGTGGGCACTGGTGAGGGGGCAGGGGCGGGGCCAGCCACACCCAGCCCAGGATGCCGGGGCCTGTTCTTCCAGGGGGCACATATTGCCATGGAGGGCACAGCTGGCCCCTGTCCCCATCACTGAGCTGTGCATGCTGGGCATGAGAGTACTGGTGACTAAGTCGCTTTGGTCTTGGGGCTGGCAAGGTTCCAGGCTCGGCTCTTCTCGGTAGGTGAGTCACTGCCCTGGCATCTTCCCTTGAAGCAGCTGAGTCACCCGACTGTGCTGGTTGGGGAGGTGGGCACCATGTTTGGGGTGTGTGCGGGGGCTTATGTGTGTTGCCCCCAGTGGCTTCTCTGATCTCTCTCTGGCATATTCTGGCCCCACCCATAAATCTGTAGAGCCAGGTGGGGATGGTGTGTCTCCAGGGCCCCACTGGGGGGTGAAGGAAGAGGCAGCAGGGGGCAGAGTAAAATGGCAGCATGCGCCATCTGAAGTAAAGGAGAAAGGGCAGAGCAGTGGACTGTGGGTTTGGATGCCAGCTCTGCCACCGATAAGCTGTGTGACCTTGGGCAAGGCATTTTCCTTTTTGAGCCTGAGTTTCCTCATCTGCACAATGGAAATAGGAGCTCTGCCCAAGATTATTACCTTTCAGGACTGTGAGCATCAAATACGATGGGGCCATGACAGTGCCTGTGGGTGGAGCCTCTTTGGGGATGAGCACTGGGAGGCTGCGGAGGGAAAAACGGAGTCTGCTAGGGCTGGTTCTGGCAGACAGGCCTCACCACACCCATCCAGGTGGTGGTAGGAGGGCAATTGCCTCCCATCCTCTGATCAGATTACCAGTGGTGATGCTATTCTTTAGGAGTCCCCCTCAGTCTGGGAGAGGGACCAGCTGGAAGAGGGACACCTTGTTTTGCTTAGAAGAATGGGCCTTCCTAGGGTGTCTCAAAGCAACTTTGACTTTCAGGTGCTTTCACTAGCCCCCTGTATAGTTATTGGTACTTAACAGGACTTTTTCTCTCTGGCTTCCTCTGGTTTGGAAGGGATCCTTGTCTTGGGAAACCTCCCCCAGCCCATCTCCTGTGTCCAAGAGGGAAGGAACAGGGCCCAAGGAGGAGTGTCTTCCTAAAGAGAGAGGAGCCCCTGGCCATGGCTTTTCTCCCTCTTCCCTGCCTCCTGCCTCCTCCTAGGTGCTCTTCCCTCCTGCATGAGAGTCCCTGGCAGGAGTGGGGCGGGGGGGACTCTGCTTTGAGGTTCCATTTCAGGCCCCAGCACAGCTGGAGTTTAGCTGCTACTGCACATTGAAGACTCCTGTCCATTCACTCTTACTCCCTACCTGGGACCTCTCCTGCCTCCTGGAGTAAGGCCTGGGTAGAGCTGGACTTTGGACCATCAGCACTGGGTGCCCTGGGTAGGGAGGGAGTGCCCTGAAGGTATGTGGGCTGTGTGCTTGTATATGGGCACCAGTCTTGTGTGCATGAGTGACTGACCCCTATGGGGAGTGGGTCTGTGTGTCCGTGAATTTCCTCCCTATTACCCTGCCCTCAGGGGTGTGCCCAATTCTCCTGTTCCTGCCCTTGTGTGTGCACAAATGCCTGTCTTGCAAGTTCTTGTTCAATGTACTCATGGATGTGCATATATGTGTGCCCTGGGCGTGCATTTGCATGAGGGTGACTGAGTCTCCATGTGTATGAGTGTACTTGGCCCCATGTACTTGACAAGGTGTACATATAGGCCTGTGCCAAGTGTCGTTGGTGGTAGTGTTGTTGTGTATATGCTTACTTGCAATTTTGTGTTCATGATTCTTCCTGTCTAGTCTCTGCTGGAAATTAGACAGGTAAGATTTAGGCCAGAAGTGGTGGTGGTGGGGAGCTGTGGGGGCTGTGGGGGCTGGGCTGGGCTGGCGCTGAGCCTCCTTCTGGGCTCATCCCTGGCCCCGGTGGCGCCCCCTGCTGCTGGCTGGACTTAAACTGAGAGGCCATTGAGGAGGCGGGGTGTGGGGGCGAAGGGGTTAAGCGGCGGCGTCCACATCTGGGAGCCATTGGCGCATTCCTGCCCGCTGAGCGCATGTTTGCGAATGGATCTGGACTGGACGGGACGCGACGGGGCGGGCGGCGCTCACCGGCAGACGGAAATCCAGACGCGAATGCTAGACAGCCCTGGCCCGGAGCTGCCCCGGGCACCCTACCTCTACGCAGGACCCCAGGGCAGAGCGTGTCTACCTGGCACATCCTACTAACCCTAAGGCTGGGGGAGAGAGACAGTCATACTTCAATTCTAGACCCGGATCTGCAACCAGTGCGACCATGGACAAAACCCTGTGCCTACTCCAGGCCTGTGTTTGCTCCTCTGCAAAGCGGGTGCTGTTGGGACGGTGGGTCTGAGAACTCTGCCATCCGGGCCAGGCCGAGGCTTTTCACTGGGATGGATGCCTGGGACTGTGGCACTTTCCCTTCCAGTGGGAAGTCCTGTGGGGGGCACTTGTGGTTACTTCTCTGCCCGGGGAGGGAGGCAGGGGTGGGGAGGAGGTGGCGGTGGGGCATAGTGATTCCGTCTCTCCCACTCCCATGGGCCGCTAGAGGCAGGGAGCAGCAGACTAGGAGGGGTCTTGTGGCTGTGTTGGAACTGGGGTCTCTGTAGATAAAGGGTGATTGATTCAGGCCCTGCCAAACTGGAGCATGAATTCGAGCTTCCCTGCTTCTCCAGCCTTGGCCAGGACAGAGAAGCTCGAGTCTGAGTCCTCTAGCACAGAGGGGTGCTCTTGGGTGCCCCACTACTGGAAGGTCCAAGAGCCGCAGCCCTTTTCCGGGAAGGGGTCTTAAGAGAGGGGAGGGGTTGGGTTGCGTCAGAAGGTGTACGTTCGGGAGGTCTCCTGCACTCCATTTTTTGCATCCGAGAAAATCAAGATCTAGAGAAGGGAAGTGACTTGCTCAAGGCCACACAGCTCTTGGTTCCAACTGGTCCTTGGAGGACGATTATGCTTCTGGGAGGCTGGGCTTGACAGCTAGTGCGGGAGTCATAGTATTCAGTTCCAGATTACACTGCCGCTGCCTCTTTTTCCCGGTTTAGGTGTGGGGCGGGTGTGTGATCCGTGGCCCTGTGAGTGTGGGCATGTGTGATAGGAAGACAGGGTGTAGGATACCCCACACGGCGTTCCGGTCCTTTCTCCATGAGTTCCTTTTCTATTCTTTCCGCAGAACTTCACCTCCTCTTCACTGAGTCCCCTCTTTTGGAGCTGAGGGAGGGATTCTCTCAGATTCCCACGGTCCAAATGTCTGGGACGCGCGGCTTCTTTAAGAACTCCTCTCCGTCCCTGGTCTATTAAGGAGGCGGGGGGCCGTGATCGTGCGGGCCCGCCCCCTTACAGATGATTGGTCGGTGGGCGGGCAGGGGCGGGCCTAAGGGAGAGGGCCTCCCCCCCTATCTCGGCACCCTCCGCCCCCCACCCCCAGCCTGGGGCTCCGGGTAAAGTTTCAGCCTCCGCACGTGACTCGCTATGGCCGCTGCCGTCGCCCCGCGCCCCTGAGCCGCGGCCCCCCGGACGGCTCCTTTCCCAGGACCCTACACCCCTGACGTCGAGCAGCACCAAGGCATAAGGCCAGGGCAACGCACCGCCGCGCCCGCGGGCGCCCGGACAAATTGAGCTTCCTTGCTGCGAGGTAACCTCTCCCCTAGGGATTCTAGGGAGCCCCCGGCTCCCTTCGGCATCGGAGTCCCATAGTCTGCTCGGGATAGTAGCAGTGGGCGGGGATGTGGTGCCGGGCGGGGTTCAACGGGAACCCGGAGTTTCCTGGGCTCCCAGACCCGCCGCCGCCGGGTCCAGGGTGGGGAAGCCCAGTTTGTGTGTCTGTCTGCGCCTGGGTGTTCGCGCGCGGCCGTGAGGCGTCTGGGACCGTCTGCTGCGCGTGGCCCTGGCACCTGAGCTGGGGCAGTACCACCGCCGGGATCTCCTGGTCGTGCTCTCGTTCTTTTCTCTTCAAAAACAAGCAAAACAGACTTTCAAACCTGTTTGGGGAGAGATCGGATGCCCAACGGACTAGCCCCCTCCCTTCTTTCCTCCTGTTATCTGAGCCGCTCTGTGGTTTGGGGAGAACCAGCCAGGGGGCCCACCCCCACCAGAGGGAGCCCGGCGTGGGGGCGGGGCCCACTCAGCTGGTATCCCCAGTGGAGTGAGGGGAGCCGTCAGAATTGGGTGTGGGAGCCGTCAGGGTGGGAGGTGTCCCTGTGCCTGGTGTGCCATGGGGTTGTGGAAGCTTTGGGGCGCCCCTTTCGGGGAGAGGGGAAGACCAAAGAGACTGTCTGTCCTTGCCCTGCTGAGGTTGTCTGGTACCCGGTGCCACCCACGAGGCCGGGAAGCTGCTAGCCAGATGTGTATATGTGTGTGTGTGTGTGGGGGGTGTGTGCTGGGAAATCAGTTTGGTGATGTCCCCTCTCTTCCTCTCTGGGCACTGCCCCATTGTCAGTGTGCTAGGCTGAGGGTGGGGACCAACCCATGAGAAATTAGGTCAAAAAGCCCCCCCCCCCCCCAGACCTTACTCCATCCTCCATCCTTTCTTGAATAGGATGCCCAGTGTGCTGGTATGGCAGTGTACCCCCTGATGATTCCCCCCACTCTGTCTCCTGTAACCAGTGCCTTTTCCCTGCTGTGTGTATGCATATGTTCTCAGAGGGAATGGTTTCTGAGAATGCACCACCCCTCTCCTCTGGCTGCGTACCCCCAACCCTCCCTTCTGCTTCTGACCCCCCCCCTTCAGTATCCTGCTTAGGAGATCCAGGAATGTGTCTTGTCCCCTTCCCTGGTTGCAGTCTTCATAGGGCAAGGTCCATCTGGGAGAGCAGTGGTCAGCCAGGACCCCCAGATCTTATAAGGAAGTTGGGGTTCAGACCTCACATTCTTCTCCAGGGTTTTGTGCTTGATGGGGAGAATGGGCCAGGGAAGCCCCAGGTTGGAGTGGGGGTGGCTTGGAGCCCTGGGGCTTCTCCCGGGGAATGGGGATGAGTCTGGGGGTAGAACAGGAGAAAGAGGTATTTGGAGCTGGACAACTTGCAGTTCTCTTTCCTCCTGGAGGAAGAAGGGGGTGGTTGTGGAGCCAAGAAGTTTATGGCTGTGAAAAGACGTTAGTGCACTGGGAGGGGCTAGGACATCTTTACTGCCTGGGAGTCTGGGCCATGTTGTGTCCTGAGACAGAGAGGTCACTAGGGTCAGACTCTGAGTAGGCCCTTGGGAGTTGAGGATCTTAGGTTTAGAGGGACTTTGAGGGTGCAAGCGAGGGTTAGTGTGCACCAGGTAGTTGCTGCAGGCATGTCACCACCAGCTGGCAAGGGCGGTACAAGTGCAGTAGCAGTTCTGAGAAGCCCCTGGGCTTGGAGTGCCTTAATCATGGCCACCTCATTCTGTAGCCCTTACATCTCTGTCTCTTCAATCTGACCCTAAATGCCCCTGGGGCACCTCTCTAGCCCCCCACCTACTTCCAACCATGCAGCAGCCTTAAAGGAAGATTGCTCGATACAACCCCATCCTGACCACCCCCGGGCCTTTCCGCTGGGCAGTCACCCACACGTGCCATGACGTGGTTCTGCCACCCTGTCTAGAGTGGAAGGGAGGTCATTGTCTGAGTGGCCTTTCAGGTCGGTTTCAGGGGTTATTGACCTGGATACCCCATGGGTGAGCTCCATGCCCCTAAATCAATTGGTATTGGCAGCTGGTGCTGCCGTCTGAGACCTTCCCCCCAGGCCACTCAGACTTCAGTGTCTTAGGTGGGATGGTCCCCATAGCTGTGTGAAGCAAGGGTGGGGCCTGCCTCAAAGTACAAACCTCCTTGTCCGCTGGGAGCCTGGGCAGGGTAGGGCCTAGGCTAGGCTAGAGGGGTGGGCGTGTTTGGGCCTCTGGGGGGTATATTTGGGATCACTGCCTCGGATCTGGGGTGATGGGCATCCGGGGAAGGTAATCCCATCCCTGTGACAAATCAGTGGGGTAATCTCCACTTGCCCAGCTCCCCACCCCTCTCTGGTGCTGGTGGTTTGGGGAGTGTGGGAAGCTGGCAGGGACCCTGGCAGGATGGCCAGGGTTGTCTTAACTTACTGGGTTTTGGGAAAGGAGTGTGGCAACTGATACACCCAGCTCCCAGGGCCTTGGCTGCACATCCTCGCTGACGCCTGCTGTCTTTCCTCTCTCAGCTCCCCTCTCCACCCTCCTGCCGCTGTCTGGAGCCCACACGGTTTGTGGGGAGGAGGAGGGGGTGGGGGTGGAGGGGGAGGGCCTGGATCTCTGTGTGTGTCCAGGGAGTGTTCTGGGAATTGGCAGGATTGGCTGAGGATGTCTGGGTGTCTCCGCAGGGTGGGCGGTGTGTGGGGACCTGGCCCAGAGTGTGAGAATGTGTCAGCGTCGGTGTGTCTGTCCCCAGTCTGGCTCGGGCGTGGGTGTCTCTTGCTGCGTCTGGATCTTGCCTCCTGCTCCAGTCCACCCGCCGGCCCTCCCCCCGCCCCCAGCTGGGACTGCCTGCTGTTGCTCTCCCTCTCTCCCCGCAACTGGAGCCTCCCTTGCCTGTTCCTGGAATTTGGAGAGGAGGAGGAGGAAGAGGCAGGCAGACAGACCTCCCACACTCCAGCCCGCCTGCCTGGCATCGTAGGGAAAGGAAATAGGTGATGTGGAGCTAAGGTTTCCCTGGCTCTCTCAGATGCCCCAACACACATCGCAGGGGCCAGGTCTTACAGAAGGGCCAGGGCTTCCCCCACCCACTGGGCAATGATGCCTCCATCTTTTACCCAGCATCCTGCCCAGCAGTGAAACCTGCCCGACCTCCAGGCACCACTGTCAGCCCGGGGAGGGGGTGGAGGGATTAGGCTGCTGCCAGCCTGGCCTGCACCTGTTGCCAACCCCCAGCCCTGTAACTGGAGCTGGCCAGAGAGGGGGCTGCAAGATGACAGGTGGAATTTCTGTGGCCAAGCAGTACCCCCACCACCACTGCATATGCATTTTTTCCCTTCTAACCAGAACAAGGAGAGCCTGGTGCCACCCCCCCCCACCCCCGCTCCAGTGCCAACTTGATCTTATGGATGATGCCTCTATCCTGCTGGGGGCGGGGGGAGGGGGGCTGGACCTGGATGATGAGCAAGGGGATGGGTTTCTTGCTATTGCTTGATGACCACCCACGCCCTGCATTGCTGGCTGCAGAGCTGGGCTGCCCTCGTTCAAGTTTTCAGAGCTCTGCTGCCCTAGCAGGGCTGGGGGTGTGTGTAGGGGTGTGGATGGGGGTGGTTCTCTGTTAATGTTTTAATTGCATAAAAACTGGGAGCTCAGCTCCGGGCCAGTGGGGAGTCTGGGTCTGGCTAGCTGCCCGGTTTGGGCTAAATATAGTCTGGGACATCTGCAGAGAAGGGGAGGGGGGTAAGGGGAGGTTCCATTCTCCCCACCTCCGGCCAAGGTGCCCTCGTCTGGGCGGGCACCTTGGTGCAGGGAGGGGGATCCCTTAGCACAAAAGGCAGGGAAAGGCAGAGGGGCATAGTTGGGACCCCGCTTGCTCCTGAGATGCCTGAGATGAACCCAGAGGCTCCCCACAGAGTCAGGGCTAGGGAGTGGGGTGTGCCGGGGCTGGGTCCTCTGGTTCTCTGGTGCCCCTACCCCGAGATTTTCTGAGGTCACACGCCTGCCTGTGTGTCACTGCGCCCTGCGGTGTGTCACCGTGACCCACTCTCTGTGTGTCTGTGTGTACACACCTACTTTTGAGTGGCTGCCTCCTGGCCCCTCCTCCTGGAACCTCTGTCTCCTGGGTCCTACTGCAAGTCCTCAGCCCTTTCTCTCTCTGTCCCTCGACCCAAAGTGAAACCTTCAGCCCAGGAATCGAGACTCGCGAAGGGGAAGCTGCGGTGGGGAGTTCTCTGATCTCCAGTCACGGCAGGAAGTGGAGGGAGGGGGGCTGGAGGGGGAACTGTGAGTGGCAGGCAGGGAGGGAGGGCCTGACAGCCCTGGCTCCGCTCACACCCGGTGGGGGCTGGCCCTCTTCCCCCCCAGCCCCCAAATGGGGGATACTTGGGGGACAGCTGATTCTCTGGGGGCTGCTAGCAGTCTTCATCACCCCCCCCCACACAAACACACTGAAAAAAATATCTTCCTGTCACGTGGATGTCACTTCCGGTCCCACTGTGGTTCTCAGGCTGTTTGTTGTTGGTTGCCATGGAGATGCCGCTGTGGGCACTACCCCTGGTTCTTGTGGGGAGGGAGCTGCCCCTTCCCCTAAGGCCCACGGCTGGGGTGGGTCTGGGGGGCCTGACTAGGGGACCGTTTCAAGCTGAGTGTGTGTGGTCTCTGATGCCCCAGATCCCCCAGGGCCCCCCAGACTTCTGTCTGTGGGAAGGAGTCACAGCCACCTACTCAGACTGTGCGTTCGTGGAGACTGTGACCGCGTCTGGCTGGCTTGACTGTGATTTCATAGGCCCGGTCCCCTCCAGCCTGGGCCCCCGACCTCTGCTCTTCCTGTCCCCTTGTTCAATTTTGGAGCCTCCTCCTATCCTGTGTTCGCATGGAAACGCCCTTGTGCAGGGAGTTTCTACGCTTGCTGGGGTTCAGGCTGGAGCTCCGGGTGGGATTGCGGGCTGTGTGTGATTCTGGCGGGCAGGGAGGTGGGTGCTAGGCTCACCACCCTCTGTTCTGCACACACACACAGCCTGCACCAGCTTTCCCCCGGTCTCGCAGGCCATGTTCTTTAAGGGGAAGGCCATGAGACCCCGTGACCCATTCTTCCACCCTGCCGTGGGCCTCCCTGTTCAACTGAGTTTGGAGTAGGGCACAGATTCCCCCTGGTTCTAGCCTCAACTGAGTAGGTGTGTGTGGAAGTAGGAAGTTCCTGGGGGGTTGCTGGGTGGGGGGATGGTACAGGGTGGGGCACAGTCTGAGTCAGGCCTGGTCTGGGGTCAGAGCCAAAAGGATATCCTGAGGCAGGAGTTGAGGGGGGGGACGTTCCCAGCTTCCCTGCAGCCTGGATCCCTGGGGAGGGTGCTGGGAGGGGGGCTGATAGCACTGAGTCCTGCTGCCCGTCTGTCTGCCCTGAGATCCAGAATCTGGCAGTCTCAGGGTTGAGTTTGAGCTGAGAGGTTGGGTGGGGACTGCTGTAGTCTCCCCCCCCTCCTCCATCCCTCCCCCCCATGTCTCGTCTCTGTGTGCTCTGTCCCCCCATTGTGAGAGTTGTGGTTGCTGCACTGTCAGGGTAGGGGTGGGGGTGGAGGCCTGGGGAGGGGGCAGTGCCAAGGTGAGGGTGGGGAAAGCCCCGTGCCAGGCTGGGCATGAGGACGGTGGTTTCCAGATTTGGAGGGGTTTGTCCCCTTCTGTCTGTGTTGTCCCTTTGTCCCCCCAACCAGGACAGAGCTGCCTTTGTATGGTCCACATACTCCTGTGGTCAGGCCGTGGCCTCACCCAGATCATCTCTTCCCCTTCCTGTTTTCTTCCTTCCCGTGGGCTGGTCCCTCTCCTTGAAGCCTGGGCTTCCCCCTGACCTTTCACCTACTCTCCGCCCTGAAGGAAGACAGGGTGGGAGACTCCACCTATGGTGCTGGGTGGGCCCCCTTGAGCCTTGGAGGCCCTGAGCATATCTCCTAGGGGCTGTGGGGTGCAGGCACTGGGAGTGGAAGAGCTGGGGGTGCTGTACTTCTCGGCAGAGACCCCGCTTCCTCCTCCCCAGACCTATCCTGTCTTGGGCTTGGGTTGTCCAGTTGTTCCTTCTGCCTGGTACTCAGTTGTTGCTGAGATCGTGGCACGTGGAGATCAGGCAGCTCAGTGTAGCCGGGGCAGAGCCTTGGCTGGGAGGCAGTGCACGAGTTGGGGAGATGTCTGACCCACTCTTCTGGACTAGAGGCCGCACCTTGAGGCAGAGGCAGCACCCAGGGGGAGGAGACTGGCCTTCAGCTCCCCCCACAGCCCCTCTGAGGACGAGCACAGGATCTGCACATGATTGGAGCTGGTTTTCAGCCAGGCGGACCTGGGGTGCTGTGGGGCTGGCAAGGGAAGAGGTGGGGGCGAGAGCTTGGCCAGAGGGCTGCCTGGTAAAAGGGAAAAGGGAGCAGTCGTCACTGTCCTCTGTCCTGCCTCCTCCCTTCATCTGAGGAGCAGGGGAGGGGAGGTTGTGGCTTTGTGTGTGCGAGTGTGTGTTTTCCTGGAAAGTGTATAAATAGTTCCAGCCCGCTGTTCTCGTTTCAGATTTTCCCTGCCCTGCCAGCTCCTGGTAGGGTAGGGGTCCAAAGCTGGCAGACTTTCTCTGCCAGGGCTGGAGTTCTCCCCACCCCCAGTTGAGCTTGAGCACTGGCTGTCATTTGCATATGATTTATTGCCTACTAGAATGCTTGGGAAACCCTCTGTCCCACCCTTGTTTTAAGCTCCCCGGTTCTTGTCCCTTTCTCTCAGCCCCTCTAGGACCACCTGGCTTCTGTTCCTTGGGAGCCATTGTTGCTGTTGGTTGTGGTGGTGGCTGGTGGGGGCAAGGGGGTGACCAGGGAGCAGGAAGGAGAGAATGAATGAAGAAGAGGGCTGGACTCAGCTGGGATTGGGGTTCCCTGGCTCCTCTCCCTGAGGATAAGGGAGGAAATGGCCTATTTGTCTTTCCCTCCTCCCCTCCCCAGATCCAGAGGTTTCCCTTTTTTGGTTTTGAAATGAAAGAAGAGAATTTGGGAGAGGGCTGTGGTCAGGCCTCCACCCACACCCCAACTATCCCTCTCCCCACATCCTTCTTCTCTGTCTCAGAGAAAGCAGATCCTGGAAGAGAGGGTAACTCTCTTTTCCTGCCCTATCAACAGACTCTAGGCCCCAGTGGGCAGGGGAGGGAAAAGCAGGCAGACTCCGGGGCACTGCAGCGGGTGTGTGTGTGTGGGGGGGTGGGGGTGGGTGGGGGTGGGTGGGGGGGGTGGGGGGTGGGGGGTGTGTGTGTGGGGTGGGGGGGTGGGGGGTGGTGAGAGGTGTGGGGGGGGAAGGGGACAGACCCACTGTGTGCTAGGCTCGATGCCACGACCTATCCAGGACTTGATCTCTCAAATCACCCAACCCTTGTCCAGTCAGGCGAGTAAGCAGATGTCTCGAGAGGTTAAGTGACTTGCCCAAGGTCACCCAGAGTAACAGAGCTGAGATTTGATCCTCCAGACCTCTGCTTTTTCCTATGATCTTCAGCCTTAGCCAGCTCTCCTTTTTCTTTAGGTGTGCAACTCTGCAGGGTGTAATGAATGGGCAGCTGGGCTCCCTGCCTCTGGGGAAGGGATTATGGCACCTGTTCGAGGTGAGGGAGGCCATAGTGAGCAGGGTGACTGGCTGGCTGGTGGCAGACACGCTGCCCCCCACCTACTGTGTCAAGACTGAGTTCTGTATATCTGGAGGTGGGAGCCGGGTTTTTCTCTCTCTCCAGGGAGGTTAATCATGGGCAGTGGCAGTGGCTGGCATAGGGTGGAGGTTGGATGTGGGTAGTTTGTTTTTCCTGCTTTGGGGTTGGTTTCGATTCTCGAATGTTGCCTTCCCCCCTCTTGAGTTCAGGGGCTGGGGGCCCAGGCGTCTCACCAGGACAGGTGGCTCCAGAGGGGCCTTGGAAGGCAGGACCCGTGCTCCTTCAGCCCCGCCTCCACCATCCCTGACTTTGCCCTTCCCTGTTCCCTGGCCAGCCTGGCCCTTGGCCCATTTCTACGACCTTTACCCCCACCTGTGGTTCAGGCCCTCCCCAGGGAGCTGAGTAATTATGCACCAAAGTTTGCAGCCTGAGCTGGGTTAGGTACATTGGAGGCTCTGATGTGGGGGTGGGGAACAGAGAGAGGAGGGGGGCTTCAGACTTTCCCTGGGTGTGTCTCTCTGGGGAGTTTAAAATCTGGGCCAATTTCAAACCTTTCAGAGGCAGAGTTGAGCGTTAATTCTAAGGTGGCTGTGGCTCTCTCCCCTCTAGGGGCCAGGGGTTGTGGTCTTCAGTGGGTCCAGGCTGGACCGATTGACCCTCCCACCCCCACCCCAGCCATTTCTGGAATAAACGACTTTCTGGGCTCAGCCTTGGCACAGGGGACTCTCCGGGACAGCTGCCTCCAGGGCTTCACCTGTGGGGAGGCCAGGTCAGTGTTTGGATGCAAATCCACCTGTATGGTTTGGAAGGCGGGGTACAGGTATGTGTGTTTGTGGACTCCTGTGTGTGTTGGGGGTGGGCACTGGGTGCGGGCTGGGCCCACAGGGAGAACCTCGGTGTGTCTCCTGCAGAAGAGGCAACTCTCAGGGCCAGCCTGGCTGTGTGGGGGCCAGGGAATGTGCATTTGAGCGACGATGTTTGCAGTGAGCCATGTCCTGGGGCCCGTGCGCGCCAACCCTAAGCCGTGTTCATTGTGTGGTGGAGCCCAGGTGTGGAGAGATGGTATCTCCAAGCTCCTTCTCCTCGTGCGCATGCCCGCGCACACGCACAAGCTGGGACGTGCAAATGTGCTCTTGCCCACCCGGATACTTTCTATAGACCTGCATGCGTGAGTGTCTGCAAGAGTGTGGGTGTGTGTGTGTGACTGCCGACACTAATGAGGTACAGCCAACCCCTCCTTCCCTTACCCGCCCCCCCACCGTAGCTCAGGTTCCCCTAGTTTGGGCCCCATAGGGGTGGGGGTGGGGGCAGGGCGGCAGCTGGTCGGGTGGGTGGGGCCCCTGTTCTCTGACATCAGCCTTCTCAGCCTGGGAGAGAAGCAGCAGGGGCCTGGGGAAGGGAAGGGGGTACCTCACCGGGGAGCAAGGAGAGGAGCCCTGTGGTTGTCATATTTAGTAACCGCAAAAATCCCAGTCATTAACAAGGTCCAGGTTCCACTCCTGGGGGAGCCGTTCCCCTCTCCCATCCCCACCCCAGCTAGTACCTGTCCCCGTCCTCGCCCTTCCCCAGCCCAGCACAGGTGGCTGGCCCAGCTGGGCCCAGAAGTCCTGGTGTCTTCCACATTGGCCTTGGCAGGGGCTCCCCCATCCCAGGCCTGGTCCTTGTCCAAGTGCTGGCCATGTGTGTGTCCCCCGGACTCCAGATCTCGGCCTGGAGCCTGCAACCTGGCGTGGCCTGAGCTTAGGGGGGTGGAGAAGGATTGGGAATGCAGGCAGTCTTTATTTTGGGTCTCTGTGGCCTACTTCTTTTATTTTTCAAAACAGCTTTATTGAGATTTCATTCACATACCATAAAACACCCATTGAAAGTATACAATTCATTGGTTTTAGTATATTCAGAGTTGTGGAGCCATCACCGCAATCAATTTTAGAACATTTCCATCACCCCAAAGAGAACCTGCACACCCATTAGCAGTCACTCGTCATTTCCCCCACCCCCACCCCCAGCCCTATTCAACCACTAATCTATTTTATGTCTCCATAGATTTGCCTATTCTGGACATTTCTTATAAATGAAATCATGACATACACTCTTTTGTTACTAGCATAATGTTTTCAGTGTTCATCCGTGTTGTAGCATGTACCAGTACTTCCTTTTTTATGGCCAGATAATATTCCATTGTATGGAAAGGCCACATTTTGTTTATCCAGTCCATCCAGTTGATGGACATTTGGGTCGGTTCCACTTTTCGGCTATAATGAATAATGCTGCCATGAACATTCATATGCAAGTTTTGCGTGCACATGTGTTTTCATATCTCTTGGGTGATCAGCTAGGAGTGGAACTGCCGGGTCCTATGGTCACTCTATGTTTAACATTTTGAGGAGCTGCCAAACTGTTTTCCAAAGCGGCTGTGCCATCTCACTCTCTCATCAGCAACATACGAGGGTTCCAATTTCTCCACATCCTCACCGACACTATTATCTTTTTGATTATAGCCATCCTAGTGGGTGAAAAGTGGTATCTCATTGTGGTTTCGATTGGCCACTTTTTGTCTGTCTCCTTTTGTCTTTCTTATAAATATAGTATATACATATATGTATGTATTTATTTATAATCTCCTGTGCTCAAAATGGGTTAGCATCCGCTCATGGATCTGTTTCTCTTTTGCTGCCCCTCTCTTTGCTTTTGGAGCTGCCTGGCTCCGTCTCACTGTGGTGTGGACTCTGGGTTCATATCTGCCTCTCTCTCTCCCCCTGGTGTTATCTGTGCGAATCCTCTGGCCTCAGCTGTTCAAACAGGGTGTAGGTCTGTGTACATGCTAGGTGGGGGAGGGAGCCTCTGGCTTTTCCTCCCCTGCCCATCTTCCACCCCATTCCAGGGGTGTTGCTTCTGCAGATAGAAGTAGGTGGGTGAACTCTGAGAGTCTCCCTTGCCCTTGCATTGCCTGGAGAAGGGGGCTTCCATCCTGGGCCATCCCTACCCTCCTGCCCCCCTGCCCCTCTGCCCCTGGCCCATTCAGGCCTTAAGCATAGGGGGTGATGCCCAGGAGCCCTTGGTTCCCATTTCCCCATTTGTGTATATGTAAATGGGCCTCCTCCCAGGGTCTGCGGGGACAAGCCCATCTGGGGTGCTGGGACTTGGATTTGGGGAGGGGGGAAGTGGTGTAAGAGAGAGGCCCTTGGCCTAGGAGTCATTTTTCTGAGAAGTGCCAATGCTTTAGGGAAGCGGCTTTTCTTCCCCGCACCCTCCCCCCAAGCACCGTTCTTTACATCTTGACCTCAGGTAACCTTCACTGGGGGAAGGAGGTCCAGCTGCCTGCCTCGGCTGTAGGGGTCCTTTAGGGTGGCACCGTGGGCCCTTTCCCCTCAGGATTGTGGTGAGAGGCCCTCCGCAGCTCTGTCCCCTGTCTCCCCAGCCTGGCTGTGCTGTCCTCCCACCCCCAGCAGTGTCTGGGCCCTGCTCCCAGGCCATCTCTGCCAGCCAGGCATAGTGCCAGGTATCTGCTCAGCCGGGTGCCACGGGAAAATCTCCGGCCGCCCAGGTTGGGGAGCTCCGTGGGGAATGCCCGTGTCCCTGTTCCACAGTGCCCACTCACCTGTCTTTCCTCTTTCTGCAGCATCACAGGACGTGCCCCCCCGAGCCGCCGCGCTGGGGCCCGTCTAGGAGTGGCTTCCCTTTCGGCGCCCTGAAGGCCAGCTCTGGACCTTCCCAGGAAAGTGCCAGCCCACAGAACTGCTTGAGCAAAGGACCAACACCTGGGACGCCCCTCAACCCACCCGGCCCCCAGCTTGGGTGGGGGCTCCAGGTGGCCGAAATTAGCCTGCTGGCCTTGGATAGCAGCTCTAGGAGAGAAAGGGGGGGTGGGCTGACCACCCAAGCCCCCTCTGGGCCTGGGCCCCATGCCCCGGGGAGGGGCGGCCTGAAGCCCACCAGAGCTTCCTGCTAGACTGTCTGCCTGTCCTTCTGTGGCCGCTTGGCATGGCCAGCAACAGCAGCTCCTGCCCGACACCTGGGGGCGGGCACCTCAATGGATACCCGGTGCCCCCCTACGCCTTCTTCTTCCCTCCTATGTTGGGTGGACTCTCCCCACCAG
Organism: Tamandua tetradactyla; assembly: GCF_023851605.1. Classification (NCBI taxonomy): domain Eukaryota; kingdom Metazoa; phylum Chordata; class Mammalia; order Pilosa; family Myrmecophagidae; genus Tamandua; species Tamandua tetradactyla. Next base: position 27,011,074 of record NC_135332.1, on the reverse strand, counting down.
GCGCTCTGACCACTCTCCAGCACCAGCTTCCAGTTAGCGGCTATAGCACGCCATCGCCAGCCAGTAAGCTGGGGGACAGGAGGATTCAGGGGGAGGGGGCCGCGGAGGGTGGGCAGGGCCTCAGGGCTTGGGCTCTGGGTGCATCTTTTGCGCTGTGGACAGGGTGAGCAGTGAGGGCTTCCCCAGACAAGGGGGCCTTCGTTTGGGGGGCTTGAGGAGGAAAATCCAAGGTTGCAGGCTGCTCAGCGGTGGTTGTGTTTGATGTTGGAGGTGGCAGGGGCAGAGATGGACCCATGCTGCCCGGGCCTGCAGTGCTCCTCAAGCCCCTCTTCTGTGCTTTGCCATTGGGGAAGTCTTTAATACATAGCTCTAAGGGCTGGGCACAGAGGTCTGAGGCAGATAAATGAGCCTCTCAAAATTTGGTGGAACTGGTAGCTCCACCGAGAGGGTACCCTGCCTACTCCCCAGCATCCCCCAGCCCGGGCTCTGAGGGACAGGACTTGAAGGAATAGACAGAGGCAGGCTGGCTGGGTCCCCTCCTCTTCACTTGCCAGCTCTATCCACAGGCCACGCTAGCATGTGCTTCCCTTTGTGGGGAGAGGGACCCTCGGGAGTGCGCCTGGAGAGCCGGTGAGGGCCCCAGGAGGGGGTGCTCAGCATGGATTCTGGGCTTGGATTCATGTGTGCTCTTGGAAGGGCCTGTGTTTTCTCCCTGCCTCCGCCCTCTGCCACAGGGGTCGCCTGTTGGCTGGCTGGGGGTCTCTGTACCCTTCCCGGGCTGGGCCAAGCCAGGTAGTGGGAGGTGGCAGTGGCTATGGCCAGCTGGCAGAGTCCAGGCCTGGGGCCTGCCAGGCCGCTTACTGTAACTCTGGCCCCCAGGGCCCAACTGGGCATCCGGCCAGGGCTGGGGGGAGGAGGGAGCCGGGGCCTGGCCTGGGGCGGGAAGGGGTGGAAGCAGCAGAATGGGCCATGGACGGCTGGCTGGGCGGTCACCTGCTGACCTGGGAAGCGTGTCCCACCTCTCCTGGCTGGCAGAGACTGAACATCCTGCCCCGGGCACCCACCGCCCCTCCCAGGGCTGCTGGCAAGCTGCCTGGCACCACTGCCCTGTGCGCCCTGCTGGGCTGGGTCAGGGTCCCCTTCTCAGCGTGGGGGCAGTGCTCTCTCCCCGGAGCCAGGGAGTCTCTTTGTCCCTGGGGCAGGCCCTGGCTGGGCGCCTCACTGCCCGCACTGGCCGTCTGCCCACCGCCACCACTGCTTCCTGGACTGCCTCCTCCAGCTCCGCCGCGGCCACCTCCCTCCGGGCTCCACCAGCCTGTTAGCAGCAGGGCTCTGTGTCTCCGCTCCTTTATGTCCTCACTTTAATGGCTGGGGGTGGGGGAGGAGGGAAGTAACACAGATGCTGCCTCAGTTTCCTCTGCCATCCTTCCTTGAACCGCCATCTTCTGTTTCCTTCCTCTCTTCTCTGTGCCTCACAGAGGACTGTGATGTGGATGGCGTATTGAACCCCGGTTTTGGTCTGGTCTCCCAATCTGTGCCAGGTGATAGGGAAGGCCAGTCTCTGGGGCTCCGGGTTCCTGGGGAATGGGGGTGTGTCTGTGGTTTCTACCGTCTGTGTGGATTATTTGCTGCATCTGAAGGGACTGGGATTCAGATTCTGGGCTTGGGTAACTGGAGCTGCCAAGGTGGGACTTGGGGGAAGGAAAAGAAATTGGGGGCCTGCAACCTGGTGCCTGTGGGCAGCTTGCCCTTTACTGAGGTGATGTGGACAGAGCTCCCAGGCTGGGGCCTGGATTCGCAGGAGGGGCGGCAAGAGGTGGCTTGGGCTTGGTCCCTGCCCCTGCCTGGTGCTGTGCCAGACCCAGCAAATGCTTTGCCTTCCCCTGAAATGTTGCAAGCTGCTTCCTCTTTCTTAGAGGTGGGTGGGGAGGGCTTCCGGGTCCCCCTGCTTCCCACCCTGGTAAGCCTTCTCCTCCCAGGGTGAGGGCAGGGGTGGGGTACCCACATTTCTTCAGGCAACTGTGGCCTCTGACTCTCCCCACCCAGATTGGGCAATGCCCTCTTCCTGCCCCCTCCCTCTGTGAGGGTTCCCAGTACCCCAGTACCTCCTCCTTCCTAGTAAACAACAACTTCTCTTCCTACCCTGATCCCCAGCTTCTGTGCTTCTCCTTGACCTTCCCCTCCTCGGAGACCAGCGGGATGTCCACGGGCCTGTGCAAGCCCAGCACGTCCCTTCTTCACCGTCGGGGTGGGGGGTGGGGCCTGGGGACCAGAACTCTGCGGCCGCGAAGCCTGAGAAACCTGCCCGCACTGGGGCTGGACACAGCTGTCCTCTGCTCTCCCCCTGCCTTGGGGCTGGCCCTGGGAGGGGTCAGGCAGTTCCAAGGAGAGGTGAAATCTGTGACCGCCCTCATTCCTGCAGAGAGCAGGGCTCTGGACCTCTGCCACCCCTATTGTAGGAAGCCCAGCTGATAAGGCTTCCTCATCCCACTCCCCACCAAAAAAAGGAGTGGGTCCCTCCTCTTTGCATTCTACCCCTCAGGCTGGACGGGGCTGGCCCTAGGCATCAGGGGTACCCTTCAGAGTCCAGTGGCCTGTGGGATGACAGAAATCCTCTCCAGGTCCCCGCGGGGAGGGAGGCTGGATGTCTGTCCTGCTCCTGGTCTCCCAGGAGTCGGGGAAGGAGGCTCAGGGACAGTACAGCTCTCCCTCAGCACCCACCCACCCCCACCCCTCCCCCTGGGGCTGGCTCAGTCTCTGAGGACTGCTGTTTACTGTGGGGATTTGGGATTCTGTGTACGCTGTGGGGAGGGTCAGCGCTGTGTGTTTTGGGAGGGGGGTTCAGGGTGGTGTGTGTTTTAAGGGTGGGGGGGTCAAGGTTGGGTGTGTGATGGGAAGGGGGTTAATGGCTTGTGTGTGTTGGGAGAGAGGATCAGAGTTGAATGTGTTTTGGGAAAATCACATTGGAGCCCTGGAGGGAGTGTGAGTTGGCCGTGTGCTGGGGGTGTTTTAGGGCACTGAACCTGTAAGGGTGTGTGTGCCCCAGTTGGGATGTGTCCCAGGTCCTAGGTATGTTTGGGAGGGGAGGGTCCCCATTCTTATTGCTCTTCTAGGCTGGACTGGAAAAGTAACCTGCCTTTTCTGTTGCTCACCCTGGGACTACCTTGGGCAAAGGGGGCTGACGGGGGGCTGCGGGGTAGACAGTGTGGCTTAGTGGCAAAGGGCACAGACGTGGGTGTCACGCTCCGGCTTCGACACTGACTGTGTGCTGATAACTTCTCTGAGCATGTTTCCTTGTCTGTAAAACAGGAGTATTACCAGACCCAATCTCGGATGGCTGAGCATTAGGCAAGATCCTCGGCGTAATGCACTTAGCTCCGTGCACGTGATAGGTCCAGTGGCGCCGGCTGTTACTGTAGAGAAAAGGGATTCAGGTTCTTTCTAGGTGAGACTTAGAGAGAAAGGATGCTGACGTCTGTGGAGCACCTACTGTGTATCAGGAACTATGTTGTATATAAACCCTAATCCTTACAGTCTGGGGAGAGGGACATTATCCTCATTTACATACGAGGAAACAAGGACTGGCAGAGGTCAGGAGATGGCAGAATTGGGTCTGTGGGATTGTAAAGGTGGGGTGTTTCCCACTATCCAGATAGGGTGCTGCAGTGGGGGACACTCCTGTGTGTGGAGATCCTTGGGAGGCTCAGTGCCCTTGCTGAAACCCCCTCCCCCATGGCTCAGGTCCTGCTTCTCCAGTGCCACTCCCTGTCTCCCCCCAGTAGGGGGTGGAAGAAATAACTCACGCCCCACCCTCTCTCCCCCTGTTTTGGATCTTGAAGGCTAGAGGGAAAGGGAGATAAGAGGCCCAGGGCCAGCTCCCCATCCTGTCCTGGAAGCTGCAGATACAATCTGTTCATACCCTTCCCCACCCCCGAATCTGCCCACTGCAGCCCACGGGAGTCTGCAGAGCTCAGCAGGCACCCTGCCCCCATCTCCAGGCAGACACTGAGGGAACAGAGTGTAAAAGCCACAGTTCTTATTCTTATTTTGTTTCCATTTGGGGGGTGAGGGTAGGGAAGTTGGAAGCAGTCAATAGAGGAGCCCAGTGATGGAAGCTCCAACAAGGCTAGCTCAGGCCTTTGCTTTGTGCATCTTTACTATGTGTGATTAGAGACCAGGGAATGGCTTAGATGGCCAGAGGGTCTCTGGTTGAGCCTGGGCAGGAGACAGAGAGGAGAAGGGGTGGATGCCCTTTGCCTCTTCCCTTTCCTCTGCCACCTCCTCCCCCTTTGCAGTCAGAGAGGGCATCCTGGAGGAAGCTCGCTGGGGCCCTTCCCAGCTGGCTGCTTGTGCATCCTCTCTCCCTCCCTTCTTTCCATGCTTTCCCCTGGACAATAGGAGGGACAGTCCAGGGGGAGGGGTACTACCTAGCAATGCCTTTCAAAATGCACAGTCAGCCAAAAGACTATTCCATGGGTTTTCAATGAAAATGGAGCCCCTCACCGTTATCTTCCAGCATTGATAATGCACAGGCCACCTCATGGGGAGGACCCCAGTCTGAGCTGGGGGTGGGGACACGGGGAAGGAGGCCTGCCCTTCCCCATGCCATGACTACCCCGTGCCAAGGGACATGTGTCCATGGTGTTATGCCTGTGCTAACTGCCCTTTGGGCGGTAGTATCTGAGGAAAGAGGAAGCCATTCCCTTTTCCAAATCATTTTGGGGTGGTGCTCAAAAATTGCCACCCTTCCCTTCCCCTCCCCCTCCACAGATTAGGGACCCAGAGTCTGGTCTCCCAGGGTAGACTGGAGACCACTCGGCCCTGGCGAGATCAGAAGTAGAGGCCCTCTCCTCCTCATGAAGACTTCTAGGTTGCTGGAACTAGACCAAGGCTCCTGAGGGCAGAAGTCTTTAAGGACCCCTATTCCTGTGTGGCCTTGGGCAGGTCACCTAACCTGAGTCTGTTTCCTCCTCTTGAAAGCAAGCCTCATAATCTGTCCCTGGCTGGGCATATTGCTGTGAAGCCACAGTGATTTGCTTGCTGGTGAGGGCCTTGGTGGGCTTCAAACACCCTGCAAGGGCAGAGGTGACAGGGGCAGGTGGAACCGGTCTTGTCACAGGGGATGGCCAACGTATGCTGGGACCTACGACCCCCTCATACTGGGCCTCATGGGTTCCTGTTTGTTGTCCCCTCCAGGTGAGGTGGGGACAGGAGGGAGCCCTGCCTGGCCCAAGTAGAGCTAGTTCAGTTCAGCACATACCTGCTGAAGGCCTGCTAAGTGTAAAACCCTGGAGAAGGAGCTGTGGGGGACATGGCTGAGTCCCAGGCCTGAAAACAGCTGTCACAGGAGGGGACCCGCGTGGCTGGCTAGAGCCTGTCTTTCTTCGTCCTCTTCCACTGCCCAAGAACACAGTGACCTGCTCTGACCTGCCGCACAACCCTGCTGTGGCCCCAACAGAGCACTCAACCCCCATGCCCCCATTCTTCTCCTGTCCTGCTCCGAAAATCTTCTCCATCCTTCAAGGAACATCTTGAATGCCACCTCCTTTCAGAAACCTTCACAGATGTTTTCCCTTCCTTGCCACGCTGTCTCTCCCTCTTTTGAATGCCAGTGGGTCTTTATTTTTTTTTTTTCTCTTTTAACCCTCATCTCTCCATCATGCCGTTATTGATACCCCACCTTGTTCCTGCTATGAGTTATAATCACCTGAGAGGCCTCTTCCCGACCATGAGGCCTTGATGGTAGGGACAGGTCACGGGTCCCTTAGCACCTCATGGTCATGAACACAGAACTTGGTGACTGGAGCCCAGAAGCTGCATCATTTGGGAGGAAAGACACCAAAGGCCCATGGAAGCACTTTCCCTCCTTCCCCCAGCAATCTCATCCACTCCCCCAAGGCTCGAAGACCTGCCCCAGACCCCAGCATAGGATCTGCTGCCCATACCCCATACCCACCTGTTCAACAGCCCAGGCTTCTTTGCCTGGTTTCTTTGCTTCACAGTGTCAGGAACTTCGCTGTGGCATAAGCCAGAACCAGAGTCCTCTTTGCTACCTCCTTTCCCATCCAGGTGATTCTACCTTCAAAATATCTTATGAATCCAGCTTCTTCTGTCCATCACCACTGCCTGTTTCCTAGGCCAAGCCACCACTGCTGCTGCCTGGCTTCTTGCAGTAGTGTCTGACTGGTATCTCTTGCCCTACTGCAATCCATTCTTCACACAGTTGCTAGAAAGATCTTTTTACTCTGTAAATCAGATCTTGCTTCTCCTCTGCTTGGAACCTTTCTGTGGCTTCTCAGTGCATTTAGGATAAAATTAAAAAGCCTGCCTGGTCTGACTTCAGCCCATCTCTCCAGCCTGGCCTTGTGTCCCTTCTCCCCTCAACATTCTCTGCTTTAGCCACCTTCATCCTCTGTCAGTTCCTTGAATGAACTTAGCAATTTCTAAAAACCCCAGGACCTTTGCATAGGCTCTTTTCTACTGGGACTTCACTGCCTCCTACTCTTTGCTTGGCTAACTTCTGTGCTTTCTTTCAGTCTCTGCTTGGAGGCCTTCCCTCACTCTTCAAATGAAGTTAGGTACCTCCATTAATTCTCCTTCAAAGCACACTATACCTTGTCATATTAGCACTCATCTCAGTTTGCAGTTATACACACATATTTATGTGTGTGTGTGTTATTATTTGGTTTATTTTTGTTGCTCTGTAAAGTCCAAAAAGAGCAGGGGACTGTTTTGCTCATCCTCTAGGGTATCCCCATAGAGGGCATGCAGAAAATACAATATTTCTTGAATTAACAATCAGCTTGGCATAATGGGAACATGGGCTTTGGCAGCAGAAAGCGCAAATACCCACTCCACCCTTTATTAGTAGCATGACCTTGGACAACCTACCTAGCTGCTACAGCCCGCTTCTTTATTTGTAAAATAGGAATAACTGTTGGCGTTGCTATGAGGATTAAATGACAACAAATATAAAGAACCTGGCTTTTAGAAAAATATCCTTGGGAGGCATGCAATTACCTATCCCTTCTTTTTAGAGTAAGGGAGCAAGCTGGAGTAATTGGGATGTCCCCTCTTTCTGGGGACTACCTAACCTAGGCCTTTCTTGGAATGAAACAGGCATCCCGAGGGCTTCCGGGAGGAAGTGGTCTGCTTGGAATAAATCAGACACCACGATGTGGGGGCCCCTCCTGGTTCCAGGGCCGGGAGTCACTCTAGGCGGGGCCTTGCTTGCCGGAAGCACGCAGCGTGTGGGGAAAAACCCCCCTCTGTGTTTCTGCGAACGGCACCCGCGCTGAGCATAGGGTTCCGGCGGGCGGGCGGGCTGCGGAGTCTCACATGATGTCACAGACAATGACACAAGCCGGGTGTCTCATTCCGACACAGCGCCTGAGCTGCACAATGTCACACCCGGGACACCCGGCACGCCGCGTTCGTGGCGCTAACACTTGGTCACAGCACCGCGGCCCCTCCCCTCCCGCGGCCACTCTCTCCCATCTCTAGGGGCGTTGGTCGGGCCGGGCCGGGCAGGGGGCCGGTGGGCAAGCCCTGCGGGTGATGTCACGGGCAGTGGTGGGTGGGTCACCCGGAGGTGAGGCGCCGCCAGGCGAGTTCAGCGAGAGTTCAGCCGCATTGCATTAGGCAAATGAGGCCGGGACTGGGTTGGGGTAGAGTTGGGGGGAGGACACCGGGACCACCCCCCTCCTCCCCGCCCCACTTCCTTCCGTCTTCATCGGGCTGGGGAATGACCAAACCTAGGGGGAGGCTGGGAGCTGGAACTGGTATACGGGAAGACCCCCGCCCCTCTTCCGTCCTTGCTTCTGCGCGTGGCGCCTTCCTCTCCTGGTCCCCTGCGTCCTTCGGTACTGGGCGCACTCCTCACCTGGTGCCTCGTTTCCTTAACTTCCCTCTTCTCTCCTCTCTCTCCCAGGCTCCCCCCACTCCTGTCCCCTCATCCCGCCCCTCCGTCTCTGTTCCCAGCGTTTCGTCAACTGCGGCCAGACCCGTCGCCAAAGGGTTAAGCCAGGGGCGGTGCCTGGGCGGGGCGGGGCGGTGGGAAGGGGGTGGGGTTCAGGGAGGAGGGGGGCGGGCGGGTAGGGGGTGGGGGGCCGCGGCGCGCACCACCGGAGACCCAGCGCGCGTTGCGGGCTGCCCGGGCCCTTGGCGGAGGCGGAGCCGCGCGTGGTCCCCACCCCGACTCGAAATCGTCGCCCGGGAGAAGCCCGGAGCCCCGGAGGGGAGGAGGAAGTGCTCGGTGACCTCCTCCACCCCCGCCCTGCGCCGATCCCGCCCCTGGCCTGCAGACTTGGGGAGCCGCCGGACTGTGTCTCGGACACCGGGAGACTCCAGCCGGGAGCCCTCTGGAGGTGAAGCGGCTGAGTCCCTGGGCCTCTGCCGGGCGTTCCCTGGGAGAACCGAGGGACCCCCTCCCCCAGTACTCACAACTTCCCCGCTTTTCACCTGGGACTGGCGGAGCGGTCGGAGGACTCAGACGCAGGGACTTCAGGACAGGGGACGGCCCCCCGCCCGGTCACCAGTCCGGGTGGGGGGACGTGCCCTTCACCCCCAGCTGCTTTCCTCGGATGGCGCCGCCGGCTGAGTGAGGGAGGCGGCGCGGTGGACCACCCCGCCTGGACCTCTTGTCTTCGCGGGGGAAGATGTACGAGAGTGTGGAAGTGGGGGGGCTGACCCCCACACCTAACCCCTTTCTAGTGGTGGATTTTTATAACCAGAACCGGGCCTGTTTGCTCCCAGAGAAGGGGCTCCCCGCTCCTGGCCCCTACTCCACCCCGCTCCGGACTCCGCTTTGGAATGGCTCAAACCACTGTAGGTACCGGCCTCCCCCTCTCTTATTGTGGGAGCTGCAGGGTCGGGGTGGGTGGGGGCGGGGGCTCGCACTTCTACCCCGGGATGCGGGCCTGGGGACTTGGTGGGGGTCTTGTCTCTACCTCTTTACTTTACTCTGAAACTCGGGTGCCCTTGCTGGACAATTGCACCTCCCCCAAACTAACGCTGGGTGCTGTTTCTGTTATATTAGGGATTAAAGCGGAGGAACTTTAGGGGTGCCTCCTTTCAGGAAACATTCGCCCTTCTCTCCTTCCACTTCCTCCAGTGGAAATGAAGCCTCTTCTGCCCAATTTATACCGTCTTGCTTGGAATCCAGTATCTTCACAGTGGAGCAGCTTTCTCCACTCTGGAGGGTGGGTGAAGGTCCTGTCTGTGGGCTTGTCTGCTGAGGAGGAAGGGCCTCCTTCCTAGACCCCACCCCTGCCAAAGCCTGGGGAGAACCCCCTGCTGTGCAGCAGCGGTTGCCCCCAGCCCTCACTCTCCAGTCATCAGAGTGGGTGTCAGGGGGTGCTCGATGTCTTTGATGTTGGCAATGGGGTGTGATAGAAAGTGGCAGCAGCTTCATAGGACATCCTTCCACCATCCTTGGGGAGGGGCACCTGGTCCGTCTGGGGTATCCTGGCTCCAGACACTTGACTGGCACCTTTGAGGTTCCTGCTGCAGGAGTGGAGGGGAGAAGCCACTCTGGCTTTTCTCTGGGGGATGAGTTTCTTTTTTGTGGGTCTGGATCTACTCTGGAAATGAGGAACGTGCCTCTCCCAATGTCCTTTTGTTACCCTGTCTTCACTAGGGGATAGGGCCAGGCACTGGGCTGTCCCTTCCTAAGAGGGGAGCTGATGAGAGAACCCTGGAGTCCTGATCACCTTGCTCTCTGTGTTCCTCTCTCTCTGAAGGAGGGGCTCTGCTCCTGCAGGAGCTGTAAAAGTGTGGGGTGCACCCCTGGCTAGCTCAGATCCCTCGGTGAGACGGTGCACACTGGGTGGGGGTGAGCAGGCACTTGGGGCTCATTGTTAGAGGGCTCAGGTTTCTTTCCCCTTCTCCCCCCTCATGCCCCCCCACCCCCCAGGCTCAACTCTCCCTGGAGGTTCTCCTGCCCTCCTTGCCCGGCTGCTTCCCTCTGCGTGCCAGGCCAGGGAGGAGGGACAGAGGGGTCTCTGGGGGCCTGGCAGTCTGGAGAAGGGTTGGAGGGCAAAGCGCTCACCCCACCCAGCCAAACCCTCTGGCACTAGGGAGAGAGACCTACAGTGGAGAGAGACCTCATCTCTGCCTCTCCCCTGAGCCACCTCTGCCCCAGCCTTACCTCTTTCTTCTGGTCCTGCCCCCTGACCTTTGCCTCTGGGGCAGAATCTGGCTGGGAAGCTGCTGTGGGTGGGAAGGGAGGGTGTGAGCGTCAGATGACTCTGGGAAAAGGGAGAGGTGAGAGGTGTGAGGTCAGGACCCTTCTTCCCATTCTCCCAGAACTAGAAGAAAGTGTCCTTACCCCTGCAGTGGAATAAATGGGGCAGCGCTGCCAGGATCACCCTTCCACCGGGAGAAAGCTGAGATCTGAACCCTTGGGCTCCAGCCCCTTCATGAGCCCATGAGAACGGCTTGGGGTGCTTCCTGGCCCAGAATTGGAGGGAGAGGAGTGTGGAGAGGCTGGTGGTGGGTTGAGTGAACCTCACTTCCCCCATTCCTGGATGATGGTCTGGGGAGGTGGGGTGTAGAGTTCTAGGTTCCTCGTTTCCATGGTCTGTATATATTGGTTGGGTATCAGTGGACTCATGTCCCAAGGCTGTGTGTGGGTCAAGAGTGTGGAGGATGGGGCTTCTGAGACCCAGGAACCACCTGGAGGTGCAATCAAGGCTGGGGCTGGCGATTAAACCCTGTCCAGAATGCATGGGATTCATGCCAGTGCGTTGGAAGGAGCTCCTTGTGGGGCCCTTTGTGGGGCCCTCCAGGGTTTGGAGCTGCCCCCCAGCCGTGGAGAATTCTCCACTTTCTCTTGCCACCTCCATGGAGGTGGGGAGAGACAGCTGGTTGGCTGTGGGAGGACCCTGGGGATCTTGCCTCCCTCCCCAGAGCCCCCATTTCGGTGCGCTAGAGGGCAAGGGGTGCACAGGATGTGGCTCCCCATCTGTCCCCACCAATCTCCACACTCACGCCTCCACCCGCTCCCAGACGTCCAAGAATGTGAAGCACGTGGATGCCCTTAGTTGGGGGAGGGGAGATGCTTTTGGGTTTGGGGCCTTCTTCCGCCGCTGTGCCCTGAGCCACCCCCACCCTCTCCCCGGGAGGAAGAAGGGCGGTACCAAGGGCTCTGCGCCCCCTCCCCACCCTTCCCCAGGGGCTGCGCAGGGAGCTGTGGAGGAGCGGGCGCCAGCTGGGTTGGGAGGGGAGCCGCTGGCTGGGGGCCCGGCCGATTTCCTGCTGATCTCCTCCAGGAAACCAGCCCCTTGTGCGAGCCTGCGAACGGCTCTGGGGCGTGGGGAATCCGGAGCGCTCTGCGCCGCCCGCCCGCCCGCGCCGGGGGTGGGGGTGGGGGAGGGGGAGGGGCACCCTGGCAGCTCCGGCTGGAGGGGACACCTGGCTCCCTGGGCCGGTTCCAGCCCTCCGCCGGGCGCTGGAACTTTGAGCTGAGATGTGGCGCTTCCCCAGCCTTAGCTCTTCTGCAGGAAGCGGAGAGATTTGTGGGCTGGGCCTCTGGGGAGGGAGGTTAGCAGGGGAGGGGCCAGGCATGACAATCCCTCCCCGTCTGTCCCCAGAGGGACCTATGTGTCAGAGTTAAAGCTGTGTCCTGACTCAGAGACTGAGGGGTCCCAGAGTCCCCCACCTCTGCCTCTCCTCCCTTAGGCTGCTGCCTGAGGCCTGGGAAGGGGAGACTGGACCAGGGCTCTGGGTTCAAAGGGTGGAGTGGGGACCCTCCGAGCTGTTACCTGGTGACAGTGGGGGTGTGCTGAGGCCGGGGGTGCATACCCGGTTGGAACCTCCAAGGCAGCCGGCCCAAATGAAGCCTTACCCAGCCGACACTATAGCCCCTGCCTGGGGTCATCGCCTTTATCTTGCCAAAAACTAGTGTTAAAAAGTACATTCTTTCAGTCCTATAAACACCCTTAGGACTTTTTCTCCCTTCCAAGTTTCCACGGGCCTTTGCCCCTGCAGTGCCTCCCTGGCCTTAAAGCTGTCTCCCTCATCCCAGTACCTTCTGCGTCTCCCTTCTCTCCACCCTGCTCGCCGCCCCGCAGCTGCCTAGGTCCCTTCTCCCCCTGGAGACTGGGCTATTTTAGAGGCGGAGCCTTGGGGGAGGCGGGGCCGGGGCAAAGGGTGGATCTGGAGGGGAGGGCAGGTCAAGGCCTTGGTTCTCTGCTTGTAGGAATGCTGACCGGGATTCTAGGCTGGGTCCCCCTCTTGTCCTTGAGACCCCCCCACCCCCACCCCCGTTCCACCCCTCTCATCCCCCCACCCCGCAAGCAGTCTGGATTGTCTATTGTTACAGCTTTTACGTCTTGGAAAAAGTTAGCCCAACAAAGGGCTCCTTTGTCACTCACCCCTCTGCCTCCTGTCCTCCCCCAGGTCCTCCAGCCCCACCCTCCAGCATCTGTTCTCAAGCCTCCCCGCCTGTCTGGTTTGTTTGTCTGGCCTCCAGGAGAATGAGGTGGGGGGAAACCAGGCCAGGACACTTTGCTGTTGAGATGGGGCCTAGAAGGGCTGGGGGAGGTCAGTGAAGAGTCTGGGTGGGGATGTAGGCGACTCTGTCCCTTTTCTGCCTGCTGGTCTGTGGGCAGGGAAGGGGCTGTGGGGCTCCAGCCGTGCTGGCAGCCTGGCCAGGGAGGTGGTGCCCAGGCCCTACTAAGAGCTTGGAAAGCCTTGCCAAGTTGTTGGCCTGGTCCCCAGTCGTCCAGTGCCTGGCAGCCCCCACCATGTGTGCCTGCAAGTAAGGAGGAAGGTGGTAGCATGCTGCTGACCCCAGGTTCTAGGCGCTTCCTTCCTCTGTGCCCAGACTCTGGGGCCACGTGACTCACGCTTCTAAGGTGGGTGGGCCAGGAGCCATGGGCTCCTTTGAATGCCAGAACCGTGGGTGCTGGAGTTGGGGGTGGGGCCACACAGGATTCTGGGGTATGGGAGGCGAGAGATCCTTCTCCTCAGTGATGTATCCTCTTCCACCTTGAGACTTGGCAAGGGCCTCAGGAGGATGCTTGGTGGCCCCTTGGGAATCTGGGATTGCCTCAGGCCTCGTTCTCCAGCACAGTGCATGCCCCCTCTCCTGTCACAGAGCATCTGGGCACAGAACCCCCACCCAACCCAGCCCTGTTCTGTTGGGGGCGATGGCACAGAGCCAGGCACTGGGGAAGATTTGGCTAGTGGGGGCTGCCCCTGCCGGCTGGGTCACCCCTCCTGGCTGCCCTCTTGGAGCTGAATAGCAGGAGGGGAGGGGGGTAGTAACCCGGACGTAGTACTGAGGCAGGACAGACAGAGCATTGATGGGAACAGACCCCCTTTGTCATGCCGCTTCCCCCTAGACTGGGGGCCCCCAGAGTGATGGGCTACCAGGTCCACAGAGGCTCGGCTCCCTGTCTCCAGGGGGTCCCTCTGTCTATCTTGGGGAGCCCCTGCCTGCTCCCCCCCCCCACCAGTTCTGGCTGGGAGGCAGAACATTTGCTTGTCTTCTTCTTGCACCCCGGCCTTGGGTCCCCCTGGCCAGGGGATTGTTTGGGTGGAGGAGGGGCTGCGGCTGCTGGCAGAGGGGGTGGAGGAGAGCGGAAGCAGAGGGGGTGGGGGAGTGGCCGGCTCTGAATATCCTGTTGACCCCAGTTTCCTCTGCCCCCAGCCTGTGTCCTCTTCCCTCCCTCCTCACCGTCCCTTAACTCCTTCCTAACTTGGGGAGGATGGGGCCTGGCAGTTGTAGGGGCGGGTGCTTTAGACCCGGGCTGACTCCCAGCTCCCAGCATCGATGTCCTCCACACACATACAATTTGATGATTTATAATCTGATCTTTACTGGGTTTGACGATGGGGTCCTGAAGGAAGTAGACGGGAGTGATGTGGTGCTGGAAGCTTCATTGGCAGCTTCCCTCCCCGAGTCTGGCTGGGGAGTCCCAGCTTTCCTGAGACTGTGTGCCAGCAACGATGAGGCTGGGAGAGGATCCTGGGAGAGACCATGAGGCTGGGTGGGGCACGGTATTAAGGATGGCGACCCGGGTCTCTAACCGCCCCTCCTCTCTTCTCTCTCTAGCCATTGAGACCCAGAGCAGCAGTTCAGAGGAGATAGTGCCCAGCCCTCCCTCGCCACCTCCCCTCCCCCGCATCTACAAGCCTTGCTTTGTCTGTCAAGACAAATCCTCAGGCTACCACTATGGGGTCAGCGCCTGTGAGGGCTGTAAGGTAAGTGGAGGGGGCATCGGGAAGGACACAGCAATTAGATAAGTGGGATGTCCCCATTTCCGTGTCCTGGGAGTGTGCAGTTGGGTGGCAGTCCTGTGGGGGAGTCCCGAGGCTGCTGTTCTTGTGTCTGTACGGAAGGTGGCAGCAGCCCTGGAGGAGGAGGAGGGAATGCCTGGGATAGGAGTTGCCCCATATCCCGTGGATGAGATCCCCAAACCCGAGATCCCCTTCTACCCTGCCTAAGCACCTTTCCCTGTCTCTGACCTCTAGCTGGCAGGGCGTATGCCTGCGGCTGCCACCGCTGCCCGGGTTGCCATGGCGAGTTGGCTGCCGCCTGGCTCTTGGCTGCAGATCCAGGAGGCTGCCCCCGGCGGCCCTACTCGATCCTTGCCATGGCAGCCTGGCAGGAGGCAGTTAGAGACGGGCGCCCTGCCTCGGCCTCCCCTGCAGTGCCCAGGCCATGTGCTTCTGGTGTCCAGCTGGATTTCCCTGCCCCCACATTAAGCTCTGGCATGGGTTCTCCTTCCCAGGCCCTCAGCCTTTGTACGTGCCTCTTCCCCTCAAGGCTAGGGTCAGAAGCTTTACCTTTGGGACTCAGGACACTGGGCTACCGCTTAGCCTGGAATAGCTAGCCCCAGGTGTGGGGCAAAGGTCAAGGGCAAAGCACAGGGCCTCAGACTGTGTGTGTGTCTGTCGTCTTCTCTGGTGGTTCCTGGCTTGTCCTGGGTCTGTCTGTCTGTCTGTCTCACTGGTTAGCCTGTGTGTGGTGGAGCTTCTGACCAGCCTGGGTCTATCTCTGTGGTGTGTGTGCGCATCTCTCTGCCTGCTGACTGTTTTGCTGCCTGGCTCCTGAGGCTGTGTGTGTATGCGTGTGCGTGCGTGTGCGTGTGTGTGAGCACGTGCGCGGGTCTCCATCCCTCCAGCCAGCTGGGGGTCTCCCTCCTCGGCCCCTTCATGGTCTCTCTTCCTGTGTTCTGAACCAAGGCTTGGAGGTTCCAGGTCTCTGCCTCTCTCCCATCCAGCCCCTTCTCCTTCTCCTGAGGTCCTTCTCCCTGGCGGGAGGCGGGAGGAGGGTGGGAACATGGCTGTGGGTTGAGGGAAGATCCCTGCCTACCCTGCGGTGTTGAACCAGGTACTGGGATTCTCCGGGGCAGCTTCTTGGGAGGTGAACCACTCTCCCTACTGTCTGGCCCTCCCAGGTAGGGGGTGGGCAAAGGCTTTGGGGCACAGCTGGCCTGGCCCCCTCCCCCCGGGCTGAGGCTGCTGGCCAAGAAGCGCTCCTGGCGTGGGTGTGGCTGACCTGAACCCTCCCCCCGCCCCCCGCCAGGGCTTCTTTCGCCGCAGCATCCAGAAGAACATGGTGTACACCTGTCACCGGGACAAGAACTGCATCATCAACAAGGTGACCCGGAACCGCTGCCAGTACTGCCGGCTGCAGAAGTGCTTCGAAGTGGGCATGTCCAAAGAATGTGAGTGCCATGGGGGCCAGGCACGCAACCACGCCCTAGGCAGGGCCTGAGGGCCTCCCGAAGGCCCCTGGAGTGGGGGTGCCCGGGCATCTGTGCACATGAACATGCCCACACATGGTGCCCAGGCTTGTGGTGAAGGCTGGGGTGTGTGCGGCTGCAAGGACCTGCCTGCGTGTCTGGCTGGCTGAGTGCCCAGGTACCGGATGGTGGTCAGTGCTTAAGTACCATGTGTCTGGCTGTGTGTACTTGCACACACGTGTGCACGCAGCTCTGTTCCCCATCTGGCTGTCTTCCATGGCCTGCTTGGCTCAGAGACATACCTGAGCCCCTTCTGATTGTTCATATGATGGGGAGGGAGGGTGCTGGGTTCAGTATTCATATGGAGGGGCGGAAGCCATTGTCTGCTGAGGCCTGGGACCTGGTGCTGGAAGAGAGAATTGGGACCTCCCTGATCCCAGAGGAATGGGGGTTTCCAGTTTGGGCTCAGCTGAGGCTGATGGAGGAAGGGAGGGAGGGGCTGGACAAGGAGACCCTCTTGTGTTGAAGCATGGGTGTTGCCGTGGTGACCGGTGATTGATGATGTCAGAGATAAATGACGCTGACAGACGCCTCCTTGTCTGCGTGGCCGTTGCCATGGAGCCTGAGCCTTGGGGGATGGAAGATGGGGGAGGGGGCTATGGGACCCCCTAGACCTTTGTGGGAAGGGCAGTGGGAGAGGTAGATGAGCGGGGACTCAGAATGGGATCGGGGGGCGGACATAGATAAGCAGGGAGCCCCAGACAGGAATGGAAGGGACCCATAGCATCCTGCCACCTCCCTGAAGAGGCTGGGGGATACCTTGCCCAGAACCCCGAAAAGGCAGAGGCTTCCCACTGTAGAAGTGAGCAACAACTTGGGACCCAGAGGCCTGGGCCCCTCTGCTTAAGGGCCCCTCACCTCCTCCTCCCTCTGCCTTTGCCACCTTCCCCTCCCAATGCCTTTCAGCACAGAAGGACCAGGGTGGGGACCCCCTCTCCCTTCCACCGCCAACTCCCCCTTTTCCTCCCTCCTCCTTCCCCTCTCTCGGCTGCTCTGTGCCCCGGAGCTGAGCAGCTGCCATTTCAATAGAATTAAAGCTTCCGAATGATAAACGTCTTGTCACAGCTGCAATTTTCTCTTCCCAAATTATCCCCCCACTCTCCCTCTCCCTCTCCCTCCTCTCCCTGCACTTTATTGAATTTGCAGAATCGACATGAGTGATCTCCAAATTATGCCAGCTCCCCCCCACCCTGCTGCCCCCTCCCCAGGTTCCCTCCCCCCACCCTTCCTTCCTCCCTCGTCAGCAGCCACCACCACTGGCCCTGTGAGTGATTGTGTGTCTGGGATAATCGGCTGGTAACGACCCCATCGCTTCTTTAAAGCCGAGTGGTGTGTGCGGCTCAGCGCCCCCGGTGATTTGTCAGCTCCCTGGCTAATGGGCCGAGAGATTCTCCCCGCCCGGCCCCCCACTTGGGCTGGGGAGCCCTACTCCCTGCTCCGGGCTGCTCTGAGACTGGGGAGACTGCCAGGGAGGGCTGGGCAAGTCCTTCCTGGGAACAGAAGGGAGTCGGGGGGCAAGGGCGGCAGCGCCAGCGGTGTTCGGTGGGGGACACGCTCTGCACACATGCGCACAGCCTGTGACACCCCACCTGGAGTAGCTGCGGGAGTACTGGCCAGGCTTGGGTGTGCGTGGACACAGCTCTGCTCTCCAGGTCCCAGAGGTGGGCGGTGGGCAGGGGTCCCGGAGGAAGCTTTGCCTGCCCGTGCACTCGTGTGTGCACCCTCCTAGGTGGGCTCCTCGGCCAGCTGCGCTCGGACCAGGGAAGGCCCTGGGCCTGGGGTGGGCTCTGCCCCTGCCCCTTCACCCAGCCCTGGCCTCTGCCCTCCACAGCGGTGAGGAACGACCGAAACAAGAAGAAGAAGGAGGTGCCGAAGCCCGAGTGCTCGGAGAGCTACACGCTGACCCCGGAGGTGGGGGAGCTCATCGAGAAGGTGCGCAAGGCGCACCAGGAGACCTTCCCTGCCCTCTGCCAGCTGGGCAAATACACTACGGTATGGCGTCTCCGGGCTGGCAGGGCGGGGCGCACCCAGCCCGCAGGGCTCAGGAGCCCCCCTCAGGGGGCACCCCCTTCTTCGGCCTGGCTTTCCCTTCCCCACCCCCACCTGGGTTTCGGCGTCTTCCCTCCCCTCCTTCCCCCTCCTCCTCCTGCCTCCTTCCAAGGGGCTCTCCGGAAGTGGGAAGTGGAGGCCGGGCAGAGGGCAGGCCTGTGGGGGCTGGTACGACCAGCAAGAAGGGGTGCCATGGAGGAGAAGGCCCTCATCCACCCCTCTTCTCCCAGAACAACAGCTCAGAACAACGTGTCTCTCTGGACATTGACCTCTGGGACAAGTTCAGTGAACTCTCCACCAAATGCATCATTAAGACTGTGGAGTTCGCCAAGCAGCTGCCTGGCTTCACCACCCTCACCATCGCCGACCAGATCACCCTCCTTAAGGCTGCCTGCCTGGACATCCTGGTGAGGGTCTGCCCCCTGGCCGCCGGGGCCCAGCCTGCTGTCCTAAGAAGACATCCTTCCACCCACTCAGTACTCACCCTCCTCCTCACCCAGATGTCTGCCTGTCTGTCCATCTGCCTGTCCACTTATCTGCTCAGCTCCTGCCCGTGCACTGGTCCACCATTCACCCATGTGTGCCTCCATCCTTAGCCCTTCCAGCTGCCCCTCTGTCCACCCATTTGATTGCTAATAAAGGTTCACCTACAACCTACCTTCTGTGGCCAGCCCTTGCGCTGGGTGTCAGGAGCCCAGAGGTGAATGCGACAGGATCCCCTCTCCCCAAAACCTTCCACTTGGTGGGGGCAACAGACATGTAAGCAGAGGTGTCAGACCGACATGAGCTGGCCGTGGACAGGGAGGAGGACCGCCCCTGCCCCACAGAAGGAGCCATAGCTGCCTGGGCCAGGCCTGCAGGGAAGGTGTCCCAGGGGAGCGGCATTCTGTCTGGAGGAGGGGCAGGAGAGGGCCTCCCTAACTTAGGGCGGAGACAGGTTCGTGGCATGCAGATGTCTGCTTGGAGTCAGGGTGATCTAGGACTGCGCTGCCCAACACCACTGCCCCTTCCCCTGTGTGAGTATTTCAAGTAATTAATAGGAAATGAAACTGAATTCAGCTCCTCCCCCCTGCCAGCCACCTTTCACACACCCGGGTCTTGCGTGGCTAGTGGCTGTTGGGTCGGAGAGCACACATAGACCATTTCCATCCTGCAGGGAGTCCCCTCGGACAACACCTGGTCTCTGGGGAATGCAGGCGCTGGGAGATCCAGGGTTGTCGGGCCTGAGTCCTGGAACTTTTGCATCCTCTGCCTCAGATCCTGCGGATCTGCACGCGGTACACACCCGAGCAGGACACCATGACCTTCTCGGACGGGCTGACCCTGAACCGGACCCAGATGCACAACGCCGGCTTTGGCCCCCTCACCGACCTGGTCTTCGCCTTCGCCAACCAGCTGCTGCCCCTGGAGATGGACGATGCGGAGACGGGGCTGCTCAGCGCCATCTGCCTCATCTGCGGAGGTGGGCAGTGGGGCCAGGGCGTGGGTCCCGGAGTCTAAGAGCATCAGACCAGGAAGGGCCCTTCCCCCGGGGGGGACGAAGGCTCCAAAGGGCAAGGGTTGCTCTCCAGCCCGAGTGAGGGGTGGCGATGGTTCCTTCTCCCTGGGGCAGCACTCCTCCTGGAGGGGTTCAGGGTCCTGAGCAGCCGTGGGACCCTGGGCAGGCTGCTGACTTCCCTGTGCCTCTGAGCTAGTAAAACGGGGACTGTAATGGCCCCCACCCCATGAAGCTGCTGGGGGGACCGAGGTGGTAAGAGGAAAAGCAGTGCCGCCCAGTTTTAGACCAGTAACCAGGAGCTGCCATCAGTAGTTACATCATTAGGGTTTCTGCCACATCACGCTGGCCTCCAGAACGTGAATGGGGTGCGAGGAAATGAAAAGGATGTGAATGGGGTGGGAGTAGGGGACCTGCCGGGAATCCTTCCTCCCTGGATGGCACTGCCTGTGTGCAGGGGTCTCTTCCCCACTAACTGGCCCACTGCGGACACTGCTCCACAGCCCTTCTTTGCTCACATTTATGAGCCATAGGGCCTCTACACCTCTAGCCCCACTAGCAGCACCTGGCCCCTCCCCACCCATGGCTCTGCTGGGGGCACAGGGGAGCGCCTGTGAGGAGGCCCTCGGAGGGGACGTGCTGGGCTGGCCTTCAGTCTGTGGCCTGGGCAGGCACGGCCCCCAGCGGCCAAGACTGGGACTGCAGCTGGGATCCAGCCGGGCTGGCCCCTGGCAGCTGTTGAAGGGGTGGGGGGTTCTCTCTGCTCTCATTTCTCAGACCGGCAGGACCTTGAGCAGCCGGACCGGGTGGACATGCTGCAGGAGCCGCTGCTCGAGGCGCTGAAGGTCTACGTGCGGAAGCGGAGGCCCAGCCGCCCCCACATGTTCCCCAAGATGCTCATGAAGATCACAGACCTACGGAGCATCAGTGCCAAGGGTGAGCCTCCCACACCTGGAGGCTGATGCCCACATGCCCCAGGGCAGGGCCCCGCAACACCTGGATCAACACCCAGAGAGTGTGCCAGGGACAGGCCCCCACATCTGGACCAGCATCCAACCTCTTTGTGCCTCGAGGCCCCACCCCGCCAGGTGGCCTCCTCCTGCCCTGCTCCAAGGTGGCAGCATCACCCTTGCATGGGGTTAAGGGCGTGGCTCTGGACCCCGACCATGGGGGGGCTGTGTCCTTGTGCCCGCTACTTAATGTCTCAGAATCTCAGTTTCCCATCCCAGGAGTGGGAATAATAGTCTTTGCAGAGTCGTTCTGAGGTGTCCACAGCACACGACACAGAGGAAGGACCTGGTGGCAAGCACAGGCGGTCTGATGTGGGTGCCCCTGTTCATAACCACCTTGACCCTCTGCCCTCGGCGTTGGGGGTGAGGAAGCTGGCCGGTGTCAGGGAGCCCAGCTCGAGTCCGATGTCCATGATGTTGTGCCCCCAGGTCCAGTGGCCCTCCTGGAGCCAACCGTGCGGGGTGGGCGCATAGGCCTGGGGCGCTAACCTCTGCCCCCTCCTTTCCTGCAGGGGCTGAGCGGGTGATCACCCTGAAGATGGAGATCCCGGGCTCCATGCCACCCCTCATCCAGGAGATGCTAGAGAACTCCGAGGGCCTGGACACTCTGAGCGGACAGTCGGGCGGGGCGGGGCGGGACGGGGGGGGCCTGGCCCCCCCGCCAGGCAGCTGTAGCCCCAGCCTCAGCCCTAGCTCAAACAGAAGCAGCCCGGCCACCCACTCTCCGTGACCGTCCGCGCCCCATGGACACAGTCCTTGCCCCCGTGCCCCGGCTTTTCTCTGCCTTTCTACCAACGTGAGACCCCCTCCAGCCCTGCCCCCCACCTGTCCTCCCCGACAGAACCGGGGACCTACTCCTGGGGGACAGGAGGGAGGAGGCGGCGAATCTTCGGACAGAGGCTCAGGCCGCGATGGGCTGCCCACTCCTGTGGCCTGGGCGGGTGCCAGGGGGCGAAAGGCAGTGACCTGAGTGAGGACGTGGGCCTGGGCCCGGGCAGGGCACCTGGCAGCCTCATGTCCATCAAGACGCCCCCCGTCCACTCCGCCACATCTTCATCACCAGCAGATGCCAGGACCTGGCTCCCCCGTCCTCAGAACTCACAAGCCATTGCGTCCCAATTGGGGAACCTCTCCCCCCTGCCTTGGTTGGTGACAGAGGGGGCGGGCCAGGGGTGGGGGGCTTCCCCCTGTACATACCCTGCCGTACCAAACCCCAGGTATTAATTCTCGCTGGTTTTGTTTTAATTTTAATTTTTTTTTTTGGTTTTGATTTTTTTTAATAAGAATTTTCATTTTAAGCACATTTATACTGAAGGAATTTGTGCTGTGTATTTGGGGGGAGCTGGATCCATAGCTGGAGTGGGGCGGCGGGGGGTGGGTCCTGAGGGAGGGGAGTGGCTCAGAAGGGGCTCCCCTTCTCCCTCCATGTCCCTGTACCCCTCTTGCCTTCCTCCCCAGCCTTTTTCTCCTGTTTTCTCTTTCAAACTGTGAAATAGTAACTTTCCGAGGCCTGCCCTCCCCTCCTACATGCTGTGGAAGTGGCCATCCTCCCTTTCCGTCCACCCAGCCGCTGGGTGTGGATAGTTTCTGGAAGCCCCTGGAAGGGGGGCTCTGGCCTTTGGCACCTGTGCCGCCCGCCATGAGAGAAGAGGGGCGGGTGGGGGCCCTGGAGCGCACCAAGCATTTCTTACTTGTCCTCCGGCGGACCTTCCCATCAGGGCCCACGTCCCCTAAGCCCCCAGTCCCCACTGTGAAGGGGCCGGTCAAAGGGTCTGAGCTGCCCCTGTCCCCGGCCTCACAGCCACCAGCACCCCCCACAGGGCCCCCAGGCACGTGTGCACGTGTGCACACACACACACGCACTGTGGTCAGACGGGCACTTGGCGTGAGTTCGTCCATCGCCCTCCCCCCACCCCACTGCCTGCCCCTGGCTCGTGCCCCCCTCCTCGCCCCGCAGGGCAGGCCCGCAGGGGTCCCTTCCCCTCCTCCCTGCACCCCTGGGCTGGGGGAGCTGGCTCTGCCCTGCCCTCCTCGCCCCGGGGCGGGGGTCTCATCCCCCGGCGCCTGCTGTGCACCTGTTACTGTTGGACTTTCCACTGAGATCTACTGGATAAAGAATAAAGTTATATTTATTCTACATGCGCCTCAGAACCTCGCTGCCTCCGCCCCTTCTCCTGGTGTCTGGGCAGAGGGCTTGGCATGGGGCTTCCGGACAGGCTCTGGGTCCCCGTGGTCAGGGGTGAGCACCAGGGGCCGAGGATTGGCTAGTGGGCTGCCCCGCACTGCCCTCGGGCTTCCTCCCTGCGCTGGGGTCTTTGGGGATCCTGAGTGAGGAGACAGCCCCGCCCTCGGGAAGCCCTCTGTCTTGGGGTGTACACAGCCCATGTGAGGGGCCCTGTTCTGTGGGGGAGGAGAGACTGCCCCTGTCTTCAGGGGAGCCCCAATGTGAGGGATGAAGCTAGCTCTGCCTCTCAGGGAATCTGAGTCCTGGCGGCCACCCAGCGGTGGTGAAGTTCTATGTCGGGAGTGATCACAGACTTGACCTTCATGGCAGGAGTGACAGCTGGCATGGGGGCTGGGGTCAGGGGCTCATGGCAATTGCCCTGGAAGCTTAGGAGGCCAGGGCCTCCCTCTGCCTCCAGGAACACCTGTCTGGTCCTCCCTACCCACCCTTAACGCCACAGGTTTCAGGAGGCCTAGGATGTCCCTGGTGGAGGGGAACGAGTGTGGGAGGCCCCGAGGGCCCTCAGAGACCAGCCCTTCATCCTGCACATCAAGGCCCAGAGAGGGTAGTACCTTGCTCAGGGTCACACAGCACATTAGTGGCAAATCAGGGACCAGTACTCAGGGCTCTCACTTCAGAGCAGGGCTCTTAACTAGATCCCTGAAGCCCCCAGATAAGTACTTAGTTCTGATGGATTCGGGGAGGTGGCCATAGAAACTGTCAGGGGGAGGGGGAGGCAGGGTGTGGGAGGGATAGGAAGAGACAAAGTCTTCCACCAGGGACCGCCAGCTGTTTCTACTTCTGCCGCCAGGTGGCAGCAGCTTCTGGCTCATCTCTTCGTCTGCCCCAGGCTGGAGGGAGCCGGGAAGACAGACTTTTTTTTTCCCCTGGCAAATATTTTCTAACACCTTCTTTTACAAATCTGAAATGAAATCCTAATATACGCTGCCTATATACATGCTTCCAAAAATCAATATGCTATCGACTGTATTACATTGGAGAAGTTAAGAGAAAATCCTTTATAATGTCCTTTTTTTTTGCATGGGCAAGCTCCAGGGATCGAACCTGGGTCTCTAGCATGGCAGGCAAGAACTTTGCCCCTGAGCCACCACTGCACTGCCCTATAATGTATTTTACATGTTCTTGTTTGGGCCTAAACACTCAGCAGGTATGATGATAGAGCCACGTGCTTGCTTCCATTTTTTTAATTTAAATTTTTAGCCTTGATTTCTAATGAATACCTTTGGATTTGAAAGAAGTATGAAGAGTAGAAGCCATTCTACACAAAAAGTTCAAGAAAATTAAAGGTATGGGTGGGCACTGAAATAAAAACTGACCTATTCAATACATATAATAAAACATGCCCCCAAAACTCAATGCTTTTACACATAAAACAGAGTCAGGTTTTGGTCTCAGGTAATTCCTAAAGAGATTTTCCACAATGTGACTCTCTAAAGCTGGGCATGACAATTATTTGATGTTGGAAGACTTCATGGCATTCCTAACCCTACCTGCTAAATGCCAACAGGGTCCCTCCATTGTTGTGACACCAAAGCACTGGCCTCCACATTTACAAAGTGCCCCCTTTGGGGTGGTACAATCCCTGTTGGGAACCTCTGGACTAGGGGTTGCCCTCAATGTTCAACAACTGAGCAGGGTTTCCCAGTTTCAGCACCACTGACATTTGGGGCTGCAGGCTTCTCTGTTTCTTGACCTGTGCATCGTAGGATGTTTAGCAGCATCCCTGATCTCTACCAGCTAAATGCAGGTAGCACTGCTCCCCCAGTGGTGACAGCTGAAAACATCTCCAGACGTTGCCAAAAGTCCCCTGGGGGGGCCCTGCCTGTGCTTTGCTCTGAATCAGGCTCCCCATGGGGTACAGACCTGGAGGGTGGAGACTGGGACGCCACCTGGGCAGACCAGCGGAGGAGTCTCCCGTGCTCCTATGGGAGTGCAGAGCAGAGGTATTTAACCAGGCCTGGGATAGGGTTTGGAAGGCTTCCTGGAGGAGGTGCACCCTCACCCGTCGGCTAAGTCTCTAAGGGAGAGAGCTAGCTAGGGGAGCACAGAGATGATACAGAGTTTCTTGTGATCAGAAACGGTCAGTTTCTGATGGAGTATCTTTTTAAATTTTCGGCTTTGAATGGAACAAATGGTTGCAGAGGCTGGGAAGGTCAAGCCCCTTTCAGGAGCTGGGCTCGACTGGAGGGCAGTGGCAGTGAGGGTTTTAAGCCAGGGTGTGAGGTGTCCTGATTGGAATTGTTGGGGTGGGGTGGGAGGATGTGTTGCGGTTAGTAACAGAGGCTGTGGTTATACTGCATGTCATTAGAGTCGGGACTGACCCCGAGCAAGCTCTGAAGGGGCAGGGAAGAGTGAGCAGTGAGCGAGGAGAGGAAAGACCTGGCTGGTAAAAGGGAGGACTGGGCGGCTGATGGGATGCAGAAGGTGGGAAGAGGAAGGGCTGGAGCCTCAGCTGGGGGAGGTGGCCTGGCTGGACGGCACTGGGTTTTAGGTCCTCCTGTTGCTCTCTCCACACTAGCTGCACCAGCCCGCTGCGAGGCCTCGTTACCCCCAGCATGTTCCTGCCTGCGGGCCTTTTCACTTGCCACTCCTGCCTCCCAGAATGCTCTTCCCGGAGACAGCCTCGTGGCCAGGCCCTGCTGACCTGCCACTTCCTCGGAGATGCCACTTTCCCACCCTACCCTTACAGTCACCTGAATGTATATTCTGTTATCTCCTTTTTGTCCTCACCAGAATGTAAGCTCCACGAGGGCAGGTTTGTTCATCACTGTAGCCCCAACATCTAGACCTGACCTCATCAACACAGCAGCTGCCGGCCCCAGGTGGTGACTGGCCTTGGAAACCAGTCTGGTCTGGAGTGAGATGCGCTGTGGCTGTAAAACGCTCATCAGACTTTGAAGACAGTATGGGGGAAAAAAAAAGGAATGTAAAATATCTCATTCATACTTTCTAATATCAGTGATGCGTTGAAATGATAATATCTTGGATATGCTGGGTTAAGGAAATACTTTACTAAAATTAATTTCCCCTGTTTCTTATAAATTGTTTCATGTGGCTAGTGGAAACTTGGAATTACACATTGTGGCTTGCATCCGGCTTCCCCCAGATGGTGTTGAAACATTAGCTGGCACATAGTTGGTGCTCAACAAATACTGATCAGATGAACAGGCCTGGAAAAGAGCCGGACATCTTTGACCGTCATCAGAGAGACGGTGACGCAGGCAGTGCACGTGGCTAGGCACTCAGGCACCACGATGGTGAGGGCCTCGGGGCACCTTCAATTCCTCCTCCAACTCATCTTTACTAAGCACCTACTATGTGCCAGCGAGGGGGAGAGGGCAGTGTGGACCAGCGGAGAAGCGAGCTGCCTCGGGAAGCATCTAGCTCTGACTCAGGGGGAGCGGCTGCGAGGGAAGGCAGCTCCCAATGGCATCAGTTTCCTTCCACAGTGAGACCCAAAAGGCATGGAGGAGTTGGCGAGGGGAGGAGGGACTGTAGAGAGAGGCAGGCTGCCCGGCGGAGGGACCACATGTCCAAAGCCTGGGAAGCAAAAGAGGGCAGCGTGCTTGGTATGAACAGAAACTCCGGTGAGGCCTGAAGCACAGAAGTACGAGCGAAACCGTGCGACGGGGAGGCTGAGGAAGCAGAACCAGACCGTGCGGGGCCCCTCGTTAAGGTGTCTGGGCTTTACTCTGAGGGCAAAGGAGACCCCGAAGGGTTTAAAAAAAGGAGGGAGGGTGGAATTTAGAAAAGACCTCTCTGGCTGCTGTGTGGAGCCCAGGTAGGAACGCTGAGGACAGGGAGGGAACGGCCAGAGACAATGGGAAACTCAGCAGGGTGGGGCGATGGGCAGGGTGGGACAATGGTGGTCACAGTGGGTGGCAGGCAGGGTCCCATGAAGCCCCAGAGGGTACGGCAGACGGCGGCCTGAGAAACACCCTGGATTTGTGGAGAGCAGCCCCATGGGGCGGAGAAGGACAAAGGTGGGTGGGGGGCCCGAGGAGAGGCAGGCAGCGTGTAGGTTGCTCTTTGGGGGAGGGGGGAGGGTAGTAGGCGGAGAGGATGTAGGGCTAGGAGCATGTTTTGTTTTGGGGGGAGGTTTCTTCTGAGATGGAAGGGACTTGGCCATGTTTGTAGACTGGGAGAACAGTGGCAGGGCGGGGAGGGTGCAGGTGTGAGAGCGAGAGGAGCTACAGCCCTGTCCCTGCCTCCGTGCCCACCCCAACCCGTCTCACACATAGAGGGCCACAGGGTCGAGAGTGTGCTGAGTACCCACAAGCCTCCGGACCAGACTGAGGCTGGCCCCAGGAGGTGAGTGGGGCCTCCCCTCCCCTCCTCACCCCTTCCTGCAATGCACTCAAAGGTGGGCTGGGCTTGGGCAGGATGGAGGAGCCTTCACAGCTGCTGTTGGCCCAGGATCCTGGCTACCCATACAGTGCACGTCACAGGTCTCACACACACACAGAGCTCACACCCACAGCTCACTCAGGATATAGGTGTGTGCACACATGCACAGCCAAGGCAGTGAACATCTTTACAGGGGTGTGGACGTGGCTCAAAAAGGATGCACATGTGTACATGCGCACATATGCACCCACAGAGCTCACACAGGGCATATGGGTGTTGCACAAACACAAAGAGCTCACACAAGAAGTGTATGTGCACACGCTAAGAGCTCACAGAAATTATACAGATGCACCTGTGTATATACAACAGCTCAGACAGGATACGTATGTGTACATGTGCATGCTCACACACACAGCTCAGCCTACACATGTGTACAGTGTGCTTACACACATAGCTGCGCCTCTGCCCTAGTCAAGGCCCCTGGAAATGCTGTTCATTTGTTCCCAGTAAAACAATAGGTCTCCAACCTCCGCTCCCCTTCCACTCTGCTCTGCCCTCCTATTGGGCACTTTCTCCCCGGCCACCCTGCTTCCTTCCTTTCCATCTGGATCAGGGCATCAAGCACCTGCCTCAGTTCATTCTCTGCCCCCTGCTCAGCTGCACAGGGCGGCTCCCGGGCCCAGCTGGAGTACTAGGGAAGTGGGGATGCTGCCCCTGCGGCCATTCCACTGCGCGTCTCCAGCTCAGCTGGGGTCCTCCAAACAGTTCCTGCGGACCCACTTCTTGAGTCTGTTCTAAGGGCCGGGGCAGGGGGTAGTCCGGCCTCTGGTATCACCCTCCGTCTGAGCCCGCCACTAGATGGCCAGGTCCTGGCGGATGGTGGCCAGGGACGCCTTGCTGCGGCCGCTGCCGCCCTCGCTGTCGCCGGCCAGCGACCGGTGCGCATAGGCGGGCGGGGCATAGGGGTCCAAGTCCGGCCGCCGCGGGGGCAGGGCCAGCGGCGGCGGCGGCGGCGGCGGGAGCAGCTTCTGCACCTCCTCGTGCGTGCGGTTGCAGCGGTTGTCGCGCTCGGCGGCTTGGCGAGCGTGCCCGGGGCGCGGGCGGCCCTTCCAGAGCAGGTGGCCGAGCTCGGCCACGCTGAGCAGCGCCGAGAGGAGCCCCACGGCGAAGTAGAAGACCACGAAGACGGTCTTCTCGGTGGGCCGGCTCACGAAGCAGTCCACCGTGTGCGGGCAGGGCGGGCCGGCGCACGGGAAGTGCGGGGCCACGCGGAAGCCGTAGAGCAGCGTCTGGCCGGCCAGGAAGCCCAGCTCGGCCAGCAGGCGCAGCGCCACGCTCAGCAGGTAGCAGCGGCGCGCGCGGCGGGCGCGCTGGGCGCAGGGCACGCAAGGGCCATCGGGGCGCCCCCGGGCGCACGCCGCCCCGGCTTCCGCGGCCCCGCCGCCTGCGTCCCCGGGGCTCGGCTCCTTGCTGGCCTGGTGCATCGAGTAGATGACGAACAGCACCGGGGGCGCCGAGAGCAGCAGGATGTGGAAGAGCCAGAAGCGGTAGTGGGAGACCGGGAAGGCGCGGTCGTAGCAGGTCTGGCGGCAGCCCGGCTGCAGCGTGTTGCACACGAACTCCTCCTGCTCGTCCTCGAACACCGCGCCGCCCACGGTGGCCAGCACCAGAATGCGGAAGATCAGCATGACCACCAGCCACAGGCGGCCCACCAGCGGCGACTGCAGCTGCACGGCGTCCAGCAGGGAGCCCAGGAACGCCCACTCCCCCATGGCGCTGGGGATGCAGGGCGTGGGTGGGGGTGGGGAGTCAGAGGACGGGACAGATCGGGGACTTCCCCGTCCCACGCTCATGCCCATCGGGGAGGGGTCAGTTAGATCTCTAACTTCAGAATGAGGCATGGGGTCAGATAGGTCTGGCTTTAGCAGTGCGTTTGTGAGCAGATATGAGTTAAAGGTGTGGAAAGCCTGGAGTCGGGGGGTCGCCTGAGGGGGTGGCTCTGATTATTGTAGGTGATTCTTAAAATATGGGTTCCCTTCTCCTTGGGGCTGAGGAGTGCTGGGGAGGAGCACCCCTGATGCTTTTATCCAGACACCCATGGGCTTAATTGGTTAGACCCGGGAGTCTAGGTTCCAGATTCTTAGGCAGGGACCTTAGAAATCAGCAGGGCAGCCCCTGACTTGCACTGTGGAAGCAGAAACCAGCGGGTGCCTTTGTGTGCTCAAGGTTGCTTTCCAAGGGCAAGAGTGGTGCCTCAAATGCAGGACACCACATTCAGTTTTGTAGCCCTGGGAGTCAGCAGATGCAGTGGGACCCCCACCTCCTTTCTCTTGCCATAAAGTACAGTGAACTCCTCTCAGGATTGGGGGGGGGAGGGCGGTGACACAAATGTAGCCCCCAGTTCATAAGTCTATCAGGATCTCTTGTCCTAGGTGTCCGCGGCCACCGCCATCCCAGCCTGGCCGGAACGCAGGCCCAGCCCTCTCCCGTCTCCTCCCTGGAGCCCCTTTGCTCCTGCCTCCCACGTCTCCTTAGAGCCTTCCTCTTCTCCCTTAAATTCCCTACACGCCCCTGCTGCTCCAAGGCCCGCACTTGACCTCACTCACCCTGCAGTCGTGGCCGGGCCGTCAGAGCTGAGCACAGGACTTCAGGAGATGCTGGGGACCTGATCCTCCTGGTCCTTCTTTCATTTTCCCTTTCAGATTTGGCTGGGATGGGTGATAGGACAGGATGACCGAGAGGGGCTAGCGCTCCCCCTTCTCTTAAAGGGACAGGATGACCCTGCTGGCTGGCTCCACCCTTGGGAGCAGACACAGGGCCACACCCCTTGCTGGGCTCTGTCCGCCCTCTCTCTTCATCCCTCAGCTACCCTCACCCCATGGGCATGTCGCCACCTGGAACTGGGGGATGGGGTTCGCTAGAGCCAATACCCCCATTGATGGGAGCGCTTCCTTGACAGATCCCCTCCCCGCTGAAAGGCCCAGGTGCCCTGTTAACTGTCCCAGAGGAGATCCTCGGGGCTGGAGGAAGACCCGGTCCTGGTGTCGGGGGCCTGTTACTTTGAGAGGCAGCAACATCCAAGAGGTCTGGTTCCAGCTTCACCTGGAACTTGATTTTGGATAAGTCACTTCATGCTTCTGGGACAGAGTTTCCTGGGTTTTCAGCTGAAGAAGCTGGACCAGTTAATCCCCCAGTTTCCTGCCAGCTCAATGTCTTAATGCCAAGGCTCCAACCACATCACAGAGAACAGAAAAACCCATGCCCAGGAAAAATTCCATATGGAAAAATATTAAGGTGTTAAAGGTGGCTGGCTTTGTTGGTTAAATGAAAACTTTTTTTTTTCTTCGTGCTTTTGCTTTTCTGTACTTTCCAAATGTACAATAATGAACTTATTTTATAATATGAGAAATAGAAAGGCTTCTCCTCTAGCACTCATCAGGCTCTGAATTGAGCATCACCTCCCATTCCTCTAGGAGGCGGAAAGGGCTGTGGTGGGGGCCTTAGGATGACTGATGTGAGCTGAGCGGCCAGGGAGGGGACACTCCCAGGCTGGGATTTTCTGTTTGTCCCCTCTACCTTTCTAGGAGGCTGCCCAATTGGCAGGCCCCACCCCCACCCCCTCACCTGTGTACCCGCTCCCGGCTGGAACCTATGCTGAGCCCGTCCCACAAATTAGTTCATTTAATCTTTGAAACCACCCCGGGAGGAGGATGCAATTCACAGCAGAGGACATGGAGGCTCAGAGTCACTCCCTCACATGTCTTCATGCCCAGCCTGGCTGATTGCAGAGACCATGGAAGCCCACCATGGAACTGTCCTCCCTGCAGCCTGGCAGGGCTTCCCAGGCAGTGTCCCAGGGCCTGAAAGCACCTGCCTTCTCAGTGACATTTCCTCTCCCTATCAGCTGTGGGCGCCTGTGTGGTTTTCCATCTGTGACAAGGACCCCCTGGCCTGCTTTCAGGAAAGGGTGGGAAATATGTGCCTTCACCCCCGCTGGCTCAGGGCCCCAGCCCAGCCTGGAAAAACTCAAGGTTAACCCCTGCTTGGGCGTGCCGGGGACCCCTCCCCAGCCTTGCGCAGCGTTCCTTTGGGAGCAGACCTGGAGGCGGGGTGGGGGGGGTCACTGCCCTGGATGAAATCCACCTGTTAAAAGCACGTGCTGGGGCCCACATTCCAAAAACAGGATGTGGGGTGGGGGCACTGCCGACCTCCCCATCCCCACCTCCACCTGCCCCTGGCAAACCTGTTCCCACCCGCCACCCCCCACCCATAGCCATGGGGGCGCAGGGACACACCTCATCTCCCCTGACTGCCCAGGAATGGTCCCCGCCCATCCTCATGGTCCCCGCTGGGTCAGGCCACCGGTCCAGCCTGGAAAAACCCCGTCAGGTCCCTGTCTCCCTGGAGTGGGTGGAAAGCGGCAGAGGTGGTGGGCTAGGGCAGGGTGAGGGGTAGAGAGCTCAGGGTCACCCTGTGCTGTCCCCATCCCCTGTTGGCACGGGCCCAGACACAGGAGACTCTACAATCTCCAGGCCCATCGTCCTTCACTGATCGCGCCGTCCAGCCCGGGGGAAGGTGTTGCTGACACTGCCCAGAGCTGGCAGGCCCCATTCCTAGCCATGCCGGAAGTCCAGGGCTGCGCTGAGAGGCCCATCCTGGCCTGGTCCCCACCCAGCCTCCATCCCAGACCCCTCCCCCGTCCTTCGCCCGCCACAGTTGGAGCAACTCCCCGTGTCAGTGGCACACAGATGTAGCACGTACACGTTCGTACCCGGTGACAGAATCAATGGCACTTTCCGTCTCCTATGCCCCTTTAATGTCTTTTTATTTTTTTGTATGCTGTAGGGCAGGGATCACATTTCAGTCTTTTTTCCATGTGAGTATCTAGTTATTACAGCACCATCTGTTGAATTTTGTTTCTTTTTTCTTTCGTTCTTTGCTTGTTTGTTTTTTGGGAAGTGAATGGGCATGGAATGGAAGCCGGGTCTCCTGCATGGAAGGCGAGAAATCGACCACTGAACCACCTGCACACCCCACCCCACCCCACCCCCTTCAATATTTTTAAAAGTCTTTACAGCAATGTTGTCTTTCAGCATGGCCTTCCCTGGCCACCCTAACTTTAAATGCTCTCCTTTGCACTGATCACGACATAATACACTCTGTATTTTACTTTCTTAGATTGTTTAGCATCCATCTCCCCTGCCAGCAGGTAAGCTCCACGAGGACAGGGATTTTAGTGTTTTTTTTTTTTCCCTGCTCTACCTGTAGCACCTAGAACAGTTCCTACATGAAGTAGATGCTAACTAAACACTTGTTGGACAGCTGAATGCATGAAGGGGGCAGCTGGAATGCCTCTGCTCATAGATGAGAACTCTGGCCAGCCCCATGCCTCAGCTGCTCACTCTGGGCTCCTTTAGGGCTTGTGGTCACTAGAAGTGGCGAATTTGGCCTCAGATCAGTTATCAGAATGTCCAATCCTGTATAGAAATGAAAACTGCAAAATGGATTTATAGCAAAATCTCTCACCCCTAGCTCAGCTGGCTTTGGAATAGGTGTCTGAGTGGGAAAGGAGAGCGTGAGGAGGGTAAAGCATGGTGGGTTCTTCTTGACTATTTTGCCTTGTGCTTCTTCCCCCACTGCCTGGTCCCCACCAGCCCCCACCACCTTGCTGCCCCGTTTGTAACACTCCAAGGGTGAACAGGGGAACTGAGGCAGGTTAGGGGGCAGGAAAAGTTGTCTTAGTACTGGGGCCCTTGTAAGCAGGCTGTGGCCTCCACGCCTGACAGGTATCTAAAGCTGACCCTTTCTCACTTGGACTGCTTTTGAGGGTTCTCTGGAGAACCCTTCTGAGTTTTCCCTTCTGGTTCCCTGGACCTGGCTGGATGCAGCTGATTTCAGATATGGGTCCCTCTGACTTTCCAGGCAGCCCTACGGTCAGGACCCAAGACTGCTTGAGGCTGGTTCTGGCTCCTCGGGAATGCTCCATTCCTCTCCTGCTGGCACAGCCGGGGAATACAGGACAAGCCTGTGTCCCCTGTCCTTGAGGCATCGGCTCACCCCGGCCTCAGAAGACTGCAAACTTCCCTATCTCCCAGCTGTGGGAAACACATCCAAGCTCCCCGAGGGGTCTTCTGGTTTGGGGGGAGGAGCAGAACTGAACAAGGTCTCAGTTCTCTTCAAAGAACTCTTCTCTCCCCTCCATTTTACTTTTACACTTTGTTGAAGATAGCAAGGGTGGTTCCCCTGTGTGTGACAATCAGTGTTATCCTCATTGTCGTATCTGAGACCTCAAGCAGGAAAAGACCCTAATCTGATACCGTTATGCACATACCCACAGACACCCGTGCACACGTCTCCCACACACATGGGCACATTTGCCTGTTATATGACGCCTGGCCCTGTCAGGTACTGGGGACACAGCAGCGAGGAGGGCACAGTCCCTGTCCTTAAGGAAATTACACACACACACACACACACACACACACACACACAATTTATGCATTCACCAAGGATTTCCTGAGAGGCTGCTGGGAGCCAGAGCTGTACCCGGCACTGCGGTTAACTAACGAGTGAGCCCAGACATGACACAGTTTCTGTCTTTAAGGAGTTCGCAGCCCTGTGAGTGGGACAGACATAATCATTTAAACCCTTTGAACAGATCTTCAGTTTTGAGGGATCTTAGACTGAGTCATCAGGGAAGGTCCCCCGGGTTACCTGGAACTGAGGCCAGAAGGCAAGAAGACACCATGATGGGGAAGGGGGGTGCTTTGTAGTTACAGGAGCAGCCCCGTCACTGGAGCGGGCATGGAGAACCTGAGGAAGCAGAGGCAGGTACTGCGGCTGGCTGCGGGAGGACGAGATGGGCCAGAGCAGGCAGGGGTTGGTAGGGCATAGAAGGATCCGGGCTTCATCCCAAGCACCTGGGAAAGAATACTGAACATGAAGGCCACATCATCAGATCTGGATTTTGAAAAAGGTTACGCTGGTGGCCACACTGAGAATGAACTAGAGGATCCAGAGTGGACAGACCTACCCTGTGCCTCATGCCTGGACCTGGGGGAGAAGAGACGAGGTACAGCCCCCTCCCCACCCTGAGCCCAGCCTTCAGGCCCCTGTCAGAGCTTCTGCATGGGGTGGGGGTTCTATGGGCCCCCCTCAGAGCTTCTGCATGGGGTGGGGGATGTCTGCCTGTGCTTAGTGGCCTCCTTAGGAAATTGGCAGACTGTTCTGGGCTGAAGGGGAGGGAATGGAGTTCAGTTTCTTTGGGCTCTCTGTTACAGACTTATGCTGGGCTTTCTCACATGCAGAGCCAGACACCACAGGGCACTCCAGGATGGACCAAGAAATTATTGTTAATTGTATCACAGTTCCTGGGGGACAGAGGAACAGGGGGCTTCATGGCAGCTCTTGATGTTACTAGCACTTTGACAAGACGCATCTGGGAGTGAGACCCAGAACCTGGGAGTCTTTGGGTCCTCTGAGAGGGGTGCCCTGCGGTGGATGGGGTAGGATGCTTGTTTCCAAATTCCTATCACATGCGTGCAACTTAAATGATTTTTGTACATCCACCTAACTGCTATTATTTTACTTGTTTTTAAAGTCGACTTTAGTTGACTCACTTTTTCATTACTGTCATCAGCAATATCTGGGAAACGATGAGTTGGATCCACCTGTGTGTTTTCCTAATGCTTTCCTAAAGGCATTAGGAAAGTTTCCCATCTCTCCTAAGTGCATCTCACGCTCCTCTAGTGATACAAACTCCGTACTGTGGGAAACTGTAGCACATTAGCCCAGATATTGTTCAGAAGCATCCACCCCTCTTCACCCTGATTCTCACCATACAAACATGAGCCCAGTTTGGCTCAATGCTGTGGAGATGGTACCCCAAGTGGGGTGTGAGGGAATCCTACCTCTAAATACATCCAAGACTTTTTTGGTTTATACATCATTCTCCTGTGAGTTTGTTCAGCAAGAGTCTATCCCCAGCTTCCCAACAGACTGCACCTCAGAAGCTACAATGAAAGTTCAGACTTCAAATCAGAGGCACTCCCCAGGGTGCTGCTTCCACACGTGTGGCAGGGGTGCCATCCGACCTGCACTCCTGTGTTTCTTTCCTCACACCAGCCCACTCAGGTAACTCTCTCCAGCAGCCTACAAACCCTCCAGGCCGGACAACTTTCTGTTCCCTGGTCAACCCAAGCTTCTTCTCACTCCCCAATTCTGGTCATCAGCCTTTGGTTCCCAATAAATCTCTGAGGCTTTGCGGTGTTATCATCAACTGGGACCCGCTTTCCTGTTTCAGCTCCTCCCTTAGCTCTAGACAGGATCAGGTTCGGCTGTGAATAGCAGCAAAAAAACCTAAACGTGGCTTAAACAAGAGAGAGGCTTGTTTCTCCCTCACAGAAAAGGAAGGCGGGTGTGAATAGTCCGGCCGGCAGGGTGGGTCTGCGCCCTCAGAGTCCTTAGGGATACAGGCTTTTTCCGAACCGCGCCCTGGTGGGGGCCCTTGTTCTCAAGATCCACAGGCCTTCCGGGTTCAGGGCAGCAGAAAAAAAACGGGCAAGGGCTGTGGTCAGAGGTGGGCAGGCGGGGTCGTCACGTGAGCGATCACTTCGCATTTCATTGGTCAACATGCTCTCCCACGGCCCTACCCATCCGCAAGGGAGGCTGGGAAATGCAGTTTTTCTTCTAGGTCGCCCTTCGCCCAAGAAGGGAGGAATTAGCCCCTAGGGTCAACAGGTCAGCTTCTGGTTTGGGCCCTCCGCCCTGAGATGGGGGAATCGTTATCAAAGACACCCAGTTACCCCAATTATGCCATCATTAACCGCTTCTGCCCAGCTTCTCCCTAAGGGAAAGGGAACAGCCTTTCCCTTCGTTACCTCTCAACCCCTTGCTTCTGCCTTGTGATCTGGCCCTTCCAAATTACTCCGCTCTGGGCCTTCCTTCTTTCCTGCTTTTATGAACTTCATGCACCTCTGTCAAACCCAGTCCCCACTTTCCCGTTCTGGGGTAGAGGGATCGTTAGGATCAGTTGGAGACCCCCATACCTCCTCTTTTCCTTTTCCCATTTCATCCATTTGAAGGTCACACGTGTAGCAGTCTCCTTCACAAAGGACAGTAGCATGACCAGAACATGGCTGGGCCCGTCCGGTAGCCTCAGCTGAGCCACTGAGGGGCTTGGAAGTCCTTTTCCTTTCTGGGAAAAGGCCAGGGTGAGCTGAGCAGTGAGCTCACGTGGGAATGGGGCGTGGGGAGGGGAAGGATCAGAGTTTGAGGTGCCAAAAGGCGTATTTCAAAGTCTGTTTTCCCCTCCCGCTTTGAAAGGTCCGTGTTTGTAAATCCCAAGATGTATATGCAGTCACAATCACTGCCTGTCTCCTGGATGGAGATGCCTCTCTCCATCACCCCAGCCGACGGATCCTGGATTTGAGACGATATTGAGAGTACGCGAAGTTCCCTTTCTTTTCAATATCTCTCAAGGAGGACTGCGCAGGACAAACGTGGGATTAGGTCAATTCAAGATCAGTTGACCAGCAGACCATAGCATCTCCCTCTGTGAAAACAATATTCCTGGATCCAAAGTTTGACACAGGCCCTGGAAATTTACTGGGGGCAGGACAAGATCACCTATGGATTTAGCTTCCTTTCCTCCTGCTGAAATAACATTTACTGGTATATCTCT
This sequence comes from Tamandua tetradactyla, assembly GCF_023851605.1. Taxonomy (NCBI): domain Eukaryota; kingdom Metazoa; phylum Chordata; class Mammalia; order Pilosa; family Myrmecophagidae; genus Tamandua; species Tamandua tetradactyla. The sequence goes on along the minus strand of NC_135332.1, from coordinate 26,974,491 downwards.
GCACTCACCAGGATGTATTGGGGCCACCTTGAGGCCGGAAAAGATAGGTCTTACTCAAAAGAAACAAAAATCTGACTCCTAAAAATACTGAGGAAAAATATAAGTGGGATTTTAAAATGACTCAGCTGCTTTGAAACAGTTTAGCAGTTTCTTATAAACTTGAACATTCACTTAACATCTGACCCAACAATTCCACTCCTACGTCTTCACGCAAGATAAATGAAAAAAAAAAAGGCCATAAAAAAAGACTTGTTCTCGAATGTTCATAGCAACTTGATTCATAACAGAACAAAACTGGAAGCAATCCAAATGTCTATCAACAGGTGAACAGATAAACAAATCCATACAATGGAATAATATTCAGCAATAAAAAAGAGGCAACTATTTATGCATGAATAGCATGGATTAATTTTAAAAACATTGTGATAGATGAAATCAGACACAAAAACATAAATACTGTTTGATTCCATTTAAGAGTATAAAATTAATATACAGTGATAGAAATCAGATCATACTGTTTGTCTAAGATTGAAAAGGCACGTAAGAACTTTTTGGGTGCTGGAAATGTTTTACGTGTTGATTGTGATGTTTATGCAGGAACATACATTTGTAAAGTTATCAATCTATATACTTAGAATGGATGTGTGTATTTATATATGTAAGTTATACCTCAATAAAGTTGAAATAAGGAGAAAACCATAATGAAGTCCTCCGAAAATCTCTTGATGAGGTGATAAGAGGATAGAGCAAGACTTGCTCTATACCATCATTACACACGTGTCAGAACTCCACCTCTTTGGCTAATCTCCTTCTCTTTCTCCCACACTCCACAGGGTCCCTGCTCTCCTCTATCATCTGCCTCTTTCCCATTTGGTAATTTGGCCTTTTGTGCACAAAATAAAGATCCTTGGGTTTGAATTCATATTCAATTTATTAAAACACTAAAAACTTTTTGAAAACCTACATTCTTCCCTTTTAAGTCTAAGTTCAACTTACACATTTTGTTATTCTATTTACACATTTAAAAATTGGGGTATAAGAGTAAGACTAATCACTTTCACTTGCTCTTTAATTAAAACCCAATTATCTTATTATTTTGAGAAGTTAAATTTGCCTAAACAACAAATACCAAATACAAACCTGATTAATTAAATTTCCAAACATGCCAATGCCTTTTGGGGCAGACTTACAACCCTAACAGATAACATTTTCCTATGCATTTAAGTGACTACTGCAAACTTATTTATATATGTAGTAATTTAAGTTTGTTAGAATCTTAAAACTTTCAGATTAATATCACACCTAAAAATCAATTACACATTTAAATTGAAATTATAAGGTTAATAAGAAGTTCTCTTAAACATTAGGGTCATTTAGAATATATAATACAAGCACATTAAACTGATGGTTATGAAACATCCCTAAATTTAACACAAAATTAAAAATACTATGGGCTTGATTACATCATCATTTTTATGTTTAATCTTTATAGTTGCAAATTGTAAAGTCTTCTACCCAAATAAACATGGGTTGTCTGTCTGATCATGTGAGGTGGACTGAGAATCACTAAACAAAAAAATCAAGCCTGAGATTCAAGGCTGAGACTTGGGACCCGGCTGATTCTTTTCTGTCTTTGCTCTGTTAGCAGAAGTTGCCAAGCCAACTGTGTTCAGTGGGAATTTGTTTTATAACTGAATTTGTGAGATTATTTGCTCATGATTAGATTCAGGTTAAACCTTTTGGCAAGAATGCTACATGGGTGATGAGACATACTCCCCATTGAATTACATTAGGAGCCCAGTCAAGTTTGTCCCATTTTTTGAGGTGCTAGTTTGAACACTTAGTTAATGTGGTTTCTGCCAGAATCTGACATGTACAAAAAACTATGTATACATACATAGACATGAATGCAAGTGAAACTGGGGAAATCTGAGTAAGATCACCGGGTTATATCAACCACAGTATCCTGATTGTGAAAATACTAATTTTACAAAATGTTAACCATTGAGGGAAAGTGCAAAAAGTGGGCAAAGGATCACTATTTCTTAAAACTGTATGTGAGCCTACAATATATATATATACACACACACATACACGACAAAAGCTACAAGATGTTTAAAATTTCTGTAATAAAATTGAAAGCAACCTAAACATCCAATAATAGGGTTATCTGGTAAGACAATGTAGTTAAATTATAGTAAATGAGGAATGCCAGGTACCCTTTAAGAATGACCATTATTGCTCCTTTAATCTGTGATATTGACAGATAAGTAAAAACTATGGATTAAAAATAAGTAACAGGGGAGACAAACGTTAAAATAAATTGAGTAGATTGAAATACTAGTGAACAATGAAAGGGAATGGTGAGGGGTACAGAAAAAATAGGGGGAACAAAGGTTAAAATCTATTGAGTAGATGGAAATACTAGTGGTCATGAGGGAAGAGTAAGGGGTATGGTATGTATGAGTTTTTTCTTTTTTTGGAGTGATGACGTTCTAAAAAATTATCATGATGATGAATATAATACTATTGGATGATATTGTGAGCCATTGATTGTACACCATGCACAGAATGTTTATATGTTAAGAATGTTCATGTTTGCATGTTTTTTGATAATATAAAATTAATTTTAAAAAATGATCATTATATTTATTGCCATTAAAAGGTGTTCATGACATTGCTGAGAAGAAAGCAACCTACAAATCAAAGATGAAAATTCCCCTCTGGTAACTATACGTTTATTTACTAAAAAAAAAAAAAAAAGAAAAATATAAACCTCTCATTAGAAAGCAAAAGTTTAGAAATGTTTCTCTTCAAAATGTGGAATGTCTTTCCTGGTCAATAGTGTTTGTTGACTATAGGGAAGACTCCCAGAGAATACATTCTTTTATATTCATTGTTCCTTAAGCCACTAACATTCAAGGAGAAGATAAAAGTTCTAGTGCCAATAAACTTTCTGGTTATACATATTTACACCCTTCATAGAATGTGGTTATTTCCTATGCATATGTAATATTGCTTAGATAAATTACATATTACATAAAATCATTAAAGAATGGTTATTGAGAAAATAAGGGATTCAAAAATTGTATTAATTGATAATTGATTCAATAATAATCTTACTATATCTTTTTTAACATCTTATATTCCACTGTTCCTGCTGCAATGAAACTTTGAAAGTGATATCTGGTCACCCAGGCTGAAAAGACCCCATGTCCCAGGACTACTAGTGGGATCATATCATCCCATCCAGACTGTTACTCTCCAGGATGTTGCTATGAAATCCGTGTCAGGTGTTCCTCTCTTTCACTCATGTACTACACCATTTCAAATCTGAGCAGGGTGTCAGCAGACTGTGTGGAAAAACTCCAAAGAACATTTTGGAACCTAAAGAACCCAGGACAACCTAAGATAGTATGTCAGCCTCAGTAGTGAATGCTGCAAATGATGTTATATAAAGTTCCTCTTTTTTTTTTAACCTTGGAATCATTCACTTGATGCTCTTCATTATTTCTCTTAGTCCCCATGTTTAAAATTCCAGGAACTGGACTTAATTAGGTCATGATGCCCATCTCTTGGCCCTATCACCATGGCCAGGGCCTGTCAGGCCCATTAGAATATGATTCTCAAAAAGCAGTGAATAGGGCTGTATTTTAGAGGAGGGAAAAGGGTAAAATTTCAGAAAAAAAAAAAAAGGCAATCAATGGGCTACAATGTTTAGAACATTTTATTAAAGTACAAAATTGTTAGACTTAAGCTAAGTAGAAAAACACAGTAAATATTTACAAAAACATTGATAATACCACTTAAGTTACACACATATAAAATCCAGAAAGGTCTTACAAAGTTTATAAATGGAAAATATAGATATTTCCTAACACGGATTTAACGGCTTACTGCTGAGCATGGCATCAATATAATATGTAAGCTCCTTGAGAGAATGTTGTTTCCATTCTTCAGTGACTCAGTGCTCCCCTAGAAGTTTGTTCCTTGGGAAATTCAGACTCAGAAGCAAACAGAGAGGACAAGTCAAAAGTTGAGAGTCATAATTGGACAAATTTTCTTCATCATATTGACTGTGTTGAGGTTATATAGACAGAGCTAGGATGTTTTTCTTCAGCCTCTGATGATATTCAAAAGGATATGAAGAATATGAGCAATTTCTCATTGCTTAGAATGAAAATTTAGTATAAGAGGCTGTGCGAGGAATATTTACACTAGAACTATAAAGTTCTATCTGATGAAAAATTACCTATAAATTAAGATAAAACAAAATGAACCATGCTTCATGCTCTTTTGTATTCCCTGAAAGTAGGAAAGGAGGCACAGTAGACAATTTAAAATCAAAGTTCTCTAGTTTTAGCTTAATGAATGGTCACCTAACAAATTACATTATGCTGAAGTAACCACAGAAATCTCTTGAGTCTACTAAGAGCTTAAAATGAGATTTTAAAGATGAAAGAAAACATACTCAAAACATAGACAAAGCAAAGAAACAATGCCCACAAACTGGTCACTATTTAAACAGTATTATAAAAAGTTAAAGGGGCACTTGGTTCTACTCAGTTCACTTTGATGGTTCTGAATTAAAAAAACTTCCCAAACTAAATTCAGAGGGGAGAAAATTAAGAGCTTCAGATAACTTAGTCTTGGGCTCAATAAGACTATTCTTTAAAATATAACCATCTCACATTTTAAAACAGATCATCTTCATCTGATTCTTCAAGGTATTTTATTGGTTTCTTAGCTCGTCCAGATTTTGTCCGAGGAGCCACAGCTGAATCTATGTCCAGCTGGACGTCATCACTCTCCCTCTTAGATTTCTATAAGAGAAAAGCCCAAAGAATTTGCACAATGTAAACCTAACTTATTTTAATGTAAAAATTTATCAACAGACTACAATTCAAGGAACTTTCTTCCTTCTACTAAGTAGTTAAGAATTAAATATAGAGCAACTTTCCTATTGACTAAATAAGTAAGCAGGATATTTAACTTCATTTCAACTAAACCACAAATAGCAAATGCTAATGGATTATGAAATTAAAGTTCTTTTCTAAAAAATATGCCATAATTAACAGTAATGCTTGGTTATGTGTTTCAAAATATAGCAATAGGATTGGCTAGCAAAAATACCTTGCTTGTGGTTGCTTTAGAAATCATTTTCTCAAAATTAGAGTCAGAGTCATCAGAAGTAGATGGTTTCCTTTTGCGGGGATTCTTGGTTTTGGCAGGACCAGGCTTTTGAGAGATGTCAGAATTCAAGCCTGGATCCTTCTTGGCCCGTCCTTTTGGCGCAGCCCTTTTTTTGGTGGTGGCAGTGGAGGTAGCAGACTGACCTGCAAGTCAACATAGACATTCATCAAGGCCACACTTAGATGCAGTTTTCTTATTGTGGATCTTCTTTAGTAACCTGTTAATGATTTATATTTAACATGGGAAAAGACAATCTAATATAGCTGAAATTCTTTAGAGAATTAAAGCTTCATTTTTTCTGACAGGTAAATGCTTTACATTAAACATTTACAACTGCTTATAAATCCTATCCCTTTCATAGAAAGCGGTTTGAGAAGGTCTGGCATTTTGAAAAATAAGCTTACTTAAACCTTTTAACTGCCACTTCTGATTATAATTATCTACAAGCAATTGTTTCTATTTGGAAAGGTTTAATTTCAATATCAATAGTAAATTGATCAATAGTAAGTTGATAAAAATTGAAATCGAATTGCAGCAGCCAATTAGTTAATCCCAATATCAATCCATCTCAAAGATTTAGGCTTACTTGTTACTGCTGTTTTCTTTACTGTCACATTCTTTTTAGAAACTGGGTTTACAATTCCAGTTTCGGCTGGTAAATTAGCAGAAGAAGCACTCGAAGCAAATGGTATATTGTCCTTAGCATCACCAGTATCCAGATTCATTACTTTAAATGGAAAGGAAAACAGTTCACATAAGCAAAACATGAAAATCCATTTACTGCTTTGCCTGACCTATGAATTCCTATTTAAAGATCAACTCCAACTTTTCCGGAATATTTAAAAGATGCTCATAAACTTTTAGTATACTAAGACTGTCATGTGCAAAACTAAAGCTAATAAACATCAATATAATACTAACAAGAATCTAAATTTACTTCCAAAGGTAATACTTTGAAAATTATTAGAGTTTCATCCAAATTAGTAAAAATTCTAAGAATGCTTTTGAATTGGAAAATGGTTGTGCCTGCTTTGGCAGTGCTTTACAGTTGAAAAAGCTCTTTCACACTCAAATGGTCTTGACATCAATCTTGGGGTGTAGGCAGTAATATTAACTTCTCTGATTTTAAAGGTGAAGAAAAGAAAATGAACCCCCAAAAGACTGTGAATTGTCCAAGGTTACATAATTAGTAACATAGCTAAGTTCAGAACCCAGTTGGTCCTCTGAATGCCTTAGTAAAGCAGACATCTCACTATTTTTACTTAAATACATACCTGGCACGGCACTTTTCTGTGGCTTCAGTTCTTTGTTAGCATTTCTAGAATAGAAAAATAACATTCTAAATGTGTCAAACAATGAATACACCGACTATAATTAAAAACTTCACATAACATTCCTATTAGATAAGACGTTTACTTTGGAGAAGTTTTGGTCTTAGGTGGACTAGCATCTGATGGGATAAAATCTTCATCTTCAGTGTTTTCATCGAAATCTGAGAAATCTTCACCTGAATCCAAATCCACTGTGAACTTTTTTTTTGCTATTAAAAATATAAATAGGCAAACAATCAAAGAGGGTAATAGGAGAGATTTAATTCAGATTGGTATAACATTTTATAAAGACTTCAGCTTCAGTTTAATCTCCTAGAAGATGCTTAGTTTTTCAAATTTTTAATATAATTACTGCTCTGAGATATATAATTTCTGGGATTAATGCCCTGAAGTATACTGGCCATTCCAATCTTATAGCATATCTAGCATGTTTTTCCATTGTTCTTACTTGCTGCTCTCCGAGGCTCCATTTCTCGTGGAGGGATATCAAAATTAATTTCTTCATCACTCATATCTGATTCTGAATCAGACCATGGATTTCTTTTCTTTCCCTTTTTAATTGGTTTAAATGGCAATGTAGTCTGTTTCTTCGTCTTGGTACCTAAAGGGGAGATAGGAATTAATCACCTTTAAATATACTGATTTTTATCCATCTATCACCTACCTATCCTTCAAGTATTTGTTGAGCACTGTGTTAGCACTGGGAATGAAATGATGAACAGAAACAGAAATAGTCCCTGTTCTCATGGAGCTTAGAGCCTAGTCATCTAACCCTGTAAATAATTATAATGTATTGATCTAGTATATGCGGCATGTGGTACATATGTAAAGGTGTAGCTATGTCAGAATTCAAGAAAGAGATGCTTGGGGTGAGATTTGAAAGTTGAACACAATTAACTAGTTCAAGGGAAGTGGGTGATGAAACACTCAAATTCGGGAAATAATAAGCATAAAGGCCCTGTGAGGCAACATAGTGCATTTGGGAAATTGAAAGAAGGTCATTAGGTCTAGAAAGCAGAAGTAAGGGAGAGTGAAACAATTGAGGATGATCTTGTTAAGGATTTGTTTTTTAGCAGGAACCTTTATGACTAGGCTTTTTTTTTTTTTAAATACCAAAAAACACGTAACAAACGCAAGTGTTCCTATTTTGATCATTTCGTTCTACATATATAATCAGTAATTCACAATCTCTTCACATAGTTGCATATTCATCATGATCATTTCTTGGAACATCTGCATCTATTCAGAAAAAGAAGTAAAACGAAAACAGAAAAAAATTTTTTTATACATACCATACCCTCCCTTTCATTGATCACTAGCATTTCAAACTAAATTTATTTTAACATTTGTTCCTCCTATTATTTATTTTTATTCCAAATGTTCTACTTGTCTGTTGACAAGGTAGATAAAAGGAGCATCAGACACAAGGTTTTCACAATCACACAGTCACATTGTGAAAGCTATGTCATTATTCAATCATCGTCAAGAAACATGGCTACTGGAACACAGCTCTACACTTTCAGGCAGTTCCCTCCAGCCTCTCCATTACATCTTGAATAACAAGGTGATAACTACTTAATGCATAAGAATAACCTCCAGGATAACTTCTCGACTCTGTTTGGAATCTCTTAGCCATCGACACTTTGTCTCATTTCACTCTTCTCCCTTTTGGTCCAGAAGGTTTTCTCAATCCCTTGATGTTGAGTCTCAGCTCATTCTAGGATTTCTGTCCCATGTTGCCAGGAAGGTCCACACCCCTGGAAGTATGACTAGACTTTTATTTAAAAAGTTCTTTCTGTTGCCGTGTGGAGCTTGGAAAGAGACAGGAGTAGATGCAGAGAGATCAACAGAAGGTTCTCTAGTCCAGGCAAGGGAGACAGTTCAATGAGAAAACAACAGTAGGACCAAATCATGTGTGGTGTTTAATGGTTGGGTAAGGAAGTTTAAAGTCATTAAGTTTTGCTAGTTCCTTCCCCCTACAAATGCCTGTCATCCCCATCTTTTTGCTCTATTACTCTCATATTGACTCTGAAAGATAAGGGTAGTCTCCATATTGGTGTGATACAGTCCTTTCTTTATATTCATACTAGAAGAATTTTGGTATCTATTACATATTGGTATCTATATGAAATGATACCATGTTTTATCCAATCCAATCTTATCCATCCTTTCCCAACAACCTCGTTATCTAGCTTTCTGTAATCTGGTTTAACTATCTAATTTATACTATTTTCCAGTATAAAACCTCCCATTTGTTAAGAGGATCTTCTCATTGTCCCACAAATATTAAATGCTTATTACCCCTCCCCTGCCCCAATCTAGAACACCTCCATCTTACTCAATTGTCAAGACTTTAACCCAACTTTCACCTCTTTCACAAAGCCTTTGTAATCCATGTGGGCCCATACTTATTTTACCTTTCTCTAAATCTTAAAAATGACTAGTACAAACTGCTTGACTTTCTTTCTAGATAAACTTGAGCGTAAACGGCATGCTCTCCTACTTCTTGTGCCTCACAATAATATTTCATAGTGATAGGATCATGGATGCTCAAAATACTTAACTGATTCACTGGTTTTATACTATATATGAAATGATTGCTAGCTAGGCTCAAAGTTAAATGAGTACTGCATTATAATGACAATATATAATTTTGCAGAAGATGGCATATACAAATAACTTCTTTTTTAATAAATAACTTCTTTTTTAACACTAGGATTTTTCCATTAGCTTTATTCATCTTTGTATTCCTTACAGAATTGAGTGTATGTTATCTACCACAAGTAGAAACTAGAGGCTAGATGTATTAGATCAATGTAATACAATTGAAGAGTCTATAAATAAACAAACATTTATGATGAGTTGGTTTTCAACAAGGGTGCCAAGAAAATTCAGTGGGGAAAGAGCTATCTTTTGAACAAATGGAACTAGGACAACAGGACATCCACATGCTAAAGAATGAAACTGAGCTTCTTCCTCACACCATAAAAAAATTAACTCAAAATGGACCACAGATCTAAATGTTAAGAGATAAAACTATAACATTTAGAAGGAAACATGAGTAAATCTTTGCGAACTTGGATTAGGTAATGGTTTCTTAAATATGACAAAAAAGCACAGGTGATAAAAGAATCCACAGATAAATTGGACACATACTAGGATAGTTATAACCAAAAAGGTAATAACAAGTATTGGTGAGGGTATGGAGAAATTGGAACCCTCATATATTACTGATTGGAATGTAAAACGGTGCAGCCACTTTGGAAAGAGACAGGAGTAGATGCAGAGAGATCAACAGAAGGTTCTCTAGTCCAGGCAAGGGAGACAGTTCAATGAGAAAACAACAGTAGGACCAAATCATGTGTGGTGTTTAATGGTTGGGTAAGGAAGTTTAAAGTCATTAAGTTTTGCTAGTTCCTTCCCCCTACAAATGCCTGTCATCCCCATCTTTTTGCTCTATTACTCTCATATTGACTCTGAAAGATAAGGGCAATCCCTCAGAAGTTTAAACATAGACTAACACAATGACCAAACAATTCCATTCCTAGATACATATCCATGAAAACAGAAATACATGTCTACACAAAAATTTGTATACGAATGTTCAAAGCATTATTTGTAACAGTTAAAAAGTGGAAGACATCCAAATTATCATCTACTGATGAAAAGGTTAAGCAGAATATGGGTAGTAGAGAATTACTCAGCAACAAAAAATACTGATAAATGTTATCACATGGATGTCCCTTGAAAACACTGTTAAATGAAAGAAGCCACATATTGTATGATTCCATTTATGTGAAATGTCCATAAGAGGTAAATCTATAGACAGAAAATGTCTGCACAGGTCTGGAAGTGGCAGGTTCTAAAACACTGAATATTTACTAAAACTACTGAATGGTATACTTTAAATGCATGAATTTTATTATGATATAGGACTTACTTCTCAGTAAAGAGATGTTTGAAAAAAGTAGATCCCATTAAAGGTATAACCAACTCTACTTTATTTACCAAGTGAATTTTAACTACATGCCAGCATAATGCTGAATTCTAAGGATAATATAACATGAATAAGATGTGGTTCTTGTTCCTCAAGAAGCTTTATATACTAGAACTTGATTAGTTTGCAAGTGAAATCTAATAAACTGGGTGTTTCCCTAGAGTCCAACTAAGGAATTCAGTTTACCAAATTAAAAAAAAAGTTTCATTACAAGGTATCTCTCCTAATATCCTAAGAACAGTATTAGAGAGTTTCAAGTATACTCTTCCATGTTATTCAGTTTAACTAAATAAAAACTTATTGAACATCTGTGTGGAAAACAGATGGTAACGAACACAATCTAGTCTCAACTTTATACCATTCTTCTCAGAATGTTTTAACTTACTTGTTTCTCCTTTTTGTTTCTTCTCTAATCTTTGTTTTAGGCTTTCTGGTTCCACACCATCCTCTTGAGGACTTCCTTCAGTATTTTCATTCTGAAGAATAGCAAGACAAACTTATTATTTGGAATAACATATGTATATGCCATATGTATAATGGTCAAAGGTGACTGGTGATTTTTCTCTAGGTTTTGGTTTAGAGCTCTGAATAAAGGTACAGGTATGACATTTTAAATATACTTGAACATTAAAAAACAGCCTCATAAGAAAGGAAAGTAATAGCTAAATACAGGGTAAATTCTAAACTATGGAATTAGAGATTTTATAATGTAGTTAAATAACAATAATCTATGATAAAAAGTGCTTGCATAATAGGTTAGACTGCAGTTCTCAATTTTGTTAAGAATATCAATACTTTACTATTTACAGGACAAATGCCAAAATGTTTTATTTGGTTTTAAGTGTTTTATGTGTAAAGTTTTCAAGAGCATTACCTTAATTTTCCTTTTAATTTTCTTTTCTGCCTCTGCTTTCATCTCTAAGGTCACTCGTGGGATGACTCTTTTGCCACATGGAGAAGGTAAAACTTCAGCCATTTGTGTTTTTTTCCCTTTTGCTTTCCCCCCTTTCCTTGGAAGTCCTACTTGTTCATCTTGTTTTTCCTTGGCTTCAACAACCTACAAAAGAGATGGAAGAAAACAAATTTAAAGCTAATAAAGGCATTATAACATCTATACTACTTTATAGGATAGAATAAAAGGCAACAGTTACACCAATTTCAACTTGCTACAATCTTAAGATGAATTTGTGATAAACTCCTACAATTAAGTATACATCAACAATAATGGAGGTATAAGTAAGGCACACTTTGAAAAGGGGAGTGTGGAGACAGACGATTGGGTTCTACTCGTGAATTTACTACTTAATCTCTCTGAGGATAAAAAGGGAGAGCAAGGTTAGGATAAAACACAAACACACACATTTTGTTTTTTGTAAATGCAAATAAGGAAGAATGTGATATCAGTAATGTAGTTATTTAATCAACTGATTACAATGAGTTGGATATCCATACTTAAGTGCAATAATATAAATTTGAATATGAAATGCTTTTTCTTACATCAAAATAATGCTGGGTACCAAACATTATTAGGGAGATCCAGGGAACAAAGGCTCTTTTGAAACTAACTGCTTGGCCAGCACTGAAGTTAAATTGGTTTCATCTTTTTAAATTCACCTGGGGCACTGGTGTGGTTTTCCTCCACATTTAAGGTCTCTCTATCTTCTCAGTCCCAATGGGTCCTTCCCTTTACTAAAATCAACTCCTGTTTTTTCTTTTCTTTGTCTGAAAATGTCTGGGCAGTACACTTCCTGGCATTACGTACTTTAATCTAACAACTTGTTCTTTTACGTGTTATCTTGGAATGTATCTTTATATCACTTTTATTTTTTTCTATTTCCAATTATGAAATTTACTGACAAAAATGTATACTGATAGAATAAATTATTTCATTAAGAAAAACTCTAAAATGGGTATACTAAACTGCATACCTCCAGTTCTTCAATAAAAGCAGCCAAGTCTTCTTTCCATAAATCTGATGGACTCTTTCTTTTTAATGTTTCCAGCTCTTGCTCCTGTCATAAGATAATCAGAAAATTAAGGGTTATTTTATATGCACAAACAGCATTCTCATACAGAAGATGAATAAGCTTTTACTTTTACCACCAGAACATAATAAAGCAATCAATCAACAACTCACTTTTTCATTTCTTAGTTTGCACAGTTCATCTTTCTTTTCCTTGGTTAGATACCAAAGGGGCATATCAAGGAGGTAATTGAATGACGGTCCAGAACCTGTTGCAGATTCACTCTTCTCAGTGTCCTTTTCATTGTCACTCTCTTCATTTTCTTCTTCATCTGGAACCTGTAAGAGGAATTAAATTGTAGCTTTCATAGGAAACGTGAAGATTAGATTATTCGGAGTTGAACAATGGGGAAAAATGCTAACCAAGAAATTACCTTTTGCTGGGCTTCTTTCCATGCCTTCACAGGGTCCGAATCATATCCCCTCTGAATCAGAACTCGAATTAATTCTTTCTTAGGCTTATTTTCTTTAAACAAAAGAAAACAAAAAAACATAAACAAAGATAATGGTTTTGAGTAGTATTTTAAGAAAGGGATGAGGTTTTAACATATTAAGTCAAAAGATTAAAATTGGAAATTAAACCTTTTCTGTCTTGGATAAATGTGTACACCCCAGTACATAGACAATTCTTTTCCCTAAATAATTGACAAATACATTCACCACAAGGGGGCAGTCAAATCATAAAACAAAAGACCATCACGACACAACCAAAACTTCCTAAGACAGGCCTTTACCTCAATTATACTTTCTAGTTTTTGTGTTTGTTTGTTTCACCATTTGGTTAGGGAAATGTTTCGTACCACCCACCCCAAAGTTGATTCTCCTGACTATGGCCATTTATGATGCATTCTCTTTTTATGTAGTACCTCTCTTCGAATATCTACTGCAGTTATTTTGCTACAATTGAGTTCTAGCTTTAGAATGACTTTCTCAGTACCACCTTTCATCAATTACACTTTTGGTTCCCCTAAATTCTTCAACAAGACTGGATAGTCTCTAGTGTTTCTTAAGATTCAATCAACTGAGTACATTTACTTTTAATTTTTGTTTGAACCATGTCCAACATTAATCATTTTAGCCTTGCCTTAAGCAATAACAGCTGTGAAATTAGAAGGTTGATGTGCTGTTTTACATTTTCCTAATATTCATAAAAATGGAACTATTAAGTTAAAAATATCTGGAAATTCGCCTGTGATCACCAGTAGCTTATGTTATCACATCTTAAGACCCACTACTATAACCTTGTTGAAATTTCCTGGAGAATTGCGCTAATTTCTTTTAAGTCTCTCCTTATATTCCAGCTTTAGTCAAAATGGTTTTCTTTCCTGATCCCTTAAACCCTGATTTAGTTGCCTCTAAAATTTCTCAAAAAGTTGCATTCCTGTTGGATACACAAACCATTCATAATCATTCATCCTGTTTTTTTTCCCCCCATCAGACTTATTATCTCTTCTTCTCTTGAATTCAGTGTCCTCTTCTAGCTATCTATTATTCTCCCATCTAATATCAACTAAATCTTGATTTTTCAAGACGCTCAATACAGGAATGTTATAAATATGTGATCATATCTTTGAATGATTATAAGTAACCAGCTGAACTAAATGAATTTTATGCCCTACCACTGTTACTCTCATAAAAAAACTGTATAAAGGAAATTTGGCACGATTACGGTTTCAGTATAGGCAATTATTATTCCAAAAACATACCAATGATTATTTTGCCATCTATTTTCTCTAAGATAAAGCGAGCCTGATTGTTCAGTTTAGCAGATTCTGCACCAAGCATTCCTAGAAGCCATTCTTTTCGTAATCCATAATATTTAAGCCTGAGTTCAAAGAAGTCTCTTAGGATATCCAACACTGTGTCATATTTCTTTAAACAGCCTACGTGGTCAAAAAGCACCTAAAACAGAAAACAAGGTTAGAGCCTAGAGTAGATAAATTGGTTAAACTTTTTATTAAAAGTGTTTATGAGATGGGACTTTATTCATTGAAAATATAAAATTAGCCTAAGGTATCCTTTAAAAATTCATACTAATCTTTAATATAAATTTAAACATATAAATCTCTCACAAAATGAGACGTACCATAGAGTTGCAAGTGAGACTAGTTTGGAGTTTGAATACTTTGTGTAATCCAACTCTCTCTGCCTCTGCCAGTTTTTCTTCAGTCATCTTCACAACAAACTTCACAGTGGTATCTGTATGGTACTCCCTATAGTCTGTTATGAGAGGAGGTGTCTTGTCAGTGCCATTCATCATGGGCTCGAGGACCTGTTCTTTATATGTCTAAAGAAAGAATAATCCTTTTGTTAAGTTTCTAAAACATATGCTCCCGAATATTCAACAAACAATAATATAAAAACTGTTTCTCCCTCATCACAAAATTAAAAAAGAAATCCACATTACTTGCCTGGGTCCATGTTCTGATGGGAAGCTCTGAGATTTCAATAGTTGTGGAATTAAGAATAGCCACTTCACCACTAATTACATATTGATTTGGAGCCAGTTCTTCAATAGTGCCTTTGAAGTTCTTGTAACTTGGAAGCTAAATTGGCGTTAAAAAATAAGTTTTCTAAGCATGATGCAAAGGCAAAAAATCACAATGGCATTAATAAATTTAACATTAAAATATGAAATAAATTATTTTTGTCCTTTTTGAAACCAAAAACCAGGGTTCTAAAGGCACTCAATAGTTACCATTGGCAAAGGTTCTTCTCCATCCATCAAACGTCTGATATTATTCACAACTTCACGAACATCAAAGTTGGGGATTTTGCAGGACCAACCAGTGCCAATTCCTTCAGCACCATTTATCAGCACCATGGGTATAATGGGAATGTACCATTCAGGCTCAACACGCTGGTTGTCATCATATAAAAATTTTAATGTGTGATCATCTTTTGGTGGAAATAATAACCGAGCCAAAGGACTAAAGAAAACAATTAAAAAATTGTTATTTTACAAAAATACTGACTTTGATACATAACTGTCATGGAAAAGATATGTGTTATCTCATACCCATACATGAAAATTGCCTTTGCTTTCATTCAGTGTTATTTATTGAGCACTTTCTATTTGCTAGGCACTGGGGAGAGAAATGCATAAAATACAGTCTTAAAAAAACAAACAGACAAACAAAAAAAACCCCACAGTCTTAGCCCTTAAGGGACTCACATTCTAGTACAGGAAGACAGGTAACAAACACACATTTTATCAGTGGTGAGATAAATGCTAAGAAAAAAAACGTAGATAAGAGTGATTGAGGGAGGGCAGTCCAATGTGGCTTACTTAGCAGGCAGAGTTCTCGCCTGTCATATTGGTGACCCGGGTTCGAGTCCCAGTGCCTACCCATGTGAAAAAAAAAAACAGTGACTGAGGGAGTTCTGAGGAAAATGTAAGCACATTCGGATAGCAGAGAAGCAGTTAAATGGTTCTGAGCCAGTGACCTATTTTTTTAAAAACTGGCTGCTATGAAGAAAGAATGGAAGAATATGAATCTTAGACCAGGGTGGCAGCAATGAGAGTGGTCAGATCCTAGACATTTTTCTGATATAGGGTTCATAGGATTTGCTGACAGATTGGACACAAGTACGGAGAAAAAGAACTGAGAGTGACTCTTCAGTCTGAGCAATTAATTAATTAGGAGGATGGAGCTCCATTTATTTAAACAGGAAGACAAAGGATTTAGTTTGGACTTATGTTTGAGATAATTTTTAGATATTCAAGTGGGAAATGTTGAGAGGGCAGTTGTCATACAAAAATTGGAGTTCAGGAGAGGAAAGGTCTTGAGAGTTAAAGTTACAGGATGGATAGATGGAGATCACTGAGAAGTTTAGATAGTGGATAGAGATCTGACGAAGGAGCCCTAGGGCAGTGCAGCATTTAGAGGTTGGGAAGCTGGGAAAAACCCAGCAAAGAATATTAATAAAAAGGAGAAGAACCAACAGAGTCTGGTATCTTGAAGGACAAATAAAGATTTTCAAGGAGGATGAAATGATTGTGTGGAATGCTGCAAAAAAGGTTGACTAAGAGGAGAGCTGAAAATTGACCATTCATAACATATTTCCCATACACTTGTAAAGGAAGTCAAATTTTCAGTTGTAGTATTTGGGGAGAATTAAGCTCTTCTGTAAATCCCTAAATCTGGGTTTCTCAATCTTGGCACTGTTGACCATTTTGGGGTGGATTATTCTTTGTAGTGGTGGTGGTAGGACTATCTTTTGTTTTGTAGGATTATTAGCAGGATCCCTGGCCTCTGCCCAGTAGATGCCCGTTATCACCACACCCTTAGTCTTGACAATCAAAATGATTCCAGACATTTGCCCTTAGGGGCAAAATCTATCCTGGCTGAAAATTACTGCTCTACATAAAAAAGAAAATATAAAAGGCTTTGGCTATCAAAGTGAAACAGGGTTTTGACTTTCTGCTCATTGCAGTGTTGCACAATTAAACTTTAACTAGTTTCCAAGTTTTTTTTTAAATGAGTCAAGCATCTACATTAAAAGCATATGTTCTGATTAACTCAAAGTATACAGACCTGAGCATTGTGAAGATGTATCGAGGACTAGCAGAATCCTTGCCACCATGCAGCCTGGTACCGAACTGACCAATGGGTTGCAAGAGGTTCACATTATTGCTACCCACAAAATTTTGAGCTAAATTGATTATGGTCATCATGAGTGACATCTGGGGAGAAAAAAGATACATTAATCTAATCTGTAGGGTTTTTTTTCAGTATGCTGTAGGTGGGGGTCATAGTTCATCCTTTCCCATGTGAACATCCCGATACTGACGCTCCATTTGTTGAATTTTTTTGTCCCCTGGAGTACATGGGCCGGGAATTGAACTTGGGTGTCCTGTATGGCAGGTGAGAATTCTACCATTGAACTACCCATGCACCTCCTGTTCTGTAGGCTTTTTTTTTTTTACATGGGCAGGCACCGGGAATCGAACCTGAGTCCTCTGGCATGGCAGACAAGCGTCCTTGCCTGCTGAGCCATCGTGGCCCACCCAATCTGTAGGCTTTTAATAATACATATCCATTGTTATGATGAAGCATTGCTATAATCTTGTAAGATTTTATAAGGTTCCGATTTTCAGAGACTTGTCCCACATAAGCTAATGGCAGAAACAGTACCTAAACCCAAGATTTCTGGCTCAAAGTTCAGGGTTCTCGCCTGGCATTAATTTCTACCTATTAAGTCCTACTCATCTTTGAAGGCTTAAGCTCAAATGTCTCCTTTCCCCTCCTGACTCAGCAGAATACTTCCTCCTTTATGTTACAATACTGCTTATTTCTATTACAGCATGTATTACTTTATTCTATATGTGTGTTGGCCCCTGGCTAAATTGTGATAACCTTGAAGATAGGGAACATTATTCTGATTTAAAGCAACAAGTAAGACAATCATATCTAAAGTTGTAGAAACTTTTAAAAACATGTTTTACATAAGGAATGCAAAAAAGTAATTCAACCATAAAACAAAAAAGTCGAACAGGTCAGACATATATAAAGTAAAAAGTAAACACTGCCTTTTCCAATTCCCAGGGATAATGAAAGTTAACAATTTGGTGTAGATCCTTCTCGATCATTTTGCTTTAAGTATTTTCTATTTTCTTCCTCCACATAACAGACCACAGACATTCTTCAATGTCATATATATTTATATAAGTTGTATAACTGATTTCATGCACAGATGTCTCACAATTTATTACAACAATTTTTCAGTTGATGAACATTTTTGATGTCCAAATTCTGATATTACAAAATGATAACACTGCTAAACACCTTTGAACACAGATCCTTGCATACTTGAGTAGGCTTAACAGAATTATTTCTAGAAATACACTTGTTATATCAAAGAGTATGCACATTTTAAGAGTTTAATAGATTTTACCACATTGCTTTTTACCATGCTATGCCAGCTCATACGCTCATCAAACAATGTTTAGAAAATGATTTAGTATGTATTCCTACTACAAGACTCTTTTAAAACACTACAGATTGTGTATTTACCTCACCATGATGATAAGAGGACATCTCAGCCACTGACCCAGCTAACTGGGCAACCTTCACCTCTCGCTTGTCATTCCGTTTGAAACAAGTAAATAAAACCTTTCTCTGACCTGGTTTCAAACCTTCAAAATGGAAAAACAGCAAATATCAGAATTTTCAATTTAACAACTTTTGTGCACTTACTTCTATTTTATGATAAAAACAGACTACCAATATGGAACTCACCATCTACCATAGAAGGGATAGATCTTTCATTATCAGAATTTGAGAACAGGATAAGTTCCTTATTTATGAAATCATTGTATGTCAGATATGTAGTAGTTTGCCCGTACAAGTAATCCTGAAGGACCAAAGAGTTTATATTACACGATATAGTTTAAAATAAAAAAAGACCACTGGTCTTAACAATGCTTAACATAAAACAAAACAAATCTCTCAGAACTAGAATTTCTAAGATGATTTTTAAGTCCCTCGAAAGTATAGAATCATGCAGAACTATTTTATATCTTTTAAAGATAAAAGAAAATTTAATTGCTGCACAATGAGAAAAAAATGTGCAAGGCCTTGGTGATCTTTCAGGCCTAATACATTTATGCATATTATGTAAATAAAAATAACATTTCTATAGTAATCTACTATATTACATTTTTTTACTAAAATACCCTTCTTAGTAACTTTAATTTGCTGTAATATTGATCTTAAAATGTCAAGAGAATTCATTTTGTACGATATATTTCAAAATTTTACCTCTGGAAGGCCAAGCAACTTCCGCTGTCTTCTATCCTCCATGAAATGAGTTAACCATTCCTTCCTATCATCTGTCTGTTTTTTGCTAAAGGCCTATAAGGAAGGTGAAAAAGATAATACTGGTATTAATAGTTTCCAAAATATCTCTTCTATAAAAAGTAAACAGGCTAACAAACACCACCAACAAAAATTCAGTCTTCTAAAATGTCTGGTCTTTTTCTCTGGGATATGCTTACTAGAAACATTCTATTATATAAAATTAAAATGTTTCAACTGACTAGCTAAAGCGGTAGTTTCTAAAAATATAATGTAAGTATGAAATGCAACTCAAACTCACCAGACTGATTGCAGCATCATCTTCAGGACCAGAATATTTGAATTGGATCCGATGTCGTCTCATATCTGCGAAGTATTCTTTAGCTTCTTTTGATGTGCTGGTGCCCAGACCTAAAAATTCAAGAGTACAAAGTTAATTCATATATATATACAATATGTATATAACAAAAATGAGAAATTCTATATTGGTTTCATTTCAAACCTTTGTAATACTTGACTTTCCATTTTTTATGATTTGGAGTAGAATTTTTCCATTCTTCAAATTCAGGAAGGCTATAGAATGCCACTTCTTCCTTGTTTTTAGATACCTGTGGTAAAGAACACATTGCTGTGGCTTGGCACACTGGTAGGACCCCTGCCTACCATCACACATTTCTGGGGTCATATGTATATCCAGGTTTCAGAACAGGGACTTAATATCTTTTACAGTATTTTAGAAGCTATTATACCTTTACAATGGGAGTGATAAATTCCTCCAGAAAACGATGTCTCAGAAGAGAGGGCCAGTTGTGATGGATAAAATTAATCAGCAAGCCTTTGATATGGGAACCATCTTGGTCCTAGAATAAGCCACAGCACAAGAAAACTGTTCAGAAACTACAGAGATTATGATTGAACTACAATTTCTCAAAAATTTCTTTGGGAGATAAAAATCTGTTCAAATTCTGACTCACTTAACCTCTACAGTACAAATAATATACATAGGTATAAGCATAAAAGTTGATTAGATAATGATTAGAAAGAATGAATACAGCTCCAAGTTAAGTAATTTCTATTCATGGCTGGAAAGCAATGCAACAGTAAGACAAATTGTTATTAACAATCTAAAGTATTTTATAACAAATCTGACCTGATCTGTCATAATCATTATCTTCCCATAACGAAGAGTCTTCAATGAATCTTCATCTTCATAGTTTTTCTTGTACTGAAGACCCACAATCTTAATGATATTGTTAATTTCAGCATTTTCCATTATCTGAAAAGGACAAAACAAAAAAGAAATATTTTGCTTATAAATGTCAAAAGAACAAAGAAATACAACGGTAATTGTTGCTGCAGTTTTCTTGAGCTCTAGTATTTTGAGTTATTAGCTTATATACTTCAGGAAGCCAAATGCTCAATGAAAGAATAATTTATAAGCATGAAGTCCTTCATTATAAACTAGATCTAAAAATTACAGATAATTTTATATTCTACCTGTTTATGAGAAGCTTCTCGAACATTAAGTATTTTTCCTCTAAGAGGGAAAACCCCATACTTGTCTCTCCCAACCACACCAAGGCCTGATACAGCCAAAGTTTTAGCTGAGTCTCCCTCAGTCAGGATAAGTGTACACTCAGTGGAATTGCGGCCCCCTGAAATAAAAATCCACAAATTAATATTAACTTATTTAGTTTAATCTCAAACATACTAACTCAGATATGCCATTAATACATTTGTTACAAAACACAAAATAATTTCCAATTTATAACAAATTGACTTAAGAGTGAAATGGAGTAAGTAAATATATATTTCAGCTAAAGTTAACAGTAAATTAAAAAAGTCTTAGTTTCTTACACTAATTTATGATTTTTATACTGCTCCTAAATTTCCAACTGATCACACTATATTAAAATATTTATTAGATAACAGATCACTACATAAACATTCTTGTTATATTTACAAAAGTAATCATCTCAGCATTATTTATAATAGACCAAAATTGGAAATGAGCAGCATGGTCAACAACAGGGAAGTGCTTCATTTTTAACAAATTTATTCTGTTGAATATTAAACGTCAAGGGAAAAATATTCATGATAAGCCACTAAAGTTCAAAACAATATTAGCAATGATGATTGAAGTTTTATTTTTTCAATCTCATATTCAAGCACACTTAGGGAAAAGATTGAAGGATAATACAGCAATAATGGTGGGCAATTTTAATTGACTAATTCCTATTATTTCCAAATTTTCTACAAAGAATGTTACTTTTGAAGTCTGGAAAAACATTTATAGAGCAAAAAAAAAAAATCAAAGGAATCAAACGAATAACTGTACTGCAAGATTTGAAGTCTGAAAACATTAAACATATACCTGCATCATTGGCATCATCAAGTTTGGGAATTCCCTTGATTCTATTATGTTTTACAGCCGAACACTTCTTGTTTAACTGGACTTGGGCCTTAAACTTCACCCAGTTTAGTATGCTTTCTACAATGCCACAGCCAATTGCCTGTAAATGAGAAGATTCATGTTAGGGAAGAAAGACTCTGTCAGAAATCTAGAATACGCAAAAGATCCCCTATAAATTAAAAAAGTCTGAAAGATTAAAAAGACGTAGAAGGGGTATGTGGGTCGTTCAGTGGTAGAATGCTTGCTTTTCATACCAGAGACCTGTGTTTTGATTCCTGGACCATGCACATTGGCACCCCCACCAAAAAAAAAAAGAGGGAAGAATAATTTCTGGATAAAGGGTGGCATATCTTCCAGTCTTAGGTTTTAGCAGTGAAGGAGGTAGTTCCCATTTACATAATAAATATTTACTATGTTTTTATATCAGGCCAGGTACTGGGTTATTTGTGGAGATATAGTAGTAAAACAAATTTGACATGGTCTTTGTCCTCATGGAATTTAAGACACAACTGGGGAAATAGAACTAAATTGTGAATGTGATGAATGTTATAGATAAGTGAAAAGTGTGCTACATTTAATAATAGTGTATGTCCAATGTTCTACTGGAATCAACAGAACATTAGTTGTGGGGAAGGCTAGGAAGTAAAGGCTTTCCCAAGGAAATGACATTTTAAGACCTACAATATCTGATCAGATGAAAAGTTTTTCAGGCAAAGGGACTAGCATGTGAAAAAGCTCTAAGGAAAGGAAGAGGACTATGCCTTTGAGTGATTGAAAGATAGCTGAACTGAAGCTTAGCTAATAAAAGAAAAAGTGTCACAAGACGAGGTTTGAGATATAGGCAGGGGTTAAGATTACGGCAGGGCACTGTTGGCCAAATAAAGGAATGTGGAGTTTTCCTAGAGTGGAAGTCACTACAAAAAGATCCCCCAAGAGCATTGCAGAAAAAGCACTGAAGAGACATGAAGGTTAAGAACTGTTATAGTAATCCAGAAAAGAGATGAGGTTGGAAGGCTATTGAGATATCCAAGAGATGATCTATAATGGTTGGATTAGAAAGGAGAGGGGAATAAATAGGAAGCTCCTATCATTTCTTTCTTATGCAACCCAATGGTTGGTTGGTACCTTTTATTATGATAGGAAATAGTCTTGTTTTTTAGGGGATGGAGAAATTCATTGAATGGGAGTCAGTGAGTATAGAGAGAATTCAGTCTTAGATATGTTCATTCACAGCAAACTTTAGGGCATTCAAATGAAGATGTCTGGTAAACAGTTTCATAGGCTGATTGAGTTCTGAAACAATTTTAGCTGAATGGAATATGTCATTGGGAAACTTAAGTGTATAGATAGCAATTAAGCTTCTCACAACAATGGTGAGGCAAAAGTTGATTTTCTTATCAGACTGGGAAGAACTGGAGGAAGTGCAGTATGGGAAGAATCATTGCTTCAGCCAAGGAGAGAAAGGCAATGGGAAAAATAAGGCCAGGGATTTCTATTTTTATTTCCCTGGAAGTACTCACAGCTTTGATGAATTTTTCACTTAAATGACATGTAGATCCAAAGCTCTTGGCCTGCAAAGTCATGTTTTCCTTTGTCTGAGAGTCAAAGGTTGGATTTTCAATTAAGGCATTCACAAAAATCCACATGTGGTTTTTCACCTGCAGTAAAAGTTCATTATTAGATCACTAAAAACCTACCTATGCTTTATTTATAGCGTTTCTCTTCTCCCTTGATTTTAGAAAAATAAAATTATGCTAAAATATCATACCTGATGTGCTTTTACTACAACACCACCCTTGTTCTTCTTCTTTACAACATCTACAAGTTTAGACACAATCTGGTCAGCTACATAATCAACATGTCTGCCACCCTGATAAAGAAACAATACCAAATTATAAAGCTCTGTATCCTCAAAATTATAATATTCAAACATAAAAAAATAAAAACAAAATTAATTTACCTTCCTTTATAACAAAGCAAACAAATGTTAAAGTTCATTTTATATATCAACAGTAATAAGAATACATATGAAAAGATAAGTTATATCAAGATAATTCAAGAATAAAATTACCTTGGAAGTAGCAATGCTATTGACGAAGCTAATTTGCTGAAAACCTTTTTCACTCATTGTTAAACACACTTCCCACCTATGGTTTACTTGCTCATGGATAATTTTCAATGGGTTGCCAGTTTCATCTACCTTGTCCTTTAAATACATGTCCACATAGCTTCGGAATCCTTTTATCTGTACAGAAATTCAAGGTAATGGTGTAAGAAAACATGGGAGATATACCCAAAATAACTGAAAGCAGGGACTGAAACAGAAACTTGCACACTGTTGTTCATCGTGGCACTATTCACAATTGCCAAAAGATGTAAGCAACTCATGTGTCCATCAACTGATGAATGGATAAATAAAATGTGGTAGATACATACAACGGAATAGTATTCAGCTGTAAAAAGGAATGAAGTCCTGATAACAAGTGACAACATGGATGAACCTTGAAGCCATCATGTTGAGTGAAATAGGCCAGACACAGAAGGACAAATATTGTATGGCTTCATGAATTTGAAACAATTAGAATAAACAAACTCATAGAGTCAGAATCTAGATTACACAGGGTGGGGATAAGGAATAGAAGTTAAGGTTTAACATGTACATTCTATTTGGAAAGACAGAAATGTTTTGGTAATGGATGATGGTGATGTTAGCATAATATTGTGAATGTAATTAAAACACTGAAATATATCTGAATGTGATTAAAAAGGGAAATGTTAGATTGTGTATATGGTAACAACAACAACAATCCATGGAACTATAGTACATGGTTAACTCTAAGTTAAACCATGGACTTTAATTACTAGTACAATTATAAAAATGCACTATCATCAATTGTTACAAATGTCCCACACCAGTGCAAGGTGGTGGTGGTGGGGTGTGGAAATCCTGCGTTTTATGCATGATTGTTAACCCACAACATCTCTAATAAACTAAAAACACCTGGAAGAAAAAAAATCAGTTTTGTACTTGACAAGGATAAAAAAGTTCCTCATCATCCTTAATACCTAGGAAAATACTCACTGGCAGCTTATTTCCATTGAGAAAAACTTTCACATCTTTAGTGGATCCAGCAATATCATATGCTCTTCTAACCATTAGTGCAACAATATCTTTGTCTAGGCTCTGCATTTTAAACTTAGATAAATCAGGCTGGAAGGTGATACATGTATAATCGTCTCCATTAAAGGGCTTGAGTTCCATCTCACCAGCTTTCCCCATGTTATCCATCCATGTCTATAGAAGTTAAGAACAAAAAAAGATGAAAAACTCAAGTCACCACTTAAACTAGAAATAAAGCAAACTGATGAGTCCTAGAAAATAACCTAATAGATGCTCATATTTTTTCATGATTTAATAGTGTATAAATTATTTTAAATTAAACTAACAATTAATGCCATTATAAATTGCTGCGGTACAATTGAAAATCAAGGTATAGACAAGATGTCTATTTACTTGCCTGTTTGAACATTTTCTTGTATTCTCTACTGGCTGTTTCCACTGTAAATTTGGTACTGAATATGTTACACAATTTGGCTCCATAGCCATTTCGACCACCTGGGCAAATAAAAAAAAAGATATATATTTTTGTTATTTCATGAACAGATTTATTTCTCAATCACCGGCAGGAAAGGATGAGGCCTGTCATTCCAGCAACGTTATTCTGTTTTGGAGATTTCCTTATTTTTAACCCTCATATCACAGTGAGTCATTTAAATGACTTTTTTTTGTGTGTGTGAAGATATCTTCTTTAGTTTCCTCAATATTTTACCTGTTACTTTTTTTTCATCATCATCATAGTTACTAGAAGTCAGGAGCTGTCCAAAGATGAGAGCTGGGACGTACACCTTTTCGACTTTGTGTTCAACAACAGGAATACCTTTTCCGTTATTCCATATACTAATTAAGTTGTTTTCCCTAAGGAGAGAAGATTGAAAATTCTATTGTAAAATAAAGGTTAAACTAATGTGTAACATTTTAAATATTTAAATATTGATATTATTTCTAAAATATATAAATTCACAAGTCTAAATTTCTTTCGACTCTTTTTTTATATATGCCTTCTGAAATTCTGCATGAACTATCTTTCCCACAATGCTGAAATAGGAGTGTCTATAATGCCAAGAGGAAGATAAAACAATAATAATAACAGCAATAACAAAACAACATTTTCCAACATCTGGGCAGACACTGATAATGTTGGAAAAATAGGAAATTTTCAAATGTTAGCATAAACAGAGGGAAATGATTTATGTCAAATGGAAAGAAAAAGACAAAATCTGGAAACTATCATTTTACTGCTTTTGAGAGGATCATGTGCACTCCCCTAGTTCTCTTAGCTTTCCCACCCACAAATGGAAAAAAAAGTTTGTCACAAAGCAAATACAAAAGGCAAAAACATGCTCAATTATAAACTGTCCAGCTGACGAACAAAATGCTGCAAGTTTATTTGAACTTATCTCTTAGTTATCATTTTAGGTTAATTCTCAGACATTTTAGCTATAACTGGGCATACATTATGGTTCTAATTCGAAATAGTATTTAACAATACCGTAAAAAAAGTCTTATATTATTCTCTACCACCACCTGCTGGCTTACTATTTGAATAGCATTATGTGAAAATGCTAAAAATTCCAGACGCCAAAATATTTTAGGCTAATTCTTGATTGGAGATGCTTGCTGAAGTTATTTAGGGCTTAAGTGTCATAATGTTAGTAAATTTATTTTGAATTCATTAAACAATATTTATAGATGGAAAAAATATGACAAAATGTCAGTAACCGTTTGATCTATGTAGTAGGTACCATAAGGGTTGTTCATTTTAGTGGTTTGCGTTTCTGTAGGTTTTGTAAACTTCCGTAAAAAAAAAAAAAGGTCAACTTCACTAATATCAAAGTAAATGTAGCTAAGAATAACGACAACAACAAGATATTACGAACAAAAGGCTAAGCAAAAGACATACGGGTCAATTGTGACTCTAATACAAGACATCTTGGGATCCCTTTGCTTGTTGTCCGCAGCATTGACTGAAAAAAACAACAACATATTTGTAAGAAATTGAAGTACTTTTTAGAACATTAATTCAAAGATTTAGGAAAAAAATTTCCCAGACAGCACAGCAATAGCATTAACAAGGTTTTTCATTTAGAAAATTTTTGTTCAAAGCACTGCTTCTAGGAAAGAACTCAGTTTCCTGGACTCCAGAGACTACCCCACCGTCACCAACTGTTGTTTGAAATGATAGAACCTCTGGCTACAGAGGATCTGGTAAGGAATGATACTTCTTATGAAGGGTTTGACCTGTAGATCTTCATATGAAAAGAATTTACTCACCTAGAATCTCATCAAAGATTTTGTACAAACCAGGAACAAAAGTGACCTCCCTAAAGTTAATGCCAACATCTTCATCGAAAACCCACATTTGCTAGAAATAAGGCAAAGAAGTATAGTTACTTTTACTTTATATTCTTGTTTATCATCACGATTACTATAAAGTATTCTGGATTAAATACTATAGTACATATGTAATCACTTAGGCCAGTTCCAGCGATGCTGGAACATAAGAGGAAAAGTACATATTTTAACGGATAAGTAATTGCACTTAATTAGCATGTTTTACCTGGGTCACTAATTCCACAGAGCCAATGTAAGTGTCTGGGCGGAGCAAAATATGTTCCAGTTGTGTTTTCTTTTGATAGATTCTTTCAACAGACAGTCTTTTCTTAGCATCTTCATTTTTTTTAATTTTGCTGATTTGCATATTTTCATTTACAGGCTAGCAAAAAAAAACAGAAGAAAAGCATTTTTTTTTAAAGAAAAGGGCTTTTAAATCATAGATGTATCAGAAACTAATGTCTGCCATAATGATATGCTTAAACAACACAATAACAAATTGCAGTCTTTTGGTAGGTATTGGTGAAATGTACATAGTTTTGTACAAAGATGACAAGGTAAACTGCAGCTTAGCACTCAAGTGTCATTTTTAAATAGACATATTATCTCACCAAGTGTATCTGACATGAAAACATTTTCCTTGATCACGGCTCTAGATGGTATCGATAAAAACACCACTTTGTCCATCTAGTCCACAATTATTTACCAAGTGCCTACTATATTCCAAGCACATAAACAGATTCTAGCTCTGCAGCAGCAGAGTGTGAGAGATGACATCAACTGAATCATCTGGCCGCGTTCACGTTTTGAGCACAGGAAGGTCATTTTTTGAGCAACTCGGGTCTGCCAGCAACTCCAGCGGGAACGCTGAGCCAGGCGCTGCACTTTCCGAGATCAGCGACATTCAACCGCACTCTTCCCAGAGGGGAGGAGGGGAAAGCATGTGCTACTAAAGCCACACACAGCCCACGTAACGCAGATTTACCACAGAACGAACTGAATCCCGCCCCTAGAGACAGTAAAACAAAACCAACACCCTGACTGCAGTCTAGCCGATAATACTTCAATGTTAGCACCAAGAAGGGGTTTCACCTCATTCACGATCACCCAGAGTCCAGGGAATACGGGCCCTCAGCCCGTGGAGGAGTTCCGAAGCGGCGCGGGCGCCCAGGAGCCCTCACCCCTCACCGGCAGCCGGGGGGATGCCCCGATACGCTGAGGCTCCACGACCCGGGCCCTTCCGCGAGCCGTACCTGCAATGGTGACACCTCCATGGTGACAGTCGTGAAGGGGCTCGAGGACCCTGAACGTGACTAAACGGGCGTCAGCCGCGAAACGACCGGAGACCAGGCCACTTCTCTTCAGAAGCCGTCGGTTACGCGCGCTCGCCTACTCCCCTTTGAACCTCCTCTAGCCCGCCTAAGCCAGATAAGCCAATCCCTGACTCGCTTTCTCCGACGCCGTCCAGAAGAACCAATCACCTCTGTCCACATCTAAACCACCTATAAACGGCCGAGTTGGCCAGAGCCTGTTCGAATGAACCAATTAGGCAAAGGAGGCGGGTCTAAAGCGTTTTCGAAAGGCACCACTAGGCGTAGAAGCGGGGAGACAGACGGGGGATGTGGCCAGTGAGTTGGGGTCGTTCTTTCTGTGAGGAAAACACTGAAGAGAGTTCCTGTGGAAGCGGCAAGGGGTTAAAACCTGAGGTGCAAGCTGCCAGGAGAAAGTGAAGAGGGTAGAGAGGATATTTATTTCTCTGGAACCACTAACCTATTTCTAGTCTCTGCAATCTGAAAACCTCCTGAGGTAGTTAGTGAAAGGAATAGGAGTTTCAGCTCCACCTTCCTGAGGAAACTGAGCGCCAGCTTTCAGGACACAGCCTTAGAGAGTTGGCTAAGCGAAGAGGGTCCGGCGCCTATCTAACTTGCCTTCCCGAAGAATTTATTTCCAAAGAAACGATTTGTGATATAGCTGTAGTTTTTAGTTTTCGTATAGTAGGATGTAGAGAGGTCATACAAAACAGTATAACATTCAGCAGCTATGGACTGCAACTGATAAAAGGAATAGTTTATAGTTGCCGCTTCAAGGTTTTGCCAGTTTTGCAGCGAGATATGTTCAAATCTTTTCACTCAGACTGCCCGGGGATGCCTGAATACTTGTTCCTTTTGCTCTCTTCAGTGTTAAATTCTGAATTCTGCAATCCAGAATAACTGTTCACGTTTGGTGAGGAAACGCCAAATTGACAATCTTTTTAGTTTATTACTCTGAGGTATAAATGTTCGAGTGGATTTATACTTGTCAATCCACAATGTTAAGAAGACAAAAGAAAAAGGAGATGATAGAAAAAAGTAACATAATTTGATTGCTAATTCTCTCTGAAACACCCCCTTCCCAATCACTACTCCTATATTCTGCATGGGTTTCAGTCCTGGCTCCTTAATTTGCCAAGTTTTGTGGTGCTTCAGTTTCCTCTACTAAAAATTGTCGATAATAATGGTATTCCCTCAGTTCTGTGAAGATTGGTTATATGAGATGAGCGGAGGCATTTAGAATAGGAGGCTAAGGATATCAGAATCAGAAAGCAGGAATTTTCCTTAGACGGGTAATGCAATTTGTGGATTTAATTCCCCTTTTCTTCTATAGGAAACCAGAGGTTGTGAAATAACTCCAGCATGCCCTGTGCCCACTGCTGGCAAAGCCCAAGGGAAGACTGGTGAGGAGGGGAATATGTATAATATGTCAGGAAACAAGGGTGGAAGTAGGATGAAGCAAGAATGAAATTCCTTTGGCTTTTCCATTGAGAGAAGTCCCTACAGTGGCTTCTGCCGAGTCCTAGTATTATATTATTCAACCATAAAAAGGAATGAAGTTCTGATTCATGCAAGAGCATGATGGACCCTGAAAACGTTATACAAATTGAAATGTCAGACACAAAAGGACAATATTGTATGGTTCCATTTATGTGAAATATCTAGAATAAGCAAATTCATAGGGACAAAAAGTTGACTAGAGGTTACTAGTACTCGGGGCAGGGGAAGGGCAATTGGAATTATTGCTTAATGGATACAGTGTTTCTGTTTTGGGTAATAAAAATTTTGGAAACATACTGATGATGGTAGCACAACATTGTGAATATAATTAATGACACTGAATGTTACACTTAAAAATGGCCACAATGGGAAATTTTATTTTATATATATTTTACCACGATAATATAAAAAAGGGTTTTGGAGTCACACACACCTGAGTCAGAATTCTCCCTTGGCCTCAGTTTCCCCATATTATTATCCTTCGTCAATGGTACAGAGGGCCAAGTGAAATGCAAACAGCGAGGACAAATCTCCTCCTGCTTTTAAGCATTGTGTAGTCTGGTCAGAGCTGCTCTCTTCTCCATCCCTTTCCCTTCTCTTCTGGCCAAATTTGTTTCTCTGCCAGCCCCTCCCCTTTCCCAGAACCTACAAGGAAGCTCTTGAAAGAGTAGATGGGAGTCTGGGATGTATAGGCCTTGGGAGGCCTTGCCCATAAAAAGGGGGTTTCCTTTTGGCCCTAGAAAGCAAGAAGGCGGTGGGAGTCAGCTCTAGGTGGGAGTTAGTTCTAGGAGGCGATGGTAGGGGAGGGGACAGGCACCATCCTCATATCCTCCCCCATACTCTGCTGGGACCCAAACTAGCTACCCTGACATAGCCCCCATTTCTCCTCTAGCCCTATGGGTGTGGTGGAGTACTTGAGTCGGTCTCCTGACTACAGTACTTGATGAATGTATGACATTCAGCCATTCTCCGTGTCTTCATTTCTTCATCTAAAATGAGGATAATGAGAGTACCTCCTCATAGAGTGAGATAACACATGTAAAATGCTTAGTGCATTGCCTGACAGACAGTAAGAGCTCGAAATATGTCAGCAGTTATCACCTCAAAAGACCATCTCTCTCCTGTCAGTCCCAGGTGTCCCTTCCTCCAAAACTAGTTCAAAATATCTCCCCTCCAGGGAGTTTTCTCTATTTTATCAAGACTTCTTCAAGTCTTTAGGAGTACATTTGCATATGCGGATGCATTCCCTTTGTAAGTATTCTTAGGTTGTTAAGAATAACAACCTACAAATAACAACAAGGAGTTGTAATACTCCTACAACTATTCAACTGGGTGGTGGGTGTTTCCTGTCTCCCCTTTCAGTGGCTGGGAGAGTGGATGCCTTGAAGGCAGGGGTTGTGTCTCCTTCTTTGGTCCAGTTGCTCTCCCAGAAAGGGCAGTGTGCTTCCTACTTGCTGGCTGACAAAGCAGAGGGGCTGGACTGAAAGTGTGGCTCTGGATTTGGTAGATGGATTTGGCTAGGCTGGAGCCCACTGGGAATTCCTGGATGAGGCTGGGCCAGCTCCAGGGTACTTGGGTGGCTAAGGCTGGGTCAACAAGCTTTGTTTACCTTGAGGTTGATGACTGGCAGGTTCCGGTCTGACCTCTTTACTCGGGATAACAGTCTTTGGTTGAAGGAGGTGAGAAAAGTCTGAAATGTCCCATAGAACTCAGTATCTTTTACCTGCTGATGGCAGCTGTGAGTCTTGCCCCTCAAATTTGTGGCTCCAGGCAAGGGGACATTGTGGGCCACCAGATGGAGTTGGGAAGAGAGCAAAAGATATTCAAAACTGTGAGAGAGGAGTAGCACAGGACTAGAGTTCAGTCCCAGAAAATCTACTGGGAGGTTTCCCTCTGGTCCGGCAGTGCTGTATCTATCAAAAAATTTAAAATGTACACACCCTTGATAGGACAATTTGACTCCTCGGAATTTACTCTACTGATGCATTCCCATAACTGTGCAAAGATATATACACAAGGTTATTTCAATATTGTTTTTAATAGAAAAGAACTGGCAGCAATCTAAGTGCCTATCAATGGGGGAATGATTAAATAGTGAAATGTTCAAATTATGGAATGATATGCAGTTATTAAAAAGAATGAAGTAGATCCAGATGTACTGATACTCAAATATCACCATATATTTATTGTTAAGTTTTTAAAAAGTGAGATGAAGAATAATAGGTAGAGTGCTCGCTTCGGCAGCACATATACTAAAATTGGAATGATACAGAGAAGATTAGCATGGCCCCTGCTCAAGGATGACACGCAAATTCGTGAAGCGTTCCATATTAAAAAAAAAAAAAGAAGAAGAAGAATAGGTAGATATAAAGAGCTCCTACAACTAAAGAACTAAAAAAAACGACCAAGGATTTGAATAGATATTTCTCTAAAGAACATATTCTAATGGCCAAAAAAGTATCTGCAAGGATGCTCAACATCATTAGCCATTAGAGACATGCAAACTAAAACTATAATGAGATACCATTTAAACCCACTAGGATGGCTATTATGAAAAAAAAATGAAAATAACAAGTGTTGGCATGGATGCAGAGAAATAAGGAAATTTCGTACATTGTTGTTGGTGCAGCCACGGAGAAAAACGATTTGGCAGTTCCTCAGAAAGTTATACATAGAATTCCCACATGACCTGGCAATTCCACTCCAAGTTACATTCCAAAAGAACTGAAAAGAGGGACTCAGATATTTGTACACCAGTGTTGCACAAAAGGTAAGCTTTGTGAATGTAGTTCCTTCCACCAAAAAGTGGAAGCATCTTAGCCTTAATAGTGCTAATAAATTCCCGTTGTAAACAAACCATTGCATGGCATTTGCTTTAACAACTAGGAAATTAAAACAAGGGCCTTTTTAGTTCTAATACTGTGTCATTCCAAATATGAATTTTATTTATTTTATTTTACTTATTTTTATTTTATTTTTATCAGATTTTAAAATCTTTTTAAATTGTGAAATATAACATATGAATAAAAAGCAATAATTTTCAAAGTACACTTTAACAGAGTAGTTACAGAACAAATTTTCAAAGTTTGGTATGGGTTACCATTCCATATTTTCAGGTCTTTCCTTCTAGTTTCTCCAAAACACTGAAGTCAAAAGAACTATCATTAGGGTGATTCAACAGTCATACTCATTTGTTAAATCCTATCTTCTGTTATAATTCCTCCTTCTTTGATTCTACTCCCAATCTATAGGGTTTGGGTTATGCCCATTCTAACTTTTTCATGTTGAAAAGGGATAACAGTATAGGATAAGGGGATGCAATTAGTTGATATTCTTTGAGAGGCTGGCCCCTCTGGGTTTCAGAACTCATCTAGCTTAGGAACTCTCTGGAGGTTATAAGTTTCAGGAAAGTAAACTTAGTTCATGAAACTTTTTCTATCAATACTTTTAAATTATCAGCCCACCATAGTCTGGGATATTTCTGGGTATTACATTTAGCTATAGAGAATTCTAAGGCCTCATTCCCTTTCTGGGCCCCATGTGTTTGGGTTGTCTAAATGAGCTATCTGGACGGTTGATTAGATTATATGTTACAGAAATTTTAGGTTCTAGACACAAAAGACCTCTCAGTTCCCAGTCTCATACAGCAGGCAAAGCTCCAGTTTACACATACCATGTTTTGCTCTATACTCTGATTTACCTTAGTCCCAATCAATCAACTTCATTTTTATCTCTAATTGAAGGCTTATCTCTTTTTCGTTACTTTACTGTTATTATTTGTAGCAATGCTGACTTTCAGAGCGGTAGAACTCCAGCTCTGAAACTTGGGTGTCACAGAGGCACTCAAAACTCTAGGGCAATGCCAGTTTATATGCACACAACTCAGCATCTCAGAATCCAGAAATACACTTAGAACTTCGGACTAAGTATGGCTGCTATAAGAGCTTACAAGCTAGGCTCCGATTTTCTTATAGGTGTTTTCTGAAAGAGACCATAGCATATTTGTTCTTTTGTTTCTGGCATATTTTGCACAACACATTGTCCCCAAGTTTCATTCTGTTTGTTGTGTGCTTCATGATGTCATTTCTTCCTGTAGCTGCACAGTATTCCATCATGTATATATGATATATATATCATAGTTCACCTTTTGGCTTCTTAGTCATTCTACTCTTTGCACCCTCCATACATCAGGCATCATGGATAATGTCCAAAATAAACAAATCATGTCGTACAGTGTCCTCACTTGGCTATTCAATCAGCAGCACCCTTAGTTCCAGACCATCTTCACTGATCCAAACAGAAAAAGAGCCAACAAACACAGCCTCACCAAATATGTAATCAAAATCTACCCTAATCTCTTGTCTCTTCCCATTAACCATTTCCTCTGATATTGCTGCGGTACTATAGGCCATAGCATACAATATTAGTTTTCCCCTTATACACCTCTATTATTGGCTTTTTGTACAAGATCAAATCTTTGAAGGAGTTCATGCAATAATTTATTTATAATTGTAGAGTTAATCAGTGGGATTACAGGATACTAACATCCTTTTTCAATCATATTCATCTTCAATATGGCAGTGTTAATTATAATCCCACTAGTTAGCTACCATCCTTTCTATACATTCCCTTACATTTAAGTTCACCCTCACTGGGTAATCTTTTCCCCTCCTCTAGCTTCTGTGTACCTCTACGTCCCCTAAATTCCACAGTACAAACCTCTGAGGTTACCTTTACCAGAGTCACAATAGAGAAATCATACAGTATCTAGACTTTTATGTCTGACTTATTTCATTCAGCATTATGTTCTCACTTTTCATGTTGTCACATGTTCAGGACCTCATTTCACCTTACTGTTGCAGAATATTCCATAGCATGTTGTATTAGCTAGGGTTCTCTAGAGAAACACAATCAGCAGGAGATATCCGTAGATAAAAAAGTGTCTCACGTAACCATGGGAATGTAGAGTCCAAGGTCTGCAGGGCAGGTCGCAAACTGGAAACTCCGGTGAAAGTCTGCAACAAACTCTCAGGAGAGGCTGGCTGGACAACCGTGGGGATGGAAGAGTCCAAATCTGTAGGGCAGGCTGTGAAGCTAGCAACTCTGATGAAGTGTCTGGATGGACCCCACAGGAGAGGCTCACAAGCTCTGAAGAAGGAAGAATGATGGTCTCTTCTGAATACTCCTTAAAAGCCTTCCAGTGATGAGACTGAGCATCACTCATTGCAGAAGACACTCCCCTTAGTGATTACAAATGCAGTCAACTATGGATACAGCTAGTGTAATCATGATTTAAGTCCATGAAATGTCCTCATAGCAACAGACAGGCCAGTGCTTGCCTGACCAGACAACTGTGCACCACCACCTAGCCAAGTTGACACATGAACCATGATATTTGTACATACCACAATTCGTTTATCCTCTCTTCTGTTGATGGGCACTTGGATTATTTCCATCTTTTGGCAATTGTGAAAAGTGTTGCTATGGATATCAGTGGGCAAATGTCTGTTTGTGCCACTAATTTCAGTTCTTCTGGATACTATATACCTAGTATTGGTACTGTTGGGTTGTGGGGCAACTCAATATTTAATTTTCTGAGGAACCACCAAACTATTCCACAGCGACTGTACCATTATGCATTCCTACCAGCAGTGAAAATGAGTTCCAGTTTCCCCACATCCTCTCCAACATCTGTATTTTCAGTTTAATAGCAGCCATTCTTATAGGTGTGAGGTGATATCTCATCATAGTCTTAATTTGCATTTCCCTTATAGCTAATGAAGATGAGCATCTCTTCATGTGCCATTTAGCTGTTTATATTTGTTCTTTGGAAAAATATCTTCATATCTTTTTCCCATTTTATAATTCGGTTATTCTTTTGTTATTGAATTGTATACTTTATGTGCACAGGATGTCAAACCTTTATCTGATATGTGGTTTCCAAATATTTCCTCTCATTGAGTTGGCTGTCTCTTTATCTTTTTAACAAAGTTCTTTGAGGCACAGAAGCTTTAGATTTTAAGGAGTTCCCATTTATTGATTTTAAATTTCGTTGCTTATGCTTTGGGTGTAAAGTTTAAGAAGCTACCTCCTATTATTAGTAGGATGTTTCCCTATATTTTCATCTAGGAGTTTTATGGTACTGGCTCTTATATTTAGATAAGAAAAAATTAATTTTGAATTAAGGTAAGGTAGGGGTCCTATTTCATTATTTTGGCATTGATATCCAGTTTTCTCATGCCCAATTATTGAAGATTCTTCTGTCCCAGTGCAGTGGATTTGGAGGCCTTATTGAAGATCAATTGATCATAGATTTGGTGGTCTATTTCTGTGCTCTCAGTTAGATTCTATTGATCAATACTTCTATCTTTGTGGCAGTATCATTCTGTTTTGACCACTGTGGCTTTATAGTTAGCTTTAAAGGCAAGAAGTGTTAGTCCTCCCACTTTGCTCTTCTTTTTTTAGGATATCTAGATATACAAGGTCTCTTTCCTTTCAGAAAGATTTGATAACTAGCGTGAACACGGATTGTCTTTCCATTCACTTAGGTCTTCTTTTATTTCTTTTAGCAATGTTTTGTACTTTTCTGTGTACAAGTCCTTGACATCTCTGGTTGAGCTTATTCATAGATACTTGATTCTTGGTTGCTATTTTGAATGGATTTTTTTCCTTAATTGTCTCCTCAATTAGGTCACAACCTGAGTATAGAAACATTAATGATTTTTGTACACTAATCTTGCATCCCACCACTTTGCTGAATTTGTTTATTAGCTCAAGTAGCTTTGTTATAGATTTCTCAGGGTTTTCTAAGTATAGGATCATGTTGTCTGCAAATAATGAAAGTTTTACTTCTTCCTTTCCTATTCAGATGCCTTTTATTTTTTTCTCCTGCCTGATCGCTCTAGCTAGGACTTCTAGTACAATGTTGAATAATAGTGGTGACAACAGGCATCCTTGTCTCATTCCTGATTTTAGGGAGAGTGCTTTCAATCTCTTGCCGTTAAGGGTGATGCTGGCTATAGATTTTTCATATATGTGTTCATGTGTTTCTAGGAATTTGTCCTTTGTGATAGTGAGGAAGTTTCCTTCAATTCCTAATTTTTGAAGTGTTTTTATCAGAAACGGATGCTGAATTTTTTCGAGTGCTTTTTCACCATCAATCGATATGATCATGTGATTTTTCTCTTTTGATTTGTTAATGTGCTGTATCACATTGATTTTCTTATGTGAACCAGCTTTGCATTTCTGGTATAAACCCCACTTGGTCATGATGTATAATTCTTTTCATATGTTTTTGGATTTAATTTGCTAGTATTTTCTTGAGAGTTTTTGCATGTTCATTAGGGAGATTGGTCTGTAGTTTTCTTGTAGCATAATTATCTGGTTTTGGTATTGGAGTGATGTTAGCTTCATAAAATGAATTAGGTAGCGTTCCTTTTCCCTCAAGTTTTTGGAGAAGTTTGAGCAAGTGTTAGTTCTTTTTGGAATGTTTGATAAAATTCCCCTGTGAAGCCATCTGGTCCTGGGCTTTTCTTTGTAGGAAGTTTTTTGTTGACGGATTGACTCTCTTTACCTGTAATTGGCTTGTTGAGATCTTCTATTTCTTCTCAAGTCAGTGTAGGTAGTTCATTTGTTTCTAGGAGTTTGTCCATTTCATCTAAGTTGTATAATTTGTTGGCATGTAGTTGTTCATAGTATCCTCTTCTGATTTTTAAAATTTCTTTAGAATCCTCTCATTTCTGATTGTGTTTGTCTGTGTCCTCTCTCTTTTTATTTTTGTCAGCCTAGCTAGGATTCCATCAATTTCACTGGTTTTCTCAAAGAGCCAACTTTTTTTTTTTATCATTCCATTCTACATATATAATCAGTAATTCACAATATCATCATATAGTTGCATATTCATCATCATGATCATTTCTTGGAACATTTGCATCTATTCAGAAAATGAAATAAAAAGACAACAGAAAAAAAAATTTATACATACCATACCCCTTACCCCTCCCTTTCATTGATCATTAGCATTTCAAACTAAATTTATTTTAACATTTGTTCCCCCTATTATTTATTTTTATTCCATATGTTCTACTTGTCTGTTGACAAAGTAGATAAAAGGAGCATCAGACACAAGGTTTTCACAATCACACAGTCACATTGTGAAAGCTATATCATTATACAATCATCTTCAAGAAACATGGATACTGGAACACAGCTCTACATTTTCAGGCAGTTCCCCCCAACCTCTCCATTACATCTTGGATAACAAGGTGGTATCTACTTAATGCGTAAGAATAACCTCCAGGATAACCTCTGGACTCTGTTTGGAATCTCTCAGCCATTGACACTTTGTCTCATTTCACTCTTCCCCCTTTTGGTTGAGAAGATTTTCTCAATCCCTTGATGCTGAGTCTCAGCTCATTCTAGGGTTTTTCTCAATCCCTTGATGCTGAGTCTCAGCTCATTCTAGGGTTTTTCTCAATCTCTTGATGCTGAGTCTCAGCTTATTCTAGGATTTCTGTCCCATGTTGCCATGAAGGTCCGCACCCCTGGGACTCACGTCCCACGTAGACAGGAGGAGGGTGGTAAGTTTGCTTGTTGTGTTGGCTGGAGAGAGAGCCACATCTAAGCAACCAAAGAGGCTCTCTTTTTTTTTTTTTTTTTTTAAATTTTTTTATTAATCAAAAAAAAGAAAAGAAATTAACACAACATTTAGAAATCATTCCATTCTACAAATGCACTCAGTAAATCTTAGTATCATCACATAGATGTATGATCATCATTTCTTAGTACATTTGCATCGATTTAGGAAAAGAACTAGCAAAACAGCAGAAAAAGATATAGAATGTTAATATAGAGAAGAGAATTAAAATAATAATACTAATAATATATATATATATATAAAGGAAAAAGAAAAAAACAAAAACAAAAGATACAAACACACAAACAAACAAAAAACCGTATTTCAGGTGCAGCTTCATTCAGTGTTCCAACCTAGTTACATTACACTTAGGTATTATTGTGCTGTCCATTTTTGAGTTTTTGTATCTAGTCCTGTTGCATAGTCTGTATCCCTTCAGCTCCAATTACCCATTATCTTACCCTGTTTCTAACTCCTGCTGGTCTCTGTTACCAATGATATATTCCAAGCTGATTCTCCAATGTCGGTTCACATCAGTGGGACCTTACAGTATTTGTCCTTTAGTTTTGGGCTAGACTCACTCAGCATAATGTTCTCTAGGTCCATCCATGTTATTACATGCTTCATAAGTTTAGTCTGTCTTAAAGCTGCATAATATTCCATCGTAGGTATACGCCACAGTTTGTTTAGCCACTCGTCTGTTGATGAACATTTTGGCTGTTTCCATCTCTTTGCAATTGTAGATAATGCTGCTATAAACACTGGTGTGCAAATGTCCGTCTGTGTCTTTGCCCTTAAGTCCCTTGAGTAGATACCTAGCAGTGGTATTGCTGGGTCGTAATCCATTCTGCCATTCTATGTCTTTTGATTGAGAAATTCAGTCCATTAACTTTTAGTATTATTACTGTTTGGATAATATTTTCCTCTACCATTTTGGCTTTTGTATTATATATATCATATCTGATTTTCCTTCTTTCTACACTTTACTCCATACCTCTCTCTTCTGTCTTTTCATATCTGACTCTAGTGCTCCCTTTAGTATTTCTTGCAGAGCTGGTCTCTTGGTCACAAATTCTCTCAGTGACTTTTTGTCTATAAATGTTTTAATTTCTCCTTCATTTTTGAAGGACAATTTTGCTGGATATAGGAGTCTTGGTTGGCAGTTTTTCTCTTTTAGTAATATAAATATATCATCCCACTGTCTTCTAGCTTCCATGGTTTCTGCTGAGAAATCTACACATAGTCTTATTGGGTTTCCCTTGTATGTGACAGATTGTTTTTCTCTTGCTGCTTTCAAGATCCTCTCTTTCTCTTTGACCTCTGACATTCTAACTAGTAAGTGTCTTGGAGAACGCCTGTTTGGGTCTATTCTCTTTGGCGTGCGCTGCACTTCTTGGATCTGCAAATTTAGGTCTTTCATAAGAGTTGGGAAATTTTCAGTGATAATTTCTTCCATTAGTTTTTCTCCTCCTTTTCCCTTCTCTTCTCCTTCTGGGACACCCACAACACGTATATTTGTGCGCTTCATATTGTCATTCAGTTCCCTGATCCCCTGCTCAAGTTTTTCCATTCTTTTCCCTATAGTTTCTGTTTCTTTTTGGAATTCAGATGTTCCATCCTCCAGTTCACTAATTGTAGCTTCTGTCTCTTTAGATCTACCATTGTAGGTATCCATTGTTTTTTCCCATTTTTTCTTCTTTGTCCTTCACTCCCATAAGTTCTGTGATTTGTTTTTTCAGATTCTCTATTTCTTCTTTTTGTTCAGCCCATGTCTTCTTCATGTCCTCCCTCAATTTATTGATTTGGTTTTTGAAGAATTTTTCCATTTCTGTTCGTATATTCAGCATTAGTTGTCTCAGCTCCTGTATCTCATTTGAACTATTGGTTTGTTCCTTTGACTGGGCCATATCTTCAATTTTCCGAGCGTCATCCATTATTTTCTGCTGGTGTCTGGGCATTTGATCAGATTTCCCTGGGTGTGGGACCCAGCTGGTTGAAAGCTTTTTCTGTGAAATCTCTGGGCTCTGTTTTTCTTTTCCTGCCCAGTAGGTGGCGCTTGTGGCGCTCGTCTGTCTGCACGGCAGTCCGCCCGGGAAACCGCGCGTGGAGGCGGGGGTCGCTGGCCACCGCGGCTTGGGGGAGTGCCGGTCCTAATTGCCCAGCTGGCCCAAAACGCCAAGCGTGACGGGAGGGCCCCGCTATCCAACGTTCCCAGTCAGACCGGGGAGCCACGTGCGTGGAGGGGACCCCAGTCGCCAGTCGCCCCGGCCGGGAAAACGCGCGCCCCTCGGGTATCTCACCGCAGCAGATTCTCCCTGCCCGTTCAGCTGTTCCAGAATGGGGTACGCTGTCTTTTTGGTCTCTGTCGTGACTCCGGGAGCTGTTTCGTATTGTTTCTGTTTCTTTAGTTGCTTTTCTGGAGGAGGAACTAAGACCCGCGCGTCTTACTAAGCCGCCATCTTCTCCGGAAGTCCCAAAGAGGCTCTCTTGGGGGTGACTCTTAGGCCTAATTTTAAGTAGGCTTGACCTATCCTTTGTGGGGTTAAGTTTCATATGAACAAACCCCAAGACTGGGGGCTCAGCCTATAGCTTTGGTTGTCCACACTGCTTATGAGAATATCAAGAATTCAACTTGGGGAAGTTGAATTTTCCCCTGTTCTCACCATTCCCTAAAGGGGACTTTGCAAATACTTTTTTATTCACTGTTCAAATAACTCTGGGATTTATCGGGGCATCACTCTGGACAAACCAACACAATCTCATGTCCTAGTCAAGGTTCCATGTACTTATGGTGTTCAATTAAGCTGTCTACATAAGTTATATT
This sequence comes from Tamandua tetradactyla, assembly GCF_023851605.1. Lineage (NCBI taxonomy): Eukaryota > Metazoa > Chordata > Mammalia > Pilosa > Myrmecophagidae > Tamandua > Tamandua tetradactyla. The sequence goes on along the minus strand of NC_135332.1, from coordinate 26,933,013 downwards.
AGGAAATGCACTAGTCAAAATATAAATTTTGTACCAAATAAACATTTTTTGCTTTAGTCTAACACATAAGTTGAAATTTTAAAATATTAATCACCATCAATTTTCAGCACCCTGCAGTAATGACATTCCTTTGTTCTTCCTCATGCAAAAACGTTTTTAAAATTTGTACGTTTAGTCACTATCATTATACACTCTAAGCATACCTAGATTATACCATCTCAATCTTTATCGTCTTTCTTTCTGATTTCATTTGTGCCCCCAGCCCTCCTGCCTCTATCATTCTCACATTCAGCTTCATTCAGTGTTTTAACATAATTGTATTACAGTTAGGTAGTATTGTGCTGTCCATTTCTGAGTTTTTACATTCAGTCCTGTTGCACAGTCTGTATCTCTTCAGCTCCAATTACCCAGTATCTTACTCTATTTCTATCTCCTGATGGTCTCTGTTACCAACGAAATTCTCCAAATTTATTCACTAATGTCAGTTCATATCAGTGAGACCATACAGTATTTGTCTTTTTGTTTCTGGCTAATCTCACTCAGCATAATGTCCTTAAGGTCCATCCATGTTTTTACACACTTCATAACTTTATTCTGTCTTACAGCTGCCTAATATTCCATCGTTTGTATATACCACAGTTTGTTTAGCCACTCATCTGTTGGTGGGCATTTTGGCTGTTTCCATCTCTTCACAATTGTAAATAATGCTGCTATATACATTGGTGTGCAAATGTCCTTTGGGTCCTTGCCCTCACTTCCTCTGAGTAGATACCTAGCAGTGGTATTGCTGGGTCATATGGCAATTCTATATTTAGCTTTTTGAGGAACCGCCAAACTGCCTTCCACAGCGGTTGTACCATTTGACATTCCCACCAACAGTGGATAAGTGTGCCTCTCAAAGAGCCAACTTTTTGGTTTTGTTGATTCTTTCTGTTGATGTTGTTGGATTTTTTTTGTTGTTGTTGTTTTCTCCAGTTCATTTATTTCTACTTTAATCTCTGTTATTTCTCTTCGTCTATTTTGTGGGTTAGTTTGCTGTTCTTTCTCTAATTTCTCCAGATAAGCAGTTAAGTCCTCAATTTTTGCTTGTTCTTCTTTTTAAAATTTAGGCATTTAGGACAATTAATTTCCCTCTCATTCCTAGCTTTGCTGCATCCCATAAGTTCTGATATGTTGTATTCTCACTTTCATTTGTCTCCAGATATTTACAATTTCTCCAGCAATTTCTTCTTTGACCCATTAATTAAGAGTGTGTTGTTTAATCTCCATACATTTGTGAAAGTTCTGGTTCTTTGGCGGTTATTAATTTCCAGCTTCATTCCATTGTGGTCAGAGAAAGTACTTTGGATAATTTCAATGTTATTAAACTTATAAGACCTGTTTTGTATCCCAGCATATGATCTATCCTGGAGAATGTTCCATGAGTACTAGAGAAGACTATATCTTGGTGTTTTGGGGTGTAACAATCTATATATGTCTACTAGGTCTAATCCATTTATCACATTATTTAAGTTGTCTGTTTCCTTGGTGATCCTTTGTCTGATTGTTCTGTCTATGGAGGAGAGTGGTGTATTGAAATCTCCTACTATTATTGTTGAAAAATCTATAGCTTCCTTTTGTTTTGCCAATGTTTGTCTCATGTACTTTGGAGCTCCTTGTTTCAGAGCATAAATATTTATGATTGTTATTTCTTCTTGGTGCATTGTTCCTTTATTAATATGTAGTGTCCTTCTTTAACTCATATGCTGTCTTTACATTTAAAGTCTATTTTATCTGATATTAGTATAGCTACTCTTGCTTTCTCTTGATTACAACTTGCATAGAACCTCTTTTTCCATCCTTTCACTTTTTTGTATCCTTGCGTTTGTATCCTTGCGTCTAAGATGCATCTCTTATAAACAGCATATAGATGGATCATTCTTTTAAAATCCATTCTGCCAATTTGTCTTTTTTAATTGGTAAGTTTAGTCCATTAACATCCAAAGTTATTACTATAAAAGCAGTTTTGAATCTACCACCTTTTCCTTTAGGGTTTTTTTTTTCAGGTGAATTTACAAAAATGCTTTAAAAATAATTTTTAAAAATTTTTATTGTAAAATCTAACATATATACAAAGCAAAAAAAGAAAAAAGCAATAATTTTCAAATTACACTTCAACAAGTAATTATAGAACAGATCCCAGAGTTTGTCATAGGTTACCATTTCACCATCTCAGATTTTCCCTTCTAGTTGCTTCAAAACACTGGAGGCTAGAAGAAATATTAACTAGTGATTCAGCAGTCATACTTACTTGTTAAATCATATTTTCTCTTTTATATCTCAATCTTCTCCTTTGACCAGTCTCCCAATCTATAGGGATCTTTGGATAATGCTCATTCTGACCTTCTCATGTTGAGAAGGGGTGTTAACACCAAAAGATAGGGGAATGTAATTAATCGATAATCTTGGAGAAGCTGGCTCCTCTAGGTTTCAGGATTTATTTGACATGGGAACCCTCTTGGAATTATAGATTCCATGAAAACAAAGGTAGTACATGAAATCTTTATAGAGCCTCAGTATGAGCCCCAGGTATTCTTAAGAGTCAACAGTATCCTTTAGTTTTTATTTGTGAGATCTATATATTCTTTTCCCTCTCTCTCTCTTTATCCTTTGAATTACCCTTACCGGTACTCTTCAATTCTGTGCCCTCCTCTGGACCTCCCTCTCTTGTCTTTTTTTTTCTTCAACGGACAGAATTCCCTTTAGTATTTCTGATAGGGCAGGTTTTTTCTTGACTAGTTCTCTTAGTCTTTGTCTTTGAAGATTTTAATACCTCCTTCAGTCTTAAAGGTCAATGTGGCTGGATACAGAATTCTTGGCTAGAAGCCTTTCTTGTTCAGGATCTTAAAGATATTACATGAGAAAAAATTCTCACCTCCATGGTGCCTCTTGAGTAGTCTGAACACAGTCTTATGTGGTTGGGTTCCCTTGTATGTAGTAGATTGTTTTTCTTGTGCAGCTTTCAGGACTTTCTGCTTCTCTTTAACATTTGAGAGTTTGATTAGTATGTGTCTTGGTGTAGGCCTATTTGGATTTATCCTATTTGGGGTTTGGGTTGGCCTTCTTTGGCTTGCATATTTATGTCTTTTATAAGGGTTGGAAAGTTTTATCCACTCATCTCTTCAACTAACCTTCCCATCCACTTACTCTTCTCTTCTCCTTCTGGGACACAAGTGATTCTCATATTTGCATGCCATTTGTTGTTTATCATTTCCCTGTGACCCAATTCCATTTTTTCCATCTTTCCAGACATTTGTTCTTTTGTGCACTCAAGTCAAATTGTTCTGTCTTCTAGTTTGCTTGTTCTTTGTTCTGCCTCTTCAAATCTGCTGTTGTGTGACTCTAGTATATTTTTAATTTGGTCTACAGTATCTTTCATCTCTGTGAAATCTGCTATTTTTCTATTAATCTTCTGAATTCTTCTTTATGCTCTTCTAAGTGGCTTCTTGATATCCTTCATTTATTTCTAAATATCCTTGAATAGTTGTTCCATATTCTGTGTCCCCTCTGGTGTTTTGATATGGTCTGGGCCATTTCTTTTTTTACACTTGGTTTGTCAGTAATTTCCAAACCAAGGCCTGGATCTTATGTAGGGGTGAAATCCTACTTGAGAGACTACTAAAAGCTAGGCAGAAAAGATACATGGGTGGTTAGGTGGCAGAACGCCCACCTGTCACGCGGGAGACCTGGGTTCAACCCGATCTATGCACCAAAAAGAGAAAAAAAATGTTTAACGTGTTTTAAAAAACTAGGCAGAAAATGGTGCACAAGTGGTTCAGCAGTAGAAAGCTCACCTGTCATGTGGGAGATCTGCGTTCAGCTCCCAGCCTGTGTACCAGGAAAAAAAAAAGATGGCGGCGTGCGGCTTGGCCAGCCTTCTCAGACATGCCCAAGATCCCCAGGTGTCCATGAGTAAAGGAAAGTGGGACTGGAACCCCACAAGCTTCCTTCACTGGCTGGCTGTCAGTTCGGCTCTGCTCTGTGATCCCCCTCTTCTCCGGGGTTGGGGAGGGAACACCTGAGTCTCCACCAAAACCAGGTATTCATGGCAGCCTGTTTCAGGGGTGGGGAGCAGGCACCATGCACTGATGCAGCAATTCCTGTGCACAGGGGAAGCAAATCCATTGCCCTCTGGACTCTCTGTGGGAACTCCCAGCCATGGGGCTTCAAACGAAGACCTTCCAAGTTTGCTGTGGGAGCTGGCCTGAGTAGAGGAACATGCTGCTCCCTCAGGACCCATGCCTCCCCCAGTGTACTTCCCTCCCATGGTGGGCTCGTGGTTGAACGCCCTCACCCCTCTCTCTCCATCCCAGTCTCTCTGCTTCAACTACAGTCCCAATTGTTTATTTATTTAAAAAATTTTGACCCTATTCTTGGGTCAAATAATAGGTTTCATGAAGCTTTGGTGACATCAGCCCACCCTACTGGATCTACCATCTTCCCAGAAATAACTGTTTGTGCATTGAGTTGGTTTAAATCAGGATGTGCCTGCATCTTTATCTTTCCCTTCCCCACCAAGGCCCAAGACAAGGCTGCACTGGGCCTGGACCATCGTAGGTGGGGAGGTAGAATATGGCTTTTGATTCCTTTCATTCATCATGCATTTCTCCTAACTCTTTGTCAAGTGGCATGGCTGATATGATCTTACCTCTTTGCCAGAGCCTTAAGACTCCTCAGCTACCCCTCTTTAGCACCAGTGGCTGGGATGAAGAGGCTGGAACTCACCCATGGCAGCTGCTGGCACTGGGGCTTGGAACTGGCCTCTACACCTAGTGGAGATTTGGTCAGCAAGACCTGGACAAACTTATCCATGAACCTACTCTCATTTCCCCACTCCCAGATTCTTCAACTCCCCATTTCCCTCCTCTGTACTCCACATCGTGGAAGCAGTAAAGGGAGCAGAACTGGGAGGCCATGGTCCCTCCCAGCAACAACAATGGCCAAGGCTGGGCCCCTCTGCTCTCTTGACTTCCCAAACCAGGAAAGGAGAGGCAGAATTGTATTGAGTATTTTGATGGTCCTTGGGATCCCTGAGCACTCACTTCCAGTGCCTTTTATCTTGTCATTCTGGAGCATAACATGGAAGGTCATCGCTGAAGAACTCTATGTCAGAATTCTCCATCTAGGAAGAGGAATAAAAAGTACATCTATGAGGTGTCTTCCCTCTGACGCTAATTTGGCAGTTGTCCCTTTTGTTGTGACCTCCATGGCCACCAAGGGCAGGTTTAGGTCTCAGGACCTCCTTCACAGAGTGATCTGAGACACCAGGCAGATTGGAAAGGGGTGGAGTAGAGCTAGGAGCATGTAATTCACCAAAGACCTGAAGCTAAATTCTGCTTAAACATTTATTTCTCTTCCTTCTTGATGATGAAAGGAGAGGTGCTACAGGAGCAGGAAGGTGGGAATTTTATATAAAACAGAAAAAACTGTCAGTTGGAGCAGGCAGTTATTTTCTCATAAGAGGAATTAGAGCCTGCAGTAGGAGAAAACCTGCATGGGGTTTTGAAGTTGCTTTGAAGCCTTCTGGATGTCCAAACAAGGAGTGCTTTTTTTTGGCTTTTAAAAAGGGTAATTTAATAAGTTGCTAGTTTACAGTTCTAAGGCCAAGAAAATCTCCCAATTAAAACAAGTCTATAGAAATGTCCAATCAAAGGTATCCAGGGAAAGATACCTTGGTTCAAGAAGGCTGATGAACTTCAGAGTTTCTCTCTCAGGTGAGAAGGCATACGGTGAACACAGTCAGGGCTTCTCTCTCAGCCGGAAGGGCACATGGCAAACATGGCGTCATCTGCTAGCTTTCTCTCCTGGCTTCTGGTTTCATGAAGCTCCCCAGGAGCATTTTTCTTCTTCATCTCCAAAGGTCACTGGCTCGTGGACTCTGCTTCATGATGCTGCAGCATTCTCTGCTCTCTCCAAATCGTCTCCATTCTCCAAAATGTTTCCTCTTTTATAGGACTCCAGAAACTTATCAAGATCCACCCAAATGGGTGGAGACATGTCATCACCTAATCCAGCTTAACAATCATTCTTGATTAAATCACATCTATAGGGAGATGATCTGATTACAGTTTCAAACATACAGTACTGAATAGGGATTATTCTGTCTTTATAAAGCAATGGGATTTTTTTTTGCATTCTTTTTTTTATTAATTAAAAAAAATTAACAACAAACAAACAAAACTATAAGATATCATTCCATTCTGCATATATAATCAGTAATTCTTAACCAAACAAGGAGTTTTGACCTGATAGTTGAGGAACAGGTTTAAGGAAGTGTTGTATTCAAGGAGGGCAAAAATAAAATAGGATAAGTTGATCTGTGATGGGTAAGAAGGAACAATTAATGAGAGATGCTGTGCTGGTTTGAAAGGATTATGTACCCTAGAAAAGCCATGTTTTAGTCCCGATCCATCTTGTGGAGGCAGCCTTTTTTTTAACCCCTATTTAGCACTGCAGGTTGGAAACTTGATCAGATTATCTCCACAGAGATGTGGCACGCCCAGTTGTGGGCATTAACCTTTGATTGTAACTCCATTCATTCCAGGTGGGTCTTGATTAGTTTACTGGGATCCTTTAAAAGAGGAAATATTTTGCAGAAAGCTTTAGAGCCACGAGAACCACAGATCCCAGGCAGCCAGAGACCTTTGGAGATGAAGAAAGAAAACGCCCCCAGGGATGCTTCGTGAAACAAGAATCCTGGAGAGAAAGCTACCAGACATTGCCATGTTCACCATCTGCCTTTCCAGCTGAGAGAGAAACCCTGAACTTCATTGGCCTTTCTAGAGTGAAGGTAACCTCTTGATCGTGCCTTAATTTTGGACATTTTTATAGACTTGCTTTAATCGGGAAGTTTCCATGGCCTTAGAACTGTAGTTAGGACGTTTCCATGGCCTTAGAACTTAGAACTGTAAACGTGCAACTTAATAAATTCCCTTTTTAAAAAGCCATGCCATTTCTGGCATATCACATTCCAGCAGTTAGCAAACTAGAATAGGTGCTGATATAAGAGAGTATCCAATAAAGAAAAGGCTTCCAATTAAAGTTGTCCCAAAATGGATGTCTTAGGAGGTAAGGATATCTTCCAACACTGGAATGTCCAGAAAGAATCTGGATAACCATTTTCCACATATGCTGCAAGATGGAACTTTCCAGACTGAAGGTTGGATTCAAAGAGCTATAAGACCCCTTCTAACTTTAAGATCCTATGGTGGATAAACCAGTTCATGCAGAGCCCTCAGGAGGAAGCTTCTTGCTTGATCCGTCCACTCTGTGAGACTCTGAGGCAAAGTTCCATGGTTTGCACCAGATGCTGGGCTCTCATGATGTATAAAGGAGACCCCAACAAGGCGAGAGGCAAAATGTCCTTGTATGCCTTCTTCGTGCAGATGTGCCTGGAAAAGCACAAGACGAAGCACCCAGACTCTTAGTCAACTTTACTGAATTTTCCAAGAAATATTCTGAGAAATGGAAGATAATGTCTGCAAAGGAAAATTTCAAGTTTGAAGATATGGCCAAAAGTGGCAAAGCTCATTATGACATGGAGATGAAAAATTATATTCCTCCCAAAGGTGATACAAAAGAAAAGAAAAAAGTTCCCAATGCCCCTAAAAGGCCACCATCTGCCCCCTTCCTATTTTGCTCTGAACATCATCCAAAGATCAAAAGTGAACATTCAGGCCTATTCACTGGGGATACTGCAAAAAAATTGGGTGAAATGTGGTCTGAACGGCCAGCCAAAGATAAGCAGCCATATGAATAGAAAGCAGCCAAGCTAATGGAGAAATATGAGAAGGCTATTGCTGCATACGGTGCCAAGGGCAAAAGTGAAGTGGAAAGAAGGACCCTGGCAGGACAACAGGCTCAAAGAATGAACCAGAAGATGAAGAGGCAGAGGAGGAAGAAGATGAAGCTGATGAGGAAGAGTATGAAGATGAAGGATAAATGGCTATCCTTTAATGACGTGTGTGGAATATGCGTTTGTGCTCAGGCAGTTGTTTTGCTAAGACTGAATTCAAATGCAGCTCAATATTAACTTCAGTATAAAAACCATACAGATTTTTGTATAGCTGATAAGATTTTTTTTTAGAAATACACTTTTTAAAAAAATGCAAGTTGTAGCTTTTTGAGGGGCTACTACATAGTTATATTTTAAAGTTTCTGATGTTGAAGTTTCTATTTAATGACTTCTTTAATTTCTTTTTTTTATTTTTAACTTTTTAAATTGTATAGTATAACATATATACAAAGAGAAAAAATAAAAAAGCAACAGTTTTCAAAGCATTCTTCAACAGGTAGTTACAGGACAGATCCCAGAGTTTGTCATGGGCTACCATACAATCCTCTCATATTTTTCCTTCCAGCTGCTCCAGAATACAGGAGGCTAGAGGGCTTAAATTTTTTTTTATCAGCACAATCAACTTTTTCTTTCTTTCTTTTTTTTGTGAAAAATAGCATATACAAAAAAGCAATAAATTTCAAAGCAGAGCATCACAACTAGTTGTAGAACATATTTCAGAGTTTGACATGGTGTACAATTCCACAATTTTAGGTTTTTACTTCTAGCTGCTCTAAGATACTGGAGACTAAAAGAGATATCAATTTAATGATTCAGCAATCATATTCATTTGTTAAAACCTATCTTCCCTGTATAACTCCACCATCACCTTTGCTCTTTCTATCCCTCTCTTTAGGGGTGTTTGGGCCATTCTAACTTTTTCATGTTGGAAGGGTCTGTCACTAATATGGGGTAGGGAGATGGAACTATCTGGTGTTCTGGAGAGGCTGGGTCCTGTAGGTTTCAGGACTTATCTGGTTTAGGGACCCATCTGGAGGTTGTAGGTAGAACCCAAGTTTTCTGTCATCTAAGTTCATTACTTTATTAAGCCATACTGGCAGGGCACTGGGAAGAGAGGATGAGGATAAACTAGCATTGACTGAACACCAGCCACTTTGACAAACAGCCTTAAATCCTCATCACCCCCCTACTGGATGGCTCAATGTGGTCCCCATGTGGAAACTCAAAGCTTGTAAAAGGAAAGTAAGGTTATTTGGCTGGTCAGTGGCAGAGCCAGGCTGTGAAGTGAGACTCTGTCCACTACTCCACATGGCTATGCATCACTTGAGACCCCTTATCTGAGGCTCCTGGGGGCTGGCCTACAAATGAAGAAGACAGTGGGGAAGGGGTGAGGGAGTGAGCCATCCATTGCCCCAAACTTGGAGACAGCCAAAAGGAGACCAAGTCTTCTTTGAACATACTAAGAGAGACTTGTTTCTGATACCTTTTATCTCCTCCAATTCCCCAGAGTTTCAGATATTCTGTCCTTAGCAGGAAAGGAGGCCAAGACTTCAACTAGGTCCAGGACAGGGAGCTGGGGGTGAGGATGTGTAAGTCACACTTAGATTCATGTGCTTTACCTGGGCTCAGCAGAGAGGTGAGAACTAGGTTATGTGCATCCTCTGAAAACAGAGACAGGGCAGGGTCTCTGTAGACATTCTGGTACTTCTGTTACCCGGGAAATACCTGGAAGCAGAAAGTGTGTGTATGCATGTGTGCATGCGTGTGTGTGTGTGTATGTGTATGTGTTTAGGGGGTGTGTGCTGGTTTGAATCTATTATGTACCCCAGTAAAGCCATGTTTTAATCCTGATACAATCTTGTGGGAGCAACCATTTCTTTTAATCCCTATTCAGTACTGTAGGTTAGAATCTTTTGATTAGATTTTCTCCAGGGAGATTTGACACAGGTGGGTCTTGATTAGCTTACTGGAATCCTTTAACAGAGAAAAACATTTTGGAGAGAGATCAGAGCAGACAGAACCTACAGAAACGACAGAAATGACAGAAGCCTCAGAGCCGAAAGAAACTTCACAGCAGAGTTGGCACAAAGGTGGACATGTGGAAAGCAGAGACACAGATGTTTGGAGATGCTTGGAGCCCAGCAGATGTCGCCATGAGACGTTAAGCAAGCCTGAACCCGGAGAGGCAGATGCCAGCTATGTGACTACCCAGCTGACAAAGGTATTCCTAACCCATGGGCCGCCCTTGAATTCAGGTAACCTCTTGTTGGTGCCTTAATTTGGGTGTTTTCAATGTCTTAGAACTGTAAACTTGTAACTTATTAAGTTCTCCTTTTGTAAAAGCTGTTCCAGTTCTGGTATAACACATTCCAGCAACTTGCAAACTAAAACAGGGGGTGACACTGGAGGTGCTGGAGGAAAGAGAAGAGAGTATGCACTTACGCCTGAGCATTTTAGGAGTGGTGGAGCAGACGAAGGAATGAGGGGACTGACAGGGTATGCCAATGGCTTAAATCTAAAGCAAATAGATGAGAGAAAAGAAGATGGGGAAGGCATCTGGAATTATTTATCCAGAGAGAAGGAAGACATTTTCATATGCTTCGCTGATATATAAGAATGACACGTCCAAGAACATATGATTCCTGGTATACTGGAAGTTCAACTACACACACTTGCCTCCTCGATATTAAGGGAATTAATTTTTAATGGTGGAAGGTGAGTTTAGAGAGGAATGCTTTAGTATGTTTCAGGGAGGAAAAGGAGGTGGAAGAGAAAGAGGGGAGGGCAACTCTGACTTAGGAACAGAGACTCTCTCAGGAAAACTTATCTGAGTGTAGATCACTTTTCCATGTGGGCTGGGGGTTCCAGGAAGCCACTCCAAGTTTCTCTCATTTGGCAAGTCTGAAACACTTGGGGGTCTTCATGCTCCCTTTTGGTCCTGTATTGGGAAGCAGGTAGAACACAGGATGAGGTAAGCCCTCCAGCCTTGGAGGAGACGGTCTCTTCTCACCTAAGGCCTTGGATGGCCTGGTTGTCCTGGAGGAGACTCTGGCCCAGCTGTCTCACTGGTCTCTGAGGGCCCAGGACCTCAGGGAGCCCTTTTGGGCCTGACAGCCCCTTCCCTGACAGCTAGGGAAGCCTTGGGTCCAAGAAGACCTGGTGTCCCCAGGGTTCCTGGGAGCACAATGGCCCAAGTGTATTCAGGGTGACACTGGGAGTTTACAATGGCCCCTGAGGTCCTGGGGGTACTGGGGACCCCAGGCAGCAGGGGGACCAGGATGTCCAATTCTATTTTTTCCTGGAAGGAGAGGTAAGAAGGGTAGAGGTAAACCACAGAGGTAGGGGTGTGCATTAAGGGTTGGGGAACTTTTGTAGGGGATTTTCCTCTTGCAGGGGAAGGCAATATGGCCAAGCCCAGGTGTCCCAGAGGGAGTAGAGTGTGTATGTAGGAAATTGCCCAGGGTTCTGAGATCATTTTGGGAAACCTAAGATGGCCCTGGGGTGGGGCATGAATTGAGTCAGCCTTAGAATCGTTTATCATCTACCAGGTTTCAGGTCCTAATATAGTACCTGGGTATGAATACAGAGACTGTCTTAGGAGGAAGTCGATGTCCTTGTCATTTCCAGACATCCAGAGTCAGAGAGCTCTCCCATGGGGAAGAAGCAACAGGAAAAGGAGACTGAGGAAGACAGTCTGGCCTGGACACTCCACGTTCATATCCAGGGGTTACCTTGTCTTGGGTTTCTTCCCATGCTGGGCTCTACTGAGATACCTGTGGCTTTTTGCCACACCTCTGTGGTCCTGGCCTCTCTGCCTGCTGAGCAGGACTGCTGCCTGTCAGACTAAGGTCAGCTCCACCTCATCTCCCTTGCCTTGTTTCTTGAGGCTTTCACTGTTAGGACAGTGGGATTCTGCTAGGGCAGAATCCCATCCCAGACATAGCTCAGCTTTCCCCTCCCACAGCTGAGCAGAACCCAATATGCAGCTTTTCTAGGACCAGAAGATTTTGGAAATTTTTGCTCCTTTGAGAAAAGTGGTCTGTTTGGTGGGAGAGGGCAGCAGTTATTATTTGGTGGAGTTGAGCCCTGGGATCCCTGTCTGTATCAGACAGCAGGGGGCTGGTGCTGCCTGTGCATCTGGAGGGGAGAGAAATGTAGGGTAGAGGGACATGAAACTGCTTCCTTCACATTTAGTGAATGCTTTACTCTCACTGTTCTGGCTCTTACTCACTTCTGTTTGTTGCTTCTTGTTCACTCTCTCTTTTTCCACTTCCTTTTTTTTTTCCCTTTTGGACCTGGGGGTTTCCCATTCTTTCTTACGAACTTAAGTATATATGTTTAAATATTTGTTATGCTGTTTTATTTTTTAAAAATTGAAGTATAATTTATACAGAAACGTGTACATATAATAAGCATTCAGCTCAGGGAAATTTCAAAGTGGTGTGCCAGTAGATGTTTAACTGGCTTTTGGGGTGGGATGGGGATGTAGTGTTTGTCAATGTCCATGGCACCTACCATGGCAAGTTACTAGCCAACAGTAGGACACCACTGAGCATGGGTTGGGAAGAGATGGGCTCAGTCAGCTCTGGAGAGGGGATAGGAACCCGCACCAGCACACCTCTAATGTATATCAAAGTAACTACCACCCAAACCAGGATCCAATTGGCAACCCCATGTCTCCCCTAATTCCTACTCCTTTCTACCTGCCTGAAGGAAACCAGGATCCTGTCTTCTAACACCATAGTTTAGTTTGCTTGATCTTGAACGTTACATAGCTGAAATCATATAGTAGTATCTTTCTTTTGTGCTTGGCTTCTTTGCTCAACAAGATTTTGCAAAATTCATCCATGTTGATATATGTAGCTACAAGTTGCTCATTTTTATTTCTTTTAGTGTTCCATTGTATGAGTATACCTAATTTATTTATTTATCTATTCAATTATGGATGTATATTTGGATTGCTTTCAGTTTGAGACTTTTACAAATACTGCTGCTATTATTATATTATTTATATTGCGAATATTCTTATACATGTCTTTTGGTGCACATGTGTGCACATTTCTGTTGGATGTATACCTAGCTCTGTTGTCTTCTAATCCAGCATTTTGCAACAGGAAAGGTTCTGCCTTAGCTCCCAGTGTTGTCCCAACTTTTCGGTTTAATTTCTGTCTCTAAATCTCTCCCATCTGTCCAAGTTCTTCATCTTATCACATCTGTCCATATTTCTCAACCTTTTCATCTCTGTCCTTTTATGCTTCAATCCCTCTCTTGGCCTTCCCACTGCTAGTTCCTCTTCCCCTTCTCTCTATCCTTTTACCCCAAAGCATCATAGAATCTTAGTATCAAGGGACACAAAGGGGTCATGATAATGATTCCAATAATTTATAACCTGCTTTCTGGTATATATGACCATTCACATATATAGAGAGCCTTCTCCTGGCCCTCAAGAGTATTGTATGGGCTGACATCCCCATTTCACAGATGAGGAAACTGAGGTCCATACTGGTGAGGAGACAAGCCCACAGTGCACAGTAAATAAGGGCAAAGCTGAGATTTGAATTCATGGCTCCTGACTGCAAGCCCAAAGCTCTCTGCCCTACAACCTGCATATCCCAACTTGGGGGGATTGCTCTGCTTTTCCACTGCAGGCTCTCTGGCTTTCTCCTAGCTTGGGGTCCAGTTTCTGCTGCTCTTTAGATCATCATGACTGGGTGAGGGCAAGAAATGAACAGACCTTGAGGCTTATTGGCTCTAACATATCAAGTCTCTAGAAACTGTGAGGGCTGAGGAATCCAGGCTTCAGGAGAAAAGTAGAAAGGGGCTATGTAGATTAGGGGCCTCAGGCAGGATGGTCTTGTTTCTGGGCTCACCCTGCTTGATACATTTGCCCTCAAGACCCCTCCAGCCTACAACAGCCGTCATTCAGGACTAGTCCCACCCTCTACCCCCTCAGGTCAAGGACTGAGACTGCAGGTATAAAAAGTCTTGAAGGCAACGTGGCTTTTCTCTGAGACCCTCTCTTCTCACATTTGGGGCCAGATGTGGGGGCTGGGTCTGCAACTTCAAAAATCCAACTGAGGACACCAGAACTATCAGGTTGGTACCAGAGGTGGGCAGGTCAGGAATACACAACAGCCTCTGGGCACAGAATCCTGACAACTGGCACTGGGAAGACTGGGCTTCAGTGGTAGCAGGGCAGCCTAGCAAGAGGAAGAACTGTTTTCTGGGTTTGGGAGAAACTCTCCAGGGCTCTGTTGCCTCTGGATATGGGATGGGGGTGTGTGTTAGTTAGATTCAGTTGTCAACTTGGCCAGGTGAGCATACCTAGTCTTGTTGCTGAGGACATAAGCCAATGGTGCGTGAACCTCATCTATTGCCAATTACATCTGCAGTCAGCTAGGAGGCGTGTCTGCTGCAATGAGTGACGTCTGACTTAACTGGCTGGTGCTTAAATGGGAGATTGCAACGTAGCACTGCTAGCAGCTTGGCATTCCTCATCTCAGCACTTGCAGCTCAGCCCGGGCCCTTGGAGATGGAGAAAGAAATTACCCTGGGGAAAGTTGTTGGAACCCAGGGGCTTGGAGAGAAGACCAGCAGAGACCATCCTGTGCCTTCCACGTAAGAAAGAACCTCCGTGGAAAGTTAGCTGCCTTTCCTCTGAAGAACCAACAAAATAAATCCCCATTTATTAAAAGCCAATCCGTCTCTGGTGTGTTGCATTCCGGCAGCTAGCAAACTAGAACAGGGTGCTAGTTGGAAGCTGCAGAGGGTGCTAGCCTGGGCATGGATGGAGCACAAACCTTCCACAAATGTGTCTGAATCACATTAGTTGCATGTATCCTTAAGCGGTCTTTTTATTGCCTGGAGCCCCATCTATAAAATGGATTTATAGAGCTACCATGGGATAATGGTTAACATGTATTAAGACTTACTCTGTGCCAGACACTATGCTCAGTGTTTTACATGCATTGTCTCAGGAGGTTCTTGCACAGTCATATTAGCCTGGGCTGATACAATTCCTCTTTTTTAACTGAGGGCATTTGAGGATAAGATGGAGCAGGTCACTTGACCAAAGCCACAGAGCTCGTAAATGGCAAGGCCACAATTCAGTGTAGGCATTTTGGCTCTAGGACTCTTAATCTCATTCATTTGGCTAGTTATGGCTAATAACTGAAATTCATTAGGCATTTAATATGTGACAGGCACAATTCTAAGCATTTTACATGGATTCGTTAATTTAATCATCATACTCTCCTATACAATATTCACTTAAAGTGGAAGATGAGGGCACTGAGGGACAGAGAGGTGTGGTGATTTATCCTAAGTCAACTGCCAGGAATACAGCCTGGGAAGATTGACTTGAGAGCCAGCACCCTTTAAAAAAATAAACAAAAACCTAGTTTAATAATAGATTGAAAAATAATGTTGTGCTAGTTTGAGCTGTTATGTACCCCAGAAAAATCATGTTCTTTTTATCCGTTCTTGTGCAGACCTATTGTGGGTGGGAACTTTTCATTAGGTTGCTTCCGTGGAGGTGTGACCCACACAATTCAAGGTGGGTCTTACTCCTTTACTGGAGCTCCTGATAAGGATAAAAGACAGAGTCCAGAGAGATGAAACCAAGAGAAGCAAGAAGGACCAACAGGACCTGAGAGTAAGAGTCATGAAACCAGAACCCAGGAGAGAGAGACCAGCAGATGTTGCCATGCGCCTTCCCATGACAGAGGAACCCCGGATGCCATTGACCTTTCCTCAGAGAAGGTATCCTCTTCTTGATGCCTTAATTTGGATATTTCCATTGTTTTAGAATTGTAACTTGTAACTTAATAAATCTTCATTGTTAAAAGCCAAACCATTTCTGGTATACTGCACTCTGGCAGCTTTAGCAAACTGAAGCAAAATGTATGTACAGAAAAAGACCGAAATAAGAAATGTTTAGGCCAGTGATTGTTCACATAGTGAATACCTCTATATAACCAATTAATAAACTTTATCAGCACTCCATAAGATCCCTCCCATTTACTACTCCCCACTCTTTTCAAGGTAACCTATCTCCTGATTTCTAAAACCATGGGTTAGTTTTGTCTGTATTTGAATTTCATATAAATAGAGTCATCCAGAAGTAATCTTCTGTTCCACATGTTTGTGTGATTTATTTGTGTGGTTGAATGTAGCAGTTCACTCTTTTCATTGCTATAGAGTATTTCATTGTACAAAGATAGATTTATCTATTCTACTAATATGCTGGTTTGAAAGGATGTATGGACCCTATAAAAGCCCTGTTTTAATCAAAATCTATTTCATAAAGGCAGAATAATCCCTATTCAATACTGTATGATTGAAACTGTAATCAGCTCATCTCCCTGGAGATGTGATTTAATCAAGAGTGGTTAAACTGGATTAGGTAACGTCATGTCTCCACCCTTTTAGGTGGGTCTTGATAAGTTTCTGAAGTCATATAAAAGAGGAAACATTTTGGAGAATGAAGGAGATTTGAAGAGAGCAAGAATGCTGCAGCACCAAGAAGCAGAGAGTCCACAGTCAGCGACCTTTGGAGATGAAGAAGGAAAATGCCTCCTGGGGAGTTTCATAACATAGGAATCCAGGAGAGAAAGCTAGCAGATGACTCTGTGCTTGCCATGTGCCCTTCCAGTCAAGACAGAAACCATGACTGTGTTCGCCATGTGCCTTCTCACTTAAGAGAGAAACACCGAACTTCATGGGCCTTCTTGAACCAAGGTATCTCTCCCTGGATGGATGCCTTTGATTGGACATTTCTATAGACTTGTTTTAATTGGGAGATTTTCTTGGCCTTAGAACTGTAAACTAGCCACTCATTAAATTCCCCTTTTTAAAAGCCATTCCATTTCTAGTATATTGCATTGCGGCAGCTAGCAAACTAGAACAACTAATGATTCCAATTTTTGCCAATTATGAATAATGTTTCAGTGAAGATTCTTGTATGTTTTGGAATGCATACATGCACATTTGTGTGGCTATAGATCTAGGAGAGGAACTGATGGTTGCTCCAAGTGGTTGTACAAATTTGTTTTCTTTTAGCTTTATATAATAGCCGCCTTATTCCATATCCTTGCCAATGCTTGGTATTGTCAACACTTAAAATTTTTACTAACCTGCTGTGAGTTTAGTGGTATCCCACTATATTTTTTCATAGTTATTTATTAAATGAAGTCTCTTAGCTTGCCCGAGCTGGGCAGGTTGTATATGACAAATACAACACAATGGGTTGGGTTAAACAGCAAGAATTTGTTGTCTCACAGTATTGAGGGCTGCAAATCCAAAAGTGATACGTTGGCAAGGCCATGATTTCTCCCAGAGTGGGTAGCTTCTGGTGATGGCAGGCCTTAGTCACATGGTGACCTCTCTCTCCTTTCTGTCTTCTTCTTCCTGTGGCTTTCTCTGATTGTGTCTGCAATTTCCTCTTTATGAGGCCTCCAGTCATATGATTTAAGATCCTCCCTGATTCAATCTGGCCACAACTTAACTAATAATAACATCTTTAGAAGGTCCTATTTACAAATGGGTTCACACCCACAGGAAACTGGATTAAGATTTGAACTCCCCCTCTCTGGGGGACATGATTCAATTTCCAACTGGAAGCTAGCACTCATAACCCACATGCTACATAGTGTCTCACAACAATCTTATGCAATAGGTATGCTTATTATCCCCATTTTGCAGATGAGGAAATGGAGGCATGTATAGTTGCTCCCTTCCCCCTACCTCTCCTGTAATCTATTCACCCTTTCTGGGAACTCTTTCCCATTTTTCCCTACTGGGGTTACAGTGTCTGGTCACCACCAAGCTTGGGTAGCCTCTCAGGCTAAGATGTCTTCCTGGGTAGGAGAAGAGGAAGGCTGGGGTGAAGTCGGTTGAGGTGGGGAAGAGAGAGGGAATGAAGCATAAAGACTCTGGACATGGGATGATGGGATGAGAAAGAGAAGCTGAGGACAAACAGAAGGGAAAAGGGGAGGCATGCAGTTGGAGAATAAGGATCTCTGTGCCTTTGTGTGTTAGATACCTCTTTGGATCCCAGGTCCTCTTTCTGCTGTTTTACTGGTTTGAAGACTCTGCTATGAGGTTTCTCTAAGCCTATAGCCCTTTTGTGGTGGTGGTGGGGGCCTCTGGGTTCAGAGGTCTCTTGATGGATCTTTGGGTTTCCAAAGGGGTAGGTAGTCTTTGGAAAGTCTCTTTGGGTTTCCTAAGGGGTAAGTAGCACTCTATTCCCTAGGGCTGGAAGGCAAGGCCTGGAGTGTGGGAAAGAACAATGGAATGGGGGAAGGAAAAGGGGTCTGTTCTAGGCAGTCACTTATCTGTCAGGCTCAGAGGAACCCTGTTCTTTGACCTAGCAATTATCAGGGTAGGGCAGGGCAAATGATCTTCTCACCCCAACATCTGCCTCTCTCTGCTCAGAGTTCCCTCTGTGGCTCTACTTTTGCAAGTGTCCTCTGGGGAGATTCTCCCAGGTTACACTTCCTTCTACCCCCAACCCCACTTTCCCTGAGTCCTGAGCCCAGGGCTTGCAGCAACAGCTAAGGCAGGAGAGGCAGCATGGCACAAGGGGCTAAGTCTGTAGCAGGTTGTAAATATATTTAGCGTAAGTCTTCATTTGATTACTTACCAGCTGTGTGCCCTTGGGTGAGCCTCATCACCTCTTTGGGCAGTGACACAGTACTCACAGGGCCCAACATCTTTCACCTGGCTCATATCCTGTGCAAGCTTCTGCCAATGAGAAAGAGATCAGTTAAGATTTGAACTCCCCCTCTCTGGGAGACATGATTCAATTTCCAACTGGAAGTTAGCACTCATAACCCACACGTACATAGTGTCTCACAACAATCTTATGCAATACGTATGCTTATTATCCCCATTTTGCAGATGAGGAAATGGAGGCATTTCCTAAGTCAGTGCCAATCGGCCTCTAAATCAGACTCTGGAGGCTTGGGAGCCAGTCTGCCATGGGCCATGCAAAAGGACAGATTCCTTGACTGCCAGAGCTGGAAGGGATCTCACAATTCAAAGAGTTCCCTACTCCACTTACCAGATGGTAAATTTGAGGCTGAGAAAGGGGAGGTATTCATAAAGCTAGCAAGAAGCTACGCTGGCTGGACCAGAGATTCCGGCCAGCCCAACTACTTGAGTGCTCTTCTGATCTCTGGAAGTGCCTGTCCTCAGGGAAGGACGCAGGCTCTATCTCTCAGACTGGGCTGAACCAGACCTCCTTCAGTGTTATACAATCTATGGAGTGACTGGATCTGCCGAAAGAGTCTCCCTGAGTATGGGGCCCTCATAGGGATGCAGCCATACTGATGTGCCACTGCTTAGTTCATGCCTGGGCAAGAGCCTCTAGTCTGAGTTGGGGGTATGGGAGACAGAGGTCTTGCCATCAGGAGGTCCTCAGTCATGTGGAAGTTACAGTTTCTAGCAAGAGATGGAAAGGAGGGAGCAAATGCTTACTCGGTGCCTACTCAGGGCCAGGAGTTTTGCACAGGCTACTATTCAGTCATTAATCCATCCATCTATCTCATAGCAAAGCCATAGGGCAGGCATTACTAGTCCCATTTTCCAGATGAGGATTCTGAAGCCCAGAGAGCTCAAGGAACTCTTCTGAAGTTCTTCATTGAGTCTAGTGGCAGAGTTGGGATTAGAATCCAGATCAGTCTGATGTTAACAATCAGTGCTTTTCCCTTTAGCATGAAAGATGGTTGGCTCAAGAGTCCCCTCCTCAAAGAAGGCTTTCTGTGTTCTGGATGTACAACTGACCACCGGTGCCTGTGGGTCCCCACAGTGCCCCATATAAATGCCTGCCAGGGTATCTGCACATTTCTGGGACTTACTTTATTTACATACCTGCCTTCCCTAACTAGGCAGTAAGTTCCTTGAGGGCAGAGAATAGTCATGGCCATCTCTGTATCCCTAGCATCTACTACAAAGCCAAGTACAGAGTAGGTGTCCAGTAAACGTGTGTTGCATGAATGGTGGGGAGGTGCTTGGAAGGCCTCCTGTTCATTCCCCTGCCTCCTTGGAAATATCCCAGAAAGGGAGGGGAGGGGTCTGAGGGCCCTAAAGGGGTGTGAGGGTGGTGCTAGGGTGGAGGTGTGGGCATCTGTTTCATTTGAAAACCTTTCTGGATTTCCAACGCCCACCTGCACCCATCATCCTGCTTTGTCTCCAGACACCTCTCTTGGCTTCAGTCGGCAGAAGGACCCTAGTCCGTCTGTGAGGACGAATGAAGAGAATCCCACATTCTTCAGGCCCTGATCAGTCTCCAGCCCCTCTGCAGTCTTGATGGTCGCCAGTAGGTGCCGTTAGTTTGCAACTTTTTGGTCTTATTTCTACAGGTCCAGCTTCCAGCTCCTCCTTTCCACCTATTACCTGGTTAGTCTGCACTTCAGAAAGGAACAGGAGATGGTTCCTCTGCCCTGGGAGAGGAAGAAGAAAAAGGGATCTCAGATCCATACTTCAACTTGGCTGTCTGCTTTCTAGGTAGCCAAGTCCAAAAAATCCTGGCCAGGTATCCTTACCCTGGGTAGGGTTCCAGTGTAGCTGAAACCTTTGTAGCGTTGAGTATTAGGAGAACGTGAGAGGGAAAATAAGAGATGGGTTCCTGTTGCAAATACTACTCTAGGCTCCCTCCTAATCCCAGAAGCCACACAGGAAGCAACAGGGATGCCACAGAGGGGCTAGTCAACCCCAACCCTAGCCTCAAAGCAAGACGGTGTGAATTAGAAAAAAGCACCCCTTCCTAAAAACGCTGGATTGCCATCTACTGGAAAACTGTCACAAGAGCTATACAAATCTACAAATCTATGCAAGAGGAATGGTGCCCCCTGGAGTTGTGCAATGCACAACTTGTACATTGACAGAGGCAGGCTTCTCCAGTCACCTCCTTCCAGGGCTGCAGGAGCAAATATCCAGGAAGGAGAACAGGACTTGGCACCAGTCCTGGGCGTGTGGATGATTCCATTCTGGGGAAGCAGCGTGGACTCAGGCCCAAATAAGCCCTGGGGAGATGAAGGTGGGGTTGGAAAGGGCAAGTGGGAAGGCATGGGGACACAGAACCGAGCCTTTTAACGGCTGAGGATCCTCGGGAGCTTCCGTGTCCCTCATTGGGTGCTTGTGCCCCTTTCCCCACCTTACCCCATTTGGTCTCCAGGGGTTGAGACGGGGGTGGACGGGACTCTGGGCCGGGAAACTCAATCCGCGGATTCGGGAGTCCTGGCTAGAAGGTCCTGTTCTAAGTGTAGGTGGGTGAGGGGTGAGGGATGGGGTGAGGGCGGGTTGCGGGCGGCTTTGGTACGGCTAGGGAAGAATCCTCCAAGGTCGGGGCAGGGGGCCAAGGAGCAGCTCCTTCGTTCCCCCTCTTCCTTCCCCGGCTCCGGTTCAGAGCCGCTCTCGGCGCCTGCCACGACTTCCAAACTGCACAGCTTCCTTCTTCGGCAGAAAAGGACTTTCAGATGTTGTAGCGGCGGCGGCGGCGGCGGCGGCGAAGACTTAGGACAGCGCCCCCTTCCCCTAACCGCCGCCTCTCCCCCTCGCCCGCCCGGGCTCCCCCACCTCTGGGAAGGCGCTGGGGGTGTGGCCAGGGGCCGGTATAAAGTCCGGGGAAGCAGGTCTCGGGCAGCCGCTCAGCCCCCTGCCCTTCGCGGTCCTCTGCTTGGGCCGGGCGGAGGATGCGGCGCAGCGCCTCGGCGGCCAGGCTTGCTCCCCTCCGGCCCGCTTGCTAACTTCCCTGGCTCAGTCCCCGTCAGCCAGCTGGGCCGCCCCGTCTCCCCGCGCCCTCCCGTTCGGGTCCTCCCGGCGCGCCGGGAGCCGCCGCCGTGTGCTGCCGCCGTGTGCTGCCGCCGTGTGCCCCTGCCTCCAGCCCGCGCACCCGCGCCCCGTCCTCGCCCGGTCATGTTGGCCCTCTGCCTCGTGGCCGCCCTGCTGCTGGCCGCCGGGCCCGGGCCGAGCCTGGGCGACGAAGCCATCCACTGCCCGCCCTGCTCCGAGGAGAAGCTGGCACGCTGCCGCCCCCCCGTGGGCTGCGAGGAGCTTGTGCGGGAGCCCGGCTGCGGTTGTTGCGCCACTTGTGCCCTGAGCAAGGGGATGCCCTGTGGGGTGTATACCCAGCGCTGCGGTTCCGGCCTGCGCTGCTACCCGCCCCGGGGGGTGGAAAAACCCTTGCACACCCTGATGCATGGGCAAGGCGTGTGTATGGAGCTGGCGGAGATCGAGGCCATCCAGGAAAGCCTGCAGCCCTCCGGTAAGGTGCCCTTGGCTCACCCACCCCCACCCTGATGCAACAGTTGGCCTGGAAGAACCTTGAGAACCCCCTGTGAGTGAAGGAGAAGGCAGGCACGTGGCAGGGTCCCAATGGTATGAGCCCTGCTCAGCCAAGGAAACTGCTACAGTCTCTAGCAGCCTGTTTCCATCTTAGAGGGAGACTCGACCATCCTGCTGGCTCACACCTCCCAGGGGGTGCCCATTTGGAAGAGCTATCCCTGTGGTAGGTCTGGATGCTGGTGCAAGAGTGGTGAATTAAGTGACCCAGTCCAGATGGCCTGCTACTCAGCAGTCTAGAGTCAGCTAACTAGAGGATGGGCGTTTCAGGGTGGGTGCAGCCTTCTGTTCCAGATCCAGGGACTTCCTTTTACTCTGGCTGCAGGTGGAAACTTCAGGGGTCTGAGGAGCCAGGACCTCGACTTTTAACACTGAGGTGGGGTGGAGCGGGCCTTGCAAATTAGAGGGGCTTTGGTGGTGAGCGGCCTCAGAGCTGCCCTTCCCTAAAGCCACCTGCTAGCGTACCTAACTGTCTGAGAGGAAGTAAGATGACAAGGGTCTCTTTGCCAGGCCTGAGTATCTCCACCTGCCTTCGTAACAGGTACCCTGCTCCATTCTTCTGGCAGGTGCCATTTGAGGTGGCAGGAAAGAAGCCCATCTTGGCTCCCAGCCTGGAGCTGCAGAAAACTAACAGATGTGGTATAGAGAGTAGAGAAGAGAGGAGAGAGAGAGATAGAACTTTTAGAGGGCCCTTTGCCCTAATCTTCTTACACTTTCTCTTTTTCCATTTCTCAGTGAACCTCTCTCCATTCCCCCTTAAGATTCTTCTCAGTTTCTTTCCTTCTTTCTCTTTTTCTTTTGTTTTGCTTTCTTCCCATCTCTAGTTTCACTAATGTTCTTAAATTCTTTTCCTCAACATCAACTTCTTTTTCTCTGTCTTATTCCATTTTCCTGTTTCTGTTCTGCTTCACTCACTTTCATCTGTCTCTTTAGGTTGCTCTTTCTCTCTGTGTCTGTCACTGTTTCTTTTTGTCTCTGTTTCTGTGTTTATTACTTCCAGAATATCTCTCTCTGTATGTGCCTTTCTGTACCTCTGTCTCTTTCTTGTTCCATTCTCTGACTCTGTTTTGCTTTCTATGTGCCTCTGTTCGTGTCTGTCTCTTTTCCTAGTGCTTGAAACTTCCATTGTTGCAGCCCGGATGCTGGGACTCTGGCCCCTAGCTTCCTGTCCTGGGTCCCAGACCGCTCCACTTCCTCAATCCTCTGCAGCTTGTTAGCTGGAGGAGAGCAGGATGCAGGGAAAACAGGAAGGAGGTGGACCCCAGGGGTCTGGGTCTCGGGCTTTTCTGCCTTCCTGCCCTTGGGCCGGGAAAGATGGGTCAGCATAAAGCATTCTAAGAGTAATATCGCCTGGCACCCAGCGTATCTGAAAGGGGAGTCTTGGCAGAGTCAGTAGCTGATACTGGAGCAGAGAAGTCCCTGTCAGTGGGAGTGGAGGGACACTGGTAAGAGACTTGACTAGAGCAAGGGCTGAGCCTTTGGGCTCCCTGGGTTTAAAGGGTTCATATGCCCTTTGTATCTCCATCCTTCACTGGCCAGTGGGTTTCTGGCACCAGATACCTCTTTCAGCTTGAACCTGTGGCAAAAGAGCCCTCAGTGGGTCTTGGGCACCCCTTCCTCCCTGGCTGGGTAGGAACACCCCATCCTGTAGTGGAGGAAAATCTGATCCTCAAGGGATTTTGGGGGGCTATGGCATGAATTGTTTGTGATTGCCCCTTGGCCTCCATGCAAACTGGCCTTAAGAGGTGGCTAGGAATTTTGTGTCTTTAGGTCTACTTTGGATTATAGAACCTAGGTCTCTAACACTACCCGTTCCTTCCTTGCTTTGTTCTCCATCCATGAAGTGGATGCAACTATCTGGGGAAGGAAAAGGGGAAGCCTGGAGGATTCTAGGGAAACTGGGTATCTCCTTGGCTAGCTATGCCCATGTCCACTCACCTTCTGGTCATCACGAAAGTAACCCCTGTCTTGTCCTGGGCCAAGTGTATCATATGAAAGGTACCACCTAGCATTGTGCATCAGCCCTGCAGGGGTTTTGGTGAGGCAAGGCTTGACCTTATCCCTGTTTTCCTCTTTATCTGTACACTGTCCATAAGCCACTGTCTCTCCTAGGACCCAAGACTTGGGTCTGGGTCAGGAAGCTGGGTCAGGGGTCAGGGGTGTGGGGGTGGAGGGAGGCAGGAGGGGTAAGGGAAGCTGGAGATGGAAGGGGAGGCCTGCCTTTGGGAGGGGGATATCAGGCTTTTTCTGATTTCTCCTCTTGAGGCTGAGCTTCAGTAGGTGGCTAGGGGAGGGCAGCCACTTGGCGTGTCCCTTGTGGCTGCTATAGTCCAGCTGCCTCCTTTTTGTCCCAGGGGCAGGCCTCCCCTTCCATCTCCAGCTTCCCTGACCCCTCCTGCCTCTCTCCACCCCCACATCTGTGACCCCTCATTGGCCCTCCTGCCCCAGCTTCCTGAGCCAGACAGCAACCAGGTTGTGAATTAACACAGGAGGTCACCAGAGGTGAGGGGGTGGAACATGTGCGTCAGAATTCCACACATTCCGCATCAATGGTACTGACCATCCACTCATGGAATCTGGGGGAATAGACTGTGGAAGAGCAGTGCTTGGACTGTGGAGTTCTTAAACTGAGGTCTGGGTCCTTCTGGGAGAGTGTCAGGGAATATGTAGACTGAGTTAATTTTTAGTCAATGCAGCAAATATTGTCTCCCCTACTTCGGTGCTGGGAATCCAGTCATGTCATGGGAATAGAGCTTTCCCAGAAATTCTGTGCCTTGGGGGAGGGAGGAAAGAGGAGCATTGCTGCTTGACGTTTTTTCTTTAGTATTGGCAAAGCCAGAATTATCGGCGCCTTGGGTATCAGGAGTCTTTCCACTTAAAGACACAGGTGCTGCAGAGATAAGCCCCTCCTCCTTCCCCTCTATCCAGTCTACCTTAGTTTCCTCATCTGTAAAATGGGAATGATAATGGGATCTGTTTCACAGGGTTAGTATATTTAGCATGGCATAAGAACTCAGTAAATTAAAGTGATGATGAGGATGGTGATGAAGAAGAAGTTTCAACTTAAATCCTCTCCCTGCACCGGAAATTTGGGGACTGTATAGCGAGGGAGCAAAGCTGGGGGATGTTCAGAGGAGTTGGGTGGGGTGAAGTGGACTTTGGTACCTTTTGCTGCCATACCATGGAAAGGACAGGCCAGCTTTCCTCACTTGATTTTTTAGTTGGAGGCCGGCACATGGCATTGTAGTGAAGGGATACCCTGTGGTTCAGACCTCTAAGAGTGGGCCTGGTGCCTAGCTTGGGTGGTCTTGGCTCCTCTAGCAGAGCCCGGGGAAGAAGGAATAGTCCTTTTTTTTGCTGGGTAGGTAGACAACCCACCAGATCATGGCTGAAACTTCTGTGTCTGGGTGACTGGGACTGCTCAGCCCATGGCCTCACCCTGCGTGTATTGCAAGGGGAGGAGGCTGGGGTTGAGGAGAAATCATAGGGGTGAAATAAGACAGCAAGAAAGAGGAAATCATTCAGCTTTCACCACAAACTTTGCAGCTGGTAGTGCCAAAGTTGTGAAGCCTCTTCTCTTTCTGAATTCCTTCCCTTCCTCTCTTTTTGGAGCAAAGACCAAGGTTTCCTCTGTGGTTGGATGTCAGTGGGCCTGGCTCCAGGCAGGGGGTGGGAGGAGATGACCTGGTCTACCTTGGAAGCCCCGCCTCCCAACAAACCCTTCAGAGGTCACATTTTTCTAGGGCATAAGTGTGACTCTGACTCCCACTCAGCGGGAGGGTGGGGGGTAGGGACCCACAGGCATTGGGGTCTTCCCAGAGTGCAGTAGCTGCCTGAGCACACCAGGTGACTGAACTCTTGTGTAGGCAGGGAAACAGCACATATTTAGCCAGTTTTGTGTCTGGGAAGGTTAACACTTTCAAGGGCCCCTAGGTTACTACCCTCACCACCCCAAACCCAATGCCTAGGGGTGGGTCCTGGGGTAAGACCTCAGTCTGCCTGTTGAGCAAGGCTGGGCAAGGAAAAGTTACAGATTAAATGGAAAGTCAACAAGCCATGGTGCAGGGAGACTGGCAAAGTCAGTGTGTCCTGCCCCGGGCCTGTGTCTCTGACCAGGGCAGGGTCAGAGTGTCCAAGTGCACGTGGGTATGTATTCATGGACGAGTGCGTGCCTGGACATGTGATTGTTTGTATATGTTTGTAATTCTCCTGTCCCAGCCTGCTTGTGTTTGAGTAGGCAGATATGGATTTACTCTGTGTCCCTGCATCCCCATAGGAGTAAAAAGTAGGCTGCTCTACCTATCTGGTATGTTCTACTCTCAGTTTAGGCATGAGCTTGGGATAAATGGGGGGTAGGGATGGGAGGGTTTTTGGTACCCGGGGAAACCATGAAAGGGGCCTGCTCAACTCTTCCAAGATAACCCTCTTCTATGTGACATAGGGCTAGACTGATACACACACAGAAGCTATTATTGCATGCTCACGCCCCCCCCCCATGCAAACCCCAGGTTTCACTGAGAGTAGCCAGTTGTCCTCAATGGTATCTCCTAAATCAGGGATAAATATCCCAAATATTCATTAATAATCCCCTAATGGTTAGTCATTTGTGAACTTAGAAATGACTATGGAAAAGCATAGCTGTGGTTGATTTCCTTCTCCAGATGTCATTTGATTCTTGAGGCCTCTATCACACTGACCTCACACCTCCAGGGGCAGGAGCGCTCTACCTTCTGAGGCAGCCCCATTCATTAGAAGACTTCCTTATACCTCAAACCCAAGAGCAGTCTACTCATTTGCCAAGGGGAACAAGTGTCGCTGTGCAAAGTAGTGCTTTCCTTTGTGGTCATTAAAATAAAGCAAACTCAAAGCAAAACAATAAAACCTTTCCAGGTTCAAAGGTTGCCACCTAAAGTTAGTGTGTTGGAGTTGGCCAACAACCTGGTGGTCCTTTCTAACTCTTCCCAGGTGACATGGTTGGGCCTTTGTTCACATGTAGCTTCAGCCTCTAATTGCTTTAGGTCTTCCATTTCCCTCTTCTCTCCCTTCACCAGCCCCAGCCTATATCCCTGAAATGCTATGACCCAATCCATAAGCCTTGTGGCTTTAAGCAACGTGGCAGATGGGGGAGTCAGTGGCCCACCTCCTTGGCAAAAGAGGCTCCTTGGGAGGAGCTTCAGGGAAGAATCTGAATCCAGATCTTTCCTTGGTCCCTAACTGAGGGCTCAGGGTCCATCTTCTCATATTCCCCTGGGACAATCCTAGACTTGTGAAGTTTGTCTGTTCCTTCCTTTGCCACCCACACTGGCTGGGAGGTTTTGCTATAGTGTCTTTGCCTTGGTTGACTCACAGGAATTTGATGTAATCTATGGGACCAGAGTCCTCTCTGTGGACTGTCTTTGGGTGTTAAATATCCAGAAGATGGATCACATCTATCTGCTCCATTTATTCCTTCTTTTGATTCCTTTTTCTAGGCCAATTTTTTACCCATGACAAAACCTTCCCAATCTTGGTGACTTAATTTTATAAATAACCTTTAGTGTAGAATCTTGATGAAGACTTTCTGAGGGTCTAGATTCCTCCTTGTCAGGTTTCTCTTTATCCACATGCTTCCCTCTATGCCCCCAAGATTAGGAGAATCAAAAGAGAACTACCCCCTGAGCTTTGGCTGAGGGTAAAAAATACCATTTGACCCAGAGGCAGCTCTGGGACTGCTGCCATGTGTGGAGGAACCTGCTAACTCCTCAGGAAAAAAAATCCTGACACAAACCAGATGTAACCTCCTGTCCGGCTGCCAACATCTGGAATGCTGGCTGGGGCCTTGCACTCAGACCGGCAAAGAGTTGCCAAGACTGAGCATTTCATAGGTGGCTCTCCTCTGTAGAGAGGTATTCTGGCCTCTTTCTCCAGCTCAGTTCTATATTCCAGTTTTGGCTCTCTGGAGTGAGGAACAGCAGCTATAGTTCTGGATGTCTGGATGGGTTTTTTTGTTTGGTTCATGTAGAGCCTCCAGGAGATCCCAGGGAGGGATGAGGGTCCAGCATCACCTCCCCTCTCCTGGCTCTGGATAACAGACACAGGCTTTGGCTGGGGTCTCAAGGCTATGGATGAGAGACTTGAGGAGAACTGAAGGGATGTGTGAGGGTGTTCACTTGGTCCTGGGGCCACGCACATGCACTTTCATTTGCAGGCATACACACCCACTCCTAGTTCTCTCCCACCCAGCCAATATGAGAGCCTTTTGGCCAGATTTCATATCACTCATGGAAACTGTGATTTTGGCCATTTGCGAGAGAGTTAGCAGAGCTGACAGCCCTGGGGATACCCTGCGTGTTCAGCCAGATATGAAAAAGAGCAGGAAAGAAGACAGGAAGAAAGAACAGATGGAGAAGAGATGGGGGGAGGAGCTGAAGGTAGGGAAGGATAAGGTCCAGTGGGGAGCTGACCTGCCTGTCTTAGACCTCCCTGCAGGGCCCAGGGGAACCCCCTGACATCTGGGCAGCTGTAGCTGGTGACTCATCTGAAGATTGGATTGGGTGGGGTGAGGGACGAGTCAAGGACTTCAAGAAGGAATATTTTCCTGAGGGGAGTGGGGAGGAGATGGAGGGTTGCTATCATCCCCCCCACCCCCACACTCAGTGTCGGGCTGAAGGATGAACCCCAAGATAATGGACCTGAGGGTTGGTTCAATGCTCTGTTGTTCTCTGGTGTTGACCTCTCTTCATCTCGGCCTGACTGCAGACAAGGATGAGGGTGACCACCCCAACAACAGCTTCAGCCCTTGCAGCGCCCATGACCGCAGGTGCCTGCAGAAACACTTCGCCAAACTGCGAGATCGGAACACCAACGGGGGCAAGATGAAGGTCGCTGGGGTGCCTCGGGAAGAGGCCCGGCCTGTGGTGAGGACCTCTGATCCACAAGTGTGCATGTGCATAGGCGCACCTACGCGCACACACACGCACACACTATCGCCATCACCACCACTTCCAGATCCACACAGTGTGCACTCAGCAAACATTCTTTGGATGCCTACTGGGTGCAAAGTATATGGAATCAGCACTCAGTATATGGCATCAAAATTCCTTTCCAGTGTCTCCCCTGGTGTTTCTTGGTCTTTCTCTTGGATCCCCCATCCCAGACCTTCCCGGTAACAAAAGGATTAATACTGGCCATAGCAAAGGGCCTTGGGACTGCTCCAGGGTTTGGCTAATGTCCTCTTTGATGGGTCTGTTCCTTGGTCTTACAAGTTAATTATATTATTTTGCTTAGAAATCACCCCTCCCTGTCCTTCTCCATAGGTTTCTCACAATCCCTTTCCCCACCAGGTCCCCTTACTTATTTCCTGCCTTTCCTCCAGCTTTGTCCCTCCTTTCAGGGTCTTCAGTGCCCATTTCACTCTGACCCCCAGTCCTAGCCCTCCTGCCTCTCTCCTTTCTGTTGAGCACTTTCATCCTCTCCCCAGCCCCAGGGCTCCTGCCAGAGTGAGCTGCACCGGGCTCTGGAGCGGCTGGCCGCCTCGCAGAGCCGCACCCACGAGGACCTCTACATCATCCCTATTCCCAACTGTGACCGCAATGGCAACTTCCACCCCAAGCAGGTGGGTCTCAGCTGGTTTTGGCCTTGGCTGCAGGAACATTTCTGGTCTCTCCACAGGGTGGTCCAGGCTGGAAATCTCAGGAACGAGGAGGCTCCCCAACCTAAACCAAACCTCTGAACCCTCCCTGAACCCTACCCCAGATTTAGATTCTGATCAAGATTTTGTCCACCTCATTCATGTCAGAGATGAGGAAACAGAGACCCAGAGAGTAGTCAAGTCTGACCCAAAGTCACACAGCAAGTTAATGACAGACCCTGAACTAGAACCAGTTATCCTGCCTCCCTGTCCTAGGCTGTTTCCACTACCTCTGTACTTACTATTGGTGCTGTAGACCTTAGCACCTCTGCCAGCTTCTATCTCCCAGTACTCTAGCTACCGCATGAGTAGTTTACCTTTGTTACTGAATGTTTGAGAGTTAGTCTGTGAATGGAGGGAGGGGTGAAGTCATGAGGAGTCAAGGAGGAACCTCAGCCTGCCCCTTCCCCCAAGCTGAGCAGCAAAACCACCTGCGGTACAGCAAGGATGGAGGTGAAGCCAGATCCTTGACAGTTGGAGACAGGAACTTTGGGGGAAAGCCGAGGAAGAAAGGGGACAGGAGAGAAGACAGGAAGGCACCCACCTCCGTATTCCCTTATGCCTTTGGCACATTGGGTCCCCTGCACCCCCGGGGGGCTGGGATATACAACAAGGTTGGACTGCTCCAGCTCCATCTCTGACCCTTCAGGTCAGGCCTGTTAGGAAGGGCAGCAGATCAGGGAAGTGTTCTAGGGTGCCCCTTGCTGGGTATGACCCAGCTCTTCTCCACCTCTTTAAGGGAATAGTCATGCACACTCTCCCACTCCATGCTCTATAGATAAATCCACAAAGTCAGCTGCCGCTGGGCAAGCAGAGGCCTAACTAAGAGGAGAAGTGCTGCTCCTGGGTCTGCATATCCCAGGATAGCATGAGGAGAGGGCATGAGATATACAGAATGAGTAAAGGAACAAGAGGGTCCTGCCAAACCTGTGCCAAGCCTATCTCCCTTATCCCAACATGAATTTTGCCCTTTTCCCAATTTTTATCCCAGCGAAAGTCCTGACACTAGGCTTTTTACCCCCAGACCAGTCTTGACCCAAGCTGCACTCCAACTTTGACTCTGAAATTCACTTTTGTCCTTCACCTAATTCTGACCCAAAATTTAACCCATCTTTAGTTGTTATGATCTTGACCTCAGTCTTTCTATTCTGACCAGTGTTTTAATCCTCACCCAACTCACATTTTAGTCATAGTTCCTAATTCAGCTGCAACTGTTATCCTGATCCTAACCTTACCTCTCACTAGGATCTTGCTCTTAACCAAATTCCCATTCTCAAAGTCCCCAAATCAATCAGAACACACACCTGAGACATCTCCACCCTGAACCTCAGTCTTTCAAATCCAGCTGTACCTTTAAATCCTATGGCTCTAGTCTTCCTTCCAGCTGGGCTATGGAAATGTCTTAGGGCCCTGCCTCCAGAATCTCTCTGGATCTTCTCTTCTTATCCTACTTCTCTCTACTCCGTTGAGCTCAGGGGACCTATATCAAGAAAGAACTTCTGCTTTCAGAGGCTCTCTTGGAGCAACTGTTTGACTTGGGACCAGGCTGGGATTGGGGCAGGCCACTTGGGATCTCTTTTTTTTTTTTTTTTTGCCTGGGAACTGACCTTTCAAGCCCTTGTCTTGGCAGTGTCACCCAGCTCTGGATGGGCAGCGTGGCAAGTGCTGGTGTGTGGACCGGAAGACGGGGGTGAAGCTTCCGGGAGGCCTGGAGCCGAAGGGGGAGCTGGACTGCCACCAGTTGGCTGATAGCTTCCGCAAGTGAGCCCTGCCAGCAGGCAGGGGGCTCAGTACCCTCTGCTATCCCCATCCCCTAGAGGCTGCAGAACTGACCCAGAGCCTGGGTCTGAGTCCCAATTCTGTCTCTGGTCCAGAAGTTTTCCCTCTGGGTATATGTGTATGTGTGTTTGGGGGCATGGGTATAACTCTTGGGGTGAGCCAGAGCCTGGGTGTCCTCTTTGGGCTTAGATAGCTCATGAGGTGTGAGAGTGGCAATGGGGAGCTCTGGCATTTTCCAAATTTATCCTGGATTGATTGATTGATTGATTGATTCATTCATTCATTCAGCCATCTGAAAACATTTATTGACCACATACTACCTGTCAGCTCTAGTTTTCAGCCCCGGGGACTCTTATTCTGACTTCCTTTGATTTTGGCACGTGGGGGCCTTTCCTACAAGGTGAGCACAGGCCTGCGGGAGAAGAGAAATCTCACTCCCAGAGTCAGGGGAGGAGAGAGGATAGTAGACATGCACCTTGACGATGGCACCTCTTCTCAATCTAGTCAGAAGTTGGGGGCTATAAGGAAAGTATGAGGTAGCACGTGCTCAGTGGTCATGAGACCAGACCCATTCCCAAAGCTAAGTCTTGCCGGTCTCTCCTACACTTCTTCCCCATGTCTCTCCAAGGGGAATGACCTTCAGAGACAAGCCCACCTTTGGGTTGGGGTGGGATACCATCTTTTTGGTTGCCTGGCAGTGGAGACCCTGCTGTGGGGAAGGAAGAGGGTCCAAGAAAGGCCTGAAGGACAGAGGGCTGGGGAGGTGGGGTTCATCTCTTTGAGCAGTCAGCATTGGAGAAAAGAATGCTAGATTAGACTGAATGTACCGGGAGGGTGAGGGCCCACATGCAGGGGAAAGAAGGGGCTTGGCTGGAGTCCTACTCTCCACTCCATTGTGGTCTCTGCCACCAAATTACAAGGATGATTCTATCCTTCCAGTGGCTCCCCACCTGTGGCTCTGTCTCCACCCCACCCCCTTTCCCTACACTTCTCTCCCCGTACTTTCTTATTGCCCTCTCGGCATTTTCAGGCTTGATTGGATGGAAGGAGACTTAGGGAACTATCAATTGCCATGATGTCTTTTCTTTTTTTAACAAAACAGAAGAAAAACAAAAAATGTCTAGACAATTGTGTTTGGTTGATTTATTTATAATTCGGGACAGGAATGCATACAGGGTGGAGAGAGGGGACAGTTTTGGGGAGGTGGGCAATGCGTGGTCCTCATACCAGCCCTGCGTGGTCAAAGAACTGCAAAGGGCCAACCAGTTCACCCTCTTCCCATGTGGCCACTTCGTAGGGGGCTCCCCATCTCTTATGTCAATGCTGTCTGTGCTCAGACTCCTGGTGGGCAAAAAATGGCTTCAGAAAGGAGAGAGGGACCAAGGACGGCCCTGTTGGGCCAGTGGAGTTGGGGCAATTACTAGGGCATCTGGCAGACTGGGTTTGTGTCTGGATTTGTTTATTAATTTAATTGGAGGGGCGGGGAGGGGGGTGTACTTCCCTGCAATTAGGGGAAGGGGCAGACTCTCCAGCACATTCCACAACTCTGGCTGCTTAGATTCCTGACTGGGGGATTGTGCTGAGATTTAGTTCTGAGGGTTTGGGAGTGGGGGCACCCTTGACCTTGCTGGCTTTTCAGGGCCAGCCTCAGCCTCAGAATTTGTGTTCACATGGTAGAACTGGATTCTAGATTCCTAGTTATCTCCCATCCCACCCCCCACTGCTGTGATACTTTCAGGGGTCAGCTTGTTTCCTGGATGGAGGCCCCTTCCGCAGAGGTCTCAGGCACAGCCTACAGACTGTCTGCACCCAATTTGCCTTAGCCCCAGTTCTCACCCAGTTCCAGGCCTCTCAGTTTCACCAGCCCCTGACACACTCACCAGCCCCTGACACACTCACCAGCTCTGCACTGGTACCTTTGTTGTCTGCATCTTGTGTCTGGGGCCTCAGTCTCTGTCTCTCCACCATCTCACAGCCATCTGGTCTTCTGAAGGCAGCATGGCACTGCCAGCAGCAGGAGATAAAGAACAAAGAGATGCTGAGGTTTGCTCCCTTGGCCTCTGGGCCACTCTTCATAGAGACACCTTCTGGGGCTGATGCCAAGACAGGTGTTGGCCGGAGCTGGGTGGAGGGTGAAGATTAAGTTTTAGGTCCCTGGGCCAAATTAGGGAAAGCATCTCTTCCAACCCTTCTTGCTCCCAGCCTCCCTTCCCAGTTCCCTGTTTGCACCCTTGGCAGTGGGTGGTAGGAGGTTCTTTTTTTTTCATGAACTTCCGAAAAAGCAGGATCTTCTTGGAAAGTAGCTATATGAATGGCCTAGGGTGTGCCTTTGTGATATATATGTATTTGTGATGTGTGTGTGTGTGTGTGTGTGAATATAGCAAAGTGTTATCTGACACACAAGTGAAAGCATGGGCATTTCAGGGTAAGTATGTATACCTGGTGCCGTGCTTGAGTGGGTGTGTGAAGTTAAGATGTGTATGTGTGTGTGTTTGTGGTGTGTATGAATCCGTATATGTGTCTGTGTGAATATCTATATGGTATGTGATACAAGGGGAGAGAGAGAATGAGACAGTAGGTGCTTCCCTCCTGAGTGAATGAGTGGGCCCTCAGGAGGGGTCCCCACTGCAGTTTGGTGGGGGGGAGGTGCTGTCTAGTTCCAGGGAATGGAGAACATACATTTTTGGGAGGGGGAATTCTATATCTCACAGAAACACGCCCTCTCTCCCTGCTCCCATCGCTTGCCTCCCATGGTCCTGGAGCCCCAGATCCTAAGTATCCAAAAAAGAAGGAAACAAAAAGCAACTCCATGTCAGTGTAGGTACACTCCACCACTTGTGAAGCCAGAGGAAGTGAATGGTCCTGGGCCGTGTCTCCAAGTAAGTTCACCCTGGGAAGGACTGGGCTCTGTAGGAAGTCCTGGCCTATTTTGTACCTATGCCCTCCCACCCTGGGCTCCAAATATGTGCAAGTGGGCACTATAGCTCCCATGCTAGCACTTCTGGCAGAGGTGGGGGGGAGGAGGATGTGAGGATAAAACTCTTGTCCTGGTGGAGCCACCTTACTTGGATGAACTTAGGAACTGGAGTCCTTGAGTGTTCTTCCCTGCCTCCCCAAGAAATGTTATTCAAAGCAACCCCCCCCCAGCCACACAGACACACACACCACACACACACACACACCACACACACACACACACACACACACACACACACACACACACACACACACACACCACACACGGTGACTTGGAGCAGGGGGTTGGGGGCATCCCGCCAAGATCCCCTAGCCCACTGGTACTGATCTACATTAGACATGTGGTTTCTATTTCCCAACTTAGTGGAGATCAAGCCCTGATGTCGGCTTTTCACTGAAGGCAGGGTGGGGGTGGGGTGGGGAGAAGAAAAGGGGGCTGGGAGTAACTCCAGTATCCAATTCAGGTGGAGCAATCTCCCGTGAACTGGCCAAGCCTCTTGGCCCCTCCTCTACCAGAGCCCTGAGGTCCCTGAGGTTCCACTGCTGCCCCTTCAACTCCTTCCAGGAAAAGGCTGGTTGTCCCAACCCCTCTGCCTTCTGGGCCAGATTCCCCAACCAAGCTGCACCAGGAATGTCATGAGGCACGTAGGACTCGGGGCGACTTCTCAGTCCTCCTTCCGGGGGAACAGAACCCTGAAACATTCCCAGCCAGCGAAACTCCCCCTGCATTCCAGACCCCTATGGCAATGTCGCCTCTGACCTAGAAAGAGAAAGTCAAGATGGTGGGTTGGATGCAGGCTGGCAGCTGGGAGGAGAGAGGCAGTTTGCGAGTCGGTGGGGGTAGGGGAGAAGGACAATGGGGAAGAGGCACACACAAGGGGGTGAGGGGAGATAATGGGGACAAGTGGAGGAGAAACAATGGAGCAGCCATTTGGGCACAGTGGGGGCAAGCAGACAGAACTCCAGTCCGCCAAGGGTCTAATTAGATCCTGGCTGTCAGAGTGACCTGCCTCTTTCCACCACAGGGCCCGGGGTAGGGGGGTGGGGAGGTGGGGAGGGTTAGGGTGGGTGAGTAAAAGGCGGGGTGCTGCAGACAATTAGAAACATGATTTATTGAGTGAGCAGGCACCACCAGGACCACCTCTCCCTTCATCTCTCTGCATTTTCCCAGCTCCCCAGCTCCCTTCCCCAAGGTCTGGACAATTCCAGCCAAATTGGGGGCGGGGCTAGTGGAGTCTGCTAGTTAAACCCCCCTGGGATTGGCTTCCTGGGCCCTTACACAGTCTGTAAAGTGCAAACAACATATTTTCACCATGCAATGGTATTTAATTACACATAAAAACAGAGCCATTAAACTGAAATTAAACCCCTGTTGGAATCACTTAATTCAGGGCATGACAAATTGCTTTGAGTGGGGGCGGTAGTGCAGTTGCTGGGGGAGAGATGGAGATCAGCAGCTTCCATGACTGGCTGGGTCCCTACATTCTGTGGCCCCCTTGCCAGCTCTGATTACTGAAATGGGGGTCAGCACCTCCTTCCTAAAGGCCACCCAGGCCAAGGGGAAGCTTCTAGGCTCGTTCAGGACAATTGGAACGAAAGGTTGGGGCATTACAGAATACTGTTTAACCCAGTTGTATATAACCCAGTCCTTTTTGTGTGTGTGTTGGGGGAGGGGGGGCGGGAGGGGTGCATAGGCTGGGAAATGATAACCTTGTCCATTTTATTGATGGGAAAATTGAGGCCCAGAGATGCCATGGCCAGGGAGACTGCTTTTTCAGGCCTGTATCCTTAACCCTGGGCCTGGAAAGAAAGGCTGGAACTGGGTAGGTGAGGCTGGGGGGAGCCAGGGCAGGCTCTGGATGGGGAGGGCGGACTTCTCCAGAATCTTGCTTCCACCTAGTTGTAATTTGGATGAGGTCGGCAGCTAAGACCCTTCACTCCTCCAAGTAGGGATAATTCAGGGCCATGACCAATAAGCATTCAACTAGTCTTCCTTCTTTGGGCTTCAGTTTCCCCAGTTAGAATAGGATCCAGTTGGGAACTGATGGTTTCTTTGTTCTGACTTTCTGTATGTTTGCAGCCCTTTCTTCCCCTCTAGGTGTTCTTTCCTTCAGTTTTCCCTTCTTTTTCCTTCCTCTGTAGTTTTAATGTCTAACTATGGACAGAGGTCTGGGGCCTGGGGTCAGACTATTGAGTAGGAAAAGGGGGGCCCGTGTGCCTTAAAGTTTCCTTTAAGGTTTCCCAGTGGTTGTGCATATGAGGCCCATCTGGAAGGCAAAAGGAAACCAAATGAGACAGGGGCTGCATTCTGGGAGAGGGGGTGCTGGGGGGTTTGTCCTCTGTGGCCTCCCTCCCCCATACGTCCTTGGCAATCTGGAAACCTGCTTTACTAATTGGAATCAGATGGGTCTGCTTGTGGCCAGAGCCCTGTCTGAGCTGTCCACCCCGGCCCCATGCACAGTGTCCTCCCCCAGGAGGGGACAAATGGTATTGACTCAGGGGAAGTGGAGTTGGGGTGGAGGGCAGATCCCATTTTCTAGGGCTGGGAGAGAGAGGGCGCTTCTTTCCCGTCTTTCCACTCTTTAGGCTATTGGCCTGGAAACTTTTAAATTAGCCCGTGGTGGGTGGTAGTGGGGAGATGGCCAGCGGAGGAAAAGGTCTTCCTTCGAGGCTTCGGTGGACAAGCCTCTACTTTAGGATGGCCTCTGGGAACAGACACACCCCATTCCAGCCTTGAAGCTCAGCTCAGGTTGCCAAAAGGGGGCTAAAAACTGAGCCCCCAGCCTTCCAGAGTGGCCTCCAGGTCACTCCCTCACCCCTTGAGTCCTTGGTCTTTGTGGGCCAAGAGGCTCCTGCGTTGGGGGCCGGGCCTGGGGTGGGGGCGGGGGCCCAGGGTTTCCTTCATTTCAGGCCTGGCAGTTATGCTGCTGCAGATGGCTTCCCCGCCAGCCTGGCGGCAGCACAAATGCTTTACAGCTGTACCTCCATCAGCTTGTCCTGGAGAGCCTAGAGACAGAGGTGGGGGCTGGGAGACACACAGGGGCACCCATGGACGGCCAGAGTGGGTGAGGGAAGGCTGAGACAGCTGCCTAGCAAACCCAGGTCACTGAGAGAGTAAAATGATGAGGAAACTTGAAGCTCAGATAAAAGCTTCTCTGTCATGGGACGGTTGGGGGCTGGCGGTGCTTCCTCACGGGCTTGCACAGGGGCGGGGGGCTGCCAGGCAGAGCCCGGGCTCAGAGTCCCAGCCTCTGCGATCCTGGTCTCTGAGCAAAGCCAGAAGCTTCTAAGTTGGAGCAGCAGAGAAGGCAGCCTCGTCTTCTCCCCACCCAGGGGAAATTGGACCAGACTGCTCAGGAAATAAATTCAATTTTCCAGCATCATGGAAGGTTAGCTGGACAATGGAGGTTTTTTTCCCCAAAAACCATGAAAAAAAAAAAAAGGCCCAATTGCCTTCGGCTGAGCTGTTTCCCAACTTCATTTCTCAGCCTCAGTTCAAGGCTTCTCATTCAAACTGACGTGTGACTGCCTGGTGACCCTGGTCTGATCGGCCGGCAGTGGGAGGGGTCAGGCCGGGCCAGCCCGGAACCTGCACCTCCTGGGGTCTACGGCCACCTCCACTTCCAGAAGACCTCTGGGGTCTTTGCCGGTTAGCCCCAGCACTGGGAGGCAGAGAGGGGCTGCAGTAAAGACAAATCACCCTCCCCCACAAGCAAAGCGAGGGTGTGATTCCTAAATCCTAGGCAACAGGCCCAGAGGGGTTTATATTAAAATGTAAACCCGAGCTTTAAAACTTTGAAAAGTTTCCTTTTTTTTTTTCAGTGGCGGGGTGGGGGGGTGGGGTGGATGGAAGGTGGGGGGGTAGGGTGGGGGTGGGTGGGGAAATTGCCTTTAAAATGCAAACGGATCTTGTAAACTCCTGCGTAGGGATGGATGTCTGGGGCCTCCAGGGACGGGGAGGGCCCTACAGGCTGGGGAAGGGCCAGCCTCTGGTCGGGCTGTGGGCCGTCTCTTCAGACGGTGGCCTTGTGAGGGACTCTAGGCACTGGCCGAGGAAGGGAGGGTAATCGCAATCAAAGTGTAGAGTGGGCCCAGGGTGGGAGCAGAGCAGAGGATGCCAGGAGGCAGATGCCGAGGTTCTGGATGGGAGACAGGAGTGGCGGAGTGGGAGGGACCACACAGGAGGCTTTGGGGAAAGCAGTGTCACGGTGGGGGAGAAGGAGTGGAGTGTGTGGGTGGATGGAGGGGATGGCTCTAGCCTGCTGGCTGAGAAAGGTCACTCCCAAGAAAATCAGGGCTGTGAGAAGCCTTCAAGGTCTTCTCCTCTGGTCCAGTCCATTGCACTGAAGCCTGGCTGGGTCTGTGGCTTGCTTGTCTGATGGCATACAATGGGCTGTGGCAGAAGCAGATTAGAACTCAGGCTGGGTTCTCTCCCAAACATCTTCCAGCAGAGGTGTGTGTGTGTGTGTGTGTGTGTGTGTCTTCTGGCACCCAAATAGGACGGGAACCAAATGGTCAGGCACCAGAAAGGTGAAGCTAAATAAGGACTGGCACTTGGGTGGAAGGAAGATCGTGCACTTTCCATGCAGAAGAGCCATGACGCCAAATGAAAGGGGATGGAGCTATGACATGTAAGAGCACCCAAGGGACAGCTGAGCACAACAAAACTAGGCAGCCAGGGTGGGAGAAGCGGACCATGCCTGAACTCGGGGGTAGAGGGAGGTAGCAGAAAGGGATCTCCCAATGCAGCTACTCACGATTCTCCAGAGGCCTCCCATCTCATGTCTTACATTTGCCTACAAGGCTCATGCTACAACCCAACCACTGCTGTTTTCCAGCTCTTTAGTCTTGACTTATGCCAGCCTCAGGGCCTTTGCACATGCTGTCCCCTCTGTCTGAATCACTCACATCTCCGCTCTTTGCAAGGTTGTTTCCTTCCCAACCATCAGGCCTCAGCCAAATGTCACTTCTAAATATCTTTCTACTCCACTCCCTCTCCCCTTCTCTGCTATAACCCCCACCAGGGTCTTAGCTTCAGCCTCCACCATCACCCCCCTTGCCTGCTGCAAGGCTTTCCATGGCCACCCTTGCACAACCCCCAAGCAGTTCATCCTACGATAGCAGTGAGATTTACTAAAATGTGAGCCAGGTCCTTTCCGTCTTTTACTTCACTGGGCTGTTCTGAAAGTCAAGATCAAAATCACCAATGTAGCCTGGAGGTCTGGTGTGGCCTGACCCCTTTCAACGTCACCAGCTCCCACTGCCCCGCAGGCCCCCTTGCTGTCTGTGGCCACAGGCTTGCTGGCTGTCCTTCAGGTCCTTACCTGCATCGTGCTCCTTACCACCCACGGGCCTTTGTGTGTGGTGGTTCCTCTGCTCACAGTGCTCCCAACACCCCTCCTCCAGCCACATAGCTGCACCTGCTATTTTTCCTCCAGCTCTTAGTTCAGCCATCATCCTTCTCAGGGGAGCCCTCCTTGACTTCCCTGACTAGGTTTCTCAAGTATTCAGTCTCAAAGCCCCTGTGCATCTTCTCAGTACACACAAACTTCAGCATTCACAGCATGAGTATTCTGTATCTTTGTCCCTTGCTTTTATAAGCCCCATGAGCTTATAACAAGTTTTATTCATCAATATATCTCCAGGCAGAGTTGCCAGATTTAGCAAATAAAAATATGGGACACCCAGCTAAATTTAAATTTCAGATGAATAATGAATAACTTTTTAGTATAAGTATGTCCCAAATGTTGTTTTTCTGGCAAACCTATCTCCAAGGCCTGTGCTCCTGTGACCCATAGTTGCTTTCTTCCTGTGCTCTCTATCCCCTCACACCCAGAAGCCCTATTTGCTCCATTTTAGGGATGGGGATGGGTTTTGGTAATTTGCCTTTGTTTGGGTTTTCTGTCCTCCACCCTGCTCTCTCTGTGGGTCACACTCTTGACTGCTTCTCTTCCTGGTCTGTTTCTGTGGGCTCTGTCCGCCTCTTTTCGTCTGTCTTTCATTTTTTCTCTCTCTACTTCTTTACCTTCCGCTCTCCCTTTTCCTGTCTTCCCACAAGTAGCTGGAAGGGTTTCCTGGGGTTCCCCATTCTTCTAAAGAAGGCATTTGATTTTGATCCTTGATGCTGATGGAGGATTCTGGGCGGAAGATGGTGCCAATTTCCAGGCAGAAAGAGGGAGGGACGTCTTTTCCAACAGCCTGAGCTGCCTGGGACTAGGGACCTGGTAGAGAGGGTGGTTAATCCCCGAGGGGACAAGAAGAGTTTGGCAGCATGGAGTGGCAGACCACCCTATCCTGTGCCTGGAGTCAGGGGGTGGAATTTGATGGCCTCTCGCACTTCAGTTCCAAGTGGCTGCTGGTCACCTTCATTGTCTTCATTGTTACCCAGGTTGGGTCCAGACTGCCTGGGCTGGAATCCCAGCTCTTCCATTTATTACAGTTGGACCCTGGGCAACTTACTCTCCTAAACCACAGTTTCATCATCTATACAATGAGGATACTTACATCATGTTGCTAAGGATAAGCGTGATAACACATGGCTAAGCTTCCAACAAACACTGTGGGCCTCATGTGTGCCAGGCACAGCTCTAGGTGGTGGGGACTCGCCTGTTTCTCACGGAGCTCCATTCCAGTGGCACAGTGCTTGGCATGGATTGAGCGCCCAATGGCAGATCCCTAGGAGACTCCTCCTATAAATGAAGATTCGAACAGTGCTCTGGCAGAGACAACCAGCATTCCCATCCAATATGTCTTCTAGGCTTCCCACAATCTCAATTTATTCTCCATGTTTAATAACCTTTAATTCTTTTAAAAAACAAGATGGGGGAATCAACAGAATGATCTTTACACTTTTGCATCAAAAACCTTCAAGGAAGGATAGATCTTAGGGCCATAAAAGATCCATTTAACCAAATCTATCTTTTCTCTTGTACCAATAGTTCTGACATCCATTCCATAATTTTAATACACATCCTGAATGAAGGTTTACAGCTCAGCTTTATTTATATAACCATTTAAAAATACTTAGCACCATCTTGCTTCCTGTAATGTCAAACAAATCAAATCATGAAACTGCTTCAACATGCATTTCTTCTTTTTACAACAAGGGGACAATTATCTGTAGAAAGCAATGCTTAGTCTCCAAACTCATTTTCCAGAAATGGCATATGCCATTCAAAGGCTTAGACACTCTCATGCTTTCAAAGTAGAATACCTAGCCTAATATGCATAGACGCATGAATGGGAAAGTTGAAGCTCCATATTATAACTATTTTTCTATTTATTTGAAACATGGTAAAAAAAAATTAGTGCACTTTGGGAATTCAGTAGGACAAGATATGCTGCCATAACTTGAGGCTCTCATACAGTTAAAAAAAAACACAGGAAGAAAAATTTTCTCCTGTTTCCAACACTGCATTACATAATTTTACCTGCTCACATCGACCGTTTTTACAAATATTCGGTCAATTAACTGCTAATATCCATAAAAAGTTAGTGCTCTTACTAAAATGCAAGAATTTAAAAGGTTGGTACCTAAACAAGAAAAAAAAAAAAAAAGCTGGAGTGAAAGCTAGATATCACATCTAAAATTGTTTTCTTTGCTGTTGCTTTGTCTTGTCTGGCCTTTCATACTCTTCTCTCCCTCCACCATTTCCTGCTGGGGTGCCAGCCCAGTGCCTCCAGGACCCTGTCCACGCACAGGCCCTGCACCTCTGCCCAGAGTGCTCAGTGTTCATGTCACTTCTGATCATGGAACAGCTCATGGTTGCTGGTGGAACTCCGGGATTGACTTCACCAGAAGGTGGAGGAAATTTCTGGCCTCCTGAACCATACAGATCTCCCATGTTCATTGCTCCCCCCCACCCCTTCTCAGGGCTCTTTCTCTTGGATCCATGTAGCCCATTTGGCTGTGGCTTTCCTCTCCTTGGTGGCTCTATGCTTTTCCAGCTCATGTTGACGAATCATCTTTACCTCCTTTCAACGCAGTTGCTCCTCTTACCTCAATTGCATTTCCTCCATGCATCTTAATTCTTCCTGGCGTCTCATCAGATCTCTCTCTCTCTTTTTTTTTTTTTTAACATGGGCAGGCACCGGAAAACGGTCTCATCAGATCTTGGCACCAAAGATTTGC
The DNA here is from genome assembly GCF_023851605.1 of Tamandua tetradactyla. NCBI lineage: Eukaryota > Metazoa > Chordata > Mammalia > Pilosa > Myrmecophagidae > Tamandua > Tamandua tetradactyla. The sequence goes on along the minus strand of NC_135332.1, from coordinate 26,890,281 downwards.
CTGATGCTCATGATAATAGACATCTTCCATCTTGCTTTCCAATTTGTCCTCTGCATCTTTCATGTTTTTTTCGACTTGTTCCCTTTGCTGTTTTCCCCTTTCATCCAAGGACTTTCTTTGCTGAGAATATTCATACTCAAAGGTGCCATCCTGGGCAAAACCGGGAAGGGTTTCTCTCTCCTGTTGCACTGGATTCTTCTATGCAAGTTTTTCAGGAAGACTGTCTTCATCACTAATTGTTCAAGTGGTTTCACAATAACTGGACGAAGAGTTGTTATCAGTGAAAAAATGCCTTCACTGCATTATTCAAACGCTTTTTCTTGCTGCTGGTTTAGAAGCAAATTCAACAATGCCTATCCCTGTAGATTTTCCACAATCACCCACAATTACAACAGCCCTTTCAATAGGATCAAACTGGCTAAAGACTTCTTCCAAAAGTTCATTGGAAACATAAGGAAAAAGATGAATGGAAAGGGCAGCGGCGTGTGTGGCAAATCGATCCCAAAGCTGTCTACCTTTCATGGGTGTGTCATCAAGTCCAGCTTTAGCAATTTCTGCTAAGGCTCTAGATTCCAGTTTAATAAATACATATCCTTTGCCTTTGCTAATAAAAACTTCTCCTGGTGCCTTATATTTAGCAACAGTCTTTTGAATTCATCTTCTGTGATATCAACAAATAACTGACAACGGCTGTAAGTTTTCCCTCTAGGCCTCCTCAAGAGAGACAAGTTGACTTTAAATCTCTCAGAATTGGAGACCTTTTCGCTGCGGCTGCCGGGTCCACCGGATGGGGGCCCCAGGTGGGGCTGTGGGTGGTGGGGTTGGTGGTGGTGCTAGCCTCCACGGGGCTCCCCCTGCTTGGGTGTGATGGTTTGAGATGGACACCAGTAGTGGTTAGACCCAGGTCACCGCTGGGCTTAGGCTTGCCTGGCATTTTGCCCCCTTTGGGGCCACTGGGTCCTGGGTGAATTAGGGAAAGAGGATGTCCTATCTTAGTGTTGATGGGGTGTCGAATCTGAATGCTGTATCGGAGAGAATAGCATCTTTCCCTGGGGCACAGGCAGACTCCCCTCCAAGCCGCAGTGTCCTAATTCCACCCTGTTCACATGGATGCTCACCATATATTTCCTAAATGAGGGAATGAATGAATGAATGAATGAATGAGTACATAGCTCTCCCTTCTCCTCCCCCCCCTCATTCTCTTTCTTTGGGTTCCCTCCTCCTGGATTGTCTCCCTGCCCCTCAGGCCTGCTCCAAACCAAAGCTCTACTTGGCTCCCTTCAATGGATCTGGCCAGTGAGACGTGAACAGCTGAGATGCCTTCCAGAAAACAGAGTTACAAAATAAGGTCTGGCAGGCTCTAAGGGCTCAGGGGCAGTGGAGGGTTTACTCTGCTGGGGCTGAGGGCGCCTGACTGGCCAAGACTGGAGTGACATTGGGAGTGGGGAACATGGCTGGGGTAGGGTGCTGCAGGAGGAGGGGCAGAGAGTCAGAAAGAACCAGGGACCCAGTCCCATGTCAAGAAATCTGCCCCAGTATGTCTCAGGGTGAGATCCTCTCTTCTTAGGTTCTTCTCCCTTTTCTGGCCTGAGCTCCAAGTCTTCACAGCTTCCTCATTCCATCACCCTTCTCCCCAACCCAGGCCTCAGATCCTATCTCCTGCTCACATAGTCATGTTTCTAAAAGCACAAATCTGGTCCATTAGTCCCTAAATGAAAAGCCTCTGATATCTCTTCATTACCTTCAGAACGAAGCCCAAGCAGGCCGCCATGTACGATTGCATGTTGTGCAACCTTCTTAGTGCTACGTGTGGCTCTGAATCCAACCTTTTTCATTCATTCATTCAACAAGCTTTCATTCCTTAGACATTCTCAGCATGCAAGGCTCTTTTCCTTGCTTTCTTTTTCCTTGAGTACTACATACTTGAACCATATTGTACACGGTACACCTTTTCATATCCGTGTGCATATACCATATTGCACGTGGTATACCTTTTCATTCATCAGCTTGTTTGAGAATGCTGAGGTAGTAGAATGGGCATGGATCTTGAATCCTGTTATTTCTCTGCCATTTACTAGCTATGGAGGGGGCATGCACTGTGAGTACAGGCAAGTTAACCCTCTGAGCTTCAGTTTTCCAATCTGAAAAATGGGATTAAACATGTGTAATGGGCCAACATTATACCTAGTACATAGGAGCAACAATAAAAGTTGATTGCTTCTCCTTTTTGCGTGTCAAACTCCTATTCATGCTTGAAGACCCAACTCAAATGTTACGTCCTTGTTAACACGGCACTCATTCCCTCCAAATGGGTAAAGTTTATCTTTCCCTATTTCTACCTTTCCTGCCAGTCCTGCATGGCACTTATAAACCTCTGTTATAGCACTATCATTTTTATCTGTTTTTTTGGTCTGTGCATACAAAGCATGTGGCCAGAAAATGTTTGTTGCATGAATCAGGGCACAAGTCCTTGGGTCAGAAGCCCTTAAGTTACCACCCCTGCCCTGGTTCTAAGTCCTGAGCCTACTGACGGGGCAGAGTTAAGAATAAGAGCCTGGAGGTGTGCCAGCAGAGGTGAGTCTCAGTCCTTAGTGGGAGGTGAGAGTGGGAAGGTAGCAGGTCAGGTGTGGGCAGGGATGAGAAGGCTGCAGCCATCTGGAGGGGTCACTTTGTAGCCAGAGAGGAGGTGGGGTTTGGAGGAGGGGGGGACCTGGGCTTGACGCTGTCGGGCAGTGCCAGAGGCCACATTCCTGCTGTTTCACCAACCCCAGCAGCTCCTGGATTTTGCTGGGGGCCCAGCCACCTGGGGATGAAAGGGCAAGGGAATTACATTGGAAAAGAGTGAGAGGGAGGGAAGGTTTTTCTGGAAAGAGGAAGAGGGTGGGCAGAACGGTGTGATGAGGAGTAATGGCAAGAGAGGGAGAAGAGAAGTGAGGGAGGGAAGGATGGGTAGTATGTGTGGAGAAAGAAAAGGATGGAGAGAAAGATGGGGGTGGGGATAGAAAGTCTGAGGAAGAGAGACAGCGGCGGTGGGGGGTTGTTAAACACTGGATTGCACAAGCCTGGAGCTTCCAGGGGAGAAAACTCCTGGGATGTCCCTTTATGGGTGTGAAGCCCCTTCTCCTGGCTCTTGGCATGGTGACTGCCTTTTCTCTCCCTCTGCTCCCCTCTTCTTCCCACACTTGCTGAGCTGGCTGCTCTGCAAGTCAAGTCAAGTTCTTTGCTAAATCTATCTGGAGGAAGGACGAGCTACAGCAAAAGGAGCAGAGATTGCCACCTTCTGTGGACTCTGTCCTGCTGAGCCTCAGGGTCTGGGCAATGGGTCGAGAGGACCCCCCAATCTGGAACTGCAGCTGGGCAGTGAGTGAGGAGGCAGGGCCTACCCAACAGTGTGGTTGAAGGTCATTGGCAAGGTCTCTTCACAGACCCACCAGGCACCCCTGCCTTTGAGTCATTTAGCTTAGCTTGAACAGGAGGGGCTCTCCTGTCACTAAGGATCCGTAGGAAAGGGGACAATCCCTGCATCCCTCTCATGTCATGCCAACCTTGCTGCACTGGGGTCTGGAACAGGTCTGAGGAGGTGTTGCTTAGGGACCCTCAGCTGACCGGAGAGGAGAGTCTGCCAGGCAATAGACATCAGGGGGAAAAAGTCTCATCCCAGGGATGAGAAGGCTCTTGTCCAGTTCTCTAGGTCTGGGCTGGTAGCCTGGGGCCATCTGGGTGCAGGGACTTTTCCTGACTCTCCCTTTCTCTGTATCTCCTCACCTCTCAAGGAGGCTGAGCGGAGCCTTGGATTTTCCTGAGCTTTCTTAGTGACCCCTTTAGGGTTGCCATGCACACTCCCCTTGGGCCCTAGGGCATGCTGGACCCTGTTTTCCTGCCAGGGTAGCAGGACAGGGGTCATGAAGAAAGAAAAACGGTGTGTTGGGCATGTGGGGAACTTGGAGTGGTTTAAGCGTTGATTTACGAAGTGGGAGCCAATGGAGCCTGTACTGCTGGAGCCAGAGGTGGGGGAGGGAGTATGGCCCCCCTGGAATGAGACACACACACATACCACCACCTGCCAATCAGGCCCCCTTCTCCTGTGCTGGCCTCCACCTCCAAAGGCACAGCCCCGGATGCCTCAGAACCAACTGCTGTGCAAAGACAGAGATTTTATTATTCGTGATCGCAGCTACGGCCGCTTCCTGTGGGTATGGTACATGGGGGCTCTCCCAGCCCCCAGGCTGGGGCCTGGCAATATGACCTTGACAGCAATGTCTGGCATTCTGTAGACTCCTGGGGGAGGTGGCAGGGCCTGACTATGTGGCACTGCGTGGGCTGGTCTCAGCCTGTCCTTTCAGCCCAGGTCTGCCTCCGTCTGGTTTGGTTTCCTGAACTGAAATCAACCTGTCAGGCCCAATCTTGGCCTAAGATTAATGGTGTTCTGGCAGGATTTGCAGCTGGGAGGGGCTGAGCACTTGTTCCTTCTCCAGCAAAAGTGGGCTTCTTCCTCGAGCCTCCTTAGGACCCCGGGTCTGATAGAAAAAAGCTTCCAGCTTCTGGGGGCTGGGCGGGAGACAAGAAAGACCTCCCAGCTTCTCCAAGCCTCCTGGGTGACTGTTTGGATTCCTGACTCTCTGCTGCCGCCCTGTGGCTATCAGGCCAGTTGACGCCACATCTGGAAGGGGGGGTGGTGTCCGTGTGTGCGTGTGTGTGTGTGTGTGTGTGTGTGTGTGTGTGTGTGTGTGTGTTGGTGAGGGAACTCAGCAAGAGAGCCAGAGAGAGCTGGTCTTTGTATCTGCTCTCCAGAACAGGGCTCTCCCTGCTCTCATCTCCCATCTGTCGATTTACCAGCAGCATCAGGGCATCTGTGATAGCTGTAGGACACTTGCTTACGAAGAAGTCAAAACAAAAGATATGTCTGTTACTCATTTCAAGAGGGGGAGAGATCGAGATACGGAGAATACAAGGATAGCTGGACTGTCTCTGACATGGGACAAGCCCCACTTCGGAGCTGCCCATCAACCACAGCCACGTGGGCCTACAGAATCCTGGCAGGTCAGATCCAGGTTTGTCCTGGGAATAGCTACTGTTCTAGTTTTGCTGGCTGCCATAATGTGATATACGAGACACAGAATGGCATTTAAAAGGGGGAATTTAATAAGTTGCTGGTTTACAGTTCTAAGGCCAAGAAAATGTCCCAATTAAACAAGTCTATAGAAATGTCCAATCAAAGGCATCCAGAGGAAGATACCTTGGTTCAAGAAGGCCAATGAAGTTCAGGGTTCCTCTCTCATCTGGAAGGGCACATTGCAAACACAGCATCATCTGCTAGCTTCTTCTCCTGGCTTCCTGTTTCATGAAGCTCCCGGGGAGGCATTTTCCTTCTTCATCTCCAAAGGCCGCTGGCTGGTGGGCTTTGCTTCTCATGGCTATGTATTTCTGTCTGCTCTCTCTGAATCTCTTCCATTCTCCAAAATGCTTCCTCTTTTATAAAGGACTCCAGAAACTTATCAAGACCCACCCAAATGGATGGTGACATGTCATCATCTAATTCAGCTTAACAACCACTCATGATTAAATCACATCTCCAGGGAGACGATCTGACTACAGTTTCAAACACACAGTATTGAATAGGGATTATTCTGCCTTTATGAAATGGGATTTAGATTAAAATATGACTTTTCTAGGGGACATACATCCTTTCAAACCAGCACAGCTTCCCAGGAAGGCACTAGGCAAGTGTGGAAAGGAACAGATATAGAGGGAGCTAGAATAAGTTCATCCTTCCTTTTGTCCTCAGCCTTTGCATACCAATCTCTCCCTGACCAGCCCCAGGCTAAGGTCCTCCACGGGTGCTGACCCAGCACCTGCCGTCTGCCATGGAATGGACCACAGGTCGAATTTGGTCTCTAACTCAGACTGTCGTTTCAGTGGACAAAATGTCCAGGTTGATAAAGTCTGAAGGTCATTTTCATCCAGGGGTTCTCAGACGTGGGTGTGGTTCAGAATCACAGGGAGAGTTTGCAAAAGATGCACACCACAGTCTGAGAAGACCAGCAGATGCTGCCTCTTGGATTCCTTTTACAGATGAGGAACCAGGCCCAGGAAGGTCTGGATGAAGGTCACGTTGAAGGTCGCAATGGGTTTCAACTTGGTACTGTTCTGCTCAAGTTCAGTGGATGGGTCCATAAGTGTGGCCACAAGCCCCTTGTCCAGGGGATGGAAGTGGGTGCCTCGAAAACCTCTCGGGCTGTCAGGGGCCGGTGCACAGGCAGCTCCTTCCTCCTACATCTTTTCTGCGTCCTGTAGCAGAGCACCTACTAGGCTGATGACCTGTGAGGCTGGCTGGACCGTGTCGTACTCTGCGAAGAGGTGGCACACGTTCTCCTGTGGCTCAGTCTGGCTCTTAGCCACAAACCCAAAGATCCTGGGGAGAGAGGACAGCCTGAGTGAGAGGCAGGGCCCAGGGAGGCAGCAGGCTCTGGAGAACCCAGTCTCTATGGCATTCTTCTCTGCCTCCCCCACCTGCCTGGCTCCACACCCCTTTTGAGTGGGGCTGCTCTCGATGTCAGGCTAGAACATCCCTGAATGTCAGATCTGCGTCCCCACAGTTAGGATGGGGGCTGCATGAAGAACAGGACCTGGGTATCCCCCATCAGAGTGGAAGCTCCCTGAGGACAGGGATATGTCTTGGCCATAAGAGTGGGGCCTCCTGGAGGTTAGAGGGCTCCCAGGCTCATGCTTCCCCCATCAGTCTAAACGCTCTTTGAGGATAGGACCCAAATCTCTCCTTACAGACTGGGAGCTCCCTGTGAGCTCTTTCATCAAAACCATGGCCTTCCAAAGGTCAGGATAGGGCATCCTCCCTCTTTTAATCCTCCCCCGCCCCATGCTGGTTCAGAACCTGTTGCAAGGACACCTATTCTGGTGACTGAGGGAAGAGGATCCTGCTTGGGAAAGGCCTTACCAGGAAGGTTTGCAATACTTCTGCCACCTGTGGGGAAGAACACAGGGAGTCATGAGCAGGTCTTGCTTCATCCCACGGGCCTCCAGCTAAGTAGAAGGAAGACTGGCCAGCTATGCCCCCACCCCTGCATGCCCCACCTGTTGCCCCTCACTCATTGGGGTTCACAAGCTCTCTGTGACCCCAATCCTTCTGCAGGAAACCTTGGTGGCCCGGTTGGAAGGTGGGGCTAGGCCCTGGGTGACCATCTCAGTTTGGCTGAGTCTAGAACTTACTTCCGTTGCTCGGGGTCCATGCCACAGAAGCGAAGGGTGATGAGGGGGTAATGGCGCCTGAAAAAAACCCTGGGAAGAAGCAGGAAGAGAAGGGGAACCGGTGAGTCCCTGTCCCAGTTTCTGGCTCTGACTCTATTGTTTCTTGGTGCCATGAAGTTCAGATGCCCCATCTTCAAGAAGCCTCTGAGACTCCTTACAACCCTCGCTACCTTTCCTGCTGCCGGGCCCTGCACGTCTGTGCTTCTCTCCTCTCGTGGAGTGCACCTGCTCTGTGTCATCTCCTTGGGATTTTCTAGCCCCCAGCTCCTATGCCATTTGACCTTTTGAGGATAGAAATGACATCTTAGTCATCTCTTGTTTCCCCCTGGAAAGTGCCCAGCCTCTTGCTTGGCTGTGGATTTCTGAGCTTGGGATAGGAGAGACCTCGTTCCTTGGTTCACCAGAGTCCGACCTACAGATGATGGTCCATCAATGGGCGCAGACCTAATCAGTGGCCGATGAATAAGAGTGGCAGCCCCTCTCCATCAATCTCAGAGAAGGGGGAACTTGGCAGGGGGTCACTGGCATGAGGTCCGGAGAAGACAGGGAACTTGTCTGGAGTCACTAGCACAACACTGACTCAACGAGGCCCAAGACTCTGAACTCTACTTCCATCCCCTCCAGCTCCACCCTGCCCTGCCCCGCGGCCCCAGGGCTAGGCAAGGCCCTTACTTCCTCTGGACATCAGTCAGGGTGATGCCCTGCTCCGTGACTTTGAAGTGGACCACGGTGGGCGTGGGGAGGACGTCCCTCTCGAAAGTGGCCGAGATGGCCTTCTGCACGGCCATGGCTCCCGTCAGGGTCTCCACGCTCACAGAGCTCAGGTACAGGGCGTGGCAGCCTGTGGGATGCAGACAGCACGCTGGAGCCCCTGCCAGGATCCACGTCCTCCCTCTGCCCAGAGCCAGAGTGGGAGCGGAGGGGGACTTCCTTCTTCTGGAAACCTGTGTTGCCCCTCCTGGAGATACCAGGCAGGGGGTGCGTGGGTGACTGCAATCTGAGGCCAGCCCCAGGGGCCTTTGGGACCATTCCTTGTTTTGCATTGCCCTCGCCCCTGGCCCCCATATAGGGGAGGGTGTGGGCGAGAAATACTGCCCTGTGTGTGTGTGGGGGGGTTCAGGTCAACCTTCCTTCTGCCCACATGGCTGCACCCTGACCTCCGCCCCTGGACCCTGGTTCAGGGAAGAGGAAAAGGAGAGAAGACAGGAGGTGGGGAGTGGTCACTGCACTCAGGGGCACAGGATAGGAGCTGTCACTGAGACAAGTGCTGCCCTGTGTCTGGCCTCAGGGCATTGAAGGAGAACCATTTCCCATGGAGAGGGTCCTAGAACTGGGACCTGACACCCCACAGAGGCTTCCGGATCCAGAGACCACCTCCAGAACAAGTGGCTCAGACTTGGGGAGACCCCAGCACATCAGAGAGCGCCTGTGTGTGCAGGGTGGACATCAGCCTTGCTAACCCCTCCTCCTCTCTTACCCCACTTTCCTGCTGGCCTATTGCCTGCAGCCTCTCATCTCCTGCTTTATAGGCAGGGGGAGGAATGTGGCACCTTGTTAAGATGCAGAAATAAAGCTATGATGGAAAGCATGTGTGGGCCTGCGCATGTGTGTGTGTGTTGCGTGTGTGCATATGTGTGTGTGTGTGTGTGTGCGCGTGCGTGCGCCATGCTGGGTGGCGTCCCGGGGGGCGGGGAGTACAGCCAAGCCAGGCCACCCCCGTAACACTCACCTGCAGATTTCTTCAGGCAGGAGGCTGGGCTGTCGGTAGAGAGGTTGGAGGCCCCATCGCCACCTCCCAATTCTGAGCCAAGTTAAAGGAATAGGGTGGAGTGAATGAACCCCTCTTTAATGGAAGGGCCCCTTTAATCCCTTTGAACATCTCCCACCTCCACCTCCACCTCCTGGAAGTTACTCTTTTGAGAAACCAGGTGTGATTATCATAATTAGGCATCAGGGGCCACTTTGGCTCCCCAAACTCAGCTGGCTGGCTCAGCTGATCCCTCCTCCTCCTCCTCAGCACCCCCAGCTCCCTGACAGCTGCTTTGACCTTGTCCTTACAGGCCCCAACCTCCTCACTTCTTTTGGACCCCACCCCAAACTCAGGCCTTCCTCTGAAGAAAGTAGGGCACCGCCCCCCCCTCCCCCCCGCCCATGATTCCCACAGGGGCTCCACCTGCCCTGATTCCTTCCCCTGAACCCCTGAGATGTCCTACTCCACCAGTGCAAGCGCAGGAAGGGGCGTCCTGATTGGGTTCCGGATCTGGCTCTGTGTACCTTTGGGCAAGTTACTGAATGCCTGGAACCCTCATTTTCTTATCTGTGAAATGGGGATGATCACAGCAATGTCTGTTTCATGGGGATGTGGTGTGGCATGAATGAATGAGTGAGTACTGCTCAATAAATATTGGACCTGGAAAAAAAGCAAATCTCTCCAAGCAGGCTTCTGTATGCTCCTCTCTTCTGCTCGAAGAAAACCAGCGTCAAACATCTGCTCTGTGCTAAGAACCTTACCTGCACTAGCCCACTGCATCCTGTAAATTGGCACCATCATGACTGGCCCCATTTTATAGATGGCTGAGGCTCAGAGAGGTCAACATATTCAAATTCTCATAGCCAGTTAGTGGAGGTGTGGACCAACCTCAGAGCACACACTTTCAACTGTGACACTAGAATAATTTATCATTTACGAACGAGTTGAGAAGAGATCACTGAGGGGTAGTCTAGAGACACTTATCCCCAGACCCACCTTTCTGCGGGATGCTGAGTTTGCAGGGCAGGGCCAGGGCCATGATGGAGTGCTGGCACACAAAGGCCGAGAGGCTCCCTGCAAGGAAATGGGCAGCCCTGCATAAGTCAAGCTTCCCTGGCACATCCTCCCACCTCAGAAGGGGGTGGGGCCCTGAAGAGGGGCCTGGAGGCTGGAGAGGCTCACCGAAGTAGGGCTCCTCATCTGCTCCTTTCAGATGCACCCCTTTGGCAGAAGACTCAATGAGGAAGTGTCGGATAAGGTCACTGCTGTCCTCGCCTGGGCAGAAGAAGAGAGAATATATGCAATGGGAGTTGCAAAGAGCAGTGCTGACGCAATACCAGCTCCCTTCCTCTGGGTCCCTCCAGAGGTTATCTTGTCCATCCCCCTGCCTCTGGGTAGGACCACAGATAAGAATCCTATCTTCAGGGTTTCCTACAAAGGAGGTGCCAATTGTCTTTGCTCAAGAATTCTCCCTTCAGGAAATATTTCCCTTGGTCTCAGGAACTTTCAGAGGTGGTTCCTGATTAACATTTAGATCAAATTTCAGCTCCTGAGTCTGATTTTCCCCTACCCAGCCCCTCCCAGGTGCTATGATTCTCCACCAGCTCCTGCCTGCTGGAGCTAGGCTGGCCCCAGGGGGGCTGAAGAGTGCCCTTCTGCCTCCTACCAGCCCACAGCTTCTTCCTCTTCTCTTTGGGCTCCTTGCCTCTGACAAGGTTTTCTTGATAACCTACCACAACAGAAGTTACTTTCTTAGGCAGAGATGTAGGGCAATAGAAATGCGTATTTTTGTTTTGTTTTGTTGTTGTGGTTTTAATCCTAGTTCTATCGCTTACGAACCCTTGGTGCATCAGTTACTCATCTGTTGAACGGGAGGTGCAGTTCCAGGGTTAAGGTGAGGGGCTATGATTCAGGTACCTTGTGCTGACATGTGTTAGCATCCATCTTCCTAGAACAGTGGCGTCTGTGTCGGACTCTTCTCTCTTCACCAGTACCCCTGGTGTCTTAAGCAGTGTCTGGCACTGGTGGAGGCCCCATAAATGTGTGTGCAGTTATGAGATGAGCATGGGAGATCACGGGAAAGCACGTGATAAGCTGTCACGCACACATCCACGTGATGTGCTATCACACACACATGATCAGCTATCTCACAGACACGTTACTACACTAGGTTCCCGCGTGATGAGTCCAGTGCGGACAGAGGTGGGTACCCAGAAAAGAGCTACGAAGAGAGGGGCTGGGATCTCCTTCCTTCCTCCTCCCTATCTTCCTCAATGAGAGTGTCCCAGTGGCCAGAACAGATTTGGGGGACTCTGGGGAAGGCAGAGTGAAAGAAGCTTCTTCTAGCGCCTTGGTGCTGGTGCAGCCAGGAGAGCTCTGAGGTGGGCTCTCCTCACAGGAGTCACTATGAGACTGGCCTAGGTTATCCTGCCAGTTAGTTGGCATCACAGGAGCCCATCACACCCTGCGGCCTCAGAGAGGTCTTACATGAGCACAGAGACGGATGCATACCTGCCTGGTTCTGGACAGACGCGGGGACCTCCTGCACCTTCAAGGCCAGGCCAAAGGAGCCTCGGTATGAAGAACTGTCCCTCACGACGAAAGTCCCTGGTTCTTCCTTCCTCAGCAGCTCGATTGCTGGAACAATCCTTGGGTCAGAGAAAGGTGCTGCCCTACCTAGATACTTCTTTCCCCCAGCCCCATGGGGTCTTCATGGAGCAGATCTTGCAGAATCACCTTTCGTTCCCGGGAAGTCCTTTCTACTGTTTAATCTCAGCCATTCTTGCTGCAGTTCCCATTTCCTTAGGTCATGAGGTCAACAGCACCGTCTTCCTGGGTCCCTCCCACCTGCCGTTCTCTCCTCTACCATGACCCAGGCCCGGTCAGCCTGATGCTGAGTGCAGGACCCAGATGGGATTCCTGGGTCTCTTGTCCCCTGAAACCCAGTACTTCCTTTTACCTTGCTCTCGGGTGATGTTCGGTTTAAACCAGTACTTGGATGTATCCATCACAAACTTCATGGTGGGCTGCATGTCCCTGGGGGGACCTAGAGACAAACAGAGAAGGGGGACCCTGTAGGATGGACAGAGGGTAGTTGAGAGAGGACGACTAGAGGAGTGGAGCGCCTCCCCCACTCCTCTGCCCAGGGGTCCCATTCAAACCACCCTTTCCACTTTGACCCAAACTTCCGGGGCTTGGTGCCCCAAGGACTTGGGAGCTCGCTTGTATACTTGGTAATGAATCAAAAGCGAAGAGATGAAACCTCAGTCTAATGAGAAACAGTTTCTCAAATCCAGTGTTGACCAGTGGAGACTGAAGGGAATCTCAGATGCATCATTTGTTTGATTTCACACTCTCCTCCTCCTCAATAATCCTAATGGGTATATTCAGTTTGGGAAAGAAAATCAAAGTAAAGGTGGAGGAAAGGAAAAGAGTAGATCTGGGCGGGAAAAGTGTCTGGGCTCGGAGGTCAGGGGAACTGGATTCTTGTCTTGACTCTGATTTGGGACAACGGTTTCAGTTCCTGAGACCAGAGGGGACCAAGCAACCTCTGAGGGTCTTTAACACTCCAACATCCTATGAGATTAAAAATTTTGTATTGAGAATATTTTGCAGAAGCCAATCATCTCTCCCTGTGTAATTAGTGGTCTCAGGGGGCATCCCCCAACCAGGGTGGGAAAATCTCTGGGCTTAATAGATGTGCTCTTTGAGGTGTTAAAATGTCCACTTTTCTGGGTCCCTAAGGCAGAGAGCAGTGGTTTTCAATTTTGGCATCTTGAAAAGGTGCCTTGTGCCTAATTGAGAGTAACTCAATATATTTAAAAAAAAAAAGTACTAAAATCTGCAAATAATTTGTCCTAGGAAAATGATCAGAGCAGATTCAAAGGCTTGCTTATCCTGCTATCTTCTCTTGCTCACACTGACATGGCTCCTTGAGTGGGAGACAGCAGTGGGTGGGCTGGAGTGAGTGTTTTGTACCCCTCCGGGAGGTACCGTGATAGCCCATTATCACTGCTGTGGCCTGTGTGTGTCACAGCCAAGGGGGTGCTGGGAAGTCTCAGGCCAAAGATGCCAAGTGAGGCGGGGAGCAAGGAACAGTGTCTGCTGACCCGGCAAGGGGCTCTGCTCCTGGGAGATGTGCAGCCAGTGGGAGCTCAGTTTTAGACTCTGCGTTTGCTGGGTTGGGTTCTGGTTAGTTTTGTTCTTTTTGGATGCCTGCAGTCACAGACCTACGGGAAGGAGGCTGTTTGCGCTTTTGTGGTTTCCAGCTGTCTAAATTGGAATGCATTGTCTCTGTTACCCTGTACCCACCCTTGTGCATTCGTCATCCATGGACGTCAGAGTTATGACTGATTCTCCTGCTCCCTCTCCTTTGATAATCATCAAGCCTGCTGCTTGCACACCCTGCAGCTCTCCTGGCTCTGTCTCCTCTTCTCCAGCCCCCCTACTACCCTGCCCTGCTTCAGGCCCTCATTACAGCTTGGCTGGACCATATCATGATACGAAGCCAAACAGGACCAAATAGCAACTGCTCTCTCTGCCCAGGGTCTCCTGCAGTCCATCTGCCTCAACAGCTGCCAGAGTGATCTATTGAACATGTACCTCTGACCCCACCACTCCCATTTGAGAATCTGAGGACACCCCCTTCCTGCTGCCCAAAGGGTAAGATCCACTCTGACGCTTGGCATTCAAGGTCTTTCACAATCTGGCCCCAAATTACCTTCACAGCCTTACTCTGCACCCAGCGTTCCAGTCATTTCCTAATGTGCCATGTGTTTCCACACCGTCATGACTGTGGACTCACCCCTTCCTCTCCTTTTAGGGCAATAAACTTTTGTTCCACTTTCCAAATCCAGCTCAAATATCACTTCCTCTGAGGAGCCTTTCCAGTTTCTCCAGACTGAAAGAAGAATCACTCCTTCCTCTGTGACCACATAAGAGTCAGAACACCTCTGAACTCTGTTTATCCTATTCTGTAGTGATTATTGATTTTTGTCTCTCTTTCTAGACTGTGTCCATCTGTGTGTCTCCACCAGCTAAGCACGGTGCTTTGCATACAGTAGGTACCCAGTAAATGTGTTGACTGGCTGTCAAAGAAGCCCACTGGGGCTTGGTTATTCCCCCTACCTTAACCTTACAACACCAGCTATACTGGCTTCCAACGTACCCTCCGGGGATGTGCTGAGGAAGGCACCCGGCGGTGTCTGACAGTGGCTTCTGATGGCTGGACAGGGGTTGCTGGGAGAAGCAACTCCAGGCCGGACAAAGCTCTGGGGTCCTGGAGTCTGCTGAGGTGGGGAGGACCCTGGTTCTGGGCAGCCGTTGATCAGCACGATGGGTATGTCCACCATGGAGTTAGTGATGGATGGGGGGCAGCTGCTGGCATGCTCCTTGGCCAGTGTTGGGGAGTGGGTTGCCCTAGGTTGGCCCAGGCTTGGAGCAGGATTGCCAGGGACATAGAAGTCACTGGGTCTTGCACACAGGGACACTGGACCAAGGCTGTGGAGGCTGGAGGAAGAGCTGGCTGGGCTTTCCAAGGATCTAGAAGATGACTGATGGCTGGAGATGCTGGAGTAGAGGAGGGACTGGTTGCTGCAGGGGGAGAAAGCATCAGACAGGGTGTTAGGGTGTTAGAGATGAATAGTCAAGGGCCAGAGCTTTGTAGCTTTGGTCAGAGAGAAGATTGCCTACCCCCATTCTCCACAGCCCAGAGCAAAGAGCATGCTTGCCTGCTCCCCAAAGGATGCTGAAGGATACAGAAATGTCCCTGGACTATAGGATCTTTGGCCATTTAAAATGACCAATGAGCTGACCCCTGCAGGCCGTGTGGGCTTAGGCTGGACCAGATTCCGTCTTCCCAGCCAGGCAGATTTGACTGAGCAGTTATGCCAGCTCCTCCCTGGGCGCCCTTCACCCCTCTGCCAAGGTCCTTGCAGTCAGGCTGGACCTACTGGGCCGGGTCATGTCCACAGCTGATGTGGGAGGAAGTCCCCATCTGGAGGATGAGATGGAGGCCAGCTTCTGCATCCTGCCAGACTTTTCCTTGTGCCCAGGGGTCCATGCCAGTGGGCATGGCAGTGGAACCACCAGTCTCCTTGCCAGGGAATGCCTTAGCACAGTGGCTTTGAAGTTGGTTTGCGGGGCAGAAGTCCTGTGGTTTGGTCTTTGGGGCAAGACTGGGGGGAGTTATTCGTGGTTCTGCTGTGAGGCTTGTAGTGAACAGAGCTGGGACGCTTGTAAATAATGGCCAGGCAGGTCTTCTGCCTTCCTCCCCTAACTTTTGCCAGCAACAAGGGGAAAAGAGGCTTTTCATTCTTATTCCTAAATGTTCCTTTCAGGCCCCCAGATTCTGTGTTCTGGCTTTTAAAACAAAACCAAAAAAAAAAAACCTTCCTTGAGGTGGGCTGTCTTAGGGCAGGAAAGGAAACAGGTGAACCTCATTAAGGCAACAGCTCTCTACTCAAGATGTAGGAATGAGTCAAGATTTTTGTATATTGAATCATATTCTAAATTCTTGAGGAAAGCTTGAGATCCAAATCGTTGAATGTCTTTTACAGCGAGAACATTCACTCGTTCATTTCTGGAGCACACCAGATTTTGCTCAGAGCAGGGTGTCCCTCTATGATTTTAGGATTTGCGTGTGTATGAGTGTTTTAGGAGGACAGGAACGGGGGTGGAGGGCGCAATGTCAGAATCTGTAGTGGGCATGACCTACCTTCCGAACACGTAGCTGACATCAGACACTGGGCTGGCTGACAGCACGGAGACCCTGCTGCCCCGTTGTGGGGCCAGGCCCCCCGGCCCTGCTCCTGGAGAAGCCACCAGTGGGGAACCCAAGCTCTGGTGGCCTGAGGCCTTGCTCCCTGTGCAAGGGATGGAGATGCTGGGGGAAGGAGGTGGATGCGGGGAGGGCGCCCCAGAGGTGGGAAGGGGGCGCTGGTGCCCTCTGCCCTGGTTTCCAGAGAAGATGAGGCTCTCGCTGCTGCTTCGTGTCTCTCGGGGGACGTCTCTGGTAAGGAGGAGGCCGCCACTGCTGGGGGAGCCGAAGGGTGGGGTGACAGAAGGGCTGGAGCAGTGCTGGGGGCCATCGTGGCACCTTGATCTGGTGGAGGTCACCTCGATGTACTTTATCTCTTTGGGGAGAGAAGCAAAGTATTGGTGAAAACCAGGAACCTGGACTCAGGGCAGCAAAGCTGGAAGGAGCTTCAAGACCCCCAAGTCCTCCTCTTTTGGATAGATGAGGAAATGGAGGCCCAGAGAGAAGTGGCTTGTTGGAATCAGGTTTAAGCACCGAGGTCCACCTTTAGGGCCTACTTCCAATGTCACCCTTCTTGTGACATCTTCTCTAGGGCAGGGAGATGCAGTGGAGTGAGCACAGGCCATGGGGTCAGACAGACCTGGGTTCAAGGCTTGGCTCCACCATTTACTAACAGAGAGCTTGGCCAAATGACTTTGCTGCCTAGAGCCTCAGTTTCCACACCTGTAAATGATGTGGCTGTCCCCTAGGTCATGGTGTCCCAGTAAGGAGGAAATGAGCTGAATGTAGGTGGCACAGTACGGTGCCTGGCACATAAGCAGGGACTTCATAACTGGGAGAGCTCCCCTTGGTCTGTGCCCCAGTCCCCACGTTGAAATGACTGCTTAATAGAGTGTGCCAGTGCCATCTGGGGATGCCTCTATTACTCGGGCTGTGTGTGAAAGCTGCTCACTATGTCTGTGCCTCCACTGCAGGCAGGCGTCCTCCACCACAGTGGCACACTGGAATCATCTGCAGAACTTTGACAAATTCCCCTGCTCAGACCTCCTGCCCCTTAAATCAGAATCTCCGGGGTGGACCCAGGCCTCGGGGTTTTGCTTTGTTTTTCAGCCCCCCAGGTAATTCCAATGTGCAGCCAAGACTGGAACCGTGCCTCAGAGCCTCACTGCTGTGGCCCATCAGCCAGCAGCACCGCCTCAGCTGGGAGCTGGGCAGACCGGCAGACCCTCAGCCTCCATCCAGGCCACTGAATCAGAATTCGCCTTTTACAAGGCCCCCAGGGAACTGGGTGCACAGCGAGGCTTGAGAAGCTGTGCTTTAGAGCTCTCCGGGGACCTCTGCACAATGAATGGTTATGGAACATCCACCAGGAGGCTGACCCTCACTCCAGTGCTCTGGGCCTCCCCCAGTCGGAGCATCCAGGACTCTTGGATTTCCTGCACCCTGTTCCTCCAACAGAGGTGGTCCCTGGAGTGGGGTGCCCTGCGGTCCCTCCCCTAGTGAGGCTAGAACCCCTTCCCCCTGACCTGGGAGGGAGTGGACCTCAGAGCTGTTCCAGCACAGGGGAGGGGAGATAGGGGTTCACAAGCTGCTCCCTTCTGGAGGGCTGTGAGTCCCGCTCTGGCTCCCCAGGACAGAAACTGGGACAGAGTCATGAAGAACTGCCCCCTCGGCTCGTGTCTGCCCACCTCCCACCGCTCCTGGGCTCCGGCACATGCACCCCCAGCCCTCCCCTGTCATGACCGTGGAGTCCCAACCTGCCCTGGCCCGTACCTGGGTAGGGCCTTCTGCCCCTGCTCACGGACGCGGCCTCTGTCTGAGCCTGCTCGGGCTGGGGAGTGGGGCAGATTGCATCAGACGAGGGGGCTGAAGGGCAGACCTGGGCTTGCCGTGCCAGGGGTGGGGGAATAGGCTTGGCTTTGCAGTCGGACAAACCTGGGTGTGGGTCCTGGCCTTGCCACTTTCCTGTCAGGAGGCCCTGGGTAACTTTCCTAACCTCTCTGGGCCTCAGTTTCCTTATCTGCAAAGTACGGATCCAAAACCAACCTCCCAACGTGGTAGTGAGGATTAAATACAACAACAAATGGAACCTGGAGCCTGGCACATGTGGGCCTCAAGGTGCCTCCTGCCTGCCTGCCTTTTTGGAGCAGTACGAGCTATTTGGAGCAGTCTCTCTGGCGAAGGTCGGGGCTCCCTCTGCTTTGGAAGATGAGGGCGAGAGGAGGATATTTCAGGCACTGTATTGTGGGCTCTGGAAGACAAAAGATCTTGGAAATAGGGTGGATGCTTCTGGAAGGTTGGCAAGCATGACTTCTATTTTTATAGGATTTTATAATTTATACCCATCATTCCTTCTGAACCTCAGAACAGGCCTTAGGCAAAGCAGGCACAGGTTTTACAGAGAAGAAAACAGGCTGAGAGAAAAGTGGGAATATAGCAAAAATTGTGCCCTCTCACTGTGAGACTGGCATTGTGCTAGGGGATGAATCTTAATAAATGATGTTTGCATTATCGTTTCCACTTTACATGTAACAGTTTTGAATAAAGGTTAGTATTTATTGAGTGCTATGTGCCAGCACCCTTCCAAAATTGTTGGCTGCATTAGCTGTTTGAATCCTCATAACATCTGTACTGGGGTAAGAAATATTATTAAATCTCATATAACAGATGAGAATTCAGGGCTCAGAAAGGTTAAGTAGATTATCCAATGTCACACAGCTGGGGAGTGGGGGAAGTGGACTCTTGCTCCTGTGCTCTGTGTGGGGGCCCCTTCCAGGAGGAAGAGAGACTCCCTGGGACCCTGTTCCCAAAGCCTTTCCCAGCAAGAAGGTACTCAGCTCCTCTGGGTCCCCTACTCGCTGTGTCACCCACAGACCCACTATCTTGGGGGGTCAATCAAGGGAAGCAGGGTGGGGGTGGGAAGGAGGTGTCTTGGGGCTGAGTCACCTCCCGCTGCCATCCTGAGGTGGATGTGCCTGGAGGAGGTGGAGGCACCTCCCCCCCATCACCTGGGTGCAGCTTCTGTTTACAGGCCTGTGGGGCAAGTCTGAGCAGTCCTGGGTGGGTGCAGGCGCCAGCAATCAGCCAGAAGGGTGGAGGGAGGGCATGTAGGTGGGGGGCAGGGAGACAGTTATTAAACACCCTTCTCTTCGGATTGGCAAACAGCCTTGCTTGGTAGAAAATGCTGGAAAATGAACTGTGGGGGTCTGTTCCAAAGATGTGGCTGGGGGAGGTTAAAGAAAGAGGTATGACTTTTGCTTTTAGGAGGGCATGTTCCCTATGGATCCCAGAGTAGCTCTAAAGGAAGGCAGGCAAGAGGGCAGGGGCCTGGAATCCAGGGGAAGGCTTGTGAGAACTGGGGAGGTTGGATGTCAGATGAGAAGCTGGCAGGCTGCCTCTCAACAGATTATTCTAGGAAGCTCCAGAGGGTGGGAACTAGCTGCAAGGAAGAGAAGCAGATGAAGAAGGGAGATTTCAGAGCCCAGCAGCCTGGCTTGGAGGGCTGGCCCTGTTGTTAACTAGCTGTGCAACTGTGGCCATCGCTTCCCCTCCCGGAACCTCGGTTTTCTCATCTGTGAAATAGTTACTATTTTCTTCACAGGGTATGCTGGGATCAGTGGATTACATGGACTAGTTAAAAACAAAACAAAACAAAACAAAACCCAACCACCTCGCTCTATAAATATATAGATTTAGGGGAGGAATCAATATAGGATTGCCAATGTCTAATTTTTAATTTTGCCAAGTTGGGACATAAGAGAAACAGCGACATCCACTAGCACACGACAGAATGCCTTTCCGTCAACACCCCCAAAAATTGCAAGGATGAGACTGCAAAGTGGAGTGGGTCTTCCACTTCAAATACCTGCAGCCATTTGAAAACTCACCACACTGCTGAGAATTAGAGGCATGGGCACCGGCCTGTGAGACCCGGTTACAGCAGCAGTGGTCTGGGCAGCAGGTCTGGGGAGGCTGTGGCGCATGAGAAAGGGCACAGAGGACCACAGCGACATGCAAGCACTGGCTTTTTGTTTTTTTTTTTTTTAGAGATTGTAGAGAACTACCTAGTGGGACGTTGACCTGGCTGGGCTGCCGCAGGAGGCAAGGAGCTCCCGGGCATTGGAGGTGTCCAGACAAAGGTCATGAAAGAGGATGATTTTTATCCCATGAGAAGTGTCTTGGGCAGAGCGAAGCAGCTCTGTCAGGACCCTTCGACCACTGTCGTCCCCCTTGTGCTCCTTGCTTCCCAGAATTGGGTGGACACGTCCTCCTGATGGCAGGCTGTGCCCAGGCATCTGAAAACTGACCGTTTTTCAGACTATTGCCCATCAGCTGCTTGGAGGAAGGGCAGATTGTCACCGCCTCTACCTCCTGCATGCGGACGCTGCTCCAGGGAGACTGGTCTGGCCCCAGCTGGCCCAAAGCACATGAAACCCCGGCCTTGGGGCATGAGCGTTAGAGGGCTGGTGCCTGCCAACCGTCATTAGGCCCCAGACGCCAGCCCTGCAGTGACGTGCCCGTGACTGGCCTTGACGAGCAGGAAAGACTGTTGAGGGATAGAGGCTCCTCTAACAGTCCTGGCACGCAATGCTCATCAGGGGGAGGCGGAAGGGAGGCTGGAGGCCAGGAGCTGATGCCAGGGGACCTGGGAGCTGGGCTCCTTTCCACCCCAGAGTCCGAATACACCCTGGGGCTGGTCCTAGACTCAACCTCAATGTGTAATAAAACAGCCATCATTTCTAATGACATAGAGTGAACCAGGGTTTGTGATAAGTAGCCAACAAACTCTATTTCTTTTAATTCCTGCAGTAGCCTTTGAGGTAAGAACTTTTATTATCCCCATTTTACACACGAGGAATCCAAGACACAAAGAACCGAAATAAGCAGCTAGATTGGCTCCTTACTCAACCCCTTCAACCTCAGTTTTTTCATTTGTAAAATGGGGATGAACATCTTTACCCCACGGAGGTGGATTGGGAGGATTAAAGTTTCTGTTATCTATAAAGTGTTTGGCTCAGTGCCTGGTACACAGGAAGCACTCGATAAAGTGGGTGCTCCCATCCCCTCCTCCCACCCAGAAAAACCCACTGTAACTTTTTTTTTGTTTGGCATGGGCAGACTTCAGGACTCAAACCTGGGTCTCTGGCATGGCAGGTGAGAATCCTGCCACTGAGCCACTGCTGCTTTGCCCCCGTTGTAACTTTTAACAGCACAGCATTTCTTGAACACAGCAGAGTTCTTGCCCCAGACAAATGGAATTCTGTGTCTCTTTAGCCTCATGACTCCCAGCTTGGGTCTCTCTTCCCAGAGAGTTATTCCCCTAAACAGGGACAGGGGCCCAGAAAGAAATCCTACAAAAATTTCAGAGGCCCAGTTAGGGCTTAGAGACATCACAAAGAGCAGGATCCAGGGAGCCCACATTTATTGAGCCCTTGCTTATACTCATGCATTATTTAAATACTCATATGCGTGAGCTCATTTAAATTCTCATAAGAATCCTATAAAACAGATATCTATCACTTTCTAAACTCTTCTGAGAATAGAATTGGATAGCAAGAGAAAACAGAGAGGTTAAATGACACATTTAGGGCACCTCCCAAGAGAAAAGTGCCCCCTGCTCCTGATTCCATAAAAAGTGCTTCTTTTTCTTGAAGTCTGGTCCCCAAGCCCCTCTCTTGGTACAATGTCCCGACTCCTTACCCAAGGCTTCAGGAGGTTCCTCCCTCTTTCTCCTCGAGGTGGTGCTTTGGGCAGCCTGGGGGCTGCCAGTCCCTGGCGGGTGCAGCTGGAAAGTGGGGTCCAGTTCCAGAATCATCTGGTTGAGGCTCTCCAGGGAGAAGTCGATAAAAGAGGCAATGTCCTCCGTCGCCCCTGAGGCTTGCTCACTGGGGGACTGCAGGAGGCAGCTGGCTTTGGCCTTGGCTTGTGGCGCCTGGGGCCTGCTGGGGGGCCCCTTGCAGGGCGTAGGGACCATCAGGGTCTGGTGTCCCCAGCCTTCCGTGGTATAGTAAGGATACTGGGGTGGCAGGCTGGGGCTGGGTGCTTGGTGCAGGGCCCTCCGGGGTTCCTCGCAGGGACCTAAGCATACCGCATGGCCTGTAGCCAGTAGGGGGCTGGACATCACCTGCGACATGGTGAGGGCAGTGATCCTGGGGGGTTATCTCCGACTTCCAACTGGCCTCACTTGCATCTCAGAGATATCACCTGCCAAATCAGGAGTTTCCAGCATCTGAAAGAGGCCAGAAAGTGGGAACTGAGTAACTTGTATAGACGAAGCCCCTGCCTCCCTCCCCCACAAACATCCTTATCTATTTTTTGAAAAGCATGGGTTCTAGAACCGCACTGCCTGGGTTTGCATTACTGGCTCCACCACTTACTAGCTACGTAAGCTTGGGTAACTTAATTGACTTCTCTGTGCCTCACTTTCCTTATCTATAGATGAATTAATATTTGTAAAAGTTTTAGAACAGTGCCTGGTATATAATACACATTATACAAGTGATTATTAAATAAAGTAACTTTGACAGATGTTTATTGAATATCTATTATGTCCCAGGCATTGAATAAATACAAGCTAGTGTTTATTGAGTAATTACCATGCACGCAGGCACTCCTGTTTACACATAACGCCTTTTTAATCCTCATAGGAACTATGTGAGGTAGGAGCTACTGTCAACCCATTTTATAATAAGAGAATGGAGACATGGAGAGGTAAGTAACTTGCAGGAATGGACCCCAGGCCATATGATGTCAGGGTCTATGAACTTAGCTTCTACTCCGTGTGATCTGGTTGGTGAAATAGGCAGGTACGCAGGCGAGCAGTAATAACTAGTGTCTTGAAGGAGAAGAGATGGGCTTTGTAGGCCCTGGTGAGGAAATCATGGAGGACTTCCTGGAGGAAGAAATATGTAAAGGGAGGCAAGAAGGTAAAATGGGAGCTAGCTAGGCACCGCAGGTAGGAGTGAGGAGGCAGGGCAGCATTCAGAGTAGAGGGAATAGTGTGTGAGAAGGCCCACCTGACAAGAGTAATTATGAGGCATCACTGAACGTTCAGGAAACAGTACACCTGGGGTGGATGGAGGGCGAGAGGGGGCAGAGGAGCCAGGCTGGCCAGACCCTGCAGCGCCTTGTACACTGAGCGTGGGAGGGAAGACTCAGCCCTGAGGGCAATGAGGAGCCACAGAAAAGTTTGAGCAGGAGAGTGACATCATCAGAGGATATTCACTCCCCAGGGGCTCATCTGGGAAAGGGATGTCCCAACTGCCTCACTACCTTGCTTCGGAAAGTTTTTCCCATTGTCTAAACTTTGTGCCACAGGCTAGTTTCTTATTGGTGAGGCTGGGGAAGAGGCTACCTGAAAAACTGTGTGGACCTGGGACATGTTGATTGCACTCCCACTGCCTGCTTGGAGCTACGCTGCCTGCACACCCCAGTGTGCCCCGACTCTGCTTCTCTGCCTTTTGCCAAGATGCCCCCACCATCACCTGCTTTAGACCCCAGGATAGGAAAAGGCATTCAAGACCAGCCTGGGGCAAGTGACATGAATATAGACTTAGATTCCAAATCCCAGCCCAAACAGTTCCTTACTATTTGACTGTTTCCTTATCTGCAAAATGGGGAAAGAATTCCTGCTCTGTGCCCGCCCAGAGAGTGGTGTGGAGCCAACAAGATGCTGCTTGTGAAAGTATTTGGATAATTCTAAATACTGCTTAGAAATAAGGGCTCATAGACTTGCTCCCCTCCTGACTTAACTGAAATGCCAGGATCAAACCAAGTCTTCAATCCCATTAAATAAAGCCATATAAAAGCTGCCCCTGTGAACAGCACTTTCTTGATCTCAAACTGGCCTGCAATAAGAATTCTTAATTGTGCTTGTTGAAAAGTCGATTTATGAATCCCAATTAGGCTGCTTGCATTTCCTCAGCAGCAGTTTTCAATACCACCGAACCTTCCTTCTTCCTGAGATGAAACTATTTTTGGTGGGTGCAGGATAATTACAAAAACATAAAAGGACCCGCCCGGTACTAGAGCAGCTGCTTCAACAGTTCTGTTAGGAGCCTTGAGGACAAGAGGGTTTTAATGCAAATTTAAACTACTGGATTTTAAGTGAATTCTGGGTGAATTTGGTTGAAAATAGTTGTTTAGAGTCATGTGTATCACCAGAAGGAAAACTAGAGGTTAAAATATGGGATTGTATAACACGGTGAACCTTGAGGTGATATTAAGTTTAACACCATGAATATAAATAAGTTCCTTCATGAACTGGTACGAATGTATGACACTTGTACAAAGAGTTAATAATAAAGCGGTATATGGAGGGAATGTATGTAATGCAAGGTTCACACTATATTCAACAGTAATATCTTATATTCTTTCATCAACAGTAACAAGTGTACCACACCAACAGTAGGGGTCAATGATGGGGCTGGGGATAAGAGGTAGGGGGTGTTTTGGGGTTTTCTTTTTTTATGTCTTTATGTTATTTTTCTTTTTGGAGCAATGAAACTGGTCTAAAATTGAGTGTGTTGATGATTGCACAACTAGTGATGACACTGTGAGACACTGTATATTTTGAATGGATTATATGGTATGTGAATATATCTCAATAAAATTTGCAGCTAAAAAAATAAAAAAAAAAGAAAAGAAATAAGGGCTCAGAGAGTACAATACCCTCATAATAATAATAATAAAATAATAACAAACAGCTCACCATGTGCCAGGTACTGACATTTAACCGTCTTACCATCCTAGGAAGTATTGCAACCCTATTGCCAGCCCATTTTATAGACAGAAATACTGAGGCCCAGAGGTTTAAAAATTTGCGTAGGCTGCACAACTAGATTCAAACCAGGCTGTGGGATTTTGGACTCTCACCTCCTTATGCCACAAGGAGTTCAATGCAGACGGACACCAGAGCCCAGAGAGGGGTGTGATTTGCTCAAAGTGGCGCAGTAAGTTACTGAGAAGAGGCAGCTCCTCTTTTTCCCCCCCGCCTCCACTGGCCCCTGTGGCTTCTGCAGGCCCTATGCCAGAGTTCCCCTTGGCTGGGTCCCAGGGGCGGGCAACACATCCCGGGTGCGGGAAGCTTGTCTATAAATGGCAGTGGCAGGAAGCCGGGCCTCCGTGCTCTTTCCCAGGGGCAACTGAGGACACAGAGCCCTGGCTTTTCCCCTACATACTCCAAGTGACCTGGGTTTGTTGGGACCGGATCTTGGCGAACCTCACGGTTTTCTGGCTGGGCCTGCAGAAGAGGTGGGGTTACTGACTTCACAGAGCACATGTCCTGGGGACTGGCTCTCTTCCCAGGACCAAGACCCAGGATCTGGGTGCTGCTTTTGTGCTACCCTGGACAAGCGTCCTTTCCTCTCTGGGTCTCAGTTTCCCTTTTTGGATAATGGAGACATAAAAATAGTAGATACTCTATGTGCGCATTTCAGTTTCCCAACAGTTCTGTGAGGTGGGTACTATTGCGGGGCTGAGGGGTTAAGGGTCAAGGTCAATGTATGCTCAAGTTCATATAACCAGCAGGTGGTGGACTGGGGTTTGCACCCAGGCAATCCTGGCTCCAGTTCCATGCTCTCACCCTATGCTGCCACTTCATAGGTTTAAGTGTCTTTTCATCTCTGCGCCTTCTGTGATTCTAGAACTGAGTGGGATGACCAGGGATTAAGCCGCCCCTTGGGCTCTTCAAATGCTTCTCAGTTTTGGTGCTCCCGGGACCACCACTGGATCTCCCAGGGTAGAGGCTGAGCCTCGTTCCTTTGTGCCAGCCCCTCTCCCCCGGCCCCCTTCCCCATTACCTCATACTCCTCTAGCTCTTTCTTTCCTGCTCTAAACGATAGGGGAGGGTCCCTGGTATAGGGATGGGGGTGCCTGTAGGGGGTAGGGAGTTCTCCTGCCAGCTCTGTCCTTATGGCTACCCCCCACCTCCCCGCTTCAGACTCAAACCTCTCTCTGTTCCCAAGACCTTCGGATGCAGTGGGAACCTGGTGCCTTGGCAAATCCCCTCTTCCATCTCATTGCCAACCTCTTTTCTGGACTTATTCTGTCCTTCCTACAAGCCCAAGTTGGTGAGCGGGAGTGGGAGGGGGGTGAGGGTGAAGCTTGAATCACCCAAAAGAGCACTTTATCTCAGCAGCCACACCCTCCACCCTTGATGCCCCGTCCAAGGAGAGGGGCTGCTGATTCCTCCCAGACCCAGCCAAGTGGGACCTGCCGCAGCAGGTGCGGTACTTGGTGGCAGAGGGGACAGGGACCCGCAGGATCAGGGAAGACCAGGAGTGGACCTCTGAGGCGGGGCTGGGAGGCCCGAGGCCTGTACTTTCCCCTCCCTGGGCCTCAGCTCCTTCATCTGTACAGATTTGGTCCCCCAAAGCACTGCATTCCAGGATCTGTGCGCACCCACAGCCTCCTCCCCATTTCTTTCCACCTTCACTCTGAGGCCCTAAGAGACATGGAGAAGCTGAGGACAAATGAGTCAGGGCTGGAGGGGGGCATGGGTGCCCCTCTCCTCTTAAAGAGTGAGGGCGCCTACCTGGTGTCCACGGAGGCGGGTGGGATGCAGAGTGCTCCGAAGTCCAGGTGAGGAGTGATGGGAGGCGCCTTCACCTGCAGCCCGCCTTAAGAGCTGTCCCCACCCCGCCCTCCCTCCCCTGGGGCCCTCCACGTGGCCCTGACGGCCTGCAGGCCCCGCCCCTCCAGACGGATTTCTACAAGCTCAGGTGGGACGGCCAGCTGGGCAGGGCAGGTGAGGTCCTGGGTGGTGGCCTGGGGCCAGGTACATGTAAGCGCCCCCCGCCCCCAGTCGTCCCGCTTGGCCCTCTGGTGTGGGGGAGCCTGGCTGGGGCGGGGCGCTGCTTGCACTGAGGTGTGCTGGGGACACCCTCAGCCACGTGCCAGCGGGGACAGGGGCCGTGGGCTGGCAGAGAGAGAGAGGCAGACAGAGAGAGAGCCACGGGTGGGAGACCCCTGCGCAGGGGCTCACTGGAACCACGGCTGGGCCCGGACCCTGGTTTCTCTCCTTTTTTCCTTTCCCGGTGATGTCCTTTGGCTGGGAATGGGGCTTCTGTCAGCGGAGGAGGCACTGAGCGTCTGGAGGGCCTCGGGAGGGTCCTCCATGTTTGTAACTGGGTGTCCTTCTCAGGGGTCCCAGAGTGGAAGCTCCACGTGGGGGCGATGGCAGGAGGTCCAGAGTTCAAGTGGTTCCTCTCTGTGGCTCCTACTTCCTCTGGTCCAAGCATATTGCGCTCAGGTGGCGGGGGTGGGCGTGGGGGTTTCCAGCCAGTCAGCCATGTGGCGGAAAGACAGTGGTGGCCGAGCCAGCCTAGGCAGGCTGGTGTGGACTGGGGGGCTGGCAGAGCCCCCTCCCAGGGACACGCGGTGATCCCGGCAGGGGCTAACTGGGGGGTGGCTGAGGAATGGGCTGCCCAGTGTCCCCATGACGTCCACTGTCCTCGTGACATGGCTTCTGGCCTTAAAGCTCCTTGTGCCTGCAACGTTCTTGGAGGGTGATAACTAAGCAGGGTTGTAAAAGGCATCTCCTTTAGATGGTGGCATGGAAAGGGGGCGCCATGTGTCCACACTGCCCGCTGGCACGGGGCTTGGTGAGCACTCATGTCTCTGAGCCTCGGGGTGGCTGCTGCTCTGAACCAGGGTGCCCCCCACCCCAGCAGCCTCACCCTCGGCCTGCAGGGTCTCTCCAGGGTGGAAGGGGCAGGTCACAGGGTTGGGACGGCCCTGAGGATGGCTTCGCCTTCACAGCAGACCTTCCGGGCCGGGCCAGAGGAGCCCCAGCCTCGCCGGGCCTGTGCCTGGGAGAGCCAGGGAAGGCTGGTGGCTTTGGGTGGCATCTGACTGCTTTTTCCCAAGTAACCCGTCCAAGGAAACCCGATCCCAGCCTCAGCTGCCCCCAGGCCCCATCCGCTCCCCCCACCTCCCACAGCTTCCCCAAGAACTTCAAAACCCACCCTCTCCCTGGCTGATGGGGGCACCTACCCCTCCTGAGAGTAGGGGGTCTTGTTTTTTATTTTGAAGTACTAGTGTGTCTCTCACTAAAGAAGAGGGGAAATCAAGCAAATAAGCAAGCAAATAAAATGTATTTCTGATAGGGTTTTTATTTCCGGTAGAGAACCTCAGTATTCATCTACTGAAAGCATTTATTGAGCACCTGCTGTATTAAGGCACTAGGAAGCAGAGATAAATGGGAGGAGGTTCTGGCTTCCAAGGAGCCTATACTCCGTGCTCTGTGCAGGACACTCAGAAGTAAACAAGGCCAGTACATCCCAGCAGGTGCGAGTGTCCAGGCAGTCAGAGGGCTACAGCTGTGACACCCTCTATGGTAGCCATTTGTCACATGTGGCTTGTCTGATCTGAGATGTGCCCTAGTTGCAAAATCCACTTCAAATTTCAAAGACTCTGTAAGAAAACAAAAAGAGCAAACTATCTCGTTAATAATTTTTGTACTGGTTACGTGTTGAAATGATAACATTTGGGATATATTGGGTTAAATAAAATATGGTTTCAAAATTAATTTCACCTGTTTTCAGTTTTTAAAACGTGGCTACTAGAAAATTTAGAATTGCATACGCGGCTCACATTGTATTTCTGTTGCACAGGTTCGTGCTACAGAAACCCCTGCCCCAGGGAGCCAGGAAAAGCATCTCATGTTGAGGAGGGGTATTCAAAGTGGGGGTGGGAACCAGCAACACTAGAGTGGAACGCAGGATGAGCATGGGAAGAGTCCTGGGAGGAGAATCTGGAGAGATGGTGTGTGCACAGCACCTGGCCTCCCCCACCCTTCTCCTGGCGAGCTTCCTGAGCTAGAGGGGCTGGGTGCTGCAAGCTGTGTTTCTCAGCCTCCCTGGCTGCTAGAGTTCTGGTTATGCCAGAGGCTCTGTCAGCTGCGTGGACTTGGGGGAGGTATTTGGAAGATGGAGCGTTTTCTTTCTGCTGCTTGGCTATTTGCTGCTGGTAAGCATGGTTGTGGAGAGCTTGGCTGGTTTTTTGTTTTTGGCAGCTGCCTTTTAGCATCCATTCTCTAACTTCATTGGTAATCGTTATCTACATGGCTTCCTGATTTGGGTCACAGTTAATGGTGGCGGGGGCAGCTCCTGGTTCTCTACCTTCCTGAAGGCCCCAGAGGGGCAGCTCCCCTAGTGGGTCGGTTGGGCCATGTTTTCCAGGGAGCTGTTCTTGCAGGTGTGACTGGAGGCTCCTCCCCCAGCCTTCCCAAGGATTTTGTAAGCATGGAATTACCTGCGCCAGATTCCTTTCTGCTTAAGTTAGCTCATGTGGTTTCTGATTCCTGAAGGTGGGTTGGGCCAGGGGTGGAGGCCTGGATTTTTCTGGACAAGGGAGATTAAAAGCAGGGCAGGAGAAAGGAGGGAAAGACATGAACACATTTGTGCCCTAGAAGCATCACTTCCCTTCAGAAGGGGTCTGAGCCTCCCAAGAGGGTGGCAGAGCTGCAGCCTTGCTTTTCTCTGGGCCTTGCTCTTTGCTGGGGCTAAGGCAGATACCAAAGGTTGCGAGAGATGTTCTTTGCTATGATGGGGCAGAGAACTGACCTGGGTGTTTAGCCTCCTGACCGTTCTAGTCTTCTGTAGAATGCCATCTGAAATTGGTAGGAGGAAGGACTGCCAACAGAGACAGTCATGAGAACTTGGGTGACCAAAACACCAGACTCTGCACTGAGGTCCAGAGGAAGCAGAGCAGGTAAAAGGCCAGACCTGACCCTCTGAGCACTTGCATTCACACTTCGACTCCATCCCCAATTTGCTGTGATGGTCCAGGGACCCTCTCATGACCTCTGGATTCCCCTCTGAGCAGGAAGAGAGTCATTGCTTTCCTGTTGCAATGGAGGGATGATGAGGAGAGGAATAAATTCCTGCTTGTTCCATAGGGAAAGGGATTCTGGCCACTAAGCTGGGGTTGCCCTCAGGTGGTGGGGCCCCACCACAGTTCTCACTCATCTCTGTCTGGACCCCTTAGCTATAAAATGCACATGCCCGAAACTCCATTGCACCCCCTTTACTGCAGGTGAGGACCAATCCCGGAGCACCTTTCTTATGAATGCCTCCTCCCTGCAGACCCTGATGACAGAGCTGGAGGGACCCTTAGGCACTTTGACATCCGTGATCTCAGACTTTATTGTGCACACATCCTATCGGCAAAAACATATTTGAGCAGCTACCCTTGATATCTATTTATGAACTTTATACACCGCACACATGAACTACATACATGAATATTTATTAGTATGCACATCGCACACATATATGTACATTATAAAACCTCATGTGTTTTATATATGTATAAACTATATATTGTGTCCATTATTACATTGTGTACATTACCAAACTATAGAAGCAGGAATAAATAAGATGACAGCAAATATAAAAGAAATACCATTTTAAAGTAATTTTATGGTGCTCACTTTGGCAGCACATATACTAAAATTGGAATGATAGAAGATTAGCATGGCCCTTGCACAAGGATGACATGCAAATTTGTGAAGCGTTCCATATCTGCAAAAAAAAAGTAAAGTAATTTTATGGCATTTCATTTAATGATTGTACAAAATCTTTGCTCGCACAATGAGAGCAATGTGATTGAATGTACTTCGTTATTTTTGAAAATCTTGGTTTAACACTTTGTGGAACAATGATTGAATATCTGGTTTTAAATTCTGTTTATTTCGATACTCAATTCTAATAGCTATCACAGCTGAAAAAGGTCTCACGAAGATTCCTATAGCCAACAAACAAGGTGCCCTGTGGGCTCAGCTTATTAAGTCATGGCATTCATTTTTCTATTTTCAATTCCATCCACCAATTATGCAAAGGTTTTGCTCAAAATTGGCTCCCAAATTTTCTTCTTGCATGTCAATCAGTTGTTCTTGCAAAGAAATCAGAATATGTTGCATTTTAATACTCTTAGCAAATGGATTTAAACCCACTCAAACTCTTCATTTGGAAGATTTTAAAAGCAAGTTAAAAAATTCTTTTTTGGGTCCTTTTCAGAGGGTGGATAGGAGAGTTTTTTTTTTTTTTTTTTTTTTACAGGGAACACACAAAGCTTTACAGGGAACACACAAGCAACAAAATCATCTAACAATGGGCGTACTTTCCAACTTTATTTCTAAGTGCTCTATCATACCATTTTTCTTCCAAAACAGTTATTTCTTTACCAATTGTTTAAATTTTCCTTTACCCTGATGAAAACAGATTTCAGTTTTGGAAATCTCTGCTGTAGCACTCAATAGATACCCCTTGTTTTTCCTTTGCGATATGTCAGACAAGAGTGTAGGATTAGGGGAATCTTTGTTATTTTCTTGCTGTTTCTTTGCAGAAATCTTTTTAGGCCACTTGTCCTTTTTAAAGGAAGGGTAATTTAGTTTAAATCAGACATTATAATCTGTAATTCCAGTGAACTGGGCATATGCAAACGGCAATCATGTCAGGATTAATGAGCAACCGAGTGCTGGTGCCACCCCCAGGTTCTCTGCTGATGGAGCAACCTCACTGCCCTCCAGAAATCCACTAAGGCAGGGGCATATGACTGGCCAACGAGCAGACTGAACGAGGATGCCTGGGTTAACTATATGTCAATATCGGTAGAGTTGAATGTGTTTCTTACTTTTAGACAGAAATACACGTAAGTGTATAAATATAGACATTCTAGCATTTTCTTCCTACGTGCCAGTGAATCACTCTGTGCTACCCTTGGGCATGTGCACCTTGCTTTGGAGGCCAAATCTCACTGGATAGATGGGTCAGCGGGGGTGGGGGGGTGAAGGGGGTGGTTCTCTAGGGTCCCCAGGCGTGGTGACAGAGCCCGATTGAAACTCAGGTCACATGTGTGTGAGGTGATGCAGGGGGTTAGTGCGGGCCCCCACCCCTGCTGCCCAGGGTCCTGGGGCCCTAGGAACACTTGCTCTCCTGGGGCACAGGGTCTGGGCCTTGACCTCTGCTCTGTGCTCTCAGGGTGCAGCACAGATGCCCTGTCTCCCAGTGAGTCCCAGCATACGTCTCACTAGACGGCCCAAAGCAGCCTTTTACAAATACCACCCCCCCTCCCCTCTTCCCTCAGGGCACATATGGAATCGGGCCAGTCAGACAGATTGAGATCGCTATGACCTGGGATAGAGCTGTGGCTCTCTGAACCAAATCCTTTGTACTTAGCCTGGGAACATAATTCGCTGATTCTTACACCATAGAGTTAAGCCTGAAAAGAAAACCAGCCACCTGTTTCCAAAAGCAGGCATGCCGCAGGCAGGCTGGGGGCTTACCGCAGCAGCCCTCGTGCCTCCCTTGTTTGGTTGTAACTCTCGTTCTCCCTGGGTAGGGAAGACGTAGGGACACTCCCGGGGGCATTGGCGCCTGTGCCCTGCTCCTGCCCGAGAGCAACCATGACCCAGGCAGCCAGGCCCTCTGCAGAGGGTCGCTGGCCAGCGTCAGGGCGGGGACCGTGCGCTCCTGCGTGGCCCTAGGCCCAAGGTGAGCTCATCAGAGGAGAAGTCTTCCTGCCAAGCCTGGCGGGTGAGTAAGAGGACACGCCATGCTCTCGGACCTCCCTGCCCGCGTGCTCCTGGCCCTCGGCTGGCATGCCCCCTCTTGTGCCCACTGAGTGAGCGCAGCTCCGTTGTCACTACCCACACCGGGCAGCTCTTCGCACACACCACCCCTGGAGCCACATGTGGCCAAAGGGTGAGGCTATGACGTGTGTTCCCTAAATTTGAATCCCTCTCCTCCGGGGCAATACGGTGAGACTGTATTTCTCCGCTTCACCTGCAGGAAGTGAGATGGGGCCACGGGCTGAGTGTTGGCCAGTGGATGTGGCTGAAGAGATGTAAACCATGGGCACGCCCTGGTCTGGTCCTTGCCCCCTGGGTTTGCTTTCTTCCTGCCTGCTGGCCAGAGGCAGGGCCAGTGTCACCAGATTTGGGGAAGCAACATAATGGAGGAGTTAAACATTTGGACTCTGGAGTTGGACTCCCATTGAGAGGCCATGTGTGTCTTGGAAAGTTGCTTAATGCCTCCCAGCCCCAGTTTCCTCACCTGTAAAATGTACATATGTCAAGGGGGTATTTGGAGGTTTAAATGACATAAGACATATGCTGTCATTGGCACAGACTGAGCAGTCGGTAAATGGTAGTTGTTATTACTAGGTTCATCTATCCTGCTAGACTGAGAGGGAGTCCTGAAAGGCAGGGACCTTGTTTGATTCATCTCTCTGGACCCTGATGGGCCTGGCACAATGTCCGTTGGCAGGTGGTTCCTGCTCCAAGTTGCCCCTGGTGTAATGGGGGGAGAGGACCCAGATCTCCCTGCTGTAACCCAGGGCAGACAGGGTCGCATGCTGGAGAAGGGGCACAAGTAAAGTGCTTCCTGGGGGAGACAAATTCTGCCTGGGCTTCATGGAGGAGGTGGCATTTCAGTCTGACCTTGAAGGAAAAATGGTGGATGGTGGGTGCTTTAGTTTAAGCAAAGTTCTCAGGAGTAAAGTCTTGAGGCAGGAAAAAGCTGACCCCATCTGGCGTGTCTCCCCCACTCCCCTGACATTTTCAAGGCCTGTGGAAAGATTACACCTGGAGGCTGTGGTAGGCAGAATTCTAAAGATTCCTGCCCCCTATCCCCTTCTACCTCTGGCTCCAAGATTCCTGTTCCCTGGTTCCTCAATCAAATACTAATCTAGTAAGTTGGGAAGATTTTGCTGATGTAATTAGAGTACTGAGTCAGTTGATCTTAAAATAGGGACACCATCTAGGTGGGTCTGACCCAATCAGGTGAGCCCTGAATAAGCAGAGAATTTTCTCCCTTCTGGTGGGAGAAGGGAAGTCAGAGAGATTTGAAGCCTGAGAAGGATATGATTTGGGAGCAACCCTGGCTAATAGTCAGCAAGGAAATGGAGAGCTCAGCTACTATCACGTGAAACTGAATTCTGCCAACAACCCCGATAAGCCTGGAAGTGGCGTCTTCCCCAGAGCCTCCAGATGAGAGCCCAGTCCCTCTGATACCTGATTTTGGCCTTGTGCATGGAAACGCAAGCAGAGTTGAGCCCACCTGGGCTTCTGAACTCCAGACCTGTGAGCTACAAAAAACGAGTATTCTAAGCCAGCAAACTTTGGCTCTGGCTTTATAATTTATTATGCAGTGATAGAAAACAAATACAGAAACCCAGATACCACAAGTTTAAATGTTCAAAAGTCAAAAATCAAGCTTGTAAACTGTTACAGCAAATAAGTTCTATCCATCTCCTTTGACACATATATCACTGAAATGACCTGGAGAGCCACGGTCAAGTTTAGAATTCTCTGACAGTTTGGAGTTCTGTGCTGCAAGGCAACTGCCTGGGGAGGGAAGCCCCTTAGGTCCCAGTCCCTAGTCCGAGGTCTGACCCTTCTTCTCTCCCTATCCCCAAGTCCGTCCTGTACTAGAAAGTGGGGACAGCCCGGCCCGGACACGCCAAATTCCATTCATTCCCCTGCTGTTCCTAGCCTGCCTCTTTGGCCCGAGGCATGGTCTGCCTTTGTGAGAACGAACCGAGGGAAGAGAATCGGGACTGTTTGTGCAAGATGTACCATAGTTGAGCGGGTAGATTTAGCTTTGGTAGGTAGTTTGGGCCGACAGGCTCCTCAGCCCACGGGGAGGGCCAGAGCAGGGTCTCTCTGTATCTGGGAACTAGGGCAGAGGCTTTCTCTTTTCGTTTTCACTGTGGTAACACACGTATAACATAGAAGTTACCATTGGTGACATCTAGTGCGTGCCCGGTGTTGCGTCATCATCACCACTGTCCAGTTCCAGGACATTTTCATCATTCCAGAAAAACCTGGACCCAATAAGAGTTACTCCCCAAACCCCCTCCTCCCCACCATGCCCCGGCTGCTACTAATCTGCCTTCTGTCTCTATGGATTTGCCTTTTCTGGACCCTTCACGTAAATCAAATCATACTATGCATAGCCTTTAGTGTTTTGGCTTATTTCACTCGGTATAATGTCCTCGAGGTTCATCCATGTTGCAGCATGTGTCAGTATTTCCTTCCTTTTTATGGCGATATAATATTCCATTATATGGCTTTGCCACATTTGCAAGGGCCTTTCTTTCCAGGATCCAAGGCATTACTGCGCTGAGGATGGGGGAGGGGAGGGTAGAGGGAAGTCTACCAGTAGCCCTGCTTCCTTGTCCCTTTCTCCTTGAGGTCTGTGACTCTAGAAGATGCCTCTGAGGCCTGGGGACCCGGGAGACAGTGAGTCTCACCACGCTCTCTAGTCTTTGCAACCTGATCCTGCAACATTGCCCGTCGCCGGCAGCAGCATCACACACAGCTGGCATAGACTGGTCCCCAGAGGATGCTTCTTTTTTGGGGTTCCTAGCTGTCTCCAGTCAGGCTACCCCAGCCAAGTCTGGAAAGATCTGGAGGAAATTTCTGGTAACAGGTCTGAGGTCACCCAGGGTTGGGAAGCTGGGGAAGGAAGGAGCACGTGGCCTCAGGAGCTGGGATTGCTCAACCACTGGGCCTGGAAGGTAGAGGGAGCCCAGCCTGGCACTGTGCAAAGCAATCAGCCCCACACCCAAATAGAGGCTTAGATCTTCACTAGCCAAGGCTGTTTTACGGGGAAATTTAATTCTACATTATTTGTTTTCGGCTCTGCAGATGGCCTAGCCGAGCAAACCACGGGAATCTCATTTGAAGAGGAATTTGGCCCCTGGAGCCCCCTCCCCACTTGCTGGTGGGAGGGTGCCAAGACTTTGGTTGCCTCCACTACACCAGCAAACCCCAAACCACAGGAATGCAGTGGGGTTGCCTGGGGACAGTGGGGGTGGTGGTGGTGGCTGGACAACGAGTGGGCTGTGAGCCCTGTGCCTGCGTCACATGGGGTCAGCTGTTTTGTGACAAGAGCCCAGGACTCGGAGCCCCCAGGCCTTGACTTGAGTCTGGGCTCTGCCCCTCTGGTGGCAGGATCATGGGTGGCTGTGTCCGAGGCTAACCACGCTCACCGGGCCACTCCGGCCCTCAGCTGTGCCTCGAGAGGGAAGCCGCAGAGCAGGCCCTTGATGGCTGGCTGGGACGGCGGGAGGTGAGCAAGGGCAGAAATTCTAGTCGCTGGGCTCTGCTGGCCGAGTTGGAGAGGCACCAAGAGCTCACCGGCATCTCCCGTATCAGGGAAAGGGAGCCATGTCGATTATGGCATCCGTTATGGGGCAGGTACCACTCCAGACACTTTAAATAATTCATCGTGTTTTCTCCTCCCAGCCATCCTACGGTGTGGCTAGTATTATTCCTTTTTCACAGGTGGGGAAACCGAGGAAGGTGAAGGGACTCCCCAACCTGCGATCACTAAGGGCAGAGGCGGGTGGAGGGCAGCAGTCCCCTAACAGCTGTGCTCTCTGCAGAGCCCTCCCACTGGGTCCCCAACCTGGCCTCTGCTTGCTTTTTTGGGGCGCTGAAGTTTTGAGCAGGAGCAGACCCCAAGCAACTTGGTAGGAGTCCCCCAGGCAGATACCAGCTCTATCCCCTGATGTTCTCTCTGGTCATTTGGCCCTTGGGTAAAGCCCAGCAGCCGTGAAGTCAAAGCCATCTTTTGTGCCCAGTGGGACAGAATCTCCTTGCTTTGCCCACATTTAAAGCCTGTCTGTTGGCCTCATCCTGCCTCTGGTCCTGAGAGAGGGTGGATGGCCTGGTGCATCCTGTCCCCACAGGGTCTGTTGGCGGGGGGTAGGAGTGCCACCCTGGTAGGTGAAGGGCAGCTCCAGAGGGCTCTTGTCTTAATATGCATGTGTCACTGTACTGGGTGGCTCCGTTCAGCAAAGGAGGGAGGGTGGGAAAGAACTCAGCTTTCCATTCCAGCTCTGCCACCATCCGGCTGTGCTTAGTGGACCCAGTCACTTAATTGGATTGGCAATTATTTAAGGAGGGTTTCCTGGGGGCAGTCTATGTGCTAGGGGCGGGGAGAGCAAAAGTGAAATAATGAATGCCCTTGACTAGCAAGGGGCTGGTAGTCTAGCAGGGAGGCAGCTCTGTGGCCAAACCATGACCACGTCAGGGCAGCCTCTCCATAGAGGATGCATAAAGTCCCGTGGGAGCCTGGGGGAACCAGGGTAGGCTTTCCATAGGAAGCAGGGCCTGAGCTGAGACCACAAGGGTCATTTGCCACATGGACAAAGCAGAGGGCATTGCGTTTATAAAGTGGATGCAGCAAGTGCAAAGGAATGGATGTGTGTAAGGGAATTGGAAATAACTGAGAACAGTTGTGGAGTGTGTAAGGTGGGGACAGTGGTAGTGATGGCGTGGGGTTGTTGGGTGGGTGAGGGACTGATGCCAACGTGAAAGCCTCTACACCACACAGAGGGGCGTGAACTTGATCTTCAGGGGTGCGGGGAGGATTGAAGGATATCGAGCAGAGGCGGACACAATCACATCTGTGCTTTGGGTAGTTCACATGGGGCTGCCTCTGGGATGACCTGATGGAGGATGGGGGGTAGCCAGGAGGCTGATGTAGTGATGGGGGGTGGGCAGGGGTGGTGAGAAACTGGTGTCCTGAGAGGGGCAGTGACAGAAAGGAGGGGGAGAGGACGGGCAGCTGTGTTGAGAGCAGAGGACAGGATTGGGGGGTCGGTGTGGGTGGGTGTTGTGATTGCTGGTTGTGGGAGGTGGGGAGAAGGGAGCTGGCTTCTGGTTTGGGCGACTGGCTAATTGGGGGTACGATGCATCGTAATGCAGGAACAGGAGGTACAGGCCTGATGGTGGGGATGCAGGGTAGTAAGAACTAAGTTTGGGACCTGATGATTTGAGAAGCTCGTGGGACATCCAAAGGGAGACATCCAGTTGACAGTTGACTGATATAAGGATTTTGTGACTGGAGGAAAAATTAGGGCTGGGATTAAAGATTTGGAGTAAGTTATAGGTTTACGGAATTATTTAAATAATGTTGAGGCTGGTGTGTTTCAAACTTTTTTGACTGTGACCCACAGTAAAAAATATATTTTATGCTGGGACCCAGTTCATATAACGTATATATAACTAGAACAATGCTTATCCTTAGTATGTGGGTTGCTCTGATATCCTATTCTATTCTGTTTCTTTCTTTCTTTTCTTTTTTAACCTTTTTTTTAAATTGTGTAATATAACATATTTACAAAGCAAAGAAAGAAAAAAGCAATATTTTGCAAAGCACTCTTTAACAAGTAGTGACAAGACAGATCCCAGAGTTTGTCATGGTATGGGCTACCATACCATCATTTCAGATTTTTCTTTCTAGCTGCTCCAGAACATAGGAGGCTAGGAGGAATAAGTATATATTTTTAATGATCACAATTGACTTTTTTTTCTTTTTGTGAAAAACAACATATATACAAAAAAGCAATACATTTCAAAGCACAGCACAACAATTAGTTGTAGAACATATTTCAGAGTTGGACATGGGTTACAATTCCACAATTTTAGGTTTTTACTTCTAGCTGCTCTTAGATACTGGATACTAAAGGACATATTAATTTAATGATTCAGCAATCATACTCATTTGTTAAGCCCTACCTTTTCTGTATAGCTCCACCATCAACTTTGATCTTTATCTCTCTCTTTAGGGATGTTTGGACTACGGCCATTCTAGCTTTTTCATGTTGGAAGGGGCGGTCAATGGTATGGGGTAGGGAGATGGAAATAGCTGATGCTCTGGAGAGGCTGGGTCCTCTAGGTTTCAGGACTTATCTGGTCCAGGGTTACCCTAGTGCATAGAACCTTTGTAGAATCTTATATATTGCCCTAGGTGTCTTTTTTTTTTTTTTAATGCTGATTGTGACTAACTAGATGGATTGGAGTTCTGTAGTTTGAAAACTGCTCTAGACGCTAAACTAGGTGCTAAATACTCAGGAGAAAGGGACCTGGACCCCTTCACTCACCACTGTACGCCCAGGGCATAGCTCAGTGCAGAAAGCACTCCATTAATATTTGTTGAATGACCATACAAATACATATGAATAAGTGAATGAATTGCCTACCCCACCCAAACATTCACAAAGTATGGCTTTGATCAGATTCTTCCGGTGCTGAAAGAAATCAGCCCACTTCCTGTGGCTTTGATCTGCAGCCTGAATTCTAAAAGCTGCCCTGCCTCAGCCAACAGCTCCTATAGCTCATTTCCTGCTTTCTGGGCACCTTATCTCTCTCTCTCCAAATAGTCCTCAAGTTTCTCTTTCCATGTGAGTATGTGCCCTGAGTTCCTCCTCCCCATATCTTTGGCACCAGGTTGGGGCTGACCTTTTAGGTCAAGTTCTTCCCAAATCCCAGCCCTTGGAGGTGCAAGGAATTCCTAGGTCAGGTGTGTCTCTGCTCCAGGCTTCTGGCCTGGAGCGGCTAGGCCTGGAGCTGGGCATTGTCTACAGGGACTGGTGGTCTTGGGGTGGGAGGGAGGCATGGATGAAACAGCTGCGCAAATGTATAATGACAAACTGCAAGAGATGCCACAAAGGGAAATTTGAGGTTGCCTTGAGGATGTGTAATGGGGGCATACCTCTGGGAGAGGGTGGAAGGCTTCCCCAAGGGGCAATCAACCTGAGACCTGGATTAGAATGGAACTAGCCAGGCAAAGGAGAGAGAAAGGGCTTGCCAGGTGGCCCAGAAACTGCAAGTGCAAGGTCCTGAGGTGGGAGCCTTAGTGGTCAAGAGGAGCAGAGGGGAGCAGTGTGGCTGGAACACAAACAATATCTTTACAGGGACTGTGAGGCTGGAGAGGTGGCTGGAGAGGTGGCTGGTGCTAGAGATTTTGGATTTATTCCAAGAATAGTGGGGTGCAACAGAGCATTGGATGAAGGTCAATGACACTGGGTTTGGAAAATCCTTTGTCTGTAGCATGGTCAAAGGATGGGGGCTGGGGTGGGGTGGATGGTGGCTAAGTAAGGAAACCAGGAGACTAGCTCTGAGGTGAAGGTGCAGCGGAGAGGCAGAGAGGTAACCGGCTTTGAGAAATACACTATTTAGTAGATAATTTGTACATTCAATACTCTTTACACACCTACCATGAGACTGCCCTGTGCCAAGTGCAGCTCAGGGCTCTGCCCTCAGGCAGCTCAGTCTTCCTGGTAGGACACCACCACTCCCGCCCCCAGCTGGAAGCAGATGCAGCCAGGTTGAAAGTGCAGGACACTGGGGAAGTTCAGAGGGCGCAGGTCCCATGGAGTGTGTCCCGTGGTGCATTTACAGAGGCAGGACCCTGCTACCCCTAGGCACACTGCTTTAGCTCCCACCAGAAGAGAAGGCAGGTGCTTCCCTACCTCTTACCCACAGTCATTTACTCTTGGTCCCAGGGATCATCCCTGAACCCCACCGAGGGGCTGTCCCCACCTGCAAATGTCCTTTCCTAGAAGTAGTGGAGCCTGAAGGTGCAAGACGGCACAGGGGTCTGACCCACCTCCCACCCAGTGGCTTGGGGGAGTGTAGGCTTCCAGCAGCCTCCTTTCTCCCTCTGCTCTTCCTGCCTCTGACTCACTTTCCTTGGAGGTACAGTCTTTCATAAACCTGCTTACTCACCAGTGTCTCCACCCTCTACCTTCAGGCCCTCGTCCTGCCCTGCAGGAGGGAATTGTGGAGAGCTGGGGTGTCTCGGTGAGCATGCCTGACATCCTGTCCCCAGCCCTACGTCAGGCTTCTGTTCCCCACTTTGGAGTGGGAGGCTCCCCGTGGACAAGCCTGCGCCTTTTCCATCTGGTTGGGAGCTCCCTGAGGACAGGCGTGTTTCTTTGCTTTCAGATCTGGGCTTCCACAAGACTTGTTGCCAGCAACCTCCCTGCCACCCCCCCCACCCTGCATATTCCCAAAAGGGCTCTGAGGGATCCTCTCTGATGTAGGGATGGGGGTGTGGGGGGTGGGCGTTCGGGGACCCGGCGCCTGCCTTCCCATCTTTCTTCTGGATGCCGAGGACTGCCGGTGGTTCTAGGGGTGCTCGGTCCCTGGGCTGGGCAAGCACAGGCTGTGCAATCACAGGCAGTCCTCCAGGGTACTTCCCCAGCAGAGCCCACACTGCCCACTTCACCCCATAAAGCCCAGCCCCCCCCGCCCCCCCCGCCGTGAAGTTCAGGTCTCGTGGTCTCCAGGCTGTCACCCGCCCGGAATTGGGTAGGGGGTGGTGGGGGTGGGGTGGTCTTTGGATTTTCCTGTCTGCCTTTCCTCTCTATCTGGCTCCCTCCTAAGCCCCCCACCTGACCCCACATGCTGCCGTGCTACCTGTCAACAGGCCTGCACAGAGAGGACACGAGCTGCCGTGTCATCTGTTAGCAGAAGTCCGAGGGAGAGCAGACTCCTGTGACAGCCCAGCCGTGGGTCCCCTGAGCTGAGCTCCAGGTCATCCAATCCAGGCCCCCCCCTTCCTGCCAGGGAAGGCTTCTCTCCAGCGTGGGCTGGGGATGGGGCAGCCTCCATTCCTTGCTCTGCTCTTATCACCTCTGGGTGCCACACTAACCATCTCAGAATGCAGGCCAGGTGCTTGGTAGAATAGGATGTCTGCAGTAGGGTTTAGCGCCTGTGCAGAGGTGGCGAAGGCAGAGGAGAGGGAGTTAACTGCCAACATATTTTAAGCGGAGTCCCTGATACCGGGTGGAGCTGGGAGACAACAGCATGACAACCACCAGGGACCAGGGAGCCTGGGGGCTGTGGGAAGATCAGAGGGCCCCGCGCAGCCTGTGTCTTCAAGGACTGTGGACAGGCATGTAGCCTGCCCTTGGGAATAGCATCCAAATCGGGCAGGGCAGAACCCCTGGGGGTAGAAGAGAGAGAAGATTCAGATGCTCAGGTGTGGTGGGGCTGTGCAGTGGCGGTGGCTTCATAGAGAACCGTGATTTTGACACTTCTCATAGGAAACGGAGGGAGCCCGGGAGCAATGAAGGTGAAAAAAGAAAAGAAAAAAGGGAAAAGAACAGCTCCTCTGGTCCATCTCCTTCTCCTACTTAGGAACCTCCTCCTAGAGGTACAGGAAACAATCATTGTTTAAATACAAGCAGCAGAAAAGGATTGCAAACAAACCCGGTTCAAGAATACCTGTGGGAAAAAAGGCAGGCTACCAGAACCTCTTCCTCATACAGAATCTTGCTAGTAAGTGTGGACCCAGGGAAGTCAAAGCTGATCCCGCTGAAGG
Source organism: Tamandua tetradactyla (assembly GCF_023851605.1). Lineage (NCBI taxonomy): Eukaryota > Metazoa > Chordata > Mammalia > Pilosa > Myrmecophagidae > Tamandua > Tamandua tetradactyla. Next base: position 26,848,385 of record NC_135332.1, on the reverse strand, counting down.
GGAGGTGGCAGGGGTGAGCACCCAGGTGGCAGAGGTGGGCACCCAGGTGGCGGAGGTGGGTGCTGCAACTGCTGGGCCGCTCCATCCTCCGGCCCCCGCCCCCTGCAGCGTGACAGATTCCCACTTCCTGCTCAACAAAGAAAGGGAGGTGCGAAGAGGGCAGGGACAAGTCCGGCTACACCGGTATTGGTTTGGCGCAGAGCAGGAGGAGGGTCTGGGTGCACCCCCCCCCAGGCTGCCAGCCACCACCCGCACCCCCTCATCCACCGAGTGCCCTCCCGTGCAGGACGATGAGGGTCCCCCTGGCCAGCCCCAGGGAGCCGACGTCCAGGGCCCACTCACTTGATGGCCCCAGAAAGGACAGGTTACGTGTCAGAGCCTTGTCCAAGGCGTCGCTTTTGGGTGGGCTGGGGAAGGTGGGGGTAGGAGGCAGGAGTGCCAGCGCCTTCCTCGCTGCAGTGAGGTCTGGGTGGGGGAGGCAGACGGTCCGGGTTCACGCCTGGCCCTGTCTCCTCTATGGCGATAACGCCTCCTTGGGCCTCAGTTTCCTAACTTGTCAGGTAGGGCCACACTCTCTGCCCCTCCAGCCTCGTGTCGTTGGAGGGAGGCTCAAAGGAGATGTGGCTGTGAAGACCTTTTACATCCTGTTAACAAGATGCTCACGAGGGAATTCACTCTCAGCCCACTCTGCTCCTTGGAGAGCCTCCAGGCGGCTTCCTCGTCCTCCCAGTGCCTCCTCAGGATGCATCAGCGCCTCATGGCCTGTCCTCCCACCCCGGGAGCCGCAGGTAGGAAGTGGGCACAGCCCAGGGGAATGTTCCTTCCCCACAGATGCAAACACACGTTTCCTGAGTTATTAAAGAAAAATTCGGCACGCCCTGGGAAATGCTTGCCATAGGGCATCCCCTGAGGGCCCGGAGTCACGTGCTCCTGCTGGTCCTTCAGTTATCACGCCACGCTCTGTGCAGGCCTAGAGGGTTGGGGAACCCCTGAGAACAGGGGTTCAAGCCCCGGTTCCACCACTTAGGAACGGCCTGACCCCCACCAAGTAATACTGGTTAAGCTCAGTCTCCTCACCTATAAAATAGGGATAATAGGGCCAACCTCGTGAGGCTGGCGTGAGGATTAAATGAGATAATATGTGTGTGGAAGGTTGAAAATGATCAGCGAGTGAGTGTCCCATTTGAGAACATTCGGTCTAAGATGTGCTGATTTTATGAAATAGAATCGAAACATGAGGAATTAGGTGCAGTAGCTTGTAGTACCCAGTGAGCAGCTTCACGGGCCAGCTAGAAATTTTCAAATGTTTATTTCTGGCTTTAATATATATATATATATATATTATTTAAAGCCATCCCTGACTTGCAAGGAGAGGGTATTTATCAATATTCTTGGGTTACTGTAGAAATGACCATCATCAAAGCATGAATAGAATTTAAGGAGAAAATAGGTTGAATTCCCACAACTGCTGGCCAGGTCTTAGCATGTCTCCGTTGAGCCAGAATTTATTTCATCTTCAAGACAGAGAGAAACGACGTGGGGACTGCCCAGGTCACAAACCCTGAGATGGTTATTTAAAAACAGCATTTCCATGTGGGGGAAACTGGTTCTTGGAGATTTGAGAATTGGCTTCTCATTTCGAAAAGAGTCATTGTCCTCCTGGCAGATTCAGGAGAAAATGAGAACAAAAGGAAAGGGTTGCAGATTTTGAGGGAAAAAGACAAAGCAAGGTAAAATGTTTTCTCACCTTGCACTGGCAAAACTACCTCGTCAGTATTCTTGCTTAACTTTTGAGTCGAAAGAATCTAACCAATAGGTATAAACATCTTATATGTCGTTATACAAATGTTATTGCTAGAGATAAGAGGTCATGTATGAACGTTGTAAAAAATTTTAGGGTTTGCACCTCATCTTAAAGCGTTCACGTCCATTCATGTCTGTTTATACTATAGTCTTGTTTATGAAACGGGGGTTCTCTTTTATATCATGCTTCATTGTTAATAAGTCATCAGTCTGGTTCTGAGATGTTCTTTTTTTGTACTAAAACACTTAAAGAACAAAAGAGAAAAGCCTACTTATAATTAACAACAACAAAAAAGTAATTAAAAAAGCCTCCTCAGTTTTTTTTTTTTTTTTTTTTTTTTTGCCTCCCTCATTCTTTAAGGAGGGTGCTGATTTGTCAGAAGAGTTCTTAGGTACATGTGATACAGAATCAGGAGGAAAGAGACAGGAAAGAAGGGCCAGGGGCAGGACTAAGAGAGGAGGGAGGTTTGGGAGCAGCTGCAATGTGTAAGGGAAAAGAGTGGGAGAGAGAAGGGAGATTCCAGAACGTGCTGTGATCCCTGAATCCCCTTTGTCAGGGTTGCGAATTTCAACCAACCAGACTGAGTTATTTTAAAATGATTATTTTCCGGTTGTCGTCTTTGATGACACAGCTTTGAGACTGGACCATGTGAATGATGTCCATATAAGTGGTATTTACGTAAGATGTTTGGTATACAGGAGGGTCAGAGTAGGCAGAACCACGGGTGTTGTGTACCCTCAATTTTGGATGCTGTCTCTGTGCTCGTGCATTGTGCCCCCCATTGGACTGGGGGTTCCCCAAGCGTGGGTTTGACCACATCAGCCTGGGAGCTCCCTGAGGGCTGGGATTACCTGATGTCTCCCCTGTTAGATAGGGGGCCCTTTGAGGGCAGGGATTTTGCATTCTTCATTAGATCAATGACTCCCAGTGTGGACTGTGTCTCTTCCACGCTTTGGCGCTGCTCGAGGCCCCAGAATAGGGTCCTGCTCACAGATTATATCGTATCTCTATATTTGCCTGACTAATGATCTGACTCTGTCTAGGCAGGAGGTGGAGGTGGGAGAGAAGGAGGAAGAGACGTCAGGGCCCAAGATGTTTGCTGCCCGAGGAGAGAAAGAGAAGAAGAACAGGGAAAGTATCCTGCCCCAGTCCTGCCCCAGCCCAGCCCCAGAGCTAAACATGTCATTCTTGAGAATGAAACATCCCATCCCTACCCAGTGGGTTCCCAGAAATGCAGGTGATGTCTGTCTGATCCAAGTGTCTTTCTTCCCTGACTCTGTCTCGTGGGGTGGGGCACGAGCCAAGCCAAACCAAGGTTCTGTCTCGTGGGGTTGAGTGTGTTTACTTGTGTTTGGCAAAGTATCAGGGCTGGGGTGGAGATCCTATGGCAATCTCTCAGAAACTCCTGCAAGAAAGGAACAAGGTGCTTGCACTATGGACAAGTTAGAATCTGTCCATCTGGGTCTTAGCTTCATTTTCCTATGTCAGCCCGGCAGTTGGTTAAGGCTCTCTATAATCCAGTTCAATTTGTTGCAATTCAGTTTGGGTCCATAAACATTTATCGAGTGCCCACTATGTGCCAAGGGGAATCTGAGGAACAAGGTGAGGGCACTGAGACTTGAAGGAACCCCTTGCTACCAGATGTGTGCACAAAGTTGCAGAGAGATTGGAGCTACAATAAAAGTGTGAACCGGTGCATGTCAGGGTGGGGGTGGACACAAAAGACAGAGCAGTTAACCTTCTAGAGAATTGGGGAAGGCTTTGTAAATGTGGGGATGTTGGAGGTGAATCTTCAAGAATGAGTAAGAACTTAAGAGGTGGAGAAGGTGTTAGGTGGAAATAGCTTGAAGAGAGTGGGTTATGTTGAGTAGTTCAGGATAAAGTGGAGAAGAGGAACTATTAAAATATTCAAACATAAATCAAGATTTTCTTCCGTCTCTGTGCCTAATTTTTTTTAATTTATTTTTTATTTATGATACATAACCACATACAAACACAAATATTCTTATCATATGATCATTCCATTCTTATTATATAATCAATGACTCACACTATCATCACATAGTTTTTTATTCATCATCATGATCATTTCTTAGACCATCTGCATCAATTCAGAAAAAGCAATAAAAAGAAAACAGAAAAAAATTCATACATACCATACCCCTTACCCCTCCCCTTCACCGATCACCAGCATTTCAATCTACTAAATTTATTTTAACATTTGTTTCCCCTATTATTTATTTATTTTTAATCCATACCTTGTCCATTGATAAGGTAGACAAAAGAGGCATCAGACACAAGGCTCTCACAAACACACAGTCACACTGCGACAGCCATATCATCATACAATTATCTTCAAGAAACGTGTCCACCGGAGCACAGCTCCACATTTTCAGGCAGTTCCCTCCAGCCTCTCCATGACACCATAACTAAACAGGCAATATCTATTTAATGCATAAGAATAACCTCCAGGATAACCTCTGGACTCTGGGATCTCTCAGCCATTGACACTTTATTTTGTCTCATTTTGCTCTTCCCCCTTTTGGTCGAGAAGGTTTTCTCAATCCCTTGATGCTGAGTTCCAGCTCATTCTAGGATTTCTGTTCCATGTTGCCAGGAAGGTCCACACCCCTGAGAGTCATGTCCCATGTAGAGAGGGGGAGGGCATTGAGTTTGCTTGCTGTGTCGGCCAAGAGAGAGAGGCCTCTGTGCCTATTTTTAAATATTTCTTGTAAATGTGTTATTGATTAGAACGATTATAGCTCTGCATTGTCTGTTCAATTCTGTCCATATAAAATTGCAAAAGAGAGCACACCCCCATGCGTACCACCCTCCATGGCAAGCAGATAGGACTTCCAAACCAAGATGGCAGACTAAACGCATATGGGCTAATTTCTTCTTCCTTCCAAACCATGATGACAGACTAAACACACATGGGCTAATTTCTTCTTCCTTCAGAAATGTCTTAGTAGTAAATAAAAAACATATAAGTCCTACCAAATAGGAGAATTGGTGGAAGAGGCATCTATGGGCAAGAGAAATCTCAACACATTTCTGGAATAGTGGCTCGATGGAGGAGTGCTGACTGAATAAGCAGGACAGAGGAAATTGCAGACTAGAATACACGTGGCAGGGTCTGCAGCCTAGGAGATTGCTGACCTATCCACAGAATCCTGGAGAAGCTTGGGATTTAATATGCTGGGTGCATTAGATTATGGGAAAGGGATATGTAACTGACAATAGGGGGCTTAGTTGAAAGTCTATAAATGGGACAATTATCTTCCCAGACCCTTGCATTCAGAGTGCTCAGCCAGAGGTTTGCCCTGCCCCCACGTTTTCCCTTCTCCCCAAATGAAGCATCTTCTTTAAAGAAATCAAACTGAGGAACAGTAGGGCAGCTGAGTTTTAAGATGGCATCCTAGAGCAAATTACAGTGCAGGCTGACATTTAGGAGTTCCAAAGTATAAAGACCATTTCACTCTGAAACAAAGCCCATCATTCTTCTCCTCTTATCCATGCATACAAAGTTTCCAGGAAACTTTTCTACTGCCTCATTCTTAAATAGAATGGGCAACTATAGGCCACCAGCTATTTGAGGAAGACTGAAATATGAGATGGATAGACCAAGACAAACAAACTTAAAATAAGACCTCTGAGAAAACAAAGACAAGTCATAAGTAGAAGAGAGCTTAAACAAAGAATTCAAGAAAACCCTATCTATAAATCATAAACAGTGTGCTATTTAAAAGGAATGATTAGAGAGCAAAAAAGCCCATGGGCATTAAAAATATAATTTAAATTCAGTGGAGGTTTTGGAAGTTAAGGACAAGTTAATTTCCCAGAAAATAAAGCAAAAAGGCAAAGAAAATTGTGTGAGGAAAAGATGAGACAGAAAATCAAAGCAGGAGGTCTATATTTGATCAATAAGCATTTCAGGGAAAAGAGGGAAAGCAGGGGATGGAATTTTCAAACAAATAATTGAAGAGAATTTCGCAGATCAAAAAGATTCAAGATTTAGATAAAAAGGGCCCATCAAGCCCCAAGCATGAAAAACACTGACGATATTTTGAAATTTCAGAATACCTAGGAAAATAAGCCCCTTAAAGTTTCCAGAGAGAAAAAAAGTCACCCACAAAGGGATGAAAATCAGAAAAGCACCAGATTCCTCAGTAGTAACACTGGATGCCAAAAGACGATGGAGATGTGTCCTCAAAAATGACATTCAATTTAGAATCCAATATGCAGCCAAACCATCTGTTAGGTATGAGGGCAGATCAAAGATTTTTTTAGATACATGAAGACTAAGAAAGTTCATTTCCCACAAGCTCTTTACTTAGCAGCAACTGGAGGGCAGGCTGCAATAAAACAAAGGAGAAACCAAGAAAGGGGAAAGCACTGGGATTTTTGACAGTTTAGTAAATTAGTTTCTTGGTATGTGGTTTTAATCAGTCAATTAATTAGATAATTTACTGTGTGCTTTCTCTTCATTATGGTTAGGATTCAGTATTATGTCAGATATGTAAGGTGAACTAAGTTTTCTGTCTCTTTATGTCCTGAAAATACCATCACAGGGAATGTGGTAGTTAGATTCAGGTGTCAGTTTGGCTAGGTGAAGGTGCCTAGTTCTATTGCTGTGGACATGAGCCAATGGCACGTGAACCTCATCTGTTGCTCATTATATCTGCAGTCGGCTAGAAGGTGTGCCTGCTGTAATGAATTATGTTTGATTCAATTGGCTGGTGCTTAAATGAGAGAGCTCAACGTAGCACAGCCCAAGCAGCTCAGCATACCTCATCTCAGCACTCGCAGCTCAGCCCAGGCCTTTGGAGATGCAGAAATAAGCCGCACCGGGGAAAGTTGTGGGAACACAGAGGCCTAGAGAGAAGGCCAGCAGAGATCACCCTGTGCCTTCCTGCATAAGAAAGAACCTCAGTTGAAAGTTAGCTGCCTTTCCTCTGAAGAACTAATGAAATAAATCCCTTTTTATCAAGCCAATCTGTCTCTGGTCTGTTGCATTCTGGCAGCTAGCAAACTAGAACAGGGAATAATCTTGTTTTCAAAGGTTTGCCAAAAAATGACCTCAACCCCTTTTAGAAAGCAAGTATTTGACATTATTTTTTTATTTCTTTTTTCATTGTTTCAGTAGATTCATTAAGGACCTTTGTGACGGCCATTCTGTATTCAATATTCATTCTTCTTTCTTTGTTTAACAGAATTCAGTTTGGCCAAGTTAAAAATTAAATTTCATAGGCTTCTTTGCAGACAGATGGGGCAGGTACACACTTATGGTCAATGAAATGGAAAGACACGTTACTGGGTGGGGCTTCCAGGAAAACTATTGTTTCCCTGATATAAAGGGACAGACTTAGCTGTTCCTTTGCCCTTCTTCCCTCCTCCTGCCTGAAATGTAGACAAGATGCCGAGAGGTTAAGCAATTGTCTTGTGAACATGAGGAAAAAGTCACATGCTGGGGATGGTGGAGCAGAACGACATGCCCTGGGTGCCTGGTGGCATTCTGGAGCACCACGCCAACTCAGAACTGCCTCTGGAATTTCTGTTATGTAAGAAAAATATATCCTTTATTCGTTAGGTTACTATAGGTCAATTTTCTATTTTCAGCAAATTCACTTTCAACTGATACAACTTTTAACTTCAGAGCTCCTTCCTGGAGCCTGGAAGTATTTAGAGTTTATGAAGGCCGTCACTGAGGGGAGCAATTTTCTCCCATCCCTACTCTCCTATCAGCCTATAAAACAAAAACTTACCACATACTGGAAGTATTGGAAGGAAACATTTAGACCCTCTTGGTACCCCATTCACTGGTTCCTCACAATGGAAGGAGTGACCTCTTGGGGTGGTGAGGTTGGGAAAGGGGCAACAAGCATGCATTGTTCAGCCTGTTCCTGGCTCTCTCTCTGGGACTGACCTGACTGCAAGCTGCATGTGCTCTCTCTGCTCTTGCCTCTCCAGCGATGAGCACCCGGGCAAGCCCAGCCCCTGCTTGGGGAGAACTTCAATAGTCCAGCTGCTCTGCCGAGAGTGGGTGGGTGAGTTCAATTCAGGGGAGAAAGAATAGGAAGCCCATTTGGGCCTTGGGTCTACGCCATATGCTCCAATCCATCTGGACCAGCAATAAAGCTGACATTTTAATCCCTACTTGTCCCCTATGACTTATTCTGAATTTAATCAGAACTTGGAGTAAGCAAGGGGTGTGATTAACTAGCACCCACAAACCCCAACATCTGTCGACTGTTTAGGCTGGGTAGTAAAAGCCAAGGTTAGATGAAAACAGTGGTTTAAAGAATGGATAATGATTAGAGAGTACTTCTCTAAGTTTCGTTGTTTATATGTTTTTTTATATTATTATAAAATGACGTTAGTGTTTTCTGTGTTGGTAGAGGGAAGAGCTTGTATTGAAAGACAAGAGGCTCTTCTAGTTTTGGTTACCACTAACTTACTCTATGGCTTGACTTTCAGGGCTCAATTTTGTTAGTTATTAAGTGAGGGAGTTTGACAAGATGATCTACAGGGACCATCCAGGATCTGATGTTCTTAAGTCCATTCAACAGATTTTTATTGAGTGCCTAGTGTGTGTTGAATGCCATATGGAACGTCCCTGCCATCCTGGTAGGAGGGAGAGAACAAATGAGTGCCCAAAAAGGTATACATTTTCAAGTATTTCATTCTTTAAAATGAATAAAATTTTAATAAGGGAATGGTTGGATTGTATGCTGCATTCTACTAATTCTCATCTATCCACACTCATAGAAAGCCTTTCTGGCTGATTCTATAGCTACACAAGATGGTGCCACTGGTTATTCAATTTGTCGCAGCCACTGTATTTTCAGGAGGACATAACAAAGACGCCTCACAGGGCTGGCCTTTCCGACAATAAAAATAATAATAAAGTTAAGATTTTTTTAAGGTTACAAATTAATATGTGCTCGTTATAAAAATTCAAGCAATACTGAAAAAAATAAAAGGAAACAGTCTTTCCCTTTCCTCCACCAAGCCCGTTTGCAAATAGAAATAATGGGTGGATGTGTGTCCTCCCAACACACTGTATTCTTTCTTTCTTTTTTTTTTGTACCAAATAAACATTTTTTGCTTTAGTCTCACACAAAAGTTAAAATTTTAAAATATTAGTTACCATCTATTTTCAGCACCCTGCAGTAATGACATTCCTTTGTTCTTCCTCATGCAAAAACATTTTTTTAATTTGTACATTTAGTCACTATCATTATACACTCTAGGCATTCCTAGATTATACCATCTCAGTCTTTATTGTCTGTCTTTCTTTCTGATTTCATTTGTGCCCCCAGCCCTCCTCCCTCTATCATTCTCACATTCAGCTTCATTCCATGTTTTAACATAATTGTATTACAGTTAGGTAGTATTGTGCTGTCCATTTCTGAGTTTTTGTATTCTTAACTGCAGGCTCCAGGAAGGCAGCGATGGGATATTCCTTATTCACTTTTGTATTCCTGGTGGGTACTCAGTATGTATTTGCTGATTGAGTTAATGAATAAGTGATGATCACACGCAGATACTCATATCTAAGCATTTTTTTTAAAGATTAAAAGAGAGTCATGTTTTTTCCCCTGTACTTTTCTTATTTGTCACTCAAAACCCATAATGGACCTTCCTTTAAGAATTGATTCCTAATTTATCCATTCTCCTCTTGATGGGTATTTAGGTTGCTTCTAATGTTGAACTATCATAACACTGGTATCTGCCCCCATTTTTCGGAGCCTCATGGCTTAGGCCTGGCATGTTTGGAGAGGAAAGCCCTAGGAATTTATTCTTCTGCCTAGGAAACTCTTGAAAGCGTCATGGACCCCAGCTTTGGTGCATCAGTGTCAACTCATAACTTCGGTAAGTGTGCCAGATAAAATATAGGACACCTATGTGATATTTGAAACACACTAATACTGCAGAAATTTTATTTTATTTATCTGAAATTCAAATTTAATGAGGCATCTTGTATTTTTACTTGCCAAATCTGGTAATCCTAAACCTTGAACTTCCCAGTTGTCATCCCAAACAGTGGGGCAAACCATACCATATGGAGAAGAGCCCAAGGATCCTCATTTTCTGGTTTGTGTCTGTGGAAGTTGTAGAAGATCTCTCCTAGTTCTGGACCTCTGGCCCTTTCCTAGAATCCTGGGTTTTTATTGGAAACTGGATGTCCTGCTGCAGCAGCCTTACCTAGAACCAGGTGAGCCTGTCTCTCTCCTGTATCATAAGCATGTGTTCATTCCCTCCAGCCCAGCTTTGCACGGGCAGTTCATTTCCCTCCCGTCTGCCCTCTCCCTTCCCCACTTCTCCCCCATGGACTTGGGACACTCCAAGTTGAAAACACAGATGTAGACTTGGCCCTCAGGGGCCCACAGGGAAGAACTAACTAATCAATTCCAAAAGTGAGGAGTAGGATGGGAGAAGTGAGGGTGCTAAGAGTGCCTGTGATGAGGGGCAGAGTTTCCCAAACTTGCCCTATTTAAAAAAACCTCCTGGGAGCTTGTTAGAAATGCTACTCCTGTTTGGAATCAGAAATCTCTGGAGAGGTGGTCCGTGTTCCTCAGAGACCTGGCTTAGTCTGAAAGCTCAGAGAAGGTTTCTGCAAGGAAGTGATATCCAAGCTGAACTCTGAACTCTCGGTAGGAGTTAGGCAGGTGAGGCTTTGGGCCAGGGAGGAAAATTCAGACAAGAGCACAAGCAGATGCAGTGAAGAGGGAAAGAATCTAGTCTGTCTGAAGCCAGAGAAAAGGCTGGTGTGGTTGGAGTGCAGAGAGTTAAGAGAAGAAAGGGGTGAGCTGAGCCTGGAGAAAGTAGGTGAGGCCACATCTGGCCAGGCCTCGGGCTGATTAAGAAATAGGTCTAAAAGGAATGAGCATGCCCTCAGAGCAGCGCCTGTGGCCCTTTCCCAACCTCCACCCTCCCACCAAGCCTCTTTCAAAGGTTGAGCCCTGGGTTGCTATGGCTATGACCAGCCATCTGACACATGGCTATGGCAGGACCATGTCGGCCAGAGCTCCCAACAACCACCCTGCGTGAGCTTGGAAGTGGATCCTTCCCCGGTCGAGCCTTGCTTTCCACAGCCTAGCTGACACCTTGATTGATGTCCACGAGAGACCCTGAAGCAGAGGCCTCAGCTCAGCCCACCTGGATCCATGACCCACCCAAACTGTGAGAGAATAAGTGTTGTTGTTTTAAGACACTCAGTTTTGAGGTAGTTTGTTATGCAGCAATAGATAACTGGTATAAAGTATGATTGAGAAAGGCCAGCCATATTTGTCACCATCTTAACAGATATATTTACACAAGTTGAAATCATGGCCAGCACACTCATTCTGTAATCTTCTTTGATCATTTATCATGATGGGGGTGATACATACTCAGGGTCCAGGGGTGTATCAGTCAGGGTGCAGTCAAAACAACAGAAACACCACCAGTTATTTTAACGGAATTTAATATGAATAACTGTATCACTTAATAACAAGTACAGTCTGAAAGGTAAAAATCATGAATAATCAAAATCACTCTCAGAAAATCCTGTAAATCATCAGGAGCTGGGGCCTTGAAACACGAAAGTCAAGAATTATTTAGTGTAGTTTTTTTTTTTTAATTTCAGATTTCTTTCACTTCTTTGTGGGCAGTAGAAGGAAAGAGTCTATTCTGAACATGAGAAGAGAGATTTCTCTCTCTTTCTGATAAGTGTGATTAGTTGAATAAGCTAGTTAAGCATGAGTGTGATGGTGATACACTGTAGAGCTTAGCGTTTTCCATGGTCCTCATCAGTCATACAGTTGTGGTCTCTGGCTGGATTTTCCATTGTGTTCATCTCACAGTTTACTAAACCACTTCCCTATTGTGGTTCCAGTGTTTGGCCTTTAGAGAACTTCGGTGCACACATTTCTGCAGATAACATTTGATTTCTGTTTGAATTATTTCCTTGGAATAAACTCCCACGAATGAGATTATTGGATCAAAGGAGGAGAAACAGCTTTATGGTTTTTGCTAGAAATTGCTTTATTGCTTCCCAGAGCTTCTATGCCAACTGTTGGGGATTGATTCATGTCCCCTACAAAAGGTGCATTCAGGTCCCAACCCCTGGTACCGTGGGTGTGAACTCCTGGGTGTTGATACTGGACAAAAGCAGTGAATTCTGTCCCTGATGCACTCAAATGACCAATGCCTGAGACACCAGGGTTTCAAAGAGAGAAAGAGTTTATTTCTGGGTGAAATGCAAGAGAGCAGATGCCCTAGGGGCCAAAAAAATCTGTCTCCATGGACTGTAGTAATTATGATAATTTTATAGTATCAAAGTTGGGCAGGTTTTAGGGTAAGAGCACAATGGCTCCAGGTGATATAATTAGAGGTGATTTAATTATTGAGCATACACAGATTGATGACATGCTTAGTCACAGAACAGATGCAAGAAAATGGTGGAGAAATAGGTGACTTATAGGTTAAAGTCTAAGTTACTGCCCGTGTTAGATGGGTCCATTTTGCTTAGGTCCAAGTGGTTACCAAGATAACTTTGGAACTGGGGTGGGTTAATTCTCGGCTGACCCAAGGTCCTTCATTAAAATACATTAGGGGCTATCTTTAGTGATAACAAGTTTCCAAAGTTGAGAAACTGGATAAACTGGGTACAAGTGATGGTTAGTCATAAGGTGTTTACAATAACAAGGGCACAAGATAAAGGCAATACAATCATTATCAGACATCCAGGCAGTTGGGTTACAGTTCAGAGATTTCAGGCATTTCCCTCTGTCTACTCCAGTATACCAGAAAGCAAAAAGGACTATCTATGCAATGATTCAGCTATCATAATCATCCCTTAAGTCCTAATTTCTCAGTTACAGTTCCAGCCTCTCATTTGATAATTATCTCTCAATCTTGAGAGATATCTGGACAAAGACTCTTCTAATTTCTTCATGGCTGAAAAAGGGGTGTCAAGATTTTGGGACAGAGGGATGAAATGGTTTGCTGTTCTTGGAGAGACTGGTACTTGGAGAGCTTATCTGGCATTGGAACAATATGGAACCTTTAAGTCTCCAAAAAACAAACTAGATAAGTAAAACTTTTATAGAGCCAAGGTACGTTTAGGGTTTCCAGGAACACAGTTGGTTGGGGCTTTCTGTACTGTGGCAGTTTGCGATATCTGGTTGAAACTTGCATAAGAGAAACTCCAGAATGATCTCTCAACTCAATTTGAAATTTCTTAGCCATTGAAACTCTATTTATTTCTTTTCCCCTTTTGGTTAACCAATCCCATGATGCCTGGGCCAGACTCATCCCTGGGAATCATGTCCCACATCGCCAGGGAGACTTACACCTCTGGAAGTTATGTCCCTTGTAGTAGGGGAGGTAAGAGTTTGGCTCAGAGAGAGAGAGACCACGTTAAAGCAACAAAGAAGTTCTCTGGGGTTGAATCCTAGGCATTGATTGTAAGTAGGCTCAGCTTTGGCATTAAAGAAATAAATTTCATAAGGGCAAGCCTCAAGATTGAGGGCTTGGCTTATTAAGTTGGGAGCCCTTGTTGCTTAAGAGAATATCAGGAATTCCCCAGAAAGGGAAGTTTAATAGTTACACTTTCCCTCTAGTCTCTTAAGGAACTTTGCAAATACTTTTTCATTTTTTGCCCATAATACTTGACATGCATCATGGTACAATATTAACTTGTACAGAATATCAAGATTTTATTCCTTATTCTAGGTTCCATATCAAATAAAGCTGAAGTATATTATTTAAATAAACTGATTAAACAGGTTACATTAGATAGTGTGCTACAGAAAATGTAAATTTTGGACAAAACAAACATCTCTTCTTTTGGTTTCACATAGAAGTTAGAGTCTTAAAGTACAGAAAAAAAAAATCTTTTTCCCTGAACTCTGATTTACCTTAGTCTTAACCAGATCAGCTTCATTCACACTTTACTTGAAGTCTGATTTCTTTTTCAGCTTTTTTACAATTGCTATATGGAGTAAGGCTGCCTTCCAGAGCAGGCAAACTCTAATGCTGAGTCTCGGGTGTCACACAGATACCTAAAGTACCAGGGAATGACCAGGTTATACAAACAGCAAAGCATCTCAGATTTTAGAAATATCAGTTAAAGCTCAAGAATAAATGTGAAAATTAGTAAATGCCCTAATTTTCTTATAAGCATTTTAAATGAAGCTTTCCAAAATAAAAACATTTGACAATTGTCTTATATTGACAAATCATAGCAGAGGTTTTGTCCTGTTTCACCTTTACACATTTACCAGAGTTATGTTAACTAATAGGTAAGACATAATTTATATATTTGTCTTGCTTCTCTTTTAAAGTCCCTTTTTTTGTGGCAGGTGAAGTCAGAAGACTTATAGCTGACCACTTATACTTTTAGAGAACTATTAGAGCTGAGTAGTATGACTGACAAGTAAATTTTGTTGCTTCTATTCTCTGTAGCCTTTTTCTAAGAATAACTAAAACTATAACTAACAACATCCATTGTGTAATATACAGATCAGTATCAAGATATAACAGGGACAGTGAGAACATGTCAAGTCTTTAGGAATTTTTATATAATCTCAAAATATATGAATAACATTTTACCCATATACATTTAGATAGAAAATCCCTCTTAATTATTTTAATACTTCCCAAACACCTCCTACGTAATATGTTAAACTATTTTAACACCTCACTTTTACAAGGTGAGAGAACAAATCCTTTGTAACAGTTTCCCTTTAAAAGTGAGAAGACTTGTATTCTGAAATATAGGATGATAAAGTCAACATAAATGTTAACAAAGTTATTATTCTGATATAAAATCTTTGTCTTCTAGACAGAGTACTCAGATGGTTAAGAAAAACTTTTATAACTTTTCATTAAGAGCAGACTAACAATTCAAATTATTTTAACAGAGAGAAAACTAAGCTTTAGTTTTGTATGAATAGACAGTTTGACACAAAAGCTTTTAAAAAATATTATAAACAGACTTATCAAATTTTGGTCGGCATTGACTATGACAGAATTCACTTTCATAAACCTCCTACAATTTTCCATACCCATCCAGGGCCGTAGTCAGATACAAACAAAATACACTTTCAGAAACTTTTTACAATAACCAACAAAATTCACTTTCACAATTTTTTTTACAACAGACAAAATTCACTTTAATCAAGAAATTTTGATATTAAATCAGAAAATATGATCACCTGGCATGGAAAATATTAAAAATACTATCCATCTCATCTATACTCTTTATTTATCCAGACTGTATAAAATCAGAAATAAATTTGATAACAAATTCACAAAGCTCTGTGGATGTGTATACTTCCTTCCAATTACAGTATTCATGAAGGGGAGAAGAGACAGAGATACTATAAAACAATGGAAGAAGGAAGAAATTTATGCTTGGGGTTGGAACACAGCCAGGTTTTTATATACTTTATACTTTCCAACACAGAAGTTATTAGTTTACAATATGTCTAAAATCTCTCAGTCTAATATAGCACTTCCTTCAAAGATCAGAAGAGCTCAAGTTTGAAATATTATCAATTTTTCAATAATTAAGGGGTTCATATCCAGAAAAACCCTCAAATTTTCTCAACATTATTCCCAAATACTAAATAACATCAAGAATATGTTAGTTCATAAAATTAAGTTACGGCTTTTAAAAAAATTAGTTTAGGGCTCTGTTTATTCAATGCTACTTTCTTATTTAAAGGTTTTGCAAGTGTCATCTTTTATATTAGATCTTCTTAGGTCAATCTTTATCTATTTGCTTTTTAATTTCTTCCAACATTTTTATTCCTTTATTACTACTGTCTTATACTATGCCCTGGTACACGTATAATGTAACAAGAATATAAACTCTTTGAAGTAAAGAATTATGCCTTCCATAGTCATGAGGATACTTACTAACAAAAATGTTCTGATTGACATTAACAAAGCCACTACTAATTCAAATTCTTCCACATACTGAAGTAATAAATAGCAAAGTAATTTAAAACCAGATCCTCTGAAATTCAGGTGATCAAGGTTATAAAAAACCTCATTTATGTTTCTTACTAGGCATAACTGATTTCTTAAACAGGATATATTGGAAGCATCAGCATATTCTCATCTTATCATATTATGTAAATGTTATTATTACCAGATACATTGCTCAGTTTATGTAACCTGTCTAGTTAGGCTCTTTTTTTTCACTTCCTAGCATTTATTTACCAATTGCGCGAAACTTGGGTTGGCCATCGCCACGAATAAAGGACGTGTCAGTAGAAAAGAAAGAAAGAGACGAAGAAGAAACGACCGTACAAGCAGCTCAGAGGGAAAAACACGAAGAGAGCTGTAGACATCCCAGTTTGGTAAAGAAAAGAAGCGAAGCAGAAGAACAAGGAAAAATCAAGTCTGTCAGTTCACACCACAATTGAGGAGGGGGTGCACCGTTCCTGGAAGTACTGCAATACCAGGTCGATGCATGGAGTGGACGGAGCAAGCTCCTATTCCATCTCCTTGCTCCAAAAATCCATTTAATATATTGTCCTCGGATAGAGGACGTATCAGATATTAAACTGATAAGAACAGATACTACACTTGATCTTAGCCAAAAGGCCGAGAAGCAATAGTTAGGCTCTTTTTAAGAGGAATTTTGGGAATGTACTTATAATGTTAGCTTATTTTATAAGTAAGCTTAAATTTAGGGAGAACATTCTTAAGTAGGAAAAAAATTGCATTTGTTCAATTCCAGAAGTCATCATAAAAGTAGGAATCGTGCTAGATTTTGCCACTGCAATTTTGTAGCTGCATTTTTTTTTATTCCTTCTATTGGAGAGTAAAAAAAAAAAAATCTTGTTTTCATAATATCCTAAAACTATGAACAATCTTAAAGTATATTGACTACAAGCTCTGGAAAATATACTGCAATTGTTTAATTCATCCCAAGCCTAAATTTAGGAAAAATTTTCCATAGTTCTCAAAGACCTTTCATTTTGCTCCCTGAAATTTGGCAGTTAGATCTTATTCAATTGCTCCTATCCCAAGATTATTCATATTTTAATAACTATCTGATTACTATGGTTACCATTGCAAAAGTATTACTGGGAAAAGCAATTTTATCCAGGAAACTTCTTTTGTTGCTAGTATGTGGCCTCTCTCTCTAAGCCCAACTCTGCAAGGAAAATACTACCCTCCCCACTATGTGGGGCAGGACATTCAGGAGTGAAAATCTCCCTGAAAACATGGGGCATGACTCCTCAAGATGAGTCTGGCATTGGCACCATGCACTTGACAACACCTTTCTGACCAAAAGGGGAAAAAGAAGTGTAATAAAGTCAAGCCTCAATGACTAACAGAGATCGAATAGAGTCAAGAGGCTGTTCTGGAGGCGACTCTTATGCAAGCTTCAGCTAATTAGATAGTGCTAATTGCCATGGTTTGCTAACCCCCAACTAACATCACTCCTGTTAACTGTTAAGAATACCTGGGGCTAGAACTGAGACTCTACAAAAGTTTCATGCATTAAGTTTGCTCTCCTGGAACCTATAATTTCTAGAGGGTTCCTAGGCCAGATAAAGCCTGAAAGCCAGAGGGTCCAGCCTCTCCAAGATTATCAACTAATTACATCCCCCTATCCTTTCATGTCAGCACCCCTTCTCAACATGAAAAAGTCAGGACGGGCATTGCTTAAAGATCCTTACAGATTGGGAGAAGGATCAAAGGAGAAGGAGGAGTTATAAAAGAGAAAATAGGATTTAACAACGAATATGACTGCTGAATCATTATATTGATATTTCTTTTAGCCTCCAGTGTTTTGGAGCAACTAGAAGAAAAAATCTGAAATAATGGTGATGCATAACAAACTCTGAAATCTGTTCCGTAACTACTTGCTGAAGTGTACTTTGAAAATCATTGCTTTTTTTCTTTTCTTTATATATATGTTATATTTTACAATTTAAAAAATGTTTAAAGCAAATAGTTTTAACAAGCATAGCCTATTCTGAAACATTTTTTCTATGCCTACCATTTCCAATCTCCAGGCCCAGTTGAAAGAGTTCTAAACCATACCTCCCCATCTTTCTAAATCTAGCCTTTTCCTCATAGCTGCTTTTGGTGATTAGGCCCTTGGGGTAGGAATAGGTGAGACAAGGGGGAAAAAATGAGGTCTGGCCTGTTGAAGTTTGTTTTAAAAGTTGTAAATAAGGGCAGTAGGATTTGAGAGATTCTATGCCTTTCTTTTAATTATTTCCAATTATTAGATCTATTTCACTTAAATCTGTGAGCGGGACAATTGGAAATGCCTTGGTCTTTTCCCTGAGGCAGCCCTCTGGTAGCTTAGAGAAATTCCAGGGGCAGTTTATTTCTGATGTCCAAGTTTGTTTACAGTAATTACAAAAACTAAGGTTTGAACCTTGCTACCTGGAGGGTTTTTCTTTTTCTTTCCTATCTTTTCTTTCTTTACTTCAGAAGTACTAACTTATATATTTTATATATATATGCCCTTTTATTTTTAAGCAATTAGAATAGAACTCTTGAAGACTCTTTGTTAATTTGCTATTACCACCCAGAGGTGTGAGAATATACATTGAACATCAGGCAGACAAATAGAAAATTAGTTACACAGAAACACAAAAATACTTTTGAGAGTTAGTTACACAGAAACACAGAAATACAAAAAGTAAAGATTTGAATATGTCATCTCATCCCATTTCTGCCCTTTTGCATAACAATTTTAACTGTAATACAGTATTCTTTCCATAGAGCCATTCTCAGGCCATTTCTCTTCTGATTCTAAATCATATTGAGGCCAGATTGTATTACAGAAGTAAACCTTTTTCTCCTAGGTTCGTAACTAAAATTTTTCCAATTTTTCAATTCAGCCCAAGTGTTCCTATATGAAAGAATTTCTGTAATCAGTAACCAATTAGGAACACTTGGCCAATATGAATGCTGTTAAGTCACCAAGTAACAAATTTAAAGACACTTAAAACTTACTGTACATCTAAGTAACACACCAATGAGTAACTAGACCATACACACCAATTAACAATTAAACAGGCGCCATTATATCTAAATCACAAACCAATTAACAATTAAACAGGCATTAAATGCTTACTATACTTAGGTAATGCACCAATTAACGGTGAAACAGGCCTACTTAATTTCATTTAACACCAATTAACTGTTGGATTATTTATTTTCCAGGAGTGTGCTCAACAGATAAACTCAGGTCAGGGCCTCAAACCCCATACAGACTGGTGCCTAGGAAACAGAAGGTGACGAGGTCAGAGCAAGGGGGAGCATTCTGGAAGCAAAACCCAGGCCTTCAAGCCCAGGTCTAGGGGACTCGAACCACCAAACTTCCCCATCCACTTTTACTCCTTGGGACTTGGAAACGGAAACGCTTTGTCTCTTTGAAGTTTTTTAAGGCACCAGAAGGGTTTGGAGAGCAGGCAGAACAGAGAAAAACCCGACTGCTGAGCCTCTAGACTAGAGAACACCCAGCAGCCACACAACACTCAATTACTGTGCTTCCCTGTTTCCCTGGGGTCCCAGAATCTCAGCAGGCAGACTCCTTGCTTCTTAGGACCTTTTGGTCCCACCATAGTCACCAATTGATATTGGACAAAGGTAGTGAATTATCTTCCCAATGACTCAAATGACCAATTCCTGGGATACAGGGTTTCAAAGAGAGAATTTATTGCTAGGTGCGAAGCAGGAGAGCAGATAGCCTAGTGGCCCAAAAGTCTGTTTCCCTGAATTGCAGTAATTCTGATAATTTTGTAGTATCAAAGATGGGCAGGTTTTAGGATAATAATTAGATCAGAGGTGATCTAATTATTGAGCACGTGCAGATTGGTTACATGCTTAGGCACAGAATGTATGTAAGAAAATGGTGGAGGTTTAGGTGACTTATAGGTTAAAGCCTAAGTTACTGCACAAGTCAGGTGGGTCTATTTTGGTTAGATTCAAATGATTGCCAAGATAACTTTGGAATTGGGGTGGGTTAGTTCTGGCTGACCCAAGGCCCTTCATTAATAAACATTAAGGAAGGGTACACAGGTAGCTTAGTGGTAGAATTCTCACCCGCCATGTGAGAGATGGGGGTTTAATTCCTAGTCTATGCACTCAAAAAAAAAAAAAACCCACCAAAGACAAACAAACAAACAAAACAAAAACAAATGGTGCTGATAATGGGATAGTTACATGGAAAAAGGATGAAATGTAACTCCCATCACACAGCATACCAATAAAAAAAAAAACCTACACATCTGCTGATGGGAAGGGCAAGATGGCTTAGTGAGGTGTGGAATTTAGTTCATCCTCCAGAGCAGCTAGTAAATAGCTAGGAATAGTACAGAACAACTGCTGGGACCACATCAGTGACTGGACACACAGTGTACACCAGTCTGGACAAGCTGGACTGGCTGAGACCCCACACAGAACTGTCATTAGATACAACTGCAGGGCTTCTCAGGCTCTAATTGCCCCAGGCAAGTGTGGAATTAAGCTTGTCTGAGACAAAGTAACTAGTCAGGTAGAAGGAATTAATTCCCTAGAAGCTGTACCTTTCCCAAGAGAAAGGTGGGGTCAGCTCAAGTGGAATCCTTCCCTCAAGGAATTCAGGCCCCAGAGACTGGAAAACTAAAGTAATTAAAGCCAGCCTACAACCCCTCCTCCGTCTCAACCACACCCCCAGCAGGGAGAGTCTGCTGAAGTTAAAGGTATCGCATCACTTTACACTGGTGGGAAGCCACAGGCAGGCAAGCACCACATACCAGTCAGGATAGGAAAAAAACAGAGTCTAGAAGCTTCATAGGAAACTCTGTCAACCTTCTGGGTCTCACCCTCAGGGAAAACCGATGCAGGTGACTCTTTCCTACTGAGATGGAGGCCAGTCCAGTCTGGAAAAATCTCACTGGAGTCTATAATATCTGAATAGACCCTTCTCGAAAAAAAAAAAAAAGGGCCCCCTATAGGCAGGGTAAGAGACAGAAAAACAGGAACTGAAAAATTCTGATCAGTTAAACAGAACCTACACTAGAGGTCTAGAATAAGTTGAACTGAATGTCAAAGAACAGATAGAGAACAAAGCCATCCAGCAAGAAAATCATAGGTAAAAGAGTGAAAGCAATCTCCAGAATAAACTAATTAAGGAAATCAAATGCCAGCAAAAAATGATGAGTCATATTGGGAAAATCGAAGGTATGGCCCAGTCAAAGGAACAAATCAACAACTCAAATGATATTCAGGAGTTGGACTAACTAATTTGGGATGTTCTAACAGACATGGGAAATCTCATCACAAATCAAATCAATGAGTTGAGGAAGGCTATAAAGAAGGCACTGGGTGAACAAAAAGAAGAAATCAAAAGTTTGAAAAAACAAATCACAAAACTTATGGGAACGAAAGGCACAATAGAAGAGATGAAAAAACCAACAACAATGGCAATCCACAATGATAGATTAGAAGAGGCAGAAGAAAGGATTGTGAACTGGAGGGTTGGACATCTGAAATCCAACACACAAAAGAAAATATAGGGAAAAAAATGGAAAAATAGGAGCAGAGTCTCAGGGAATTGAATGACAACATGAATCACATGAATATATGTCTTGTGGGTATCCCACAAGGAGAAGAGAAGTGTAAAGAAGGAGAAATACTAATGGAGGAAATTATCACTGAAAATTTCCCACCTTTTATGAAAGACATAAAATTACAGATCCAAGAAGTGCAGGGTACCTCAAACAGAATAGATCCAAATAGACATACTCCAAGACACTTACTAATCAGACTGTCAGATGCCAAAGAGAAAGAGAGAATTTTGAAAGCAGCAAGAGAAAAGCAATCCATCACATACTAGGGAAACCCAATAAGACTATGGTTGGAATTCTCAGCAGAAACCATGGAGGTGAAAAGACAGTGGTATGATATATTTAAGATTCTAAAAGAGAAAAACTGCCAACCAAGAATTCCATATCCAGCAAAATTGTCCATTAAAAATGAGGGGGAAATTAAAACATTTTCAGACAAATAAACACTGAGAGAAATTGTGGTCAAGAGACTGGCTTTGCAAGAAATACTGAAGGGAGCACTAGAGGCAGACAGGAAAAGGCAGGAGAGAGAGGTGTGGAGAAGAGTGTAGAAATGAAGACTATCAGTAAAGGTTAAAAAAGAAAGAAAAATTAGATATGACATATAAAATCCAAAAGGCAAAATGATGGAAGAAAGCACTGCCTTTATAGCAATAACACTAAATATTAATGGATTAAACCCCAATCAAAAGACACAGACTGACAGAATGGATTTAAAAACAGGACCCATCTATACTTTGTCTACAGGAGACTCATTTTAGACCCACGGACAAAAACAGGTTGAAAGTGAAAGGTTGGGAAAAGATATTTCATGCAAACAATAATCAGAAAAGAGTAGGAGTAACTATATTAACATCCAACAAATTAGACTTCAAATGTAAAACAATTAAAAGAGACAAAGAAGAACACTTTGTATTAATAAAAGGAACAATTCAACAAGAACACATAACAATCA
This sequence comes from Tamandua tetradactyla, assembly GCF_023851605.1. NCBI lineage: Eukaryota > Metazoa > Chordata > Mammalia > Pilosa > Myrmecophagidae > Tamandua > Tamandua tetradactyla. Next base: position 26,826,046 of record NC_135332.1, on the reverse strand, counting down.
AATATTTATGCACCGAGCCAGAGTTCTCCAAAATACATGAGGCAAACATTGAAAACACTGAAGGGAGAAATAGACACATCTACCATAATAGTTGGAGACTTCAATTCCCCACTCTCATCAATGGATAGAACACCTAGACAGAGGATCAATAAAGAAACCGAGAATTTGAATATACAATAAATGAACTGGACTTAACAGACATTTACAGAACATTATACCCCACAACAGCAGTATATACCCTTTTTTCAAGTGCTCATGGATCATTCTCAGGGATGGACCATATGCTGGGAACAAAGCAAGTCTCAATAAATTTAAAAAGATCGAAATCATACAAACACTTTCTCGGATCATAAAGGAATGGACTTGGAAATCAATAACAGGTAGAGTACCAGAAAATTCACAAATATATGAAGGCTAAACAACATACTCTTAAACAACCAGTGGGTCAAGGAAGAAATTACAAGAGAAATCAGTAAATATCTTGAGGCAAATGAAAATGAAAGCACAACATGTCAAAATTTATGGGATGCAGCAAAGGCAGTACTAAGAGGGAAATTTATTGCCTTAAATGCCTATATCAAAAAAAAAGAAGAAGAAGAAAGAGCAAAAATCGAGGAATTAATTGTTCACTTGGAAGAACTAGAGAAAGAATAGCAAACTAACCCCAAAGCAAAAAAAGGATAGAAATAATGAAGATTAGAGCAGAAATGAATGAAACTGAGAACATGAAAACAGTAGAGAAAATCAACAAAGCCAGAAGTTGGTTCCTTGAGAAAATAAAATTGATGGACCTTTAGCAAGGGTGACAAAAAGAAAAAGAGAGAGGATGCAAATAAATAAAATCAGAATGGAAGAGGAGATTAAACCACTGACCCTGCAGAAATAAAGAAGGTAATGATAGGATACTGAATAAGTATATGCTAATAAACTAGACAACATAGATGAAATGGACAACTTCCTACAAAGGCATTGTTCTAGCTTGCTAGCAGCTGGAATGCAATACACCAGAAATGGAATGGCTTTTTAAAAAGGGAGAATTTAATAAGTTACAAGTTTACAGTTCTAAGGCCATGAAAATATCCCAATTAAAGCAAGTCTATAGAAATGTCCAATCTAAGGCATCCAGGGAAAGATGCCTTGATTCAAGAAGGCCGACGAAGTTCAGGGTTTCTCTTTCAAGTGGAAAGGCACAGGCAAACACAGCATCATCACTTAGCTTCCTCTCCAGGCCTCTTGCTTCATGAAGCTCCCCCAGGGGCACTCTCCTTCATCTCCAAAGGTCACTGACTGATGGAATCTGCTTCATGGCTCTGTCATCCTTCTCTGCTCTCTCAGAATCTCCAAAGGTCGCTGGCTGGTGGACTCTGTGGTTCTCTAGGCCACGTGGCTCTGCTCGGCTCTGCTGTGACTTTCTCGTCACTCTCTAAAGGCATTCTCTCCCAAAAAATGTCTCTTTTTTTATAAGATCCCAGTAAACTAATCAAGACTCATGTAGAATGGGTGGAGACACATTTCCATCTAATCAAGTTTAATACCCGCAGTTGGTTGAGCCACATCTCTGTGGAGATAACCTAATCATGTTTCCAACCTATAGTACTGAATAGGGATTAGAAGAAACCATTGTTCTCTCAAGACTGATTGAGATTAAAACATGGCTTTTCTAGGGTACACAAGTCCTTTTAAACCAGCACAGGCGCGAACAACCAACACTGACTCGAAAAGAAATAGATGACCTCAATAAACCAATCACAAGTAAAAAAATTGAATCAGTCATCAGGAAGTTCCCAAGAGAGAAAAATCCAAGACTAGAATGGCTTCATGTGTGAATTCTACCAAGTATTCAAGAAAGAATTAATGCCAATCCTGGTCTAATTGAAGAAGAGGGAAGAGGAGGGAATTTTACCTAACTCATTCTGTGAAGCCAACATCTCCCTCATACCAAAGCCAGACAAAGATACCACAAGAAAAGAAAATTACAGACCAAGATCTCTAATGAATATAGATGCAAAAATCTTCAACAAAAAAAATGCTCGCAAATCGAATCCAGCAGCACATTAAAAGAATTATACACCATGACCAAGTAGGATTCATTCCAGGTATGCAAGGATGGTTCAACATAAGAAAATCAAACAATGTAATACACCATATCAACAAATCAAAGCAGAAAAATCATATGATCATCTCAATCAATGCAGAAAAGGCATTTGACAAAATTCAACATCCTTTCTTGACGAAAACACTTCAAAGGACAGGAATAGAAGGGAACATCCTCAACATGATAAAGGTTATATATGAAAAACCCATAGCTAACGTCATCTGCAATGGGGAAAGACTGAAAACTTTCCCACTAAGATCAAGAACAAGACAAGGATGTCCACTGTCACCACCGTTGTTCAACATTGTGTTGGAAGTTCTAGGCAGAGCAATTAGACAAGAAAAAGAAATAAAAGGCACCCAAATTGGAAAGGAAGAAGTAAAATTCTCACTGTTTGCAGATGATATGATACTAAAAAATCCACAGCAAAGTTACCAGAGCTAATAAATGAGTACAGCAAAGTGGCAGGGTACAAGATCAATACCGAAAAATCAGTAGTGCTTCTATACACTGGCAATGAGCAACCTGAGGAGGAAGTCAAGAAAAAAAAATCCATTTACAATTGCAGCCAAAAGAATAAAATATTTAGGAATAAATTTATCTAAGAATGCAAAAGACCTATACACAGAAAACAACAAGAAATTGCTAAAAGAAATCACAGAAGACCTAAATAAATGGAAGGGCATACCGTGTTTATGGATGGGAAGACTAAATATAGTTAAGATGTCAATTCTACCTGAATTGATTTATAGATTCAATGCAATACCAATTAAATCCCAAAAACTTGCTTTGCAGAAATAGAAAAACCAATAACCAAATTTATTTGGAAGGGCAATATGCCCTGAATAGCTAAAAATATCTTGAGAAAGAAAAATGAACTGGAAGGCCTCACACTACCTGAATTTAAAGCATATTATGAAGGTTTAAACTTCGAGAGGTGATCCTGGAGGTTATTCTTACACATTAAATAGATATCTCCTTTTTAGTTTATTGTGTACTGGATTGGCTAGAGGGAAGTACCTGAAACTGTAGAGCTGTGTTCTAGTAGCCATGTTTCTTGAAGATGATTGTATAATGATATAGCTTTTACAATGTGACTGTGTGATTGTGAAAACCTTGTGTCTTATGCTCCTTTTATCTAGGGTATGGAGATGAGTAAAAAATACGGATAAAAAATAAACAAATAGTGTGGGCCACGGTGGCTCAGCAGGCAGAGTTCTTGCCTGCCATGCAGGAGACCTGGGTTCAATTCCTGGTTCCTGCCCAGGCAAAAAATAAATAAATAAATAAACACACAAATAATAGGGGAACAAAGGTTAGAATAAACTGAGTAGATTGAAATACTAGTGGTCAGTGAGAGGGAGGGGTAAGGAGCATGGTATGTATGAGCTTTTTCTTTTTTATTTAATCTGCTACAGTGATGCAAATGTTCAAGAAAAAAACGCTCATGGTGATGAATACACAGCTATGTGATGATATTGTGAGCCATTGATTGTACACCATGTATGGAATGTTTGTATGCCAAGTTTTTACAATAAAAACATATAACAGAAAAGAAAAGAAAACATCTGCTGACCCTGGTATCTACATTAATAAACTTTTACAAGTTAACAACAACAAAAAAAAAAACCCCAAACAAATAAAAGCATTAGAGGCACAAGATAAAGGTTATACAATCATTATCAGAGATCAAGGCAACTGGGTCACAGTTCAGAGATTTCAGGTATTTCCCTCTGCCTACCCCACCACACTAGAAAGCAAAAAGGACTGTCTACAATGATTCAGCGACCATGTGTGAAGCCATCTGTATTAGGACATCTGAAGAGGTTAAGGTGTCACCAGGGTGAGGAAGGGTGGGCCTTAATCCTAACAAGTAAAGGAAATTGGACACAGGCAGGAAGCCACAGGGAGCAGCCAGAAGCTGGAAGTCCATGGAACCCCAAAGAAAAAGAAGATGCCACCATGTGACAGAAACACCAGCCTTCGGGGGAGAAAGCTGCATCTTGCTAACACCTCGATTTCGGACGTCTGGCCTCTAAACCATGAGCCAAGAAATTCCCCTTGGTTAAGCCAACCCACTGGATGTCATTTGTTTTAGCAGCCAGGAAGGTAAGACACCAACTCACCATCAACAATTTATAGCGTACGTGGGGCTAGTTCCTACTTATTACTCCCAGGAAATCAGCTTCCAGGCCCTTCAGAAAGCACCAGTAGGGGCTCGGAGGCTAGAGAGGTGGAGCCCACGGTGGAGAGTCCTAGGCTAAGCAGGAAGTCTGAAGGTCTCATGCCAAGGAAGCAGAGAGTAGTTAACAGTGTGAACTACGGACAGGGTAGTTCAGCTTCCCCAATGAGGACCCTGGCCAAGTTGCTTAATCTTTCTGAAATATTAATTTCTTTCAATAAATAAATAGTAAGGGAAATTATTAAGACCATTTCTATTATTTAATGACCCTGGAGCTTGGTTTCCTGCCCTAGGGTCTGTTTCTCTAGTGACTGACCATCTTTTCCTCTGAGTGCCAGGCACACCCCCAACCAGGCTCCCCAGTTTTTCCTGGGGATCTCCATGTCTCTCTGAAGCCAAGTAAGTCATCTTGGCTTTGAGACAATGAGTCCCATGGTCTTTGGATGCCCCCTTGTGGACAGCAGGCTCTCCCCTGTTCTCTCCCAGCTATAAAGGAAAGCCAGCACTGCAGGTGCAGGGGACAAAGTGTGTGTGTTTGTGTCCGGGCTGGGGGTGGCGGAGGGGGAGGTCTCTGCTTCTGCAGGTTGAACAGGAAATAGCACCCTCCTGCTGGCTAAAAGGAAGGGGCTGAGTCTACTAGTTTATACACACTAACAGATATTCACAGATGGGATGTTCAGGGAGGTCAGCATGTGTGTAAGTGTGCACATGTTTAAGTGTGTGCATGTGTGGGCAAACTTGACGCCACCCTTCTTGTCACAGGGGTCCTATGGGGTTGCATTGGGGCTACATGGTTGAGAAGTGGGAGCACGGTGCAGACTTGAGGTCACCGTTCACGTAGTAACATAAATAATCTCTCTGATGATCCATTCACTCATTTGGACATTCAGTTCCACAGGTACCTTTTAAGAGCCTACTATGCGCTAGGTCTCCTAAGATCTGGGGAGGCAACAGCGACCAAGACAGAAAGTGTTTTTGCCCTCATAGTCAAGTGGATAAGAAAGAAAAGTGAGTAAGCCACTGCAATACAGAGTGAGAGGGATGCTGTGGGGAAAGAAGGAAGCCTGCCTGGAGGGGGTGACATGAACTGAGCCATGACACTTTTGGGTGCTCTAGCCCCTCCCCAGCTGTGGGCCAGAGGAGTTGGTACAAATTGCACAGGGGACGTTTTAGAAGTGCAGGTTACTAACCTGGAGTCACCAAGCAAATCCCTTTCTTTGGGCTGAGTTTTCTCTGGGGTTAAGCGGGGGGGTGGGGGGGGGGTGGGGGGGTGCGGGGCGGGGGGGCATGATATTTACAGTTTCAATCAGCTTTGATGTTTTCTCAACTTGTATTCCCTCAGTATGAGGAATTCTCTGTTCTTCCATTATTTCGTCCTGCTCCACCCCTTCCCTGAAGCAATGAAAACCAGATGGAGGGGTGGAAAGCAGTAAAACATTGATACACTCACGTAGGGCCCGTATACATGCTCACACACACACACACACACACACACACACACACACACACACACACACACTCATTCCTCCACCCTCAATGCTGCCCCTGCTGGAAATCCCTGCGCTGCCTCCTGGGTTAGGTGACCTGACAAGGGAGGCCTGGGGAGGGGCCAGAGTGGGGGTGAGTGTAGACACAGACCCAGTTCCCTCCATGCCTGTCTGCTGGGCACCCCTGGGAATACCTTGGGCAGGTCACTTCACTTCCCAGGGCCTGTTTCACAATCAGCGGGGTTGCTGTGAGGATTAGAGTTGATATATGCGTCGTGGGGGACCTGGCAGGTCCCCCAGCATGTGTGGAGCTAGCAGGCTTGCAGAAAGTGGGAGCGAAGAAGCAACAACATTACAAAATATCTACTGTGGGTTAGACGCCTCTGCAGGCGGGGAAGGTGTGACTACACCAGCAGCCTGACCCTCGCAGGGACGATGTTCTGGGGAGGATGTCAGCATGTACCAAACTCACTAAAGGTGGCTCTGTGCTCAAGTAACTTTGGTCAAGCTACTTCACCTTTCCATGCCTCTCTTTTCTTATCTATAAAATGTGGCGTGCCCTCACAGAAGAGCTGGGAGGATTAACTGAGATAATGAATATAAAACTCCTTAATAGTAAGTGCTCAATAAAGCTGGTAGCTGTTTGTATTGGTCACGAGAGGCTAGGAGCTATAACAAACACATCCAAGAATGTATAATGCCTTAGGGACAATAGAAGTTTGTTTCTACTCCTGTGATTGTCTAAGGAAGCACCAAGCTGGCAGTGGGGCCCATTCGGAGACCAGGTTGCCGACAGCTCTGCCATGTTCACCTCTAAGGACAATTTGGCCATCAGCATCCAACCAGTAGAAGAGAGAGTGGAAACGGCACGTCAGCTTCTCACTGCCTTAGCCTGGAAGCGCTCACAGTTCACTGTCGAGAACCAGTTCCATGGCTTAATGCTTTGGAGGCTGGGAAAGATAGCCCCTGGCTGGGCAGCTGCTTCCCAGTGTCAACTCTATGTACTGTGGAAAGGTAAGTAGGATGCTTCGGCAGACAAAGATTTCTGTTACTGTCACCGTTATTGCTATTCCCCGCCAAGGTGGAGCGTGGTAAGCGCTGGACAAGAGGTGAATGCGCACTGGGGGCCGAGGAAGGGGGCGGGATGTCCTCTGACCCGGGAACGGTGTGGTACTGCATGGAGAAGGGGTGCAGGGGGTGGGGCGGGGGGGCTGGAAGGAAGGGCAGGATTTCCAGAGCGTGAGACCGAGAAACCAGGGGTAGGAAGGTCACTGCAGGCTGAGGAGTGACATGAACAGAGTCAAGAGGCGGGAAAGACCCGGTGGTGGTGGTGGTGGTGGGAGTCTGAAGCGGGAAGGGGTGAGAAGGTGTGTTGGCAGAACCCACTCGGAAGAGCCTGAAACGTCAAGATAAAGGGGTGGAAAATTGGAGTCATGCGTGGTCTTTCAGCAGTGGAGCCCCTGGAGTGGGGGTGGTGATAGGGATAAAGGGATAAAGAAGGGAGAGATGGGGGGTGGGAAGAGGAGGGTAGGAAGGAGAATGGGAAAGAGGGTGGGGGAGGAAAGTCAGGGTTCAGAGAGGGGAGGAGGGAAGGAGCAGAGGAGAAGGGGAAAGAGAAAGGCGCCCTTGACGGACCCCATCCTCACCCTGCTTCCTGGGGCCTCCCACCTCCCCTGGGCTCCAGATGTCACCTGGCAGCACCTATATCCTCCTTTCCCAGGCCCAGCCCTCCACATCCCTCCTCTCGGGGAGAGGCTTTATCTCCTCTCTCTGCTTTGTTCTCCTTCCAGGAAGGAAGTAGCTCCAGATGCTGTGGGTGGGACATTCCTTGGCTCTGCTCCCCGTTTCCAGACTTCTTATGATTCCCGGTGACAGAGTTGGCACCTCCACCAGCCTTGGAGAGGTGCAGTGTTGCTCAAGGACTTCCCGCGTCCCAGGAAACTCAAGTCTCCTTTCGAGCCGCCCCAGTCCTCTGGGTACAGGGCCTGCTCCAGAGAGAGGCTCTGACAGTCCAGTCAATACAGGTGTCCCAGGCACGGCTGTGTGCCAGGCACCAGGGCAGAGACACAGAGCAGCAAGACAGGACTCTTGCACTCAAAGAGCTTACGGCAGAATGGGGGACAGGGGAATGAGGCATTATGGAGAGAACTGAATTTGTGAGGTGCTACTAAAGAGGCACAAGACCTACGGGGAACTAAAGGACGGAGAGGCTGCACTAAAATGCTACTTGGAGGAGGTGACAATTGTAAGGGGTCATGAAGGAAATGTAGGATTCTGATAGGTGAAGGATGCCGGGAGGGTATTTCGAGGGTGGGGGGCAGGGACGGAGAAGGAGCACATTCAAAGGCAGAGAGGAAGGAAAATGCAGACCTCATTGGGGGAACATAGACCAGTCCAGTTGAGCTGAATCATAGGTGTGAAGGGACGTCATGGGGCCACCGAGATAGATGGGGTCAGCTGGAGGAGGGCTTGAATGAAAGATATGTATTTCATTGAGCAGGCAATGGGGAGCCTTGCAAGGTTTTTGAGCAGGGGAGGGATGAAAATGCCATGGTGGCCTAGCTCTTTATCTGGGACGCACCTCCAGCTGCCCTCACCCCGTGGAGTGATCCTACAGCCTCAGGGCAGTGCAGAAGGTGGGCCCAGGGTAGCACTGACCCTATGTATTATAGGGGCCAGAGGACTCAACAGCAGGGAGACTCTGCTGATCTCAAGAATCATGTCAAGTGTTTTTTTTTTAATGTAACTACAAGCAGGATTCAATTTTTCTAGAAAATGCCAAATTATTTTCCCAAAGTGATTAAACCAATCTATACTCCGACCAGCAGTGCCCCAAAGTTCCCCTTGTTTCCTAGTCTTGCTTACACTTGCTACGGTTGGACTTCTACATGCCAATGATCTGACAGGTGTTTGGGGGGAGATGGCCCCACTTTCCCACACCTAGCAGAAGACTATGCATGCAGTAAAACCTCACAAAACCTTTTTGTGATGTCAGGTTCCTATTTTTATTTTGCATGGGCAGGCACCAGGAATCAAACCCGGGTCTCCAGCATGGCAGGCGATGAAACCTCTGCCTGCTGAGCCCTCGTGGCCCGTCCGGTCTGCTTTTAAAGCGCTGTAGTCCTGAAGGAAACATCAAGCAGAGAGAAGAGAGACCCACAGAGAGCTAGGTGAGGCAGAGTGGCCCCTGGAGTGGAAAGAGAGGGCTGGAAACAAGCTAGGCCTGTGCTTTCCCCTTCCTGGGGGCCATATGTCTCCTATCCAAACGGAACTGTCCCAGTCCCGGTGTCCCATCCCACTTTGTCTGCCAGTTGAAAAAGAGCCAGTACACTAATTCACACTGAGATGTTAGCAACCAGAACCAATCAATGATATCCACACCCTTGAGGTGTTGATAGCTGTTCATGATTTTCGGGTTCAGCCGAACAAGCCCTCTTAATGCAGCTCCCTCCCCAGGAGCCGGCTGAGGCTTAGTGGGAGTGCTGATTGTGGCAGGGAGCAGAGGTCCAAGTTTGGGCACTGGTCTGGAGCTGAGAGCCAAGGAAGGGGTTCAGGAACCGAGCTAGCCAGGGGACACAAGCCAGGGGTGAGAGGAACGCAGAACTGGAGCAGAGGGTCACTTCTGTGAGCATCAGCTCCTGGAGAGGGGGTGAGCCAGATGGCCTTGGAGATTCAGACAAGAAGAGGCCTGGCATGTTGTCCATGGTCCATCATGGCTCCCCTTGCTTCAAGAAGACTGAAGCCTGGAAGAGGCTGGAGTGGAGGTGGGGTTGGGAGGTGGGAGAGGGCATGGGGCTTCTTCTCCAGGCCCAGGAGGCAGGGGCTGGAGGGTGAGCCTGGGGGCGGGTGCATCCTGCCTGTCTTCAGTGCAGGCAGCTGGACCCTCGAGGTCACGGCCTCGTCCCCCACATCCGCCTCGTTCGGCTGGAGGAGGAAGCAGTGGTGGCTGTGGTGGACTTGCCCCCGTCTCTCCTGGGCATGAGGCTTGGACCAGGTGCTTGGGAAGGTCAGGCCCGCCCGAGCCCAGCATGATGGAGCGGCCAGTCTCGAACATCATTGGGCCGGGAATGGACTGGGTGTCTCGTTAGAAGGCAGGTTCTGATTCTGCAGATTCGGAGTCTGCAAGTCCCAGGCTCCCAGGTGATGCTGATGAGGGTCGGGGGTCCACACTTCGAGTAGTGAAGGTGGAGCCTGGCAGTCGGGGGGCTGAGAACTCTGAGCGGGACACTTTCCTCTCCAGCCCTTTGTCGCTCCCAGTTCTGCCACTCGGTGCATCTCTGAGGCCACGTGTTGTGTGGGTGGCCAGGAGCGAGGGGAGCGTCCACTCAGCTGCTCAGCTGGGCACTGTGCCCGGCGGGTGCAGGAAGGCGGCTGCCCTTTGAGGGTGATTAATAACAAGAACAGTTAGCAGTCTTCAGAATTTAGCTTGGGGAGACCTTATCTCTAATAAGTGACAGAATCTGCCCCATGTTGTTTTCGAGGCCTGTCGGATGCTGGGTTTGGAGACACCGGAGGGATGGGAGGCATTTGTTTATTTGTGAGCATTTCCACCAACGACCTCTTGGCACAGTACCAGGAGCTGCAGGGGATCTGCAGGGACCTGGAACACAGGCTAGCCTGTCAGGAGCTCGCTGCCCAGAGGGAAGGCAGCACTGCACAGAAACCAGACCCTAGCGTAGGCGCGGTCCCTGAGGGGTGGGGATGGGGGGTGCCCACGCACGCACGAGGGCTCCGGGAACTCATGCCTCTGACAGCAGGTAAACACTGAGCTCTGTACCCCGAGGAAGCTCCCAGCCAAGACGCTTTGGCCTCTCCCTCCCAGGGCTGGGTTCCTGTGGGGGAGACAGAGAAAGTTTCGTGTGTGTGTGTGTGTGTGTGTGTGTGTGTGTGTGTGTGTGTGTGTGTGTGTGTGGCGCCAGAGTGGAGGTGCCCTATTATCTTTTCCTTTCTGCAGAAAATCAGGTCAGCGGTTTGACTGCTGTTGTAAACCACAAGGCTCACTAGAGCTCCATGGCTTAAGGCCCGGGGCAGGACGGTGAGGGCTGGGGTCTGGAGCCACCAGGCTCCCCCTACCCCCCCACCCCAGGCTATGGGGTCCCCTGAAAGCAGCGGAAACGGCTGTCCATCTGGGGAGAGGACGTTGCCAACCACATCCTGTTCCCTGTTCAGCATTCCTTTCCCTCTCCTCACTGCCTCAGCCGCACCCCCACCCCCAGCCGGGTCCAAAGCCCCCCTGATGGGTGCTGATGAGGAATCAGGGGACCTGGGGTGGAGAAAAGGGGGGCCCAGAGCTCCGCAGAGGGGTGGGAAGTGTGGAAGACTCTGGGTTGAACCAGTGGGGGACTGATAACACCGACGGATCGCGGGGGGCTGAGCACTTTCACACCAGCATCCCCCTGTCACCCACCACGCCCCTGGAGAGGGTGAGAGCGGACGTCATTGTTACTGTCCCTTTGTGCTCTCGAGGGTGCTCAGAGAGAAAGAGGTCAAATTGCTGGTTCCAAGGCAACTGGACTCCACCTCTGGTCTCAGACTGCCCTTCTGGGGTCTGCAGCCCCCTGGGCCACCCCTCCCAGAAGCTGAAGACAAAACTCCCTATTGGCCCCCAGGTGGCGGGTAGTAGGAGGTGGCCTCCTTGGAGCAGGAATCCAAGGCGGCTTCGCTGGGTCCTTTGGCTCAGGGTCTCGCTGGAGGCTGCGGTCACCTCTAGACTCTGCTGGGGAAGGGTCTCCCCCCGGGCCCTAAGGGCGGATGGGAAGCAGCGGGGGTGGGGTGGGGTGGGCAAGGATCCCCTTGCCAGGGATGTGACATCCTCTTCTCACCCCTGTCCGGAGGTTCACCCTTGCCTTGTCCATCAACCAACCCCGGGGCCCCCATCTCCCCAAGTTCTTCCCTGCTCCACCTTTGCTTCCCCGGTTGATTCCACACGGAGGCTCAGACAGTCCTGGCTGGGAGAGCGCCCCCTCCCCCTGCAGCCAGAAACCGTCAGTTCCCCCTTTGGCTGCCTGCCCTCCCTGGGCCCCGGGCTGCCAGACTGAGACCTTTTCCTTCCCTCCCACTCCTTACGGGAAATGAGCTCCCCGCCCACCCCCCCGCCCCCTTGGGCCTCCTCTGGGGAGGGTCAAGGACTTAGCTCTGGCTCCACCCACCTGCCGAGCACCACACCACACAGAGCGGAGGCAGGGGGACGGCGCCCATGGCCTCTGGAGGCTCTTCCTGGAGGAAGGCCTGGTTGTGACCTCCCAGGTCAGCTCAGCTGCCCTGTGCTGGACACAGTCGAGGAACAGCTAGCCATGGGGTTACGAGGCTGACATTTCACAGCGGGCTGGAAATTATAAGTGTGTCAGAGGGAAAAACTGGGGTTTCAGTTCCCATGGAAACAGCATCGGTCCGCGGGCTTGCCCATGACAGGGCAGGGGTCCCTGTGCTTTCAGCAGGCTGTGGTGGACGGTGGAGGGCAAGGGACATCTGCTTACCATCGGGGACTTTTCCAGGGCAGCATTTCTGAGAGGGCACCCTGGCTTCTGGCGTGTCTAACAGCAATGCAGGGGGCAGTTGGGGGGATTTTAAACTCATGAATCAAGGGTGTGGGAAGACCCCAAAACCACCTTGCATACATTTATTCGACAAGCATCTTTTGACCTGTGATGTGTCAAGCACTGGGCTGGGCCGGCCAATCAGTCTGTCCCTGCTACGTGTGGTGCCGGAAGCCTCCCTTTCTGGAAGGAGCTGCGGTCAGAAAGGGCTGCAGTGGGGGGCCTGTGGGAACCGCAGGATATTGGGGCACCTGGGGTCAGCGAGGGCGCTCCCCTCACGATGTAAACAGAGCCTGTGACTTCTGTCCTCAGGTGTAAAGAGAGAGACTGGTTCCTCCCGGGCAAATGTAACCCCTAGCCTGTTGAGAGAGGTACCCACGGGGGGGTTGGGGGTGGGGTAGAATATTCCACCTTTCCAGGTGGAAGGGTATCTATCGTAACCCTCCCCAGAGACCACCGTGTGGGCGGGAGACCTTGTTTAGGCTGTGCAAGGCGAGGCCTTGTCCTAAGGTGGTTTCCTGGATAGGCATCATCAAGCAACCCAAAAACAAAAAGCCCTTGTTCTCACCTCGCTTTACAGTCACAAAGCGCTCCCGCAGCCACTATCTTGTTTAACGCGATTCTCCTGACAGCTCTAGGAAATGTGCCTGTTCGAACAGAGAAATTGAGGCTGGGGGAGGGCGAGGCCCCGTCCAAGGGACACAGATGATTGATGGTGAGGCCAGGATGGGGAACGCAGCCGCCAGCTCCCCTGCTTTGCCCCCTCCCCCCCCCACCCCCGGAGGGTGGACTGGGGCACCTGGGGAGCAGCCTCCCACCAGCCTGGCTGCTCCCCGCCCCTGGGGAAGGGACACCAGCTGCGGCGGCCAGATGGGATGGGGGTAGGGCAGGGAGTGGGCTGGCCTCTATCTGCCTCCAGGAGGGGGCATATCAGAAAGACCACACCCCCAGCCCTGCCGCTGGCCCAGATCAGTTCACCCTTTAGTGCCTGGGTTTCCTACCCCCAAAGGTGACAGGGAGGGCTGTGGGGCATCTGGGTGACCCATGCTGTAGTCACAAGTTCTTTTGGCAGCCGCTTCCTCCCAATTGGAAGGGGGCAGGGAAGTGCATCCCTTAGATGCTGATTCTTTTCTCCGATGAACCCCTTAGTGTCTCCCATCACCTAACAGATTGTTGGGCCTTCAGGGAAGGAATGGAGCCTGGGACAGGTTTTTTCTTTTGCCTGGGCAAGCACCAGGAATCGAACCCGGGTCTCCGGCATGGCAGGTGAGAACTCTGCCTGCTGGGCCACAGTGGCCCACCTGTGGGACCGTTTTAAATAGGAAAGGTCAGGGCTTGTGGAGGAGAGTTGAGGAAGCAGGAAAAGTTTCAGGCCTTTGAGTCCTGCTTGGCTGGAGAGGGCCGAGGATGCGGAGGGAGGGTGGGGGCTGAACTATGTCCCCCCCCACCCCCCCAAGTTCATCTGGCTGGGAAGTGAAGGGAGAGGTGAGAACTAGGTGTTTTGAGCATCTGCCATTAACAAGGGGTGGGGTGGGGGGTGGTGCTGGAGTTCCTGAACCAAGAATCAGATTGCAGGGCCGAACACGGAGACCAGAGGAGGAGTGCTGCAGAAAATCTAGAAGGCGAGGCCGCAGCATCTGAGGGTACCTCAAAGCTGTGGCTGGGAAAGTTCCATGGCTCACCCAAGGCCACATGTCAGAAGCAGGGTGGAGGGTTAGACCCAGGTCTTTTGACTGCCTCCCTGTCTGAGGGCGAGGAGGGGAGTGTGCTTGGGGGGAGGACGGGACATTGCTCTTCGTTCGTGTCTGAGACCCCCTACACTCCTCCTGGGACCGCTGTAGGGGCTAAATCGCCTGGAGACTCTTCCTTGCTCTTTCTTTCTCAGCACCCCGTGCCCTGCCCCCTCGTCATTGATTCCTCTCTTACCAGGCAGGGATGGGTGGGTGGCCCCGAGAACGAGGAGACAAGCAGGCTGCAGCCCGCGGGGCTGTCTGGGGATAGAGGGAACGCATCTGTTTTCCCACCACGCCCCTTCCCCAGTGCTTTGTCCCCCTCCCCTCCCCCCCTCCCCACTTGAAGTCCATTGGAATTGTGTCAATGTACTGCACGGGAGCTGTTTGTGTGTTGAACGCTACTTGTGGCTGTCCCTTTGGGATCTGCTGGTATGTGTGCATACGAGGGGACTGCTGGCCTGCGTGTGCCTGGAGGGGTGTGACTCCGTGCAGCGGGGTTCCTTGGGTAAATGCTGAGCATCTATTTGTGTGGGCTGCTTGTGCGGCGGGACCCGCTCGCCTGATGGGACTCTGTGTGTGTGCGTGCGGCTGTGTGCTCGAGCCTGCAATTGGAGCCCCCCTCCCCTCCCCCATCCCCAGGACTCTAGGCCGCTCAGCAGCTTCTGGTGCCTCTCAAAGGAAAGGTGTGTTTTATTTTGGGCGCCCTTGCCGCCTGCTCCCAGAGTGCCCCGGGAGGCCTTTGTCTGACTGCCTTTGTGGGGAGGGTGACACACACTTTCCCCCACCTGCTGGCTCGGCGGCCCTGCCAGAAACCGCAGCTGGGGGTGGAGCTGCCTCCTTGGCCCCTCACCCACCACCCTGCACCCCTTCCAGGCAGCAACATGCCCAGAGCCCTGCCCGGCTGAATGTGGGCTCCTGTCACCACCCAGCAGGGCACCTGGGGCTCATCAAGGCTGGGGGGGATGGGCAGGGTCCCTTGGTCCAGGCCCCTCGGCTCACAGCAGAGGGATGGAGGCCCAGGGAGGGCAGGAGGACACATGCTGCCCAGTGAGTGTGTCCGACCGTCCCCCAGCAGCACACGTCCTGCAGGTCTGGCCTATGGAGCAGCCCTGGGTGAGAAACAGCCCAGGAGGGGACATAGGGAGACAAAGAGCTGGGGGTGAGGGGGTCAGGCAACTGCCTGGTTGCTGTTTGGCTGGGGTGTGGGGGGCACATCTCTCCTGGTGGCTGGGGTCTCTGTGTGTCCGATTTGATGCTCCCTCCTCCTCTCAGAGCTCTATATCCAGTAGATTTTGAGAAATATTGGCTGGACTTAGCATAATTCCTGGCACAAAGTAGATGTTCCAGAAACCCTTGGTAAGGAATAAAAAGCCATTTAGCTGGACAGTGTAGTAGCATAGCAAGAGCATGGATTTTGAAGGCCAGTTAGAACTGGTTGAAATCACTTAGTAGAATTGTCACTTTGTGGGTGTGTGACTTTGACAAGGTAACATAACCTCTCTGAGTCTTCGTTTCTCATCTCTAAGTAGAGTTGTGAGGATTAAATAAGACAAGATACTTTGTACAGCGTATCGTACATAATAAAATCCCAATAAAGTTGTGGTTGCTATGGCTTGCTGTTACCTCGTGTAAGTTCTCTGAGCTCCCTGAACCTCAGTTTCCTCCTTTGCCATCATAGGAATTCAGTGGGAGGCAGAATCCCTAGCACAGTCCTTGGCACATGATAGGCACTCAATAAGTGTTAACCTCACCCCCCTCCTATGCTAGTCTCTCTCCACCTCCTTGAAGTTTCCTCCTGCCCTGAGGCTCTGTGACACTCCTCTTGCTGTCAGCCCACCTCGGTTTGACACCCTAGCAAGGTGCGCTCACAGGCTCTTGTCAATCCACAGCCTCTCCAGGGTATGGGTGGGTATCGGGAAGGAGGCTGGGAGCAGAGCAGGTGCAGTTCCTGGACAAAAATCCAAGTTCTGCCTTTAACAAAAGACTCAAGGGTCTAGGTACGTGTCTCTATTGGGAGATGAAGGCAGAAGGATGTCTTCCTCAACAGAGGAGGCACAAAGGACCCGTTGTCTACACACCCCCACCCCAAAGTCTCAAGTCCAGAGGTTACCAGCAGCACCCCTAGGCAGCTGAGCCTTCCCTGAAACAGGGTGCATGGAGAAGGGCAGGTGGCAGATAAGACAGCTGGGGCCAGGGAGTCAGCTGAGAGCGGACACCTGCCCGTCCCGGCAGGAGGCAGGGCTGGGTCCACCAGGGGAGGCTCCCTGGTGCCACAGGCCCCCCCGGCCAGGCCACAGAAAACACCCTCCAGGCCTGAAGACCCACCTGCTGGGCCTTTGCTGTGATCATGTTCCCGCTTCAGTCATTTGACTGCAGTTTGCATAATCCAGGCAAGATAAACGCACCTGCATTTCCAGTCCTTTTTATAAACATTGGGAAATATTGGGTTTCGGGGCATTTCATCCGCAGCATCTGTTGAATATCACATTGTCAGTTATTTGCTTAGAACGAATATAAACTATCTGTATTAAGCAAGCTCTGACACAGGCACAAGGGGATGTCAGGGCAAGAACTTTTCCTCACCTGCCCTCGAGGTGATAGGCCTCAGTGTCTGACCTCAGGAGTGACTGCACTGTGAGGAAATGTACCTGGTCGGAACCCAGCAAAGCCTGATCCCGCCCTGGCCGGGCAGGGAAATGTTTATTTACCCAGAGATCGGAACCTGGAGGCCAAACTGCAGGAGAGGTTACTGATGGGACACGCAGAACAGTCCAGCAAGCGAATTCCCTGGGGTCAGTGAACAACAGACAAAAATAAGGCCTCATATCCATCTTCCAAGTGAAATGGGAGGCTGGGACCCTGAGGACAGTGGGGAAGCCTGAATTGGGTCATGCAGAGACACAACGCCAGGAGCCCTTGGGAAAAGTGGCATGCCCTCTTTCAGATTTCACACGGGATCACTTGAGCTCAGTTCATCTGGAGTAGTCGGTGTTACATTTTCTGCAGACAGACCCCTTGTGTTTGTGTCTCTCTGCAGCTTTTTGTGCCCAAGACAAAACAAATGACTGGTCGGAAGTAATGAATCTTCCATTGGCCTCTGTGAGGAGCTGGGGGCCTCTCTGAGGTCGGCTGCCATAGAGGGAGCTGGGTCACCTCATTTTTCTGAAGCCTTAAGGGTTGCTGGGCTGAAGAGAGGGAGAACCCTCTGTTTCTATGGATTAAAGAAAAACCATGCAGAAAGTACTGAGTTCCCATACACCCTTACACATTTCCCCTTTGATTAACACTTTGCGTGAGTGTGGTAATTTCGTTACAATCGATGAAACAATACAATTATAATTGTACTATTAACTGAAGTCTACCGTTTACATTAGGGTTCATTCTTTGTGCTGTATGTGTGGTTCTACAGTTTTTTTTTTAAATTATGCTTATAACATATATATAACCTCCAAGTTCCCATTTTAACTACTTTTTAACATACAATTCCGTGGTGGTGATTATTTTCACAATGGTGTGCTGCCATCAGCATCATCTATTACTAAAACTTTTTCATCACCCCAATCGTAATTCTGTACAAGTTAAGCACTAACTACCTATTCCCCACCCCCACTCCAGCGCCGGGTAACCTATATTCTAGTTTCTGACTCTGAATCTGCATATTCTAATTACTGCCCCCTCCCCCCACCTTTTTGTAACCTGTGTTTATTTTTTAGGGGCTCAGACCAAGAATACTTGGCCATTTTAACCCCCCCCTCTTCCCAAAGAGGGCCATGGGGCCCACTTGTGTCTAAGATTAACAAAGCCCCTCTTCCCCCCTGAGGCTGAGAGGCTTGGTAAGGCTGTGTGCTCGTGCAGGCTCTCTACCCACTGAAGAAAACCTCTGTGTCCAACCCTAGCTTTTTATTCCCTAGAACCCACTCCCCCACCTCCCCCTGCTTTCTGCTGTTCACCTAGAACTGCTCCCCTAGCCTCTCCCATCTCGTTTGCCCTAATCCCCAGTCCCTCCCATACACATTTCTTCTCCCTTCAACCTGCTCACCTTCGACATAGAAATCCCACCGAGAACCCGACTCCCAGGGAAGAGGGCCTATCTTTATTTCTTAAAAAGATCAGTTACCTGATTTCCTCTGGGCCCTGCTGCCAGATTTCGATTGCACTTCACGCTCCCAGACTAACGGGCACGGACAGGAGCTGGTGGGGGGAAAGGGGAGGCTCTCCGTTAGCCCCCGGCTAGGGCAGGATGGGTGGTCTCGGTGGGGAAGAATTAGCTGGCCCAGGAGGAGCGTGGGAGTGTGGGGGGCAGATGCACAAGTAAGGGCAGCAGGATCTGATGAGAAGAGCTTGGACTGGGTTCAAGTTGAAGCATTCCCAAGAGCTCCTGAGAGACTTCAGGTGAGTGACTTACCTCTCTGAGCCTCAGATGACTCACCTGAACCATGGTTGGGAAGGACAGAACTAACATTGCAAAGTTGCCCTCTGGCTCAATTTTACAAAGTGTAAAGGGCTGGAGATGGGGTTAAGGAATTGAATTCTGTTTTCCTTGTAGTTGGTAAACTTTTTATGGGGAGTAGGGGAGTACTAGTTCTTGAACATGTTTTCAGTGATTACCCAACAACACTTCCATAAGGATTTCTAAGTATTTTACATCTATAAATTAATTTAATCCTCACAACAATCCTAGGAGGTAGGTGCCCATTATACAGATTAGGAATCTGAGGCACAGAGAGGTTAAGTAACTAGCCCAAACAGTAGAGCTGGGATTCAGATCAGGCATTCTGGCTGCAGAGACTGTGCTCTTTGCCACTACACTCAACAGCTACATTCCAGGCACTGTGCTAAGTGTTTATCCAAATCCTCTCCATTTTGCAGTTGAGAAATCAACTCAGAGCAGTTGAGCAACAGCTGAAGGTCACACAGCTGGGAAAGAGTAGAGATGATATTCAAAGCCGGCCAGATTCCAGAGCTTCTGCTGCTCCCCTGCCCCCCCCCCCCCGTCCCCTCCCACTCCTGAAACCCTGCCAGACCCTTGGACTCCCAAAGCAAGTTGATCCTGTAGCTCTGCATTGTGATGTCTCTTTAGGCAATTCAGCTCCTCCCTTTGGGCCTCAGTTTCCCCATCTGTGGAATGATCTTTGAGGTCCCTTGCAGCTCTCTGAGTCTATGATTCAGGAGGTGTGGTGCTTGTAGCAGATTCATGGCCTGGCAATGCTTTGGGTTTGGCCTGCAGTTGCAGCCAGGAACGATGAGGGAGGACAAGGGCTGGCAATGGAATGAAGGAGAAAACTGCAAGAGACTGGAGGCCACGAACCTGGGGGGGGTGGGAGGGGTGAAGCAGTCATAGGTACTGGATGAGAAAGAGAAGAGGGAGAGAAGCCCTGGTGGACCTCCTCAGTGGGCCCTGCTTCCCAGACCACCCTTCTGCCCCAAGCTCAGGGTTGGTGCCTGAGAGTGTTGGGCAAGGGGGCAGGGGACAGGCCAGCTGGGGACTTGGCAGCTGAGACCAGAACTTCGGAGATACAACTTAGGGGAATTAACGTTGCTGGGGGTTTTGTTGTCTCTGTAAATATCTGGAGATGTCCAGTTATTTTAGAAAAATGTATTGGAAGCCGGGGTGGCGTGTTTGTATGGTTGGCTTGACTTCCTTTTCCACGAATGCTCCTTGACATGCCTCCCCTTCAGGACTGAGGGTTGTTTTCCCATCCCTAACCTCATTAGGACCGCACAAGCCTGCGGGCTGCTCGCACGTGGGTGGCTCCCCCAGGCACACGCGTGCCCCCGCTGCCCCTCCCCCATGGGCTCGCACCACACAATCGAGGCTGCGCCTTCATGCTGCCAGGTCCGTGCCAGGGTCGCGGCTCTCAGGGCGCCAGTCCTGACGTGGAGGCTGGCAGACGAATGGCGCCCAGGGACACACCTCCCCTGCCCGGTGCATCTGCGGTGCAGGGTCAGGACCATGCTTACGAGATTAGAGAACAGGCTTCATTACCAGGCTGCCTCCATTTTCAACGAGGCTCTCTTTCACTTCAGAAAAATAGATGGAATCACCTTTTGCATGTCTCAGCCAGCCTTCAGCCACCCGGTGGCTGGAGCTATTGGCCGTGCTAGGTTTGGAGAAGTCAGGGCTTTGGGCGTGTGTCAAGGCAACAAGTGATGTGGACACCTGGCCTGTGTGGGGAGTGGCTGCCCCCCCCCAACCACCACCATGGAGGGCCATTGCTGTTACAGTGGCCAGTACGGGGTTCGTGAGTGGTCCTGGCTCTTGAGCATCCAGCAAGGGGTGCAACCTGTCCCAGGCTCCCTTTAATCCCAGATGCCAGGATTGTCCATTTCTTTCCTCTCTCCCCCTACCTCCCTTTAAGTCTAATAAAATTCTCTTCCCACCGGAGATTGGAAGGCCTGGGAACACCGTGTGTGTGTGTGTGTGTGTGTGTGTGTGTGTGTGTGTGTGTGTGTGTGTAAAGGAGTGTCTCTCTATCCACTGAAGCTACACTCCATGTGCAGCCCTCCCCACCCCCAGGCCCCAGTCACAGAACTCCTGGCCCCACCTGAATCCAGGATGCCATGGCCTCTGAGCCCAGTGAAAGGACATCTCTCCAAACCCCACTTGTAGAAGATCCAGGGGATCGATAAAGCATCTGGGGCTCTGGTTTTAGGATGAGCTCCGGCAGGTGCACAGACCAGGGGGCAAATGTTGCAGAGGTGCAGGACAGCTCCCGGTCACAGAGGTGGCCGGACAACTGGGGTCTTTCTAAGCCTTTGCTCAGATGGTGTCTCTGGGTTGCTGCTGACTGCACAGGCCTGGGCGTGTCCCGTGAGCTCTGGAAGGGTATTTGTAAGGTGGATGTTCTGTCTTCCCCCTTCTCCACCTCCTTCTGCCTCTTGGGCCTGGGCCTTTGGAATCGCCTCAGAACCTAGCTCCGAAGACCTCTGAGCATCTCTGAGGAAAGCAGCCTGGGGAGGGAGGGGGGTGAAGTGGGGGTGGTCAGGCGGGGGCGCAGGGGATTGCCAAATGCAAACACAGTCATTTGCCATTTACAAAATATTTTTCCTTTCTTTTAAAGCTGTTGTTTCCTCAAGGGGAAACTTTTATTCAATTCTCTTAATGAATTGAAAGCAGAACACGATGGGAGTTTTTCTGTCCAAACAACAAGGGGAAAAACAAAAGCTCACTGGCCTTTGCAGCCAGCACCCTAGTCCATCCCTTCCCCTAACCTTTCTCCCTGCCCTCTCTTCTCTTCCCATCCAGCAGAGTCAGGCCTGAGAAGGGCTGAGCACATCCTATCCCTCCCAGAGCCCTGGCTGGGGGGCCACGGCTGGGCCGGGCTGGATGAGCTGACCTGGTCTGGGGGCTGCCATTTCTTGCGGGCTTGGACAGTGGGGAAAGGAGAGATGGAGTGGGGGGCGAGAATCAGAGAAAGTTAGTTTGACCCCCTGACGTCCCCTTGCCCCAAAAAGGCTGTCCACCACCTCTGGTTTGGGACAAAGCCTTGTTTTCTGGAAGACTCTGCCTCAGCTTTTGGACTGAGGGGACTCCTCTCTAGGTTGGAAGAAAGTATATTCAGAGAACTTGCCAGCCAACCTCGGCTTACCCTGGCTCTCACCAACCCCTTCCCCTCCACTCCAGGAGGTGTGACTTGTTTCTGGAGCATCAGGTTTTTGGTTTGGAGGGACAACAACTTGGTTTGGGTGAGTTGCTGGCTCTGGTGTGAGCCGATCAGCCACGTCTCTTCTCAGCCTTGGTGGAGGTAGCCAGGGTTAAGCTGGGGTTAAGCTGACTTCCAAGGCACGGGCTTTCCCTCGGGAATAAACCTCCACAACCAGACGTGCCTTTCCCTCAGCAGCTTTGGGGTCCCGAGTCACCACCCCTGCTCCCTGCCGCCCTGGGAGCGGTCCCTCTGGTGCTGGCCGAGGAGCCTCCTACGGGGAGAAGGTGGTGGTGGTCTCAGCCTCCACGCTCATCGAGGAGCGCCGGGTGTGCCGGCAGGAAGACCACTGCCGGAGCCCCTCCTGGCTGAGGCAGCCCAGGTCCTTGAAGAGCTTGAAGAGGTCGCTGCGGAACTTGACGCCGATGAAGGCGTACAGGAAAGGGTTGACGCAGCAGCGGACGCAGGCCAGGCTGTACGTGACGTCGTAGGCGATGTCGAGCCGCTTGCTGAGCTCGCAGCTGCTGTGGGTGATGTTGAAGTTGGCCACGGTCTGGGCCAGGACCACCCCGTTGTAGGGCAGCTGGAAGACGATGAAGACCACGACCACGGCGATGATCACCTTGATGGCTTTGTTGCGCTCAAAGTTGCGTGCCTGGAGCAGGGTGCGGATGATGACCAGGTAGCAGAAGCTCATGGCCAGGAGCGGGATCAGGAAGCCCACGACCATCTGGGCCACCTGGATGGTGATCAGGGCCTCCATGTGCCCGGTGGTGAGGGAGCACCGCCACGCCTGCTCGCTGCTGCTCCTCTGAACGCCGCTGTACAGCAGCTCCGGGATGGAGAGCACCATGGCCAGCAGCCAGATGCCCAGGCAGGACAGCTTGCTGATGAGAAGGACGCGGGCGCGGTGGCGGTGGGCCGAGACGGCCTGCACGATGGCCACGTAGCGGTCGATGCTGATGCAGAGAAGCAGGAGCATGCCGCTGAAGAAGCTGATCTTGTACACGCCAAAGATGACCTTGCAGAAGTGGACGCCGAAGTCCCAGGACTTGGCCGCGCTGTAGGCCCAGAAGGGAAGGGTCAGGAGGAAGAGGATGTCCGCCACGGCCAGGTTGAGCAGGTAGGCATCTGTCATGGTCTTGAGTCTCTTGAAATAGACGTAGGTCAGCACGACCAGCGCGTTGCCCAGCAGGCCCAGCAGGCAGATGATCGCGTACATGATGGGAAGGAACAAGGCCTTGAAGTTGCGGACGTCCTTCTTGAAGCATACCGTCTCGTACCCAGTGTAGTCCACCGTGGTGTTGTCTCCCGGGTAGTCGTCCGTGGGCTCGTCTTGGCACAGACATACCTGGGGAGGGGGAGGGGACATGACCCGGCTTAGCTCGGTGGTTCTAAACCTTGGGGGCCTGGAAGGACCCAGAGCTTTGGCTCCGTCCCTGGACCAGTGGCATCAGCGTCACCGCGGAGCCTGTTGGACATGCAGATTCTCAGGACCTACCCGAGACCTACCGGGTGAGACTCTCAGGGGGTGGGACCCAGGAATGTTTGCTTTCTTCTCTACCCTCCAGGCGCTTCTTTCCTACGAAATCTAGTGCTTCTGGAATTTCAATGACTAGGAATAGGAATCATGGGGCGTGGGGAGGGGTGGGGGGCCTCTGCGCGTATTCTGACGCAGGAGGCTGCGGCGGGGCCCGGATGCTGCATTTCTAGTAGGTGGCAAGGGTACGATTTAGTCAACTCGGAGAGATTCAGCTCTGCCTTTGCACGGTGTGGGCTGGGAACAGCACGGGCTCTCGGGTCAGGGGAGCCCGGAGCTGGCTCAGCACGCCTCGTTCCCTAAGCCTCAGTTTCCCCACCTGGGAGGCGGAGACGGCTACTATCTGGCCCAGTGTTTGTGAGAGACACTTGAGCTCAGGACACAGGTGCTCAGCCGGGGTCCGGCCCACCTGGGGTGCTCAGTAGCAGGAGGACTGTGCTGTCCTTTGGAAGAGGCGTGCAACCCTTCATCTACAGGGAGGTTTTTTTTTTTTTGCCCCCTGGAGACTCCCCAAGAGTGGGAATGCAGGCCTTCCTCTGTGAGCCCCCTTCAGAACCTGATAGGGGGGACTTCCCAGGGGCCTATAAAATGCCTCAGCATTTGAGGAGAAATCCACCTTGGGGTCAAGGTGGAGGAGGTGCTGGAGTGAGAAGAGAGGAGGGCACAGGCTCCCTGTGAGAGGCTCTGAAGCCTGGGTTTGGGGCGCGCTGCTGTAATGAGTGCTGAGGGGCCGGGACAGCGACCTGGGTCCCGGCAGCCAGTGGCGGCGCCGCCTCTGCACAGCGGGGTCGGGCGCTGCGGGGACCCGGAGCACTGGGACTATTGCAGGCGTCCTGCGGGCGCCCCGTCCCAGGGCCTCTCTGGCTCTGCGACCTGTGCAGCTGCACCACGAAGGAAGTGCGGCGCTTGGCTCCCACTCTCCCTCCATGCTGCGCCCCCCGCCCCGCCCCCTCTCCACTCCCCCCACCCGCCCCCAGCCTCTCTTTTTCTCGCTGTCTCTTCCGGCTCAGCTGCTCAGGGCTTTTTTTAGCCTGTCTGCAGGGCCTGGTGAAGGTTCAGGCAGCCCGCTGTGATTTTATCAATGAGGAGGGTGCACAGCTGCCTGCGCCCCTGTGTGCAGGGAGAAGAGGAGGAGGAGAGGGAGGGGGGCGGACAAAGATGGCTAGTGCCAGCTGGGGGTGGGGAAGGCCCGCCAAGGGGAGCGCAGGCTTGAGCAGCTCCACCCTGGACTGCCCTACAGTTGGGGTGCTGGAGGGCTTTAGAGGTGAGGAAAGGGAGCGTAAGCAAGTGATGTGATTGCCCATTGCCACAGACTTCCAGGCTTCCCACTTGCTGGTTCTCTGTCGCTCACTTCCAAGCTCCCACTTTCATCCCTGTCCTGCTTGGGGGCAGGGGGAGGAAGGAACCATGTCCAGGAGCCTTTTCTCTGGGTGCTGCTTCCCTGAGAAGTAAAGTCCGTGGCAGCCCCTTTCCCCTGGTCTGGGCGCGGTTGCAGCCGGGGAGGGATGGCAGCGGCTGGCTGCTCTCTTCCCACCCATGGAAAGGCCCAAGGCTGTAGGGCCTGGGGGTCCCTGGACCCAGGGCGTTCTGGACCTTCCTGGAGAGCAATGTCCCCAGCCTCTATGAAGTGTGCTCCCTACCACCCAGGCCTGCCTTCTCTCTTCCTCCTCTCTCCTCTCTTCCTCTGCTCACCGCCACCTCCCCACCCCACCAGACCCACCACTGGCGGACAGCCTCGAGGCGTCTGCAGCCCACAGCCCCACCGCATCCTGCCCTATCTGAGCCATACCCCACCCCAAGTGAAAGCGGAGAACAAGCCGCAGCTGTCCCTCATCCCCTTCCCAACCTTCCAGCCTGGGCAGCCAGCAGCCTGATCCCTCTGGAGTCTTAGAGACAGGGGAGAGAGGGGAGGGAGTGGTGGTAGTGGGGGGAAGGGGGGCCAGGCTGTGAGCTGCAGCCCAAGCTCCGGGGGTCCTCTGGGATGGGGTTTCAGGATCTGTGCCCAGCTCGGGGCCTGCCTCTGGCCAGAGCTCCTGGAAAGCTGCCCCTCTGGCCTCCAGGCCTGGGGAAGAGCCAGATGCTGAAGCACTGCGTTTCCAACCAGTCTCTGCTCCAGCTGTCCCCCTCACCCCCCGGGGCAACTCTCACACCCATTAAATGGGGGGAGAGGACTCCTCAAGTTAGAGTTTCTTCTAATTCTGGCACTTGATGGGGGCAGATTTTCCGTCTCCACTTCTGTGACTGAGAAGCGGAGCCTTGTAAGCCGGGGGACCTTTGTTCCTGGAGAATTTGCTCCCCGGTCAAAGTGTGTAACCCCCCTCCCCCCGCCCCAGCATTCCTGGGTCTCCATCTTTCCTTCCCTCTCTCAGTGGGGCTCAGGTGGGTCTCTATTTCCAAAAGAGAACCGGGCCTATGACAGGGTAGGCGGACGAGTTTTGGGTGACAGGCTAGACAGAGACCAGGCCACCAGACAAGGGGCTCTTTTCTCAGCTCACTTGCAAAGTTTTATACATGTGGATGTGCTCATGTGTGCAAACCTGGTGCCCTTAAATATAAAACTTTGATTTTTTTTTTTTCTTTAGCTCTTCTTCTTCTAAGAACTCAGACAGAGCTCACTTTTCTGTCACCTGGGTGGGGTATGTTGGAGGTGGGGTGGGGAAGGGAGTGGTAACTGATTTTCCTTCCTGCTTTAAATGGAGTAAAGGAAGCCCAGAGAACATCTGTGGACATCTGCAGATGGAGAGTGGCGGCGGTGAGCTTAATGCATGGCAGGTGGGTTTTGTGTCTGGCTCTTTTATTGCCTCCTAGCGAATGCCCAGCTCCTCTGCCAGAAGCTCCTCTGCCAGAATCCCTTGCTTGGGGGGGGGGGGGGGGTGTGAATTTGGGGCGGGGGCAGTGGAGGAGGGAACAGAGCTTCCCTTGGCAGGAAACCTCACCTGGAAAACGACAAGGAGAGCCGTCGCCAGCACACTCTTCTTTGGTTTCCCTGCAGGAGACAAGGCAAGAAAGTTATTGCTTGGCAGGGCCAACTTTTTTATTAAAGAAAGCGGAGGAGAGGGGGAAGACGCTGTTGGGAAGTTTCATCACAGGCTCCAGGCACTGTGTTTGCCGAAACAGAACATCAGAACCAGATTGTGCCTCTGAACACCTGGCCTGCTGCCCGGCATCGTCGCCCTTCACCTCCTTGCCTTCTTCCTCCACTCCAAATTCCCAGAAACAGGATCGGAAAGCAGGACAGCTGCCCCCATCCTCACATCCCGCCCCCACCCTTTCCTGACCCTTCTTGGCCTCTTCTGGAGAGAGAACGTCCACCCCAGTCAAGATCACCCTTCAGAGTTGAGCTTCAACTGAAGCTGGATGCTGGGTCTGAGCGTCCCCCTCCCACTCCATGTTGTGCAAGAAGCAAGGCCCTGCGGGTGTATGTGTGCACGTGTGTGTGCGCGCATGTGTGTGTGCACGTGTGTATGTGCATGAGCACATGCTCATCTGGGTGCTGCACTGCTTTGGTGCTGGGAACCACAGGCCTGGGGGGCTTTTCTCCTGCGCCCAGGCGCACGGGCAGCTCCGTGTGAAGCCCTGAGTGTCTTCTGAGCAAGGCCAGCTGAGGGGAAAAGGGCGATTTCACAGGGCTGGGTGCAGGAGTGAGTTTACTAACCCGCCTGAAGAGAGAGTGCTTTGGGGGCCCACCAGCTCCCAACACCACTCATCCAGCCACCTCTCCTGAAGAACTGCCTGGCGGTTCGTCCGTTCCAGCCCCTGGCCTGCCCTGGGAGCAGGGACCTCTCCCCTTTAGCGAGGGCAGGCCCAGAATGGAGGAGGTGCCCGGGAATTGTGTCCTGATGAGGGCATGAATGAACGAATATACCTTGCTTGGCTTTCTTCCAAGAGACAGCATCAAGGTGGCCCACGGCAGGATGAAGACTGTTCCTAAGATAATGCTAGACTTTTCTTTCTGTTTGAGGTGCCTGTATATGCTTTTTCTCCTTTGACTAGTCTCCTAATCCAAGGCCTCGGGAGGCGGCTGGGGAAAGGAGCATGTTCAGCTTTGCACAGGGACCCTGCCTGCCCTGGCTACGCTCTGGAGATCAGGAGGCTCCTGATGGCTCTGAACATGAGACCAGGACCCCAGTTTAGTGCAAGACCCAGATGGGCTGAGGACAGACTGTTGACCGCTCCGTGCTTTGTGGCTCAGCCCTGGGCCAGACTTCCCCTGCAGGCTGAGCGATGAGGACCATTGGTTGGTGATGATATAGAATTCCTACCTCATCTCGGGACACCCCAGGGCAGGAGCAGGTCCTTCTTCACCCCTGTATCTCCCTCCCCACAATGGGGCCTCAGTTTCCCCAGGGCCTGGCCCATACAGCACAGACGGATGCCAGGGCAGGACTTGCGGGCCCGTCGCAGCTCTGGTCACAGTAGGGACAGGGATGTGCCTGCCACCCTACCTCAAGCATCTTTTGGAGGCTGGGGGCCCTCTGGAGCAAGGGCCCTGCTTCCCAGGCCAGAGATGCCGTGTCCTGGGACACAGCACCACCTGCTGGAAAGCTCATGGCATGACGGCCGGGTTGCAGCTGCTGCGCTCTAGTGGATGTGTCTCAGGCGGAGGAATTCTGCGTGAGGAGTCCCCGGGCGAAGAAGGAAGGGCATCAAGTCACAAAATGAATAGGGCATTTCTCCTGCGACAGCTAGGTGCCTCTTCCTAAAGTAGAACTCTGATGCCAACTCCCTGTAGCCCTCTCCAGCTAAATCTTTAGGGGCTCAACCC
Organism: Tamandua tetradactyla; assembly: GCF_023851605.1. Taxonomy (NCBI): domain Eukaryota; kingdom Metazoa; phylum Chordata; class Mammalia; order Pilosa; family Myrmecophagidae; genus Tamandua; species Tamandua tetradactyla. The sequence continues at coordinate 26,798,065 of NC_135332.1, read as the reverse complement.
AGTTCGAAGGAGGAAGCCCCCCCCCCCCCCCCCCCCCCCGCCCCGTGCTTAGCCCAGCTGTCAAGCCCTCCACCATCTACTCACACCTGCCTTCCTAACTTTCATTTCATTTCTGGGACAGCCACCCACCTTCCATTGTCACCAGCTTGCCCTTGAGTATTTGCAACCCTGGGCTGGGAATGGCGTCTGCGGCATCGTGGCTGCCCTCACAGCCTTTCCCCTTTCCCTGCTGAGAACCCCATGACCCCTGAGCCCCTGAGTCCATACCCCACCCTAACCACACTCTCTACAAGTCTGGAGTCCCGCCCATTCCCCACTGACTCATCTTGCAGTTCAGCACTCGAGGTTTCTTTAAAACGTAAATATCTTTCGGTTACTCTAGAGAAAGCCCACTCTGACTGTCAGTGAGAACTGAGAAACCTCAAGGTTTTGATCAGTCGCAACGGGTGAAATATGAGGAGTGAGAACAGTGTTTCTATTTTACTCCATGGCCCCTGCTCCTGGGCCCCTCCATTCCCTTTGCCCCGGGGGGTGGGGGTGGGAGAACGTGTGTGTGTGTGTGTGTGTGTGTGTGTGTGTGTGCGCGCGCACGTGCTTGTGATTGCTCATTCGGGGCGTGTTGGAGATGGTGGATGGTCAGGGGTTATGTTGGACCGGAACAGGCTGTTTTCAAGAAAGGTGACTGGGCTGGGGAACTTGGGGGAACTCTGGCGGGTGGCAGAGGGCCCTGGCCAGCAGCGATGAGTCAGACCATCTCGTCAGTTGGAAAGTCATAAAGTAACTGTTCTTGGGCAGCAGGTAGGGTGGGACTCGTTCAGTTGGAAATCTCATGGGTTAAGGAGTGGTTGACCTGGGTGTTGGGTATTTACAAAATTTTTGAGTTGCCGGTAAGGATCGATCGATCATAATGAAAAGAAAATTCCCCAGAATGCCAGTTGGAGTATTTGGCAAGGGAAACTTTCTCCCTGCCTGGGAGGAGGGGAATGCTGACCGGCTGCTCCCCCAATCCCTGGATTCCGTGTCCCACATTTTCCTGGCCCTCCAAACCACCCGGGGAGCCTCATGGAGGCCCATCAGCAGGCCCCAAAGACCACCCCAAGTCTTTCCCTCTTGGTACATCCTCATCTGCCTGCCCAACTTACTCTTTTTTGCGGGGTGGGCCAGGGAGAGGAGGAGGGAAGAAGCAGGGAAGCAATAGGGAATCTGGAGGGAAGGTGAGAGGACTGGGGGACCCCTTTACAGACAATAGCCAGGGATCAGTGAGAGCTAGTTGAATCTCATGGTGGCATCGACTGCTTTATCCAGTGACAAAGGATACTGTTTTCACATTCTCTGAGCTCTCCCTAGGCACCAAGCCATTCAGATGTACCATCTCATTTTATCCTCACTAAAAAGCCCTCTGAAGTAGGTGCTGCTACCGTCCCCATTTACCAACAAGGAAACTGAAGCACAGAAAGATTAGGTGACTTTCTCAGAGCCACACAGGGCTGGTATTGGAGCCAGGCTTTGAGGCCAGCTCACCTGACTCCAGAAACCACAGGTCCTCACCACTCCTCTGTGCTGCCTTTTCATCTGTATGTCTCTCCCTCTCATAACATCCTGTGAGCCACCCTTTGTGAGTCTTATTTTATATTCCAGAAAATAGAGGCTCAGAGAGGTTAAGTCACTTGCCCAGAGTCACACAGCTGCTAAGAGATGGATCTGACTGGAACTGTGAGACTTGGGCTTTCACTACTGTCTCACCCTGCATTTCTGAAGAACCTGCTGTGAGGAACTCCTCACCCTCCCACACCCCATCAGCCATCCAGTTTGATTGCTTCTAAAGCTGGTCCGCTGCCGTATGGCTTTGCCACCCCTTTGTTGTCACAGAACTCCTTCCAAAACTAAATCTCATCCTTTACCTCATCTAACTAAGAAAGAAAAATCTTTGCTGGCTCCCCACTGCTTTCAGGGTAAAGCCCAAACGCCATAGCAATGCTGCAGAAAATCTTAAAGATTGGCTCAACTTGTCCCTTTCACCTCTCCTTTACTTCTTTCTTGCTTCTATCATGTTTACCAGAGCTGGCCATCGGGGAAGGCTGAATTCAGCCCCCAGGACATTCTACTTGGCTGCACGGGATTTTTAAAAAGCATTGGGTGTGGGTGCCTTTAGGTGGGGCAATTACGCTCTGGTTCATTCCACCCCTCATCCACTCCCCACTTCTTATGCCCCTTCCCTCATTTACCTTGTTGGCCTCCGGGGGTCATAGAGTTTGCCATCCCTGCCATCTGCTGGTCCCCTGGCTCCTCCTCGTCTGTTTTGTGAAGTCCAATACACTCTTCAAACCCAGCTTAAATGCTTCCCTGTTCACTGCTCTGAGCTTTGCAGCCACCTTGCCCTTATCCCCATCAGTGTTGTATCTCACTCTGTCATAGAGGTTTATTGACATGTGTCTTTCTCCCTCCACCAGACTGATCATCCCTTAATTCCTCAACCAATGATAGTTGAATAAAAGGAAGCACCCAGTTAAGAAGAGTTCTCCAACAGCTACCCCAAGTGGCAACATTCCCCACTTCCCCAGCAGAGCTCCCAGGTGGCCAGAAGGGATTGGCCCCGAATTCCTTCAACCTCCCTCTCTGCCTCCCTTTCTGACCAGGCTATAAAAGACAAGTCTCTCACAGGTTCATTTTTTTTTTCCTGCTTTTATGAAATGTGGTGATCTTAGGTCCTGTTTCTCGAAGGAGGGGGGTGGGGGTAGCACCTCGGGGCTGCTCATTCAAATCATGAAAAAGGTCAGCTCAGCCCTGGATGGGAGTTTTCATTTTGTGTAACAGAAACTCTGCCCCCTCACGCACCTCGTGCTCCCTGCTAGGCAGACGAAGAAAGAAAAATAGATCCTTGCTGTCCCACCCACTCCACCAACGGCTCAGCAACGGCCACGAGCCCATCTGAGCACAGCTCCTCAGTGGCTTCTCCTCTTTTCAGTAATCTTGGCTCAGCCGTTGGGGTTCTCTCGGGTTGAGTGAGGCAGCGAGAGCATTTCTTCCTCCCGGGCCGGAGATCACCCTTCACCCCTGTGTCAGAGCCCACGAGTCTAGCACCCCAAAACCTACGTCTGGTGGAGGGGGCTCAGTGTGCTAAGCCGCCTTCCCCAGGGCTCCCGGGAGCCCACGTGCACTTCTCTTCACAAGTCCGCACTCAGTCATGTGGACAGCTTGAAGGCAGCGGTGGTGGGAGAATTCACACCATATGGAGACTGGCAAGCACTACACATCGGGAGCTTTTCACCCCCGGGGGCCTGGCTGTCACAACCCCGAGGCAGCGCCCTGTTCCTTCCCGGTGGTCCGCGGGGTAGCACAGAGGCGCCAGTGGGTGACATCTGCATTCTGGGGTTGTGGGTCGGTGGGGGTAGGGGGCGGGGGGTGGGGTTAGAGGGCACTGGGAGGAGAGGCATTTGGAAGAGATTTCTAACAATGAAATCTATTCAGAGTTTTTGGTGCAATTCATTCATTCATTCACTCATTCATTCCACAAACATTTTCTGCCCAGGTGCAGAGATGAAGGGGATGCAGAAATGAAGGAAACAGACTCTGCCTTCCAGGAGTTCACAGTTGGTGGGTGGGTGGGTGGGGATGTGAGGCCACTTTAAGCTTTGAGCAGCTGTTTGCTGGGTCCAGGGTTGGGGGACGGGTGGGGAAGGCAGAGATAAAGGCAAGGAGGCTGTGGTGTGGTGGGGAGGGGCATGAGGACAGCACAGGGTGAGCCAGGGAACCTTCACTTTTTAAAGCCAACCCCTTGTGGCTTTGAGGCCGCCGTGGTGCTTTGCTTGCTGGTGAGAATGAGCCATCTAAGAACCCGGCCTTCTTAGCCTCCGCCTGGGCCTGATTCCCCAGCAGAGATTTATAAATGGGGTGGCTGAGGCTGGATAAAGCCCTAAAGCTTGGTACTCCCTTATGCACTCTCTAGTCGAGGTAGAACAATGGGGGATTGTCGCTTCCTGTTGAAACAGAGCTCGAAGGATATTAAGGAATGATGAGAAAGAGAGAAAGAAAGGAAGAAAAGAAAGACAGACACAAATGGGTTCAGGGGGTCTGAAGCTTAATTCTACATCAGACATCAGACAACTTTATTCTCAACCAGATCCTGGTTATATACCACAGGATGTCAATAGATATGCAGGCATTTCCTGAGGGAGCAAAGTCCTTATCTTACAGTGCTCTTCATACTTAGCATAACCATTTGGGGTAAACAATCTCTTCCTCCCAGACTGCTCTACATAACAATCCCCACGGTTTACTGCCGCTATCCTGAGGCCAGCTGCTTCCAACAAATTCTGCAGGTCTTTTTTTAACCCTTGGCTCCTACAGGGGATGGAGGTTAGACCAGAGGAAGGACTTTCTAAGTCCTTCTTCTTGCTAGAAGGCTGTGAGGTTTACTCAGAGGCAGGGGGCTGCGCTGGAGACCTTGGCTATGTCTTCTCCAAGCCGACTGACCCTTCCTGTCCCATCTCATGTTGCCCACCCCCCCCTTATTCTGCTGGAGGGATTGACAATCCTGGTGGGATGTGCAACAGAGAGAAAACAACCCCAGCTTGCATATACCTCACATTCTACTGGTCACAAAATGCAGTCACCTTTAATTTGCTCCTCATTGCCCATAGAGCACAGGGATTCTAACCCCTATTTAGCAGGAGAGAAAAGGGGCAATCAGAGAGAGAGAACGGAGGGAGCTGAGCTCTCTGAGGTGAATGTCCACTTCGATGAATCTGGTCCCCGGAGGACCTCACCCATCACAAGCTGGGATGAGAACAGGTGCTGTCCAGACCAGAATCCTGCCTTCAGCTCCAGCCCTGCCACCTTCTCCAGACCCCATTGTTCTAGAAAGACGACGCCTCAGCCCCCTTCTCCTTACTGGCACCAGCAGCTGCCCGCCCCTGGTCGAGGAGGACAGGTGCGTTCTCTCCCGCCTGGGGAGGCCAGGGTGACACTCTGAGAACACCAAACCAGAACCCGATTCCTCTGGGAGGCTCCTCCATGCCTTCCACCTCCCACCTCCTGGTCAAGGTAGATCAAGGTGGCCCCAGTATTGTTTGTCCTCACGCTAGAAGATCACTCACCTAGATCCATGACGCTCTCTGGGAGGCTGAAACCACACAGGAAAGCTGTGTCGGGGCCCCACGTTCTGGCTGGTGGCTCCCTGTCTGTGGAGGAAGTGGTACGAGCCCCTTTTAAGTTGTGAGCAGAGCCTCCCTTTTCCCCGCCCTGTCCCTCCCACCCCGCTCCTCCCAGCACCCTCCCAGCACCCTCCCACCACCCTCCCAGGGGTCTCTCCTGCACAAGCTGGGGTGTGAGAAGGATGACAGAGCACGACAGCCTCCCTTGCTGGCCAAGGGGCCCTGACTCATGGGTCATTTGCATCACCCAGAAAGCCCCTTCTGTAGCCTGGCAGAGCCTAGACGGGGGGCCCATCCGAGGCAAGGGGCTGGGGCTGTTTAGAGCATGCATGCCTTGTTCAGGACGTGGTTAGGTGCTGGGGAGTCAGAGGAGAGTGGCAGAAGTGTCCCTGTCTTCCCCTTGCCTCACTCAGTGTCACAGGGATTTCATTTCCTTAATGACTTTGACTTCTAGCTTCTGGCTAGGTGTGGCTGAGGACTGAGAGATGTTGGAAGGTAGGAGGGGAGAAAGATGCCAAGATGTTTCCTTCTTCCCACCCTCCCTTCTTTCCCTCTCTCTCTTCTCCCCCAACCCTCCCTCCCCGCTTCCCTTTCCTTTCTTATGACAGCTTTATTGCGATAATACTCCCATCATAAAATTCACCCTTTTAGAGTGTACAATTCAATGGTTTTAGTAAATTCACAGAGTTGTGCCACTCCCGCCACCATCTAATTCCAGTTCCTTTCCATCATCCCCAAAGAAAACCCCAGCCCCATTAAGCAGTAACTCCCCATTGCCCCTCCCCCACCCTGGCAACCACAAATCTGCTTTCTGTCTCTATGGATTTGCCTAGTTTTGATATTTCATATTCTTGGAATCAATCATACTCTATGCGGCCTTCATATCTGGCTTCTTTCACTTAGTGTAATCTTTTCAAGGTACATCCATGTTGTAGCATGTCTCAGTTCTTCATTCCTTTTTTATGGCCAAATAATAATCCATTGTATAGATAGAGCACATTTTGGTTATAACACCGTCAGTTGATGGACATTAGAGTTGTTTTCATGTTTTTTGGCTATTATGAAACATGTTGCCATGAACATTTGTGCACAAGTTTTTATGTCGGCATGTTTTCATTTCTGTTGGGAATAGACGTAAGAGCTGAATTGCTGGGTCATATGGAAACTCTGCGTTCATTCTGAGGAACTGTCAATCTGTTTTTCAAAGTGGCTGCACCATTTTACATTCCCATCGGCGATGTATAAAAGTCTCACTTTCCTGCTAACACTAGATATTGTCTGTCTTTTTTGTTACTGCCACTGTAGAGGATTCACAGTGGTTTCTCATTATGGTTTTGATTTGCCTGTCCTGAATGACCAGTGACATTATCTTCTCATGTACTTATTGAAAATGTGTATATATTTTTTTGAAAAATGTTTATTCAAACCATTGCTTACTTTTAATTGGGTTATTTGTCTTTTACGGTTGAATTGTAAGCTTTCTTTATCTATTCTGGATACAAATCTTTTATCAGATATAATATTTGTAAATCTTTTATCTCATTCTGTGGGTCGTCTTTTCACTTTCTTGGTGGTACCCTTTGAAGTGCAAAAATGTTAAGTTTTGGTCTAATTTACCTATTTTTTTCTCTTTTACTGTGAAAAATAACATATACATATGAAAGCAATCCATTTTTTTTATTATTTTTTTATTAATTAAAAAAAGAATTAACAAAACAATTAGAAATCATTCCAATCTACATGTACAATCAGTAATTCTTAATAACATCACATAGTTGCATATTCATCATTTCTTAGTACATTTGCATCGATTTAGAAAAAGAAATAAAAAGACAACAGAATAAGAATTAAAACAATAATAGAAAGAAAACAAAACAAAACAAATAAAAACAAAAAACCTATACCTCACATGCAGCTTCATTCAGTGTTTTAACATAATTGCATTACAATTGGGTAGTATTGTGAAAGCAATCCATTTTAAAGCACACCATAACAATTAGTTATAGAACAGATTTCAGGGTTTGATGTGGGTTGCAGTTCCACAATTTTAGGTTTTTCCTTCTAGTTGCTCCAAGGCCCTGGAGACTAAAAGAAATATCAATATAATGACTCAGCAGTCATAGTCATTTGTTAAATCCTATCTTTTCTGTTATAACTCCACCTTTTCCTTTGCTTTTTCTCCCTATCCTTAGGGGTATTTGGGCTATGCCCATTCTAACTTTTTCACTTTGGAAAGGGGTGTCAATAATATAGGATAGGGGGATGGAACTAGTTGATGCTCTGGAGAGGCTGGACCCTCTGGGTTTCAGGACTTAATGGCCCAGGAACCTATCTGGAGGTTGTAGGTTTCTGGAAAGTAATCATAGTGCCTGAAGCCTTTGTAGAATATCAGATAAAGCCCTAGGTATTCTTTAGGGTTGGCAGGAATGGTTTTGGTTGGGGGTTGGCAAATCATGATAAATTACAATATCTAGCTGAAGCTTGTATGACAGTAGCTTCTTGACTCTATTTGAACTCTCTTAGCCACAGGTACCTTATTTGTTACAATTCTTTTTCCCCTTTTGGTGTGGAAGGCATTGTTGATCCCACAGTGCCAGGGCCAGGCTCATCCTTGGGAGTCATATCCTACGTTGCCAGGGAGAGTTTTACCCCTGGATGTCATGTCTCACCTAGGGGGTAGGGTAATGAGTTTACTTGCAGAATTGGGCTTAAGGAGAGAGAGGCCACATCTGAGCAGTAGAAGAGGTTCTCAGGAAGTAACTCTTAGGCATAAAACTATAGGTAGGCTTAGCTTCTCTGCTATATGAATATGCTTCATAAGAGCAAGCCTCCTTGGGGGAGACTTGAGGGTCTGTAATATTTGAGACAGTATCAGGGGTTTCCCAGGTGGGGAAGTTTAATAGTTCCATACTTTTTCTCTCATCCCTCAAGGGACTCAGTCAATACTTTTTTTGGGCAGGCTCCAAGAATCAAACCCGGGTCTCTGGCATGGCGGGCAAGAATTCTGCCACTAAGCCATGGTTGCATTGCCTTGCCAATACTTCTTAATTATCTACTCAACATACTGTGGGATGTGTCTGGGCATTACATTAAACTATATAAAATTACAAACCCTCATTCCCGTTCTGGGTTCCCTGTATTTGGGTTGTTTAAATGATCTATCCAGACAGATTGAGTTAGATTATGTACTACAGAAAATTTAGGTTTTGGACAAAATAAACATCTCTTCCTTTAGTCTCATAGAGTAGGTGAAGTTCTAAAATACAATGTCCTTCTTACCCCTCTATTTTTTTTTTTGTCCCCACTGCTTGTGAGAATATCAGGAATTCTACACATGGGAAAGTTGAATTTTCCCCCTTTCTTGCCATTCACCCAAAGGGACTTTGCAAATACTTTTTTTTCACTGTTCAAACACCCCTGTATTTTGATTACCTATTTTTCTTTTGTCACTTATTCTTTGGTGTTAAATCTAAGAAACCATTGCCTAATCCAAGTTCACAAAGATTTATTCCCCTGTTTTCTTCTAAGATTTTTATAGGTTTAGCTTTCACATTTAGGTTTCTGATCCATTTTGGGTTTATTTTTGTGTATGGTGTGAGGTAGGGGTCCAAATGAATTTTTTTTTTCAAGGTGAATATCTAGTTGTTCCTGTACCATTTGTTAAAAAGACTATTTTTCCCCTATTGAATTGTCTTAATACCCTTGTCAAAAATCCATTAACCAAAAATGTAGGTGTTCATTTCTGGACTTTTGATTCTATTCCGTTGATCTGTCCTTCCTTATTGCAGTACCACACTCTTTTGATCACTGTAGCTTTTGTAGTAAGTTTTGAAATTGATAAATTTGAGTTCTCCAAGTTAGTTCTTCTTTTTCTAGATTGTTTTGGCTCTTCTGTATCCCTTGCCTTTCCATATGAATTTTAGGATCAGCATGTCATTTTCTTCAATTAGGCCAACTGGCATTCTGATAGGTGTTGCATTGATTGTGGAGATTAATTTGGGGCAGTATTGCCATCTGTAGATTGCTTTGGGCAGCGCTGTCATCTTCCAATCCATACACATGGGATATCTTTTCATTTATTTAGGTCTTCTTTAATTTCTTGCAATGATGTTTTGTAGTTTTCAGTGTCCAAGTCTTGTACTTCTTTTGTTGAGTTTATTCCTAAGTATTTTATTCTTTTTACATGTTATTGTAAATGGAATTGTTTTCTTAATTTCATTTCCTGATTGTTCGTTGCTAGTGTATAGGAATGTTTTTTATTTTTATATGTTGATTTTGTACCCTGCAACGTTGCTGAACTCATTTATTGGTTCTAATAGTTTTTTTGTGTGTTTGAATTCCTTTGGATTTTCTATATATAAGATCATGTAATCTGGGAATAGGAATAGTTTTACTTCTGTCCAAACTAAATGCCTTTCATTTCTTTTTCTTACTTAATTGCCATGGCTAGGACCTCCAGTCAATGTTGTATAAAATTGGCAGTAGCCACCTGTCTTATTCCCCATCTTGGATCTGTCTTTCAACCATTAAGTATTGATGTCAGTCGTGGGTTTATTGCGGACAGCTGATATCATGTTCCCTTTTATTCTTAGTTTGTTGGATTTTGTTAAATGCTTTTTCTTTGCATATTGAGATGATTGTGTAGTGTTTTTTGTCCTTTATTCTACTAATATGGTGTATTACATTCATTGGTTTTTTATTAATTAAAAAATTAACAACAAACAAACAAAACAATAAGATATCATTCCATTCTACATATATAATCAGTAATTCTTAATATCATCACATAGTTGCATATTCATCATTTCTTAGAACATTTGCATCGATTTAGAAAAAAAAATAAAAAGACAACAGAAAAAGAAATAAAACGATAATAGAGAAAAAAAAGTTATACATACCATACCCCTTACCCCTCGCTTTCATTTACCACTAGCATTTCAAACTAAATTTATTTTAACATTTGTTCCCCTTATTATTTATTTTTATTCCATATGTTCTACTCTTTTGTTGATATGGTAGATAAAAGGAGCATCAGACACCATTCATTGGTTTTTATATGTTGAATCAACCTTGAATTTTTGGGACAAATCACATTTGATCATGGTGTACAATCTTGTTTACATGGTGGATTTGGTGTGCTAATATTTTGTTGAGGACTTTTGCATCTATATTTAAAGGGATATTAGTCTGTACTCTTCTTTATTTGTGATGTCTTTAGTTTTGGTATCCGATAATAATGGCTTCACAGAATGAGATGGGAAGCATTCCCTTCTCTTCTCTTTTTTGTAAGGGCTTGTGAAGGATTGGTATTTATTATTTTAAAAATTTTTGGCAGAATTCACCAGTGAAGTCTTCTGGTTCTGGGCTTTGCTTTGTGGAAAGTAAAGTAATTGTGATTACTAGTTCAATCTCTTTACTTGGTTATAGGTCCATTTGGATTTTTAATTTCTTCTTGAATCAGTTTTAGTAGATTGTGTCTTTCTAGGAATTTGTTGTTTCATCAGGGTTGCCTAATTTGTTGACATACTGTTGTTCATAGTGTTCTCTTTTAATCCTTTCTATTTCTGTAAGTCAATAGTGATGTCACCTCTTTTGTTCCTGAGTTTAGCATTTTTAAAGTTTTTCTTGGTAAGTCAAGTTAAAGGCTTGTCAATTTTGTTGTCTTTTCAAACAACCGACTTTTGATTTTGTTAATTGTTTTAGTTTCCTGGCTGCCAAAGCAAATGCCATGCAATGGGTTGGCTTAAATGATGGGAATTTATTGGCTCACAGTTTTGAGGCTAGGAGAAGTTCGAAATCAAGGCATCATCAAAGAGATGCTTTCTCCCATAAGACTGTGGAGTACTGGGGCTGGCTGCTGGTGGTCCTTAGTCCTTGACTTTTCTGTCACATGGCAGTGCACATGGTAGCCTCTCCTGTCTTCTTGGTTCCATTGACTTCCAGCTTCTGGATGCTCCCTGTGGCTTTTCCCCCTTCTCTCCCAGGTTCCACTGGGAGAGCTGCTCCCCCTGACTTTTTCTCTCTTTCTGTGGCCTTCCTTATAAGGCTTTTAGTAATAGGCTTAAGACTTAATCCACCCATTGGGCCACATCCTAATAAAAGTGGCATCATCAAAAGGTTGTATTTATAAGGGGCTCATACCCACAGGAATGGATTAAATTTAAGAACTTATTTTTCTGTACATAGCTTCAAACAATCACATTAATTTTCTCTATTGCTTTTCTATTCTATATTGTTTCCATTCTAATCTTTATTATTTCCTTCTGTCTGCTTTCTCTGATTTAGTTGCTCTTTTTCTGGTTTCCTAAAGTAGAAGGTTAGGTAATTGATTTGAGATATTTCTTTCTTTTAAAAAATGTAAGAGTTGACAGCTATAAATTTCCCTTGAAGCACTGCTTTAACTCTATCTCACAAATTTTGATATGTTGTATTTTCATTTTCATTTATCTCGAAGAATTTCTTCATTTCCTTGTGATTTCTTCTTTGACCCATTGGTTATTTAAGAGCATGTTGTGTATTTTCCAAATATTTGTGAATTTCCCAAATTTCCTTCTGTTATTGATAGTAGTCAGAGAACATTCTTTGTATGATTTCAATCTGTTTAAATTTATCAGGACTTGTTTTATGTCCTACCATATGATCTATCATGGAGAATGTTCCATGTGCACCTAAGTTTTCTGCAGTTATTGAGTGTTCTATAGATATCTGTCAGGTCTAGTTGATTCATAGTGTTGTCAAGTCTTTTATTTTCTTGCTGAAATGCTGTCTAGTTGTTCTAACCATTATAGAAAGTCGAGTATTGAAGTCTCCAACTATTATTGTTGAATTGTCTATTTCTCCCTTCAAATCTGTCAGTTTTTGCTGCATGCATTTTGGTGCTTGTTGTTAGATGCATATATGTTTGCAATTGTTATGTCTTCCTGACTGATGTTGCCTTTTATCATTATAAAATGTCCTTTGTCTCTAGAAACAATTTTTGTCTTAAAGTATATTTTGCCAGATATTTGTATGGTCACTCCAATTCCCTTTTGGGTACTGTTTGCATGGTATATATTTTTCCATCACTAGGAGGCTTCTTCCCTCTTTCTGCTTCTAGTAGCATCCCCAGCAGTGGTTTCAACTCTGTGATCCCAGGGGTCATCAGTCAGTCTTTACCTTCGTGGTACCAGTGCTTGGTTAGGAATACCTACTATGGTTCCAGCTCCTGCCACAGCTTCTGGGCTCTGGTAACTCCTTCCTCACCCGTGTCCCTCCATCTATAGAGATGGTGGTGGCTTCTTGCCTTTATTAGTCTCTGGGTGGCATCAACCATCCCATGTTTGACTTTTCCCCTGTGTAACCAGTCCCCTTTGTTAATTTTCTTCTGTTTGAAATATGTAGAGTGGTATTTTCTTTTCCTCAACCCTGACTGATACAAGGTAATTATTGTTCCCAGGGAGCTTAAGGTCTAGAAGAAGTTTAAGTTAGATTATACACCTCTTGTCTACAGTTACGATAGAGACAAAGCATGACATGATGCTTTCTCTTGAACGAAGAAAGAAAATCCAAGACGGCATAGGGATAGAAGAGAGATGGACAAGTAGGTAGAATAGCTTTTCTTCTCCCCAGATCTGTGAAGAACTTCCAGTTTGTGTGTAGTGTAGTGAGCCTAGCTACTCTTTACCAGTTCTCTATGTGATCTGGCATAAGTTGCATCCCTTCTATGAGCCTCTCTTCTCAGTATAAATTGAGGTGATTAAACAGCTGTACCCATTTGAAGCTATTATGTACCCAGAAAAGCCATATCCTTCAATTTCCATTCAGTATTTCTGGGTGGGATCTTTTTTATTGTTTCCATAGTGATGTGACCCACCCAATTGTGGGTGGTAACTTTTGATTAGATGTTTTCCATGGAGATTTGTCTCCACCCATTCAAGGTGGGGTTGCTTACTGGAGCCCTTTAAGAGGGAACCATTTTGGAAAATGCTCACAACCAACACAGCCCACAAAGCCAGAGAACTTTGGATATGCAGAAGGAAAATCCTCCCAGGGAAACCTTATGAAATGAGAAGAGAAAGTTAGCAGATGTCACCATATGCCTTTCCAGCTGACAGAGGTGTTCTGGACACATTGGCCTTTCTTGAATCAAGGTACCCTTCCCTGGATGCCTTAGTTTGGACATTTTCATGGCCTTAGAACTATAAACTTGCAACTTAATTAATTCCTCCTTTTAAAAACCATTCCGTTCCTGGTTTATTGCATTCCAGCAGAGTTTTGCAAACTAAAACAACAGCCAAGAAGATCCCTAAGTTTTGGCGTCCTAAGACTCTGAAGTCCAAACCTTTCCAGGGCATTTTGCCCATTGATTAACCACTTTCCATTATTCTAAATTCCTCTAATGGAAGCATGAGATACTCTCACAGAACTTTCCCTTCAACCCCAAGGTTCTCGTTACTTTCAACACTGGCATTTGGAGTGCAATTTCCTTTAGGCATATTGGCAATCTTTGAACCAGGCAGAAGGGCAGATGTGTTGGTAAGCAAGGGCAGGACAATTTCAATTTAGTACTATCCTGAAGCTTCTTCCTGGAGCTCTTTTCCATATGCCAGATGCTTCTAAGAAAAAATGCACTTAGAGCCAGAAGACCTGTATTTGTCTTGCCTCTGCTATAACTCACTCTTTGACTTTGGGCAAATCACTTTCTCTGGTGCTTAGAGGTTCATGTGAAAAGTAATGGGATTGGGTGACATAAGCTCCAGTCTTTCTTCTTAGGTTGACACTGTTATCCTCAAGGATTTTCTCCAGCTGGTAAAGTCCCTTAGAAGGTCTCAGATCACAAAAGTTCATGAACAGGACAGGACTGGAGAGCTTTGAGGCAGAATGGGGGTAAGAGAAGGTGTTCCTGGCTCAGATCTCCTCGACATCCCCCTGTTTGACACCATTACTCCTCTCTCTGTCCTTCATAGCCCTCCAACTATGGCGTGTAGACATCAGATACTCTGGCCAGGGAGCCTTTAGTTTCAGTTTCTGAGCTGGTCCCTGAGAGAGGCAATGGGGATTCCCAAGTATTTCTCTGCACTTATTGTGAGCTTCCCCATAGCCAGTAATCACGTAGTTAGTGACTATTCACTGAGCATCCACTTTCTATAAGAGGGACTATGTAGGAGGAACCTGGATCCCTTTCTAAATCCAACCCGAGAGGCCCAAGCAGATCCCATTTTCATTAACTTCACTCCTCTGAACTCCCACAGTGCTTAAGTTTGGGTCAATCCAATTGTCATACACAGAGATGGTACGGGAACTATTTTGTTCTTCCAGAGCAGACTTTGTGTTTCTTGAGTACAACATTGTGCCTGCTGTGTTGAGATTTAAAAAACAGATTTTTATATAGTTTAGTATAGTTCAATAATTTGCCTGCGTCTCATAGGCAAAGTCCTCTATCCCAGAACGTTCTATGCCATTCCCCTTAACATGTGTTGCATACTTAGCAAGAGGCTTTTGAAATCAGCTCTTTGAGACTGCTGACTTTTCTCTCTGCAGAAGCTTAAAAGGTCAGAGTAGGAACTCTGGAAGTGAAGCCCTTATTGATGCCCAGTGGCTTGTGAGAGTGGGCATAATTGTGTCAAAGCTGTGCTGATGATGTAGTTTGTGTTGTAAGTAAAGGCATTCTTGTAAGCTTGTCTTGCCAAGCTTACATGGAGCATTGAGGTGGATGGGCAAATAAAGAGGCAATTACCATAGGAGTAAAAGTATACAGACATGTATGAGAAGGTATACATTATATTCAGGATGGGAAGGTGTGGTAGTTTGAAGCTGTTATGTTACCTAGAAAATCAGGTTCTTAAATTTAATCCGTTCCTATGGGTGTAGACCTATTGTAGGTGGGACCTTCTGATAAGGTTATTTCAATTGAGATTTGATCCACCTCATTCAAGGTGGTCTTAGTCCTCTTACTGGAGTCCTTTATCAGAAGATAAAACACGTAGGATGAAATTAAGAGGAGCTCTGAGGAAGCCACTGAAACTAGAGCCAGAAGCAAAACACATGGGAGAGAAGGGCCAGAAGACGTTGCCATGTGCCTTGCTATCTGACAGAGGAGCCCAGACTTGCAGGTAGCCAGATTTCAGAGGAGGTACCATCCTACTGATGCCTTTATTTGGACATTTTTCATGGCCTAAGAACTGTAAACTTACAGATTAATAAATCTCCACTATAGATGTCAACCCATTTCTGGTATATTGCATTTCATTAGTTTTAGCTAACCAAAACAGGCAAGATGGATGTAAATGGACAGGCGAGCCCAGGAGGTTTAAACTGTATTGTGATATTGCTGAAAATGGACAAAGGTCTTCATTGAATTATTCTTTATAGCTTTATGTCTTAAACATTTCAAAATATTAAAAAAGGAAAGATGTAATTATTGTACAATGTGATAAAAATTAACTGGGGTGCAAGTCCAGCATGCTATAGGATCACAGAGAAGGGGAGCCAGGAAGGCACTGGACATCTAAGGGGGAATAGGAATGGCCCAAGTGATGAAAGTGGGCAGTGGTGAGTGCTCAGTAGCAAGGATGAGGCCTTGCTTGGCAGACCTTAAACAGGTTGCTTACTTCCATCAAGTCTCTCAGTTTGGGAGTTTAGGATGGCACAAGAGTCACACTGTTTACCTTGACCTCCTTTCAGGGGGACACGCCCCATGGCCAGAGTTCTGGCCTTTGTTACCTGCTTAATGAATTGGTTGTGCTTAGCACATGAAATAGCTTTTGCTTTTGCCTTGTTTTGAAGTGAATCTGTTCGTGCTGCTGAGACGTGAAAAAGATCTGTTCCAAGGATTGACTGTTCCTTGAACTGTACTTGTCCATCTTTCTGTCTACCCATCTATCCATCCATCCATTCATCCAACATCCATCTACTGAGTACCTATTCTGCTAGGTATTGGGCCAGGTGTTAGGGCTTGAAGGCCCATTAAAACCTTGTCTCTGGCCTCAAGGAGCCTGCCAACTAGTGCAAAACAATACATTTGTGTGGTGCTTCCATATTTCCAAGCACATTCTTCCATATTATCTCATCTAACCTCAGACATGCTCTTTTTGTAGGTTTCCATTTCATGTGAGAGGAAACTGCAACTTGAAAGAGAATAAGTGACTTGACCTTTACCTTCAAGCTAAGGGGCTTTTCAAACCACGCCAGGCTGTCTTTGCTGACGTTGGGCATGATCTGAAGGGCTCAGGCCATGACTATTCCCTTTTTGCCTGGAAAAGATGCCCTCAGGCAGTTTTACTATCTCTCACCCCATTCTCTAAGACTGTGTCCTCTGGGGGAGGGAAGAAGAGTTCCTGAGAATGAATTTGAAGCAGGACCTGGAAGAAACTTTCACACTCAGTCCAACCACCTGCTGGACACTTTATTACCCAGAGGACAGATACAATCTTATCCTAACATAAACTCAGTCCCCTGTTATCATAGGAAAGGGCAGGGCTTGAGACCTCTAGGGAAGATGCCTGACCTGAAAAGATCCTGCAGTGGGGGCCAGACCCAGAGTCCCTGGAGGGAGCCAGGTCTGCAGAAACTCAATCCTGCCTTTCTTGGTCAAAGTACCAATTTCTTGGCCCTCCCCAGAGTGGTGATGGCTTGTAGTCCTTCCAGTCTTACAATTCAACAGGCAAAATCCAAGATCATACCTCTCCCCCTTCCACCTCCATCCCACGTTTTAGCCCGCTTAGGAATTATTTGTTCCCAGTGTGAAGTCAAGGAGGGTGGACCTCCACCAGTGCTCGGTAACCCAACAGGCCAATCTGGCATGGATTTAGGGCCCTGGACAGACAGGGGCATTCCAAATGTGAAAAAGGTGCAGCATTGAAGAATTCATCTCGAATAGTGGAATCAGATCATTTAAAATTAAACTCTTTAAATTTCAGGATACATGTACATTCTGTGTCTTTGGTTAGTATTAAGAATTATATTTGGGGAGAGACTAAAATCTTTTTAGGGTTGGGAGCCTTTCAAGGTCTTAACTGGGTCTGGGCCAGTGGTTGTGAGGTGAAGGTGTTATCAGGCTGCGGGGGCGAAGGGGTGGGCTCCCCCGGAGGAAGCAGCAGTAGGAGGGCTAGCCCAGGCTAGCGGGCCACCTCCAGGTCCACCAGACCCCTGCTGCCAAGGCCCCGGGGGCTGTTTCCTGCGCTCAAGTGCAAAGACAAGGACAAGTGCAGAGAGAGAACACAATGGGTTTGCCTTGACAGGAAGATGCTTCCTGTTTTGCTGCGTGGGTTCATTGTTGGGCATCGAGAGGGAGGGGTTCATGGGTCTGTGTTTTTCATCTGCCAAACTCCCTGAGGGTTGGGGTGGGGCCAGGTGAGAATGGGGGTCTGAGGGAAGGTGAAAAGGGAAAGCAGGGGAGCAGTTGACTCTTTCAGAATTGCTCAGTGAAACCTCATGCCATTCTACTTTCAGCCAGCTGGAAGGGTGGGGCTGGCCATGCTGTCCGAACTCCAGAAGCCCCAAGCCAGAGGCCCTGTGGGTGGCTGAGAGTGGCTCAGAATCTTTCTGGCTTTTTTTGTCCCTCAATGCGATCTGGTATTGACTTTCATGATAACCTTTACCTTGGTGAGGTGGCAAGGGCGACAGGAAGCCCGGGCTGAAATAGCCTCTGTGGGGAAAGCAGGGGGCGGGCAATGAGGTTGGTCGTGTGGCAAGTGAAATCCAGAATGCGTATTCCCCACCCACAGACCGAGCCCGCTGCTGGGCCATTCCTGCACGTTTCACAACCGAGTTTGTAAATTTTAGTTATTAGATAGCCCAGGTGTCTTTATACTTGCTTAGCGAGAGGCTGCCTGTCGCAATGGAAGGGTGAGGGGTTCAAGTCTCAGTTCGACTAATTTTCCATGAGTCCCTCCTCTCGTTTCCTCACCTGGAGATTAAACCACATGATCTTGGATGTTCTCTCTGGACTCACTTTTGGGATCCTATTGTCATCCCTGGGGACACTATGGGGTTCAGAGAAGCATAGGCTATGCACATTTAGGAAAGTAGATCTTTGGTCAGAAACAAAAGAAGTGGGGGGAGGGGGAGCCCTGAAGCCACTCTGGTCCTGCCACAGAATTGTTTAAGGAGACAACATCTACTTAAGTTTCCTCTTGTGCTCCCTTCATGGCATTCAAAACCCTTCTCAACCTGGTCAGTTTGCCATCTCTGGTTTCAATCCCCTAATTTCCAACCAGAACCTACTTTGTGTTACATTCTGGGCCAATGTTGGGTTTCCTGAATGCAACCGTGCACTTTCATTCTTCTGGATTTTTCCATAAGCTCTTCTCTCAGGTCAAGATGCCCCCACTCCTTCTCCTCCCATCAAACGCTAACTCATCATACCCAGGTCCAATAGCCCTGGACTCCTGAAGGCTTCCTGACCCTCTCGACCTCCACCGCCTGCTGCTCACACTGCTGCTGGAGCATCTCTCGGTCCCCTCTGTGTCATAGGCTTGGACGCATCATTCTCCTTCCAGGTAGTTACAATTAAGTGGCTCCTTATTTACTCCTTAGATGCCTAACATAGCACCTGGCATATTCTTGATACTTAATAATGGGTGTTAAATTGGAGTTATTTCTGCTGAGTTAGTCTCACACAGGCTCCATCCAGAGCTCATGAAACAGTGGTCACTCCTTGGAACTGTTAGGGAGCAACTGGACAGAGGAAGGAAGCTTAATGGGGCATGAGCTCTGGATACCTGGAAGACCACCTGCCCCTGCTCCTCAGAGATCAGTGTCAGCTTTGGCTTCTGAGCAAAGGTCTTGGAGTCCCTAGCTCTGGGGAAGCTCCTAGGCTGAAAGAAGGAACACAGCACAGTCTTCAGGGAGCTCCCAGGCTGATAGGCAGGTCACCACCTTCAAGCTTCATGCCTGTTGTTTGAGGGAAGAAGTGAACCAATACTTGTGCAGCACTTCTGCAGGCCAGACCCCGGATCACCTCATTTAATCTCACAAACACCCTGCAAGGTAAGCATTAGGATACCCATTTTACAGATAGGGAAACAGAGACTCAGTGAGGTTGAGTCACCCAGTGACTTGCCCAAACAAGTCTCAAAGCCTGTGGCAACAGGTCAGGAATGGAACTTCCCTGTTTGTTCTCTTTCCCCTACACCACACTAGTTGAGAACCAGGAGTTCAGCTTTATAACAGCTGAAATCCCCTTAGCCAAATGCCTGTCTAGCTCCCATGCTGGCAGAAATGGAATTCCCCACACAACTCCGGAGACCTGCAGCGCTCATTTCTGGGTCAAAGCCCAGAATGAGTACTTTTGATCCATATATATGTCCGTGTCGTAGCTGAGAATTTGAGCTCTTGACTTTTACTTGGGGGGTGGGGGTGGGGATGGGGCAGGACCACAACAAGGGACTTTCCCCCTCATAAAGAAAGGTTATTTATACGATATGAGCTGTCACAAACATGACCAATGCCTACTACACTGAGTCACCATGCATGTTTGCATCAAGGGAAGGTATTTAAAATTTAGATGCCTGAACACATTCCTCTTTTTTTTTCACATTCCTCTTTTTAAATCCCTATTCTTTCTTTCTTTCTTTTTTTTTTTTTAAATATGACTTGGAGCAAAGAATTTTTATTACATAACGTATTTTTGAGGTATAATTTACATACAGAAAACTGTATACACATTTTAGTATACAGTTCTAGGGGTTTTGACCAGTGT
The DNA here is from genome assembly GCF_023851605.1 of Tamandua tetradactyla. Lineage (NCBI taxonomy): Eukaryota > Metazoa > Chordata > Mammalia > Pilosa > Myrmecophagidae > Tamandua > Tamandua tetradactyla. Next base: position 26,778,232 of record NC_135332.1, on the reverse strand, counting down.
GTACAACTGTATAACTACCAACACAATCAAGGTACACGGGGGCTCATCACCCCCCAAATTCCCTCGTCCCCTTTGTGGTCAACTCCCTTTCTCCACCTGTAGCCCCTGGCAACCCCTAATCTGGACTCTGCAACTTTTTGGAGCAAGGCTTCCTTTTTTTTGCATGGGCAGGCACCAGGAATCGAACCCGGGTCTCCGGCATGGCAGGCAAGAACGCTGCCACTGAGCCACCGTGGCTCACCCTGGAGCAAGGCTTTTTGAGTTCCAAACAGAAATAGAGCTGAGGGGATTGCATGGGTAAATATCAATTAACGGTCAATATATGCTTGCCAGAATCTCCCCCTCCTTGGCCCCCTGTTCCAGGGGTGGAGAAAAACAGAGATTATTGCAAATAAAATGAAATAGTCATAAGTGCGATTTCCTTTATGTCCAGTTCAGGGCTCAACGCAGGAAGGAGGGTGAGTGACCACCGCAGACCCAGTTCACCACCCGGATTCCCTCTTAGAGCCACAGATAAGCCTTGAACAAAGGTAGCGCTGCCCTCACGTCCGTGTGGGGTCTCGTTCCTTAGAGGCCCCCCTCGGCCTCCTCTGGCAGCTGGAGGGGCGACCTGCGGTGGCCTGTCTCCTCCTCTATGCCTCACCCGCTGCCAGACCCAAGGCCCAGAATTCCCTCCACGAGCCTCTTCCCTGGGAAAATCACCCCCCACCCCCACCCTAGGCAGGTGGCACAGGTGAGTGCAACTTTGGGCTCAAGAGGCAGCCAAGGGGAGGCTGTGAGCGGGGCTGGGTGTGATGGAGCTTAGATGTGCGGGTTTGGGGAGCAGGAGGAGGATGGGGCGCCAAGGGCTGGGAGCTGGGGACAAGCCCTCTGAGGACTCTGAGAATTCTAAACTTGAACTTGGCCTAAGTAA